>NC_140921.1:21266218-22466218 GCF_045865225.1 Trachurus japonicus
TCTGAATTCAGAGCTTAACATACAGGTGTTTTAAACACAGAGATAATACCTACCCAAGTAATATATCATCCACAACAACAGAGGTCACACTGCACCTCACTGAAGGTAGATCCTCCAGGGGTCTATGAATAGTCGGGTCACCCCTGAAATCTTCACTCCGGGCTTATTGTGGCTTAGTCATGAGCTGCTACGTGCAAGTGCAACAAATTAACATTTTGAGAGGTTGGCACGTTCAGAGACAAGCAGAGAGAGAGAGAGAGAGAGGTAGTGGAGGAAGCCGTGTGGCTGTCAAACACCCTCAGACATAAATCGAATGGATTGACCTGACACAGCCACACAGGCCCACTGCTGTGAAGCCACGCTCCGTCGCAACACAGTAAAGAAAAAAAATTGCACATGTAGATTTAATGTCACCAACAGCAGCTCCACACATGATTCAACCTGAAGCCTGACGCCAGTATTTACTGTTTCCCATCTCGCCATGTTCCCCTCCTCCTCCTATTCATTTGTTTGTCCCACTGCATAGCACTCAATCTTCATGACTCTCTCTTTTCCCCCCCTCCTCCAGTTCGAGAGGAACGACCCCATGGATGGAAGAATCACAGAGAGACAGTTCGGAGGCATGCTGCTGGCCTACAGCGGCGTCCAGTCTCGTAAACTCAAGCAGATGCAGAAGGGACTGACGAAGATGTTTAAGGATGCACAGGTAGATAAATCTCATACTTGCACATAACTCTGGGATAAGTGATTGGTACTCTGTGGTTATATATAGTGTAAGATGTAGTGGAGTAAGTGTTTTACCTAATTGGCCTACATGCGAGGATGCGTGACAGACGGTGTGCGTGCCTGAGGGAAAAGGAGCTTGTGCTGGGACAGTGTGAGTGTGTGAGAGAGAAACTGGCTGAGAGGTAATACATCATTGGGAAAGGACACCACATTCAGGGCCTGACGTTATCCACCTCATTGACACTCTCCGTCCCCAACTCCTCTACCTTCCACTGTCTCTGTTTGTGGTGACCAAATACAGAGCAGCCGGTTCTGAGTTAGTCCTCCATCTCAGTCTGAGCTTCTCCATAAGCTCTTTCTCCGTCGGTGTCACCTCTCCATCGCACTCTTGTTTGTCTCAGGCTTTATCCTACTCCTTGTTTGCTCTTCTGTCAATCAACATCTCCTTGTTCAGCTATTAGTTTGCTTCCTCTCGCCATGCGAGGTTTCTAACAAAAGAAAAAGACTTTCTTCTTTACTTCGGCCAGCCGTTCTTTCGCCAGTTACAGCCACGTTACATTAGGCAGGATAATGGCTCCGCTGGGATAGACCAAACAGGAAGAATGTAGAGGGTTTTGTAGCCAAATGTTGGATCGGCCTGTCCCTTTTCCTGTTTTTCCAGTGATTAGCATGAGCTTGTGTTCGGTTACATCTTAATGAACACGATCAGTCAGCTGACTGAAGTTAGGCCCATGCATATTATATCTCCAGGAGAAAAAGTCCCATCTCTGCTTTCTTTTTAAGTTAATGAGAATCACATATTAGCATGTTGGTGTACATTAAAGCGCCACATATGTCAGATTGAGCGATGATGAGGTGACTCCTGATGGTTAAAATCGGTGATTAGCAGAGGAAAGAAAAGAAAATGAAAGGATGCTGCTGTTCCTCCGAGGCATGAGAAAGAGATGAGGCAGGGTGTTGCCAGACTTGTGTCTCCCTAAGGAATTAAACTGCAGTAAGCATCTCTCTCCCTCTCTTCCTCTCTTCCTCTCTCTTCTCCTCTTTCTGTTTAACCTCTCTCTTGCCATCCCAGTGTGTGTGTGTGTCTCTCAGTGTTGCCATTACCTGTAATGCGAATGAGAGAAGTGTCATTTACTGCCTAGTACCAGCTGCTTGCCTTTCTTTACAAATGAGCTCATCAGCAGTGTGACAGCTGCGTGGCTGTGTGTGTGTGTGTGTGTGTACAGTATGTGCATGTGTGTCTAAGATCGTCTGTTCCACTGTTGGTCCACGGCTCACCGCTCATCCATGTGTGTCGACAGCTTCTGCCCGCTTCTTCTTGTCATTTGTGTCACACTGCTGCTGAGCTGCTCCAAAAATGTACACGGTGCAGTCGCTCCTCTCGCCCATTACAATGTTTAGTTGAGTTTTCACAGGATAGCTGTGCTGCCGGCCTGTGCAACAAAAGAACAAAAAAAATACCACAGGAATGATTTGCACCTGACATTTCTCTAACTTTTCGTCTTGAATATTTGCTTTACTCTGGCAGGGAATCACATTCGAGGAGGTGGAGAATTTCTTTACTTTCCTAAAGAACGTGAATGACGTGGACACGGCCCTGAGTTTCTACCACATGGCCGGTGCCTCCATAGATAAAGGTACGCCCACACTTGCCCTTTTCCTCTGACATTCTCTCTTTCCTGCTCTTTAATTACTGCTCTCCAGACTTGACTCTTGTCACTTTCATCCTCGGCGTCTCAGAGCTGTTAACACTCCAGCCACCCTGATCCTCCTCCCACATCTCTTTATGCCTGGCTGCGCTCCCAATCGCAGCTCAGCCACTCATCATCTGTTTCTCCATCCCTCCTTTCATCCATGGCGTCTTCCTTCAGGCCCTCAGGGAGTGCACATGCTTTAATCCATTGACCACGAACACGATGCACATATGACGGATCATTTCATAGCGCTATTGACTATTGATGCTCACTGTCTGCTCTACTGAACTGAACCGACCCATCATTGTGTCTCCTCTCCCGCCTCAACATTAGAAGTGTGTAGTGTGTGTATACAATACTGAGGGCTGAAGGATACTGAAGCATTAGGAGTCCATCAAACAGAGATCTCAGAATAAAACTCTAAAATATGTCGGTCTCGGATGAATTGGTGACATCCGTGGTTACCATGGTAACAGTAGGTGCAGCAAACTAATATTGGAAAAACCAACCACTCACTGAGCAGCAACTTCGTCAGAAGTACAACAGAGGAGCAACTTGTGCATGTTTACAGAGAAGCCAAACAAACTCAGTTAGTTTGAATAGTTTAGTCAGTAGTTGTTTTTTCTTTCCTTTGTGCCATGAGCAGCTGTCGTCAGATTTTATACACTCTAAAAGAGAAAACTATATATATAAAAAAAAGTTGGTTTCCTTGCTGAGGGGTTATCACCTGCATTTGTGTGCCTGCTCCCTCTCCCTCCATCTCTCCTTTGTAAAAATAAAGCCAGATCCACTGTCAAACACTATAAAGGATGATTTCCATCTTGTTTTGTTGCTGCATTTCTGATAATGATGGATATGAGCAGCTGTAAACACGTGTTTCTTGGCTTCTTCACATCCTTTGGTTTCCTAGTTGAGCACTTTAAATGTGAAGAAACCTGTGGCTGTAGTGATACGGCGATTATTTGATGAGCTGTGTCCCTGGTTTACGGCAGTGATTCAGCTTTTTAATGTCTCCATATGTTTTCTGTCAGCACATCCATTAGTTCGGATTCGCTGATGAAACAGCTGCTGCTTTTAAGGGAGAGGGTCTATCCTGAGGTGCTTGTTTCCACTGCATGGTTTCGGCTGCGTGTCTACACGGTAACAAGCCGCGTGTCAGTTTTTCTGTGTGTGTGTGTCAGTATGTTTGTGTTGTGGCGGGATTTCGAAGACGTCAGGCTTGTGTGGGTTCGCACAGAGCTTCCAGGCATGGGCTGTAAATTGTCTCTCTCCATCCTTCTGTTGTCCGTGGACTGCCGCCTTCTTCCTGCTCGTCCAGACTAAATGAGCTCCTGTAGTTCTTTCTTCTCTTTTCTTTGAGTCATTTTCTATTATCTCTGTCATCTCACGGTCAAATCGGATGATTTTCCACCATTTTAGAAGCTTTCCATTTGACGGCGTGTTATCTGGCACAGCTCATTCTTTTTTAAAGGTAGAAATGAAGCCAGCTAATAATTGATGATATATATATATATATATAAGATATATATCATCCTAACCCTCTCCTCTTTTCATGCTCCTCCGTCGCCTTTGAAGCCAAGTGATCGATAATTATGGTTGAGACTTTTCATCTTTTTGTCATGTATATGTTTTACTGAAATGACCCTGAGGCTTTTTCCTCTCCCCGTGTCTTAATTTCCTTTTTCTTTTTCTTTTTTTTACTCAGTACACCTCTGTGCCCTCCCACCCTCCGTCTATTTTCTATTCCTCTCATCCAGTCTCATCTGTGCTGGATGTTCTGACACGTCTGCTCCTCCTCCTCCGCCCCCTCAGCCCCTTCGCTCCCTGTCTCCTGTCTATCAGATCGTCGCCCCGGTGAACGGGAGCCCAGCCTGCTATCGATCCAAAAGCAGTTCGCACTCACGCACGCTCTCCTCCACATGGGCCATTTATGAGCTGGCTCGTATGAGTTTGTCACACACCATTGCTCTCTTTCTCAATCTCTCTTGTCTGTCTCTCTCTCTCTCTGTGTGTCCCAGTTACCATGAAGCAGGTGGCCCGCACCGTGGCCAAGGTGGAGCTGTCGGACCACGTGTGCGACGTGGTGTTCGCCCTGTTCGACTGTGATGGTAAGAAGCTGACGGCTTCATCCGCAAGCTCTCCCGAGCTCCCTGCCAAATGATGCCCCCGCTGACAGATGGAAATCACCAATAAATCCTCTTACTTCCTCCCCCTCTATTATTTCATCACCTCCTTTCCCCTTGTCCGTCACCCTTCTCCCCTCTGTCTGTCTTCCTCAGGGAACGGAGAGCTCAGTAATAAGGAATTCATCGCCATCATGAAGCAGCGGCTGATGCGCGGGCTGGAGAAACCCAAGGACATGGGCTTCACTCGGCTGGTGCGTGCCATGTGGAAGTGTGCCCAGGACACCGCCTGGGACTTCGCCACTCCAAAGACATAATGGAGACAAGAGACGAGGCGCGAGTGTGTGTGTGTGAGAGAGAGACAGCATGTGAATAAAGCAACAAACGCGTCATCAGCATTCACCTTCAATAGATTTTAAATGGACAATTAATGCAACAAACTCATTAGGGCTGCAGCTCCGAGGGGCCTCATCGATCATTAACACATGTCGCTGTAGTTCAGGCTATCAATACAGTGAGTGAAGCATGCTGACACAGCACTGTGTGTCCTGACGGGCTTCTCTAGTGTGCCTCCCCTAGGCATTGTGACTATTTTGTATATTTTAAAATATGCAATCAAACTTGTGCATATGTAATTTTTTTTTTTTGCCATATTCTTAGAGGAATGCAGTGTCAATGTTAAAAATGGCACTTTTATATCTGTGTTAAACATGTTTTACTGCAAAAAGCCAAGTCCAAGAAGCAGAATCGATCTAATTCGACCTTCAGCTGCATAATTGCCTCAGTACGTCCTTTCTACATTGACGACAGAACCTTCATTATTTCTGTGCCGGGACAGAGAGCAGAAGTCTGTAATCTCGTTAGCACCTCCTTCATTCAGTCCACTAGCTCCAGCTGCAACTTTACTCTCATTTTTGTCCCATAGAAGATCAATGATGTTTGTCTTTTGCTCTGCAGTGTCCTGTTCAAAGTGTGTATTCTCCCAATTATGATTATTGCTCACTGAAACACTTTATATAAGATGGATGGTAAAAAGAAAATGCTCTATTAAAGATGTTTTAATAATGTAAAACTGATTAAGCTTTATTTCTAAACGACTGTTCTGCTCGACTTGCGAGTTGAATTGTTGTCCTGCCATGTTCTCATTTTCACATTCTGACTCTGAGGAAAGCGCAGTGGAGGATTAGCACGACTAATCTGTGGGGCACCGAGGAAGTCATCTGTCATGAGTAATCAAATGTGGTGTAACATTTTTAGGCAAAAAAAAAAATGCACGGTTGATTGTATGCAGTTGCTCTGAGTGTGTGCCAGAAGAAAATATGGTAATGTGTGAGTGTGTGTGTGTGTGTGTATGTGTATGCAAGAGCAGTCAGCAGTTTAGTCTAATTGAAATGGACAGGATGGGCAGTCCTCGGCCTCTGCTGCCCATTAAAAGATTGTCCTGCAGCCCCTCCGCGCACTGTGCTGCATTGGCCTGAGACGAGCTGGCTCGCTCCTCACTCACATTGCAGCTGACAGAGGGAAGTGGTGCTCAGGAGTGATTGCCGGCCACAGATTAGGTTGAAGGGCCCTTCATCAGTATTCCTTGCCAGACTTCTTTCAAAACTCTCCCGTCTTAAACATTAAGTCGTCGTCCAGTGAAAGCCACATATCTCCAAAATGTCAACTTTTCTCCAGCTAATTGTGTTCAGCGTTGTGAAAATGAATTCTGAACTAATCCAGTGGGATCATTTTCTCAAGCCATTATTATTCATTAACTCCTATTCACCTAATTTGAAGATGCATGGTTTTCTCTGGGTGACCACAGTTATTCATTCTCATGTCACAAACATCTCATCTGTTGTGCAGCACTTTCTCCACTGGGGAGACTATGAGTTATTTCCATGGACCATTAATCTGTTGATTGTTAATTAACTGAAAAATTAATGAGTCAATGCAATGTCTGAAAAAGAAATTATAGGCTATGCTAATTAAATTTTCCCACAGCTGAAGGTGACGTCAGCTCAACAGCCTTTATATGTTTAATAAAGGTATAAAACAGAAGAGTGGTGTGCACACAGAAATGTGGAACTGATCTACTTGAAAGAATTATTTTCTGTTCACTGAATTTATTTAACTAACTTTTTCCAGCACTAATAACAAATCAAAACCCTTTAACTGTGCTTCCCCATAGCTCAATGAAGGCTCCTGTGGCCCGGGGTGATTTCATAGTCGACAGCACGCAGCCAAGCAGCAGCGTTGCCCCCGAATGCATCGAGCCTCTCTCGCAGTGAAAAATTGCCCAGTAACAGCTCTGCAGTAGCTGTGCAGCACGCCCTCCTTCTCAGCAGGTCAGCCATGTAAACCCCGAGCAGGCACGCTCCGCCAGGTCTCCCTGCTTGTTGAGCTCTGGAGCTACACTCGGTGGTTAACTGTTGTCAGAGCTGTGAGAGGAGAGTGGATTTGGAGTGGCTGCAGACCTCCCTCCTAAGTCAACACTGCTTTATGTACAGGCGCAGAAATGTGCACAACATTTGCTCAGTGTGCGTACACATGAAGTGTAGGGACAGGGCATGTGCTGTTCTTCTGAAGGCATAGGCATTAGACTTTTTTTCCACCCTCACACTGAATACAATGAGTGTGTGCTTCATTGAGCCACATGTCATGTTGTGCCATCTGTCATATATTGTTAGTTAATGCTAAAGAGCAACCTTCCATTCTTACATATGTGCAAGGGTGTAATTTATGGAGCAGTTGGGGGTAAATTAGACTTGTCCTTTTATCAAAGTTCATGATTTTGCAGTTTTCCACGTATTAGGGCACATATACTGACATTTTGCTTAAAAATCCCTATATGGACGCTGATCTTATACCCCCCCCCCTCCAGTTTTTACTGCCAAATGGAGACAACCACCTATCTTTGATTTGTATGAGTGTGGAGTGACAGGAGCTGTTAAAACCAAATCAAGCTGCCACTGCTGTGCTGTGAAATGCACATCAGACAGCAGAGACGGCGCAGCACTCTGTATTCCTGAGGCAAACCTGGTGTTATCATTCTAACAGTGAACTGAAATGTGTTTACAGATTAATGAGGCCAAATAAATGTATGAACATAAAGCTGACAACAAATACATGATAAAGAGGTTACTTAAAGGGACCGTTCACCCATTTCCATACACAGCTCATGTTACTTTACTTGTTGAGTACTTCTCTGTTATTTAATTATATATATATATGTATATACTGTATATACAGCTCTGGAAAAAATTAAGAGACCACTTCAAAATGATCGGTTCCTCTGGTTTTACTATTCATAGGTATGTGTTTGAGTAAAATGAACACTTTTGTTTCATTATATAACCTACTGACAACATTTCTCCCAAATTCGAAATAAAAATATTGTAATTTAGAGCATTTATTTGCAGAAAATGGCAACAGGTCAAAATAACAAAAATATAGATCTGATAGTGGAGCAAGTTTTTCTTCCTTATTACAAGCACAAAAAACTTACTTTCACTAGCAGATTTTTCTATTTATTGTGAATTTAAGTGAAAATGATCTAAAAACAAGTTCATTTTTAGGTAATGAGTCTTATTTTAAGTGGAAAGAGATTAGTTTTGACTAGAAATTAGACATTTGGACAAGAAATAAGACAAATATTCTTGGACAGATGCTGAGTTTTTACAGTGTACTGAGTATTAGTCAGGGTCTTACGCAGAATAAATCAGTCATACAAAGATTAGACTACTGGGGTTTTTTATGGGCCCCACTGGGCGCTGGGCCCTTGAATTATCATCACCTTTCTCCCCTATACAACGGCCCTGTTTAAACTCCTACCAATTCAATGTTACGTTAGGTAAATGAACCATCTGTGCATTTACCTTTACTTTGGTGCAAATCTGCCGATACGGTTCAGATCTAATCTTTTTTTGGAAAGTGACGGTATTCAGGAATCTTTACGATAAATTAATTGTGGAGTTTAATACCACGATTAATTGTGAAAACAAGTAATTGTGACATCCCTACTGCCATACATGTAGAGATAAGGGTGATTTATTAAGAACATTTTGGAGTGCCTAGGATAAAAGCCCTGATGATGTCATGGTGACCTTTATATTTACAGCAATATATTTGATTTGGCTTAGATGCTTGTGAGTGTACATTGTTCTTTTTGCCATTTTTATATTGAATGTCTCATTGTATTTCCCAGTTTAAAGTGTGAGTTAAATTGGCAAAATAGCCCTTTAAAGGTGCAGCCCTCAACTGTTTAAAATTCCTGACTTCTGCATCATTTATGTTGAAACAGAAAATGTATCACATGGACCCGTGTTCACTGCAGAAAACAAACAGCAGGGACGGCTGACCGAGGCGTGGACACAGCAGCCACTCTCCTAACTGTCCCATCATGGCATCAGGTACTAAGGTGGGTGCACATTTACAACTCAACAAGCCATACAGTGCTGAAGCAGAGATGCCTGACTGCCATCTAGTGGCTTTGATGAGACATTGAAGTTGATTTTCTGAGTCAGTGTAAGATCAAATTTTTTAAGAACAAAAGGAGCTGCTGCCTTAATTTTACAGTTTGTTTTCAACGAGGATTAATGTTACATCTGAGGCCAAGCAGCTCGTAATGTGTGGATGCCGACAGGACGGCCCGTTTCTGTGAGTCACATATAAATGAACGGTGAACAGAGCCCGTTCAACTGAAGACATGGTCAATTTGAAGGAAAGACAGAAAATAAAATT
Source organism: Trachurus japonicus (assembly GCF_045865225.1). Taxonomy (NCBI): domain Eukaryota; kingdom Metazoa; phylum Chordata; class Actinopteri; order Carangiformes; family Carangidae; genus Trachurus; species Trachurus japonicus. Next base: position 21,275,487 of record NC_140921.1, read on the forward strand.
CAAATCGCAGCAAAAACATTTAATCTGTTAGCTTTCTAAATACAGCTACAAGGTAATAAAAAAAAATTAGTTCATTCCAAAATTCAAAAAATTGAAATAAAATGAATCATGGCTCATGTTTGTATAATTAACTCAAGACCACAGATGAACAAAATAGGGAGGGGCTGGCAGGGGCATCATTACATCAGAAGAAACGATAGTTTCAAAGCAAAATGGCTTGAGAAAAACATGGGAAGAAACATGAGGTCCTACATGTTGATATGGAATAAAACTTAATAAATACATAGTATAAAACTCAGTTCTACTCACTAAATGCTTTTTGTGTAATAAGAGAAAAAGCCCAAGCGCACACCCTCCCCACATTTAAATGTAGCCACATAAAAATTAACAAACAACCAAACACACTTCAAGAATCCATGTGATCCATTACAAAACCCATTAGCCTTTTTAAACACAGAATAATCTGATGGGATGGCTGGCAACCATTCATACAAAGATGAGGGGGGGGGGAATCATGCTACCAAAAAATGACATTTGTGATTTGACAGTAAAGCTCAGGTTAACAAAGAGGAAGAAGAAAAAAGGGGCCCAACACACTCATTGGCTTTAAACCTTTTCCAGGTGGCCTGCAGCCACCTAGTGGCTATAAGTATAATGTCACATGGATGTCAACCAGTACAGTCTGAAGTCACAGTTGGATACATCTCTCTCCTGCCGACATAGAGATCAAACAAACTGTGTCCATTACAAAGCAGGGGCAGCTAACTAGGAGGAAGAGGCAGCTCAGCTCTGCAGGTCACAGTTTGCCGTCAGTGCTGCTGCTGCTGGGTGATGATGACAGAGGGACTGGATACAGAGGGAAGAAGCAGGCGACTGATAGTCCTCATCACGTAAGTACAGTACAGTTCAGGTGTCGGTGACCACTGTGAGACGGTGCTCACTCACTGTCAAACTTAATAGAGTTGATAGTGGTGGAGATGGCACCGCCGCGGTAGCTTCCCCTCTTCTTCTTCGTCTTTTCGTGCCGGAATGACTTGCCTTTTGTGAATTTGAGTACGTCGTTGGCTTTCTCCCCCCAGTCCCCTCTGGCTCCATGCTGGAATCACAAAGACAAATGAACATGACGGTTAATTATTCTGTCAAATCAGCAATCTTAGTATCCACTGCTGCTGCTGCATAGATGGTGGCTGAACTCACCTTTGCATGAAAAGAGTTGTCTGCAAGACGAGGGTCCACGTTTACATCTTCCTCTCTTATTCTACGGAACGGTACGTTGGTGGACTGAAACACAAGTTATTTCCTGTCATGAAAACGATCACTTTTTCCCAGGTGCCATTGGCTGAACATGAATGCGACAGAGTCGTTTAAAAAAAACAAAAAAAACATCTTACCTTCTTATTGGCTTTAGGGAAAGTCTGAGGTGTCGTTGTTGCTTTCTTGTTTTGGGGTGTTGTCACTTCTGTTTCATCCTCTTCACTTTCTGATGATGACTCGTCATCTCTTTTTCTCTTTCCGTTGGTACCTGCATGCATTGGAGACAAGTAGGAGATCAGTTGTAGCAGTGAACTCAGCAAGTGTTGAGATAAACTACATGTAGCTTTAAAGGCCTATAAAAGCAGAGTAAGGGCTCTGAGTGCGTCACTCTCCCTGTTAACTGACCACATTACGTTGAGTGTTTGTTTGAGATATACCATTTGTTGTGGGGGTGGTGGGAGCTGTGGCTGCTTTCCGTGGTGCTTCCTCCTCATCGGACGAACTCTCTGAGGAACTGCTGCTCTCTTTAGCTTTGGCTGCTGGGGTCGTCTTTGCCGTTGCAGGGGTCGCAGGTTTTTTTACTTTCACTTTTGTGTCTTCCTCCTCTTCAGAGCTACTGTCACTGGAGGAGGACTCTTCTGCCTTTGCTGGGGCCTTGGCTGCACTGGCTGTCTTGGGTGTTGCTGACTTGCCGTTGGCGACTGCAGGCTTAGCAGGGGTGGACTTGGCCTCTGTCTCAGAATCAGAGCTATCTGAGGATTCGGAGCTGCTCTCAGCCTTCTTTTTTGGAGCAGCAGCTGCCTTTGTAACAGCAGGTTTGGGTGTTGGTGCGGCCTTCTTTGGCTCCTCCTCATCACTGGAGCTGTCGTCACTGGAGTCGGCAGGAGCCTTGGCTGCAGCTGCAGGCTTCTTGGCTGCTACTGTTGCTGGAGCTTGTTTCTTGGCTGCAGGCTTAGTGGCCTCCTCCTCCTCTGAGCTGTCAGAGTCTGAGCTGCTCTCTGCTGCAGCAGGTTTGGCTGCAGGAGTAGCAGGCTTTGAGGCTGGGGTTGCTGGCTTAGACGCTGCAGCTTTAGCCTTGACTGGTTCTTCATCTTCAGAAGAGGAGTCAGATTCTGAGCTGCTCTCTGCTGCAGCAGCTTTAGCTGCAGGTTTAGCTGCAGCTTTAGCTGCAGGAGTAGCAGGTTTTGAGGCTGGGGTGGCTGGTTTAGCTGCCGCAGGTTTAGCCTTGACTGGTTCTTCATCTTCAGATGAAGAATCAGAGTCTGAGCTGCTCTCTGCTGCTGCAGGTTTGGCTGCAGGAGTCGCAGGCTTTGAGGCTGGGGTAGCTGGTTTAGCTGCCGCAGGTTTAGACTTGACTGGTTCTTCATCTTCAGAGGACGAGTCAGAGTCTGAGCTGCTCTCTGCTGCAGCAGGCTTGGCTGCAGGAGTAGCAGGCTTTGAAGCCGGGGTAGCAGGTTTAGCTCCAGCAGGCTTGGCTTTAGCTGGTTGCTCCTCATCTTCAGAGGAGTCAGAGTCTGAGCTGCTCTCTGCTGCTGCAGGTTTTGCAACTGGAGTGGCAGGCTTTGAGGCTGCTGCTGCTGGCTTAGCTGCTGGCTTGGCTTTCGCCGTCTCTTCCTCATCCTCAGAGGACTCCTCACTATCAGAGCTGCTCTCTGCTTTCTTGGCTGGGGGTTTGGAGACAGCGGCAGGTTTGGGTGGAGCTGCAGTCTTAGTGGCAGGTTTTGCTGGAGCCTCATCTTCAGAGCTGCTGTCTGAATCTGAGATAAAAGGAAAAAAAAAACATTTGAAATGAATGCAGAAGAAAGCAGAGGAGGAGGTAGAAATTATATTTAGGTAATAACTGACAGTACTCTTGATGGATTGGAAATTCTGGCCTTGATCTAGCAAAACAGGCAAACGGGTTCACAAAATAAAAATCCATCTTAAAGGAATGCTGAATGCACATGTTTTTTGGCCTCTTTTACCTGAAGATGAAGACTCAGCTTTTTTAGCTGGAGCAGCCTTGGCAGGTGCAGGTTTTGCTGGAGCCTTCTTCACAGCCGTCTCCTCTTCGTCTGAACTGGAATCCTCCTCTGAGGAGTCTTCTTTAGCAGGTGTGGCTTTAGCTGCAACAGGTTTAGCTGGGGCAGCCTTAGCCGGAGTCACTTTTGCTGCGGGTTTCTTCACCTCTTCTTCCTCCTCTGAACTGGATGAGTCTTCATCAGAGTCGTCCTTTTTAGCAGGTGCAGCCTTGGCAGCAGCAGGTTTGACTGGGGCTGCTTTAGCTGGGGTGACTTTGGCTGCAGGCTTCTTTCCCTCCTCTTCATCCGAGCTCGAGTCTAGAAAGATCATATGCATGAAGAAAAATGTACGTCATCACACATTCTGCAGTAGTCAACTCCACGTAAAAAATGACCAAGCTGAATCCTGATCATTACCTGAGCTCTCAGAGCTGGACTCCTGTTTCTTTGCAGCAGGTTTGGGAGTTGCGGTCTTTACCGGTGTTGGTTTTGCTGTGAACAATTACAGTGCTGTTAGATATGCTGTTAAATGCACTCAATAGTTCAACCTGAGAAAGCTGAGCACCTCTTACCAGCTACTTTCTTTTCTTCCTCCTCATCACTGCTGTCATCACTGCTGTCTGAGGAGTCGCCGTCCTTGGCCTTGCTGGCTGCTGGTGCAGCTGGTGCTTTCTGGATTGAAGCAGGAGGTGGAACTGCACTGTAGGCTCCTGACAAGACAGAGGAAGTTGTTCAGCATCATTATACAAAACACAGGATCATGCCAGGTTGGACAAGGCGATCAGCTCTTGGATGAGAGAGATGAAACCAGACACAGGTAAGAACAAACAAGTATTGGTGAGCGGGGATTATCATACATCAACATTGTAATTGGTGATCACAAGTATCAACATATTTCTGCACTTTCCAGATAGAAAAATCAGACCATTTTCTCAATGGCGAAAAGATGACAGGTCAGACTCTCTATCCTACAGAATACATATGAAAGGTTTCCTAGTGTTCAGTGTCACACATCTTTGGTAACGAGGCAATGCTGGGTTATTTCTGTGTCCAAGCCATTGTGCATACCTATTGACATACAGCAAAGTTTAAAAAAAACATACCTGCTTTGGGTTTTTTGCTGGGAGGAGCCTCATCTTCTGAAGAATCGTCTTCACTGCTCGATTTAGCTGCAGCAGCTGCAGCAGGCTTAACTGGGGTGGCTTTGACTGGAGCGGCTTTGACTGGAGCGGGTTTGACTGGAGCCTATCAGGAAATATGAGGTACAACAATCAGTATTTGACATTTTTCTACACTGTGAAGTTAGGACAATTAGACCATACAACAACACTGAGTTGTGTTCAGATTCTTGCACAAACCTTAGCTGGTGCTTCATCTTCAGAATCCGAGGAGCTGTCCTCAGAGCTGCTGCTCTCCTGCTTTTTCTGACCTGCACCTTTAGCAGCAGCAGCTGGTTTGGTTGCTGTGACTGCACCTGCCTTAGGTTCTATTGATCAGAGTTATTTATTAGATTAAAATACATATTTTGATTGGCTTCATTTTAGTTGACAGATAAAAACAGCTTCATCCCACAGTATTAATGACATTTGGTAATAAACTAACTTGTTGCAGGGGTTTTAGCAGGCTGCTCATCCTCAGAGTCAGATTCTTCACTGCTAGAGCTGCTGTCTTTCTTCCTCCCAGCAGGAGCAGCAGCGACTGGTTTCACAGCAGCCTGCAAACAGAAACAACATTTAAATAACAGCACTGACCTTTCCTAAACCCCACAGCGATGGCTAGACGTGAGTTGCATCTCAAGTTTTAAGTCCTCCTCCTACCTTTGCAGGTGCCTTCTTCTTCTCCTCCTCAGAGTCACTGGAGTCCTCACTGCTGCTGGATGCAGCCTTAGCAGCTGCTGCTGCTGCTGGTTTAGCAGGCACTGCTTTGGCTGTTAAATCAAATATACAGAAATCATAATGCTGTAGGTTTCTAGAAGGCACGTCAGTGAAAGAATTCAACTTGCCATGTCTAATCTCTTAATCAAACACATTGCCGTTACCTGCAGGGGCTGCCTTTGTTGGTTTTGCAGCAGCTTCTTCATCCTCACTGCTGGACTCTTCACTGCTGGAGCTCTCTGTGGTGGTTTTTGCTTTCTTGGCCGATGGGCCATTTGGAGCCTCCTTACTGGGAGTTGCTTTTCGTTTCTTAGCCTCAGGCGATCTAATTAGACCCATGGTGACATTAAAGTGAGAACCCATTCTAAAACAGACCTCATAAGGCAATTGTAAAATGACAGAAATTTAGTTGAAATTTAAACTAGCGCTCTCTCCTCAAGCTGAACATAAGATGGTACACTGATGTCAGCTTCAGTGTGTAAGCATAAGGATATTGGAACAGCAACTCGGATGACTGTATACATTTATGTTTTAACAAGGCAAATGCACATGATTAATGTCAGTGTAATTCCCACTGACATTAATCATGTGCATTTAACTAATTGTTAAATTGGTCAAGAAGCCATTTTAACTGTGCCCATGGGCCACTTATTAGGTTTGCCTTTAAAGTACATTTCAATTGTATAAGAAATAAATCTCATCCCCAAATGTAAGTGTGCTAAGCCAACAGTCTGACATCGACTCTCTAGGCAGACATAACTTATATAATATGCGTCGACATTTGCACTGTCGAAGACCCCACAGTGGCTTGGTCATGTTTTTCCAGATTTGTCGATATTAGTATGAAGTTAACAAATGCAAGCATTAAATGGACTGATATGAGAACAACAAACAACTCACTTGACCCAGAAATCGAAGATGTTCACCAGATTTTCTTCGTTTTCATCCTGTGGAGCCTGTTAAGAAAACACATGGAGCACCAACTTAGCCAGTTACCTCCTGTTTTACAGTTTAACAGTTAGTTTCAAGTTTCCAATAACGCAAAAAACAATATGAATCCCCTTTGCTTTTTTTTTTTTTTTTTAAATGGAAACAGTAATTAGTATAATTTAGACCAGGTGGCAGCGGACACAGGCTGTGCGTGAGCCTCTACACGTGTTGCCTTCCCCGGCGTCACGTTAGCTGTAGGTTCACTCCTCGTGCAGTCTCTCCCTGCGTGGACAACTTCCACTCGAGGTGCGTGGAGACAGACAGTGCATCCTGGTAGTTGACCACGCTGCAACAAGAGCCACCTACCACTTTTGTCTGCTTCATGAACTGCTCCGCCGCCTTCGTGAACTTGTTGTCGCGCAGAAATGAATATACGCATTTGTACAGGTCGCTCGGCACCGACTTCTGCGCCGCCATCTTCACCACGCTCCTTCTGGAAAGGAAGAAAGTGCCCGGAACTTGGCGCGTAATGACGACGTCGTTACACGCCTCTGAGAGTGGATGGGTCACCCCATTGAAAAAAAAAAGAAAATCCACGCCACATTTTTAAAAACAGAAACCACAGGATAATTGTAATTTACCTGCATTCAAATGCTTAAGAATTTTATAAAGCTACAAAACCCCCCCTATCTGTTGCATCTAGAAAATAATAATTCGTAGTTGCAAAAGTTCAAGCCCTAGATAAAAAACAAAAAAAAATGTTTCTATCTGTTCGTATCAGCAAATTGGGCAGAGTGAGACCTCCTCACGAGCTCGTTTCCCTTTTATGTTTACATAATGAGCTTTCCAATGAAAACATGTCGTCTTATGAAATCAATATGGGGATACAGTGGATAAGGTTTACATTTTAACCATTTAACACCAGATTTTATTCACAGATCCTCTTTTTTATATCTTTTTTTTTTTTGTTACAATGTGTCAATGTCGTTGTCAATACAGGCGCGTGCTTTATACGTCATCACCAAAGACCTTCCCTGTCCCTCGTGTCATAATATGGTCGACTCTGAGTCCGTCGGGCAATGACACGGACCTGAAGCCGGCTGAATTTACCGTGTGACCCGAGGACTACTGCGGCGAAGCCATGCCTCGCTACGAGCTGGCCCTGATCCTGAAGACGATGCAGCGGCCGGAGACGGCGGCTGCTCTCCGGCGGACAGTGGAGACCCTGATGGAGCGGGGCGCGGTGGTCAGACACCTGGAGAACTTGGGAGAGAGACTGTTGCCCTACAAGATTTCCAAACACAACCAGAAGCACAGCCGAGGGGCCTACTTTCTGGTCGATTTTTACGCAGCTCCCGAAATCCTCACGGGTTTCCTCAATCACCTGCACCGCGACGTGGACGTGGTGAGGCCCACCGTGCTGAAAAAGGACACCCAGGCTCCGAGCAACAACTGCTGCGGTCCTCAACAGTGACTGAACGTAAGGACCGGGGCAGACGTGGATGAAGTGCTCACAAGGCTACTAACCATGTTGAATCAAATACCCAGCAGGTCTATCTGTAGTGATATGCATGTGTGCACAAGTCGTTAGATTGTTTTATCTATGGAGTGCAAGAATCCCTGAAGTATTCAATATGAAAGAGCAGGGGGAAAAAAACTATCTCTGAAGCTGTGACATTTTCTGTTTTCATGCACTAATTGCTAAAAACAAAGGATAAGGTCTTAATATGGAGTTAATAGGAGAATGAATTCTATATCAATGGATTAAACAGCTGATGACTAATCATAATCAGCTTGACAACGATACTGTGATTTTAATGGACTACTATAATAGATTTGTGGGGGAAAAATGAGCAATTTTCCAAACAAAGTCAAGAGCACTGCAAAAATGTTCATTCAATACTGACGTGGTGTGATACAGGCAGGTAGCTATTAATATTTCCTTTATCCCATTTGAAAACATTGTACCTTGTTCCATGCTACAGTGTTTTTTTTTCTTCTTTGTGAAAATCAGCTTGTTTCAAATGGGGTGTGAAGGATGCCACAGCTCACAGGTTAAAGGTCACCACTGGGAGGCAATAAATAAAGAGCTTACTTTTATGAACGTTTTGAGACATCACAAACATGCATATCAATGAAAGATTTACAGATCATGCTTCCCATACTAAACAAAGATGAAGCATTCATATCGAAGATGTTTCATCTTAATTACACCCACCAGTGTCAGACTGTCTTATCATCACGCTTTATTATGTGTGGTGGTCTTTAGATGTGTTCAGTCCGTGTGGTTTACATTCTCTTTATGGAGATCATGCTGTGCTGACTGCCCTGTAAGTGAACCCTATGTAATGTTTGTTCTCTTTGTTTTACAGGTTTTTGCAGCTCATATCCAGAAGATGTACAGTGTGATTCTTTCGTCTTTGTCTTTTCCATTGTCGTTGGCCTGCATTTGGATCTAATGTTATAATAAACAATTTTTTTCCTATTGTATTTGCAAGCTTCTCTCCACTTCATGTTCAGGCGTTTGCATATTGTGTTTCATGTGATGTTTAGTCATGTGATGGAAATTTCAGTATTTGAGGTGGTTTATGAAGCTGTAATATAAAATATTGAATTTTAATCACTACTCAACATCTAGTCATAAAATTTGAATACCACTTAATCTATAGCACTGAAACATTTGACTTTAACAACCAGACTCCTCTCCTTCAAACTCAAGTTTCAAGTTTGAAAACTTAATTTCCAGTCCATATCTTCAGCCTCTCAAATTTAGGGGGGGAATTCCTGTCTGAGAAGGTTTGATAAGGTTTGGTTTTCCCTCCTGATCTAAGTAAACAGGATTTAAGAGATAAAGGTCACCTTTTTTTCAGTGACATTTTCTGGCTGGTTGAGTTTCATTGGTTGATTAGGGATAGTGTTTTGTGAACATTCGCTGCTTGGCCAAGCTTTATTCAAACTTATAGCAATTACTACATCATGCATTTATGGACTTAATCAATTTAAACAATTTTCAGTAAATATGTAGGCTACTGATATGAGTACACTGGTAGGAATTATCACCCTAAATCAATTTTGTCAACTACATACATAACTACCTCCAACCTTAATGTATCAGGAATATGCAAGCAAAAATATACATTTTGACATTCAGCAGATATCAAATGAATTTAATATACATACTCAAACAATTCGTAGATATTAGGTTCGTTTTTGACATGGCATCTTGCAAAAATAAAGGCCTCCATTTCCAACTAATTATTACTAGACCATCATCAACATCATCTGCACTAGAAAGTCAGAAATACAGGTAAACAAATACATTTGTAACTTTAATTTTCTTTCACTAAATGTGACAGATCACATGCATCATTCATGTCATGATTATTAGAGCATGTGTTTGATGAAATCCAGAGCCTTTATTTTTCAAAGAAATTATTAAATATAGGCTAGTTGTCAAAAGTGTGTGGAGTAAAAAAAAAAAAAAAAAGTAGGCTACATTTCTCTCTGAACTGATGTACAAGATCAAGTAGCCTAAAAGTATCTTTAGGCCATTTAGATGTTCTCTACCACTGCTCCAGAGTTCACGTTAACATGTGAGTAGCCTACAACTGTTGTGCCAGTCATTGAAGTTCACTCTGACTCTGACAACAACAGCCTCATGTAGAGCAGTGCAGCAGGTATTGGAAATGGGAGAACAGAACCATCAGCTTTTTCATATTATTAGACCACACCAGAGACTGGAGGTAAACATGAACGTATCTGCGGCTATATTCTCTTCCTGTGAATTTAATCTGTTCAGGTGCTACTTCTCCTTCGCCACCAGATGTCACTAAACCTTTTGATTACGTCACCTTTGTAGACGTTAAAGGCTCATTATGACCCATCTGAAATCGCCGGGTGCGGTGGCGCGCGCCTGTAATCCAAGTCACTGGGAGGCTGAGGCTGGCGGATCGTTTGAGCTCAGGAGCTCTGAGCTGCAGCGGACTATGCCGATCGGGTGTCCGCACTAAGTTCGGTATCGATATGGTGCTCCTGGGGGAGCCCGGGACCACCAGGTCGTCTAAGGAGGGGTGCACCGGTCCAGGTCGGAAACGGAGCAGGTCAAAGCCCCCGTGCCGCTCAGTAGTGGGATCGCGCCCGTGAATAGACGCTGTAGTGCAGCCTGAGTAATATAGCGGGACCCAGTCTTTTTCAAGCCTTGGTAGCCTACTCATCAACAAACAACTGAGACGACACACACATCGAAAAATATAATTATCTTTAACAGCTCCGTCATTGTTTCTTTGTTGTCTTGTCTCCTTAGAAAACCAGATGTTTGCTGGTCCCACACCGCCTCCACCTGGCCAAAGCAGTGACCAGCAGTCACACAGTCACTGTGGTTCAGATTTTAGACCACTACGGTGAATTTATAGCAGCTACACTACAGTGTGTGATTAGTTTTAAAAATCTGATCTATTGTGGAAATAAAATAATCTATATCTAGGCTCGGATATATCATCTGGGGGTCCGAGGGGAGTCCAACGCAGAAGGTTTGGTTGAAATCGGGCCGGTGGTTTTGGAGAAAATGACCAAAAACCAAACAGGCGATTTTAAAAAGACGACAGGCGCGCGGCTTACGTTTTTTTTTTTTGACCAAAAATTTAAATTTCTTCAAATTTCTCCAAACTCGGATATCATCTGGGGGTCCGAGGGGAGTCCAACGCAGAAGGTTTGGTTGAAATCGGGCCGGTGGTTTTGGAGAAAATGACCTAAAACCAAACAGGCGATTTTACAAAGACGACAGGCACGCGGCTTACTTTTTTTTTTTTTTTGACCAAAAATTAAAATTTCTCCAAACTCGGATATATCATCTGGGGGTCCGAGGGGAGTCCAACGCAGAAGGTTGGTTGAAATCGGGCCGGTGATTTTGGAGAAAATGACCAAAAACCAAACAGGCGATTTTAAAAAGACGACAGGCGCGCGGCTTACGTTTTTTTTTTTTTGACCAAAAATGAAATTTGTTCAAATTTCTCCAAACTCTGATATATCATCTGGGTTCCGAGGGGAGTCCAACGCAGAAGGTTTGGTTGAAATCGGGCCGGTGGTTTTGGAGAAAATGACCAAAAACCAAACAGGCGATTTTAAAAAGACGACAGGCGCGCGGCTTACGTTTTTTTTTTTTTGACCAAAAATTAAAATTTCTTCAAATTTCTCCAAACTCGGATATATCATCTGGGGGTCCGAGGGGAGTCCAACGCAGAAGGTTTGGTTGAAATCGGGCCGGTGGTTTTGGAGAAAATGATCTAAAACCAAACAGGCGATTTTACAAAGACGACAGGCGCGGCTTACGTTTTTTTTTTTGACCAAAAATTAAAATTTCTCCAAACTCGGATATATCATCTGGGGGTCCGAGGGGAGTCCAACGCAGAAGGTTTGGTTGAAATCGGGCCGGTGGTTTTGGAGAAAATGATCTAAAACCAAACAGGCGATTTTACAAAGACGACAGGCGCGCGGCTTACGTTTTTTTTTTTGACCAAAAATTAAAATTTCTCCAAACTCGGATATATCATCTGGGGGTCCGAGGGGAGTCCAACGCAGAAGGTTTGGTTGAAATCGGGCCGGTGGTTTTGGAGAAAATGACCAAAAACCAAACAGGCGATTTTAAAAAGACGACAGGCGCGCGGCTTACGTTTTTTTTTTTTTTGACCAAAAATTAAAATTTCTTCAAATTTCTCCAAACTCGGATATATCATCTGGGGGTCCGAGGGGAGTCCAACGCAGAAGGTTTGGTTGAAATCAGGCCGGTGGTTTTGGAGAAAATGACCAAAAACCAAACAGGCGATTTTAAAAAGACGACAGGCGCGCGGCTTACGTTTTTTTTTTTTTTGACCAAAAATTAAAATTTCTTCAAATTTCTCCAAACTCTGATATATCATCTGGGGTTCCGAGGGGAGTCCAACGCAGAAGGTTTGGTTGAAATCGGGCCGGTGGTTTTGGAGAAAATGACCAAAAACCAAACAGGCGATTTTAAAAAGACGACAGGCGCGCGGCTTACGTTTTTTTTTTTTTTGACCAAAAATTAAAATTTCTTCAAATTTCTCCAAACTCGGATATATCATCTGGGGGTCCGAGGGGAGTCCAACGCAGAAGGTTTGGTTGAAATCGGGCCGGTGGTTTTGGAGAAAATGATCTAAAACCAAACAGGCGATTTTACAAAGACGACAGGCGCGCGGCTTACGTTTTTTTTTTTGACCAAAAATTAAAATTTCTCCAAACTCGGATATATCATCTGGGGGTCCGAGGGGAGTCCAACGCAGAAGGTTTGGTTGAAATCGGGCCGGTGGTTTTGGAGAAAATGATCTAAAACCAAACAGGCGATTTTACAAAGACGACAGGCGCGCGGCTTACGTTTTTTTTTTTTGACCAAAAATTAAAATTTCTCCAAACTCGGATATATCATCTGGGGGTCCGAGGGGAGTCCAACGCAGAAGGTTTGGTTGAAATCGGGCCGGTGGTTTTGGAGAAAATGATCTAAAACCAAACAGGCGATTTTACAAAGACGACAGGCGCGCGGCTTACGTTTTTTTTTTTGACCAAAAATTAAAATTTCTCCAAACTCGGATATATCATCTGGGGGTCCGAGGGGAGTCCAACGCAGAAGGTTTGGTTGAAATCGGGCCGGTGGTTTTGGAGAAAATGACCAAAAACCAAACAGGCGATTTTAAAAAGACGACAGGCGCGCGGCTTACGTTTTTTTTTTTTTGACCAAAAATTAAAATTTCTTCAAATTTCTCCAAACTCGGATATATCATCTGGGGGTCCGAGGGGAGTCCAACGCAGAAGGTTTGGTTGAAATCGGGCCGGTGGTTTTGGAGAAAATGACCAAAAACCAAACAGGCGATTTTAAAAAGACGACAGGCGCGCGGCTTACGTTTTTTTTTTTTTGACCAAAAATTAAAATTTCTTCAAATTTCTCCAAACTCGGATATATCATCTGTGGGTCCGAGGGGAGTCCAACGCAGAAGGTTTGGTTGAAATCGGGCCGGTGGTTTTGGAGAAAATGATCTAAAACCAAACAGGCGATTTTACAAAGACGACAGGCGCGCGGCTTACGTTTTTTTTTTTGACCAAAAATTAAAATTTCTTCTCCAAACTCGGATATATCATCTGGGGGTCCGAGGGGAGTCCAACGCAGAAGGTTTGGTTGAAATCGGGCCGGTGGTTTTGGAGAAAATGACCTAAAACCAAACAGGCGATTTTACAAAGACGACAGGCGCGCGGCTTACGTTTTTTTTTTTTGACCAAAAATTAAAATTTCTCCAAACTCGGATATATCATCTGGGGGTCCGAGGGGAGTCCAACGCAGAAGGTTTGGTTGAAATCGGGCCGGTGGTTTTGGAGAAAATGACCAAAAACCAAACAGGCGATTTTAAAAAGACGACAGGCGCGCGGCTTACGTTTTTTTTTTTTTGACCAAAAATTTAAATTTCTTCAAATTTCTCCAAACTCGGATATATCATCTGGGGGTCCGAGGGGAGTCCAACGCAGAAGGTTTGGTTGAAATCGGGCCGGTGGTTTTGGAGAAAATGACCAAAAACCAAACAGGCGATTTTAAAAAGACGACAGGCGCGCGGCTTACGTTTTTTTTTTTTTTTGACCAAAAATGAAAATTTCTTCAAATTTCTCCAAACTCGGATATATCATCTGGGGGTCCGAGGGGAGTCCAACGCAGAAGGTTTGGTTGAAATCGGGTCGGTGGTTTTGGAGAAAATGACCAAAAACCAAACAGGCGATTTTAAAAAGACGACAGGCGCGCGGCTTACGGTTTTTTTTTTTTTTACCAAAAATGAAAATTTCTTCAAATTTCTCCAAACTCGGATATATCATCTGGGGGTCCGAGGGGAGTCCAACGCAGAAGGTTTGGTTGAAATCGGGCCGGTGGTTTTGGAGAAAATGACCAAAAACCAAACAGGCGATTTTAAAAAGACGACAGGCGTTTTTTTTTTTTTGACCAAAAATTAAAATTTCTCCAAACTCGGATATATCATCTGGGGGTCCGGGCCGGTGGTTTTGGAGAAAATGACCAAAAACCAAACAGGCGATTTTAAAAAGACGACAGGCGCGCGGCTTACGTTTTTTTTTTTTTGACCAAAAATGAAAATTTCTTCAAATTTCTCCAAACTCGGATATATCATCTGGGGGTCCGAGGGGAGTCCAACGCAGAAGGTTTGGTTGAAATCGGGCCGGTGGTTTTGGAGAAAATGACCAAAAACCAAACAGGCGATTTTAAAAAGACGACAGGCGTTTTTTTTTTTTGACCAAAAATTTAAATTTCTCCAAACTCGGATATATATCATCTGGGGGTCAATCGGGCCGGTGGTTTTGGAGAAAATGACTAAAAACCAAACAGGCGATTTTAAAAAGACGACAGGCGCGCGGCTTACGTTTTTTTTTTTTTGACCAAAAATTTAAATTTCTCCAAACTCGGATATATCATCTGGGGGTCCGAGGGGAGTCCAACGCAGAAGGTTTGGTTGAAATCGGGCCGGTGGTTTTGGAGAAAATGACCAAAAACCACACAGGCCATTTTGAAAAAGGAAGCCACTCCGCGGGTTACTTTTTTTTTTTTGACCAAAAATTAAAATTTCTCCAAACTCGGATAGTTCTCTACCACTGCTCCAGAGTTCACTTTAACATGTGAGTAGCCTACAACTGTTGTACCAGACAGTCATTGAAGTTCACTCTGACTCTGACAACAACAGCCTCATGTAGAGCAGTGCAGCAGGTATTGGAAATGGGAGAACAGAACCATCAGCTTTTTCATATTATTAGACCACACCAGAGACTGGAGGTAAACATGAACATATCTGCGGCTATATTCTCTTCCTGTGAATTTAATCTGTTCAGGTGCTACTTCTCCTTCACCATCAGATGTCGCTAAACCTTTTGATTACGTCACCTTTGTAGACGTTAAAGGCTCATAAGGACCCGTACGAAATCGCCGGGTGCGGTGGCGCGCGCCTGTAATCCAAGTCACTGGGAGGCTGAGGCTGGCGGATCGTTTGAGCTCAGGAGCTCTGAGCTGCAGCGGACTATGCCGATCGGGTGTCCGCACTAAGTTCGGTATCGATATGGTGCTCCTGGGGGAGCCCGGGACCACCAGGTCGTCTAAGGAGGGGTGCACCGGTCCAGGTCGGAAACGGAGCAGGTCAAAGCCCCCGTGCCGCTCAGTAGTGGGATCGCGCCCGTGAATAGACGCTGTAGTGCAGCCTGAGTAATACAGCGGGACACAGTCTTTTTCAAGCCTTGGTACTCATCAACAAACAACTGAGACGACACACATCGAAAAATATAATTATCTGGCATTAACAGCTCCGTCATTGTTTCTTTGTTGTCTTGTCTCCTTAGAAAACCAGAGGTTTTTGCTGGTCCCACACCGCCTCCACCTGGACAAAGCAGAGCAGTGACCAGAAGTCACACAGTCAGTGGTTCAGATTTTAGACCACTACGGTGAATTTATGATGACGATGACATATCGTTACAGACTGTCAGTCTTTGATTAAATGTGTTTGAGCATTTTATTTGTGAAAATGTTCTGATTAATACATCAAAGAGACAAGGAGACAATGACAAATACATAAACAGTAATAATAATAAACTTTATTTATTTGTATAGCACCATCACCAATAAGACAATAGAAGAATAAAAAACCAACAGTGATGCAGACATATAAAATAAAGTTTTTAAAAAAGGGTGGTGGGGGTTAATGTATTTGTTTAATTGTCCAATGTAATCCCCCGATGCATATTGAGCACGTACCCCCCAAATATCATATGGTTAATGACTTTCTTTTTTTGCTGGTTAAATTAGAAATGTATTAATAAAAAATATGAGGAGTGTTAAAATGCACAAAAAGAGGTGTGCCTCACAGAGCATGGCACTATGGTCCTGCACTGGTTTGGGGTCAATAGGTCACATGACCTGGAAGCTAAAAATGCTCAGAGTTGTTCATTTTCAAATGTAGTATTTGAAAATGAATGAAAAACAAAAAATGTGATTTTAAAGTGTGGCACTACATATTTCTATAAGTTATTATAAAGAACACTGGTGGTTGGATGTTATTTGTTGATGGTCCCTAAACGAGATCGTGGTAGTTAAGAGCCAAGCGTCAGAGACTGAGCGGACCGTGAACGAACAGCCAACACTGGTTAAGAGTTCTTTTCTGTTCTGTGGTGGTGATCTTTTTTTTTTTTTTGCTATTTGTAATAGAAAACGTTTTTATACCCATTTCAAATTCTGTTGTATTTTAAAATGAAGACCAATTATGAATGAGTGCAAAACACGAACATTGATCCAACATCACCACAGCCCTTCGAACTAATTTTATGTTGGGCTCATCTTTGAGAGGGGCTCAATATACAATATTAAATAAGTTAAGAGCACTACTGTAAACAAATACCCCACTTTGGTGAACATGGAACAATCGAACCACTTCAGATCCGGGGCCCGCAGGCTGTTACCTATGTGTCAGGAACCTGAACCGTCAGGGACCATCCTCATCCACACGGCTCTTATATGCTCTCAGGCTGAATTACATGACGCACGCACGCCAGCGCAGTGATGCTGCTGCGTGGACGGTTCCATTCATAGTAAACAAGAAAAGAAGCCGAGACGTGGACAACTTCAGGAACATTTCACATCAATGTTAGTTTTGGTCTCTTTAACCAGCAACACCTCACTCTCTCAGCACCTTCACTCCAGCAGCGCACAGATACGACACAGTGGTCCTAACCGCCGTGCGTAAAATGGTTCGCTCGACCTGCAGCCTGCTGGTTATAAGCTGCTGCAAAGCTCTTTAAGTCCCTCAGTTTTATCTCTGACTCACGGCAAAGATGAGCTACGGAGACCGCTACAACTCGTCATCCTACCGGAAGATTTTCGGGGATTCTCCCAGGTTCCCCGTCTCCTCCAGTCGCATGAGCGGCGGCGGCACCTCCTCTCGGATGTCCTCGGGGTACAGGACCATGGCTGGGACCCGCAACAGCGCGTCCTCCATCGGCTTGTACAGGAGGAGCGGACGGTCCTCCACCTCCTTGGTGGCCACCGACTCCTTGGACCTGAGCCAGACCTCCGTTGCCAACAATGAACTCAAAGTCATCCGGACTAACGAGAAGGAGCAGCTGCAGGTGGGTGTGGGCTGAGACCCTCATCAACTTTGCGCATGTTGGATTACTGCAAAAACACAGATGTGTATTTAAAAGTATATGAAGTCTGAATAGCCAGGCATCAGATCCTGACATAAACTGAACCTGTAGCGAATTAAAACATATTCAGCTCTACATTTTATGACCAGTGAGGATCAGTTCTTGTCCCACACTTTGATTGTCAGGTGGTCGTTTGCACTTCTATGAAAATAATTTAATATAAAATGGGCTCTAGGCTCCTCTTAGATTGACCTTATTCTTATATTCTTTAGTCTAATATTCACAATCTGCCCATTAAGCATTTAATTCACTTGCATAATGTCCTTTGACCACCTAATTGACTATGATTTAATCCCCCTAAATCTGATGCCCTGAATTCATTGCCCACAAATCTGCCCCCTGCTATACATCCACTTGTAGGTGAGAGCAGAGTGTGTTTGTTGTATGTTCATTTTGTACACGGTTTTGAGGATTCTTAAGATCCCTCGTCTATGTCCACTTACAAGTTGAGCCTGACAAAACTTTTACTTATAGTTCACTGTCACATAGGACAGAGAAAAGCAGCAAATCCTCACATTTAGGAAGTAATAAACATGATTTGGTTATCAAAATAGTTTTGAATCAATAGCCAATTAACTGACCAGTCATGTCAGCTCTAATCCAGAACAAGAGGTGAAATGGACCTTGACTTGTGATTGTATTTGGTAACGTCAAGGTTAAGAATACACTGTGTGGGTGGCGTGGTGCTTTTGTGAGTATAGGCTAAGACAAATAGCCATATGATGTAACTGTAATGCCCCTGGTGCCACTTCATGGCCTTCATGCCTCTCTATTGTCTGTAGTCAAATGAAGGGAAATGCCCCAAAATAAAAGTTCAATTTTATGTTTTAAAGAAATGATAGAGGTAAAAAAAAAAATCTAATGCTTCTGACACTTTCTCTGGAGTATGCTGTTTGGATTCAACACGATTCCTGGAAAGTTGTAAATAACATCCAAACATCAGCAAGGGAGACAGAGAAAGCAACAGGCTCTCATGCTTTTCTTCCGTTCATCCTAATTTTAAAGCTGAACATACAATTTAAAGGTGCACTTATCAATAGCAGCCGTTTGCTAACATGTTGGCCACATCTACCTTTTAAGGTGCTAATATTATGTCAGAGCAACAGGAAGTTTTCTACTGCTTCTTTAATGTATAGTAAGTTATTTATTTGTTTCTACAACCCCATGGTATATACCCCAAGACACTGAATAATGATAAACAGGTGTTTGTCCTGTTGTGCAGGGTCTGAACGACCGCTTCGCCATGTTCATAGACAAAGTCCGGAACCTGGAGCAGCAGAACAAAGTGCTGGAGACGGAGCTGGTGACCCTGAGGCAGAAGCAAAGCGAGCCGTCCCGCATGGCTCACCTCTACCAGCAGGAGATGAGGGAGCTGCGGTCACAGCTGGACGAGCTGAACAGGGACAAGAACCGCATGCTGATCGAGAGGAACAACATGGAGGACGAGCTGCAGGTAAAACCACCAGGTAGCTTTGAAAAGGAAAAAGACGATGTGAGGAGTTATATTCTTGTCTTTGTGTTCACTTGTTGTGTCCAATAATTATTTACGGCTACAAAGCTCTGATTATTTTCTTTTCTCATAGTTTAAAGGGATAGTTCAACATTTTGGCAAATTCATATATGCCATAATCCCTATAGGCATAAGATTATAGGTTCATTACCTTTAATTATCGGTGCATGTTGTTTTGAGATCTGCGGGGCAGAGACGCAAGCTTCTCAGTGAACACAATGGAGGTGAATGGTACAGGTCCCTTGTCCCTCAAAACTCATCAAATACACAATCCAACAACTCCAAAACACTCTAGTGGACAAGTTGTGACCTGCACATTCACCACGCTACGAAATAATAATGTAACATTACTAGAGGGAATTGTTTTCGAGGCAAATGCATAGCTGGAACTACATGTAGAGCAGCTCACGTCTCTGCCCCGCGGATCTCAAAACAACATGCACCGATAATTAAAGGTAATGAACCTACTCCTATGACTATAGGGATTATGGCAATAGGCAAATTTGTAAAAATGTTGAACTATCCCAAACAGGAAGTTGTAAATTTAGTGTGCTGGAACTCTCCTCTCTCACTCTCCCATTTCTTACCTCTCCTCTTATTTCACATTTCAGAAGCTCAGTGTGAAGTATGAAGAGGAGGTGAGGGCGCGGGAGGAAGCAGAACAGACTTTGAAGTCTTACAAGAGGGACGTGGATGACGCCGCAGCTGTCCGTCTGGACCTGGAGCGCCGGTTGGAGTCGGTGATGGACGAAATCTCCTTCCTGAAGAAGGTCCACGATGAGGAGATAGATGAGCTGAGCAGCATGATGGAGGCGCAGCAGGTGTCCGTGGAGATGGAGCTCGCCAAACCGGACCTCACCTCCGCTCTGAAGGAGATCCGCAACCAGTACGAGTCCATGGCCTCCAAAAACCTGCATTCGGCGGAGGAGTGGTACAAGAGCAAGTTTGCCAGCCTCAGCGAGCAGGCCACCAGGAGCAACGAGGCCATGAGGGCCAGCCGGGAGGAGATCAACGAGTTCAGGAGGCAGCTGCAGTCCAAAACCATCGAGATGGAGACGCTGAAGGGCACCAACGAGTCTCTGGAGAGGCAGATCGCAGAGATGGAGGATGCACACAACACTGAAGTCACAGCTTTGCAGGCAAGAAGTCAGAGAACTTACTGTGGGCCAGCATCTATGAAGCTATGAGCATCATTCTACCTGTCTCATTACCGCTCATGATATTTAACAGGGCAATTTTAGAAACACAGATACCCATTCACAGCTGTTCTTCCTGAACTGTAAGTGTTGGTCGTGCTAATTGGAAAGTGCAAGGAGCTTAGTGAACAGTTAGAGAAGAGAAATATCAAGCTACACCCACAGTAAACTTAATAAGCTTCAGAAATGCTAGTGAACACCACATCTCCATGTGATCTAAAAGACATGAGATCAGACATTTACTCCTCCAGGTATTATCAGGTTACCTGGCTCTTTCTGGGAGACACCCTTATTATAATACTGCTGACTAAACGTCTATAAAGTCATGTGCTCTCAGCTCCTATACCTGCTGCAGCTACAGTCTACAACTCTGTACCTGTGTGTCTAATTGGATCGGAAGTGAGCGGATCTCACATTTATTATGTCACAGCTTAAACCACTACTACAGCAGGAAGTCAAGACTGAATAAAAGCAAAGTATCCAGCGATACTGAAAGATTTGAACACACAACAATATTCATTTAGACAACAGTGAAACCCGTCATGATGTTATTGATGATGAGCTTCAAAAATGAGCTGAATTTGTGTGGTATCTGTCGACTAGTGTAGGACAGTTTGGCTAATTGTGACATATTCACCACTCACTCTCTGAAGATTTTACAAATTAAATATTCTAATAATACTAATCACTGCTGACTGATTAATCATATTGATCGCTCAAGAAATAAATCTCAGCGCTTATTCAGATGTGGTCAGAACTTCCAAACTCAGCAGGAAGAAAAGGTCTTCAAGCCAATAAGTAATCAATCGTCAGTCATAAAAGATTAGTCAGTGTGAGAATAATGAACACATTCCCCGTAATGTGAATTATATCAGAAACTACATACTCAAGCAAGCAACGTCACTTCCAACTTAGAAACCTGTTTCAAGTGAAGTACTGTCTCTCTCCTTTAAGTTTGACAGCTCAGTGTCTTTAACGAAGATTGTCTTATTCAGGTTCAAGGTCAGAAGTGAAGTCATGCAATGTGTGGTAGTCACTTTAATGAGCCTCTGTAACTTACTGAAACTGCGCTTAGTGAATTAACCCTACATGTCTATTAGATTAACCTGTGACCTGCTAAATCGGATACAGGAAGTCCATCTGCTTTCACTGGCTTCTTAAAGAAGCTAAAACCTTAAAGAGTTATTTTATTCCTTCAGGGGAAAAGACAGATTACAATGCTCTAGTTGAACAGCAGTATGCTATGTTGTATGGTATACATGAGCTATGTTATGGTTCTTGACATGACTGTTAATCGCTGCTTTGTCATTTCTGGTGCAACAGGACACTATTGGCCACCTGGATTCTGAGCTGAGGAACCTGAAGGGTGAGATGGCCCAGCACCTGAGAGAGTACCAGGACCTGCTCAACGTCAAGATGGCCCTGGACATTGAGATCGCTGCCTACAGGTGCTGCCTGGGTTCAAGAACAAACCCAACAGAACATGGCTGCCTCCTGCCCAGTGAATCTGAGTATCTCTGAGTATTATGAGGTGTAGTTAAGTGTCTTTGACATCTGTTTTTTTTTTTTTTTTGGTCCTATAAGGAAACTACTAGAGGGGGAGGAGACTCACTTTAATTCAGGGATGTCTTTCGGAGCTACCGGCTACAGCTACCACCCTAGAGTCTCAGCCGGCTCCTCCAGGAGCAGCCAGAGGGAGAAAGATGGCGCCAAGAAGGAAAGCTTCAAGGAGATGGGTGAGGATAAAGACGAGGCAGACATCAACTCCAACAACTGAAGACACACAGACAGGACTTCTGGAAAGTGAAGAGATTGAAGAGTAATGTGAATGTGTAGTGAGTTTATAGCAACAACATTAATACAAGTGTTCTGTGCAATTAGAGCTCAAACTCAGTATTTTGGTGATAATGTCGTGCAGATTAAAAAACATCAAATTTGATTTTTTTTTTTTTCTTTTGGAACAGGTATAAATATTAAGATGATTTTTGGACTGTAACATGATTAAACTGTATTGTAATAAAATGAGATATTTTTTTGCTATCATTAAATTATAAATTAAAAACTAAACAAGGACATTAAAAACAAAAGCAAACCTGGAGATCTAGACCAAATACACTGTAAAATAACAGATAAATGACTGAGTGCCGACTGTTCCTGCATTAATTCCCATGTTGCTGCTGTGCTGTGTCCTGTGCAGGTGAGAATAAAAGAAAGTCGCCCATAGAGACACCAAATGTTAGTGTTGTGTTCTATTGTCAATAACCGAAGAGTTTGAGGCATTTTGTGCACATAGTGTGTATGAGGATGGCAGGGCTGCTGGCTTGTGTTTTATGACATGATGTGTTGCCATCCCCCCCAACTAAGATGATAAGTGTTGCAGTTGATATGTTTATAGAGACAGAGAGAAGCCAGTGTGGTTAAATTCAGTGTGCACGATGCTTTAGTATTGAAAATACACAACTGACCAAACAGTACATGTATTCCAACTGTTCAGTGTATGTACCTATTGGAAATTTCAATTGCACTGAAGGAAATGAATAAAACAACATGATGACTGACTAACTGCTCTCCGTGTGCTTGTAGAAAGATGTTGATTTGTTCTGCCTAGTTATAGTGTATGTAAACCTGGTTCAGATCACACAGGGAAAAGGACCTTTTCCCTGTGTGGAAAAGGGAAAAGGACCTTTTCCCTGTGTGGAGTATATTTAGGAGTATATTTAAATTTTTATACCCAGAGTTCCTAACTGATATCCTGATTGGTTATTGGTAGCTGATTTCTGGGTAAAACACTCAAGAGAAACCAAACTCCATCTAGCTGGATGTCGGGTCCAAGGGGGCGGGGCTTGGTGATGACTACTTTGTGACATCACAGTTACAATAAGTTACAGGAAGTCCTGGTAGCTTGTTTTTAGGCTTTTTGTTGGTGCATTTCTCTGTAATATGAATGTTACATAAGTTATTGTCAATTATGTTTTAAGCTGCTCCCTCATCCCCACATTAATTCAAAACCACTTCTCAGTTGTGCATTTATTTATTCAAACTGACAAAATCAAGTATGAAAGCCATTTCTTACAAACATCTTTATAAAAACAATCTTTACATACCTGTCTGTCTCTGTTGAGTTGAATCAAAAAAAAAAAAAAAGGTTCATATTTATCAGGTCAGTTGTATTTACTTACATCAACACACACTCTATTGTTAATAGCCCTTAAATTAATGTGTCAATCACTGAGAAGCATCACACACATACACACAGACACACTTTGGTAGTGGTAGTCCTCTTGTTTCAGCCCTTTAAATCAGAAGTATCCGTCTGAAATCACAGTCAACCCTTGGAATCATATACTGTATATATACACAAAGAAAATAAGAAAACATCCCTGGTTTGTAAAAACATAAAATACAGCTTTCACAGACACTTTCCGACTCAAACAGTAAGTCCGGTTTTAGCAGTAGCAGAGGTCACATTCATTTGTGTGGACTGGAACCACACTGATCATGGCAGTATTAATGGGAACTGATAATTTCCACTTGTCAGGTAAAATTAAATTTCTACATGCTGGCACTTTGGTAAACTAAACGCATGTACCTGTCATCTTCAGAGTTGAACATTTGATGCTACAGTGTGAAATTTAACTGAGTTCAGACCTCTTGGACGTCGTCTATAAACACATCCAGTCGGGAAGCAGTTATAATGCAAATGTAGACAGTTCACAGCACGAGTCTGATGAGGGGAGTCAACGTCTCAAAACGACAGCTCATCCCCTCACAGGAAGCGCTCAAGACTCAGAGGGCAGGACCAGGCCGAAGTGCAGCACCAACAGACCGTCCTGCAGCAAAAAGGGAAACGAGACCAAAGGTATCAATCAACAACATCAGTATCCTTACAACATTTCTATTATTACAAACGTGGCTTCCTCCAGTGTGTGGTTGTGGTTACCTGCAGCGCCTCTTCACCCACTGAGTTCTGTATGTCCTTAAGTGACTGGTAGTGATCGAGGAGGTGGTCTCCACAAACCACGTCCACCTGCAGGACACAAAACACTTCAGACAAGTCTCAGACAGTAATCAAGGACAGTAATCAAGGAAATCAATGACTGATATTTAGAACCGATATTCCTTTGCAGTAAAAATGAACATTTTGGTGTAAAGATTTGGAATAACACACCTTGGATTAGACTGAATACAGTATACTGATTGTTTTTTTTTTTAACCCTTAACCTTTTGTAGAAAAACACAAACTCCAACACAGATCTTGGTTCAGTGGGGGCTGTGAGTGGGACATTGTTACACAGGTGACCTCAGGCAGAGAGGCCACTGCATCAGAGCCAGAGGAGCAGTTTTGAAATAAATACATTTAATCTGTTATTGGTGAAAACAAACAGCTCCAATCATTAGTGGCCTATGGTTCATCTCCCTCTGTCCCATCCAGGTTTGTCCAGACAGGCTGGCACAGCGAAGCACCAAAGCCAGGAAATTGGTGTAAGCTGCTAATCCTCATCCACGTGTTACTAAATACAAAACACACAGTCTCCTGAACTGTCCCTGACAAAATCATCACACTTCAGCTTTGAGTGTGGCTCGGAGAAAAAAAAAACACTTTTCATCCTCACACCATTATGTGTGATCATCGGCCTCCCTGTGCAGCTGAGACAGTCGTACACTATCACTGCACTAATAATTTGATTGTAATCAGATTAGGGCTGTCCTCAACCAGTGTCTGTCGTCCTTTAGACGTTGGCAGCCTGCTGAGTTTTGACCTGATCCTTCTATATCGGGCTCCGATTGTAGTCAGCAGTTATTTTGTCTCTGAATCGCTTATGTGTGCGAATATGTGCCCTCTCGCTTTTCCCCACAATTACGGTTTATTATTGTTACATGATTATTAAATGATCACTGGCATAGTCTCCCACACATCCATCTATGGTCAGGAGGGTCCGCTGACATATGACCGCCCCACACACAGGTCTTTGTACTCCTGTCCTGATCTACAGCTCATCACAGAGTTACCATGGTGGTCTACAGAGTTTGTTGCACTTCGTTGGTTGTTTTCTGTCCTGACATGCAGTGTTACTAGTGAAACCTTATGTAGCTGGACGGTGTCTTTTTAAACAATGTCCCATCCATCGGCCACAGGTGGAGTTGAGTTCCACACACATTTCAAGAATAGTTAAAGCAAACAGGAAGCACCTGACCACAACCTGGGGCCAAACAAAGTGTCTGAGTAAAACAGATTGTTTCATTTTAATACATTTTCAATGGACCTTATCACTTCTGGCCAGGCACTCATCTGTACCTGCGACCGTGCACGCCGTCGCCTATACTACACTGTAATGCCGACTATAGACTAGTCTTCTGTCACGCTTCCAGGCTGCCTGACTGTGGTCATGTCACTCTGTTACCTGATTAGCTGTAAGCCTGGCACACTCACCTGGCAGGTTGGGCTGAGCTCCATCTTCCTCCTGATGAACAACTCCACGTGGCGGATGGTGGCCTCACCGGACACGCGGACATATCGCCGCTCTAATGGCTACACAGGAGCAGGGTGGTCAGGGTGGAATATGCTCTATCACAGTTTTTCACAATAGTGACATTCAATACAACTACAAGGAGAAAT
Organism: Trachurus japonicus; assembly: GCF_045865225.1. Taxonomy (NCBI): domain Eukaryota; kingdom Metazoa; phylum Chordata; class Actinopteri; order Carangiformes; family Carangidae; genus Trachurus; species Trachurus japonicus. The sequence goes on from NC_140921.1 coordinate 21,301,112, forward strand.
GTATTTTAAATATGTACAAAACTACTTCAAACCCTAAAGTTAGGTCTGTCGTCACACAGCTGTTGTTGTTTACAAGCTAATTCAAACCACACAACTGTTCTTATTAAAAACTGAATGTATTATGAAAAATTACTTAAAGGGATAGTTCAACATTTTGGCAAATTGGCCCATTTTCATAATCCCTATAGTCATAGCAGTAGGTTCATTACCTTTAATTGTTGGTGCAAGCTATTTTTAGAACGGTGGAGCAGAGCAGCGAGCTGCTCAGAGCTACACCAGATTTCTACCAACTAGCAGATCAACTCACTGCACCTTCACAGAGCTCACTGTTTATTCCACTCACACACAGAATGTATGGTTCAAAGGTCTTTAGCCGCCCCAAGAATGAACTGCTTGTGAGAGCGAATGACGAGAAAAGTAAAAGCTAGGAAATGCTAAATGCCAGAATACATGTTACAATAAAGAACTAGTGAATTTGAACAACACAGTTTATTAGTAAATAATATAATAATATCAGACAGGCCCTGTAATTACAGAATAGTTCAGAGATGTCAGAGAAATCCTATTGGATAAGCAGACCACAGTACGGTTTAAGTTCATCATCCACCTTGTGTATTAGTGTTACAGTGATAATTAAAATATTTAAGATATTGGTTTTTACCTTATAGTTGTTGATGCCTTCTTCAGCCCTGAAAAAAATAAATAGCTAATGTCAATACATTATAGTACAGAGCAGGACTTGATGCAAGACAACAGGACCATCTGGTGACACGTTTTAGAACTGCACAGTCATTTAATTCATCTTCTACAAACTCCCCTTGATACCGCAAGTGTACACACCAAAAGCAAAGCACCAGCCATTGGTGCATAGATGTTTGACCTCTTCTTTTCAACGTGACTCCCACTAGTGGAGAGACAACAATACAAGAGAGGCTACAGAACTATTTACACCTGTGGCAAAAGAGAAATGAACCTGCAGCCTCCATCCTGGTTCTTCCTGGTTTTAATTAGGCAATAGGCATGGTTACTGAAACCCAGTAATGAACAGGCCCCAGGGCTAAACTCAGAAAATAGATTTCCCTGCTGGTTAACTACTGCCGTAGAAGAAGAAACACAACTGTGTATTACATTTGTTCTACATTTCCATCATTACAAAACCAGTTGGTGTTCAGAAATTTGTTAATCAAGAAAGTTAATTGAGTAATGTGATTAAATGAAGCAACATTTGTTCTTCATTTATTTTCTTTATTTTTAATGGCTGCTCTGTATTCAGGTGAGCCAGTTCCACTCATTTGCATGGTTAACTGGGTGCAGAGCCTGTTGTAAGCCACACCTATGTTTTTTCTGCTGTGACAAGCCCAGTGAGTGCTGAGAAAAGGCCTCTTGTTTTCTGCATTCAATGATCATGCTTAGATGTAAAAGAAAAAGAAAAATCCTGACCCCGTTTTTCTAATTGACATTCAAAAATAATCCCCAGTGAGGGGATGAAGGAAAACACCATGATGTATTGTGTAACAAGCAAGAAATGTTTCAGGTAATTATGATGGATTATGGCCACTACTCACTTTATCTTATTTTTAGGGGTGCACGATAATTATCGGCCCGATATCAGGAAATTGTGATGTCATTCCGATAAATCCGATATCATAAAGAATAGCCCCAATAATATAGAATATATTTTTGTCAGCACTGCATTGTGGGTCGTTTTTAATCAGGAACTCCCACTCCTACACGAGACCTGAATGGCCTGCAGTGAATCCTGCGTTCATGTGGCCTCGGTATGATCTCTCTCTCTCTCTCCTAATGCTTCCTTGAGAAAAAAACAACTGAAATAATTTACTTTGGTGAAAAGTTATTCCAACCAGCCAAGCAAAAATCCTTTAAACTTGTTTTGTTTTTTTAAACTTGTGAAATACACTTTTTCCACTTCAGTTCTAGAAGACTTTATTTTAATATCAATAAGTAATTTACCTTTTTTTTTTTAAATATATTGTTTGATATCTTTTAGCAATTTTGGCTTGCTAAAATAATATCTCCATTTAAAGATTCAAAACTGTTTGTATCGTTTCCAAAAAGAATTATTGTGCATCCCTACTTATTTTGTCTTATTGTGTCAGGCCTTTGAATTACATATAAATGTGTTCAAAACCATTAGAGATGTACTCAGTTCTTACCCTACAAAGTCCAGCATCAGAGAAACATCCAGCTCGGGGGGAATGGTGAACACAGACTGAGGAATATTATCTTTCTTCTGCCTCCTGGGCACAACAGGAACTGGAGAGGTGACGAGCACTGCACAAGAGCAAAGAGAAAACAAGGAATAATCACTTAGTGGGTGCCATCATGAATTATCAGATTTCATGTGGAGTAAGTTATTTGTACAGTATCAAATCAAACAGAAGTTTGTCTGCTGGACGATTTACAGACACCCTACACTCCAGTGTGAGATAGCACTTACTGGTAGTGGGAGGGAACTCAAACCTCAGATCAGGTTCAGGTGTAAAAGCAGGGTCAACATGCACTGTTCTGCTTTTAGACGTAGTTGTCTGCCTCGTATCTCACTCATGTGTTCATAAAACATGTTTCCTAAATATGAAAACTTGTGTTTTCATGCAGTTTCTTTTTACAGGTTTACAGAGGTTGATTTACAACAATCAAAATGTTTGGCTCTAATTTACTTTCTCTTGTGAGAATACTAAAGAGGAATGTCCCCATAAGATGATCCCCTACTTGAAACCCTTTGTTATTTTATTCATGCTTCCAGTGCAGACAACACTAATCACAGTCTGTTAAGACCTAAGTTGTGTCAGAGTTGTCAAAAATTGTTTGACTGGACAAAGAAGGCACTGCAGTGCAGTGACCGTCAAAACATTTGTTGTTCAGAAATTACTATGTGGGAACACTATGTGGAGTGACAGCGCAATCAATTCCACCAAATACACTTTTGATTTTAATGCAAAAGCAAAACTATTTTACCTGGTTTTGGCACATCCAGCCCTCTCTCCTTGTAGAACTTACACAGTCGTTCTCGTTCAACTGTAGAAACACAAAACAAAAACATATATTACCTTAATTTAAAAGGTAGGGTTGGAGATCTGGGAAAAACTGGGCCACATTTTGAAAATACACAAGTCAAAAGTCAAAGTCCATTTTCCTCAGACTTCTCTCTGAAGCCATGCCTCCAGAGCTTGTTCAGTGTTGGGTTCACATGAAGGTGAAGTCGCGAAGTTATCGTGCTCGCGGTGCGACCCAATGTAGTGAGGGCTTTCCGCAGTACTGTCACGTGTCACAGCGCAGAATCATTAACTGTCCGCCAGCTTTTTCTCATGGCTCAATCACGTAAAATAAAACACTTAACATCATAATAAACCATCCAACATCCCGCTTAGGGCTACATTGTCACCTACCAGACTGGAGTGTGATACATTGGGTTACTGTTGTTGTCTTTTCCGTGGTCCTAACTCATTGAAGTCTCTGATTGTGCATGCGATTAGTGAACGAAGAGTGGTACGCGCAGAGGGGGGAGGGAGAGACGGCAGCTTGATTGACACATCATGATCCAATTGACTTTAACGTCGCATTCCCAATGATTGGATGCTGTTTTTACAGGATTGTCCATCTCACAGTTGTCTGACTTTCATTTTTGTGAAAAAGCATTTAATTAATTGGTTGCAATTTTGTAAAAGAAATACTCCAGAATAGGATCTCCAACCCCACCTTTAATCTAACTTTACTGTACGTAGAGTATAACAATATCACTTTAACAGAACATGGTACCACATTACATTATTCTAATGGTAAAGTGTTGGGTATTTGATCTTATGCATGATTGGAAACACACACCTGTGAGATTCAGTGTGGTTACCCCAATGATCCAAAACACACAGCAAAAATCACACTTAGAGAAAATAAGACGCAACCCATGACCTGTCTAAGTATGTACCTGACTCAAACCCTATACAAGACACCAGCTACAAACACTCATCTGTGTGAAATGACACAACATCTACATACAGATCTGTGACTCATTCTGGATCAGGAGGATTTAATCTGTCATGAAAAATAAAGATGATCATACAGGATGTCAAATGAATAAAATAATTGAAACTAGCTAATCAAGCATGACCTGACTTTTTTTGGAGTTGGCTTTGACATGACGCTTTCATTACTGTCTGTTTTAGATGAATATTTCTGAGCGCCAACTTTGGCTAAATCCACACTGTATAAAATAGACAGGACTTGTATGTTCGTTTGGTAACTTGTAACTGCTTTTATGACACTGACCACATTTTTGTGTACATTTTAAACATACTTACATTCCTCCAAAAAGGGGACCATTTTGTAGACAATATCCTGCAGTTGTCTGTCAGGCCTGTGTGGACAAAAAGCATTTGAAACTTAGTAGTCTTTCTGTTATAAGTGTAAATGCAGATTTCATACACTGCAAATATAAAAGTAGTGATATAACACTTTTTGAATCCCTCGGGGTCAACAGGTTAGACCTTTATATACCTCTATAGTCTTGTAGGACTTTCAAAAACATCTGGTCATATAGGCTAACAGGTACAGAGGGTGAAACTGATCGCCAAACAGTTGATGGACGAGCAGACCTACCTGATGTTGTAGAGGGGCTGTGTCTGGTGGACAATGATGCTACATGTGGGACACCTGTTGCTATAGAAGAAATGCTTCACGATGCAGCTTTTACAAACTGGAAGGAAGTAAAACACAAAGCAGTCAGAAGTCAGTCAGTCAGAAGTCAGAAGAAGTCAGGTACAGGACAGCTGGAATAATATGGACTTTTGTAGCTGGTATAGATAAATGTTTGATTTTAAGTCACTGTATTATCATATGTCGACTCGACACATGAACATGTTTGCTCGGACAAAACATGTAATGGAGATACAGTTTAATTTGCTTCTTCACTTGCCAGCCAATATAAATACTGATACTGATTATTATGAGTGAAAAGCTAACTGACAGTTTGGTTTCTCAACCAGTCCATGTGGTCTGGATTAACTCATTCAAATTCATGGTTTATATATTAACTTACTATATCATTGTGCAATAATCCCCTGTTCAGTGGACTTTATAACATCAATGTACATAACTAAATCAAACCTGCTAAATGCCCATGATAAAAGGTGGTGATGATGAGGTATGGAGAGTATGAATGAGAAGAAAAGGGAGAGGCAAGATGCCACCCAAGGCCCAGGGGTTTGGGTGAAAGCGCACAAGAGGCCTACAATCTTCACAATCTGATTAAGATCCATGTATAATATGACGGAAGAGTGCAGTGGTCAGAGCCCTGTCGATAAAGAGAGCCCTGGACCAACCGTCCAGCCAGAGGACACCTGTGCTGTTGTTACTTACATGTGTGCAGGCACTCTGTGATGGTGGTGGCATCGATGAGGAAGCCGCAGCACAGCGCGCAGCGGATGTATGGGTAGAACTGGTTGAGGGGGAGCTTGGGCTGGTGGGACGTGAACACATCACGGTCGACGGTTAAACTTTATAAACTACTCAATTTCTTTCAAAACTTTCTACAGTTGTGACAAGTTTATAGTTCAAGTCTTTAAAACCGACAGCGTAACAAGTTGGGACATATTTGTCGGTTGTCTGAAAAGGCGAAAACAAACGTCTTTGTTGTGACCAAAGTGGAGTTAAACGCACCTCGTCCTCTGAGTCGCTGTCCGACGTGTGCATCGACTCCTCATGACTCCTGCGACCATATGGAGGCGATGTCATTCCCGGCGGCTATCAGCAACACTTCAACCAGCTCTCCTCTCCCAGGCGCGACAACAAGACAACAAGTTAAACGCTTTCTTTCTTTTAGTACGTTAAGACTTGGCTCCGAGCGTCGAAAGTACCGGTAGTTTTAGTTGCCGGCGACTTGCGGTGAGTTAGCAACGCTCGGCTTCCCGATTAACGTTAGCTTAACGTTACAACACAAACACAAACATACATCCGTAAAGCTGGGGTTACAGCTTTATGTCTGATTTGACAAAGTAAATAGGCTAGCTTCGCCCTTGTCAATAGGACAAAAACACTGCAAACAACAGAAAGTACCGACCTATCTCGGCTTTGTCGCTTCACACTCACGTTAGTAGCGACTTAATTTCCCTCGCGCGTGCAACGGCAACAACAATATGACTTCCGGTTTGAGATTTTCAGAATAAATGTGATTTATCAACAAATTAATGAATGAACGGTGCCTAGATAATATGAATACATCCGTTATTTATCCTCACGTTGTTATTTAATTTCCAGCGTATTCAGGCCCTAAAAATCTCCAGTAAGAGAAAAATAGAGAAATACATACTATAGCTTTGCAATACGGTGGACTAAAATTTGACAAATAAATGTGTACTGAGAAATTGAGGGGACTCGGTCGGGGTTGACGTGCAAATTAGCAAATTAAATGTGAATAAATTAAAATGAAATGCAGTAGCTCAGTAATCCCACCCACGTTCAACAATTCCGTACATTTATTTTGAAGATAGGTACAATGACCTTTTCCGGGAATGGTAAAGCATGCAGGCGGTTCTCCTTTGATTGTGCCAGCAGGGGGCATTCAAAACACTTCAATAAGTCAATACTATATCAGTTAACTACGGTAAAGTATGGGTAGAATAATATGGCAATTAGCACCTGAGATAGTTACTAACATTTCTAACATATGATATAATTAATCAAATCATTTTTTAAAAATCTTTCAGCACTCATCATAACAAATCTAAACCTTTATTTTCTTTGCAGTGTCAAAGAAGGATCAATCATGCGTGGTCCACAATCCACCAGTCAAATATCTGTATCATCAAGTAGAGTCAAATCCCACTGTGTAAGACGCTTGGCTGTGTCAGGAGTGTTGTGTAGGTTGCATACATTGGGCAGAGACAGAGTCTTTGGAGATCTGGAGCTGCCCTCCTTTTGTTCCTGTGGTAACATTACAGGACGAGTCACTGAATTGTTGTTATATACTGCAGTGACATGCCCACTGAGTTTGGACATCCTTTGCATGTCTAAGCAGCACAGACATTCCTTCAGGACAGAAGAATTCATGAGTTACATTACATCATATTATAAATGGAAGATGGGCAACCCATAATCATCTCAAACATTAGAATTAGTTTAATGCTTCAACTGATGAAACTCAGAGGAACCAGGATGGTCACTGATCTATGGTTCTGCAATTACCAGAGGGAAAACTGTAAAATTGTAATATTTTATAATCCACCACTTTAAACCTTTCAGTGTCTCCAGATGCAATCTTACTTTCAAACCCTCAATTTAATCTGTCCAGCAGCCAGCTGCAGTATTACACCTTTATCGCTGTCTACTTTGCATGAGGTGTCACTAACTCAGCCTGTGTGTGAAGATAATGCTGCTGGCCTGTTTGGCAGTAACATATTAAATCTTTGCTGTTCAATCACAAGAGGTGTCCAAGAGATACATTTTAAGGTGAATCAATGCTTGATTTAATGGTGAATCAATTAATTTACTTAACAAGGTTTCATATGATGATAAGCGTAGCCCTAGTTCTACACTTTTTCCATTAAGTTTGTTTTTGTCTTTTTCTCTTCTGGGTCCTATAAGGCTGTGGGTCAGCGTGTAGCTCAAATATAATTTTGTAAATGTTTTGCATTCAGCTTTTCGATAGATGGTGTTTGCTGTTTCAGCTTTTTTTCTGATGGTTGATATTCAGCATCATCAGGTCTGATGATGAGAATCTGTGAACATGAAACAATAACTAATAAAAACATTTGTGTGCTTTTCAAGTGTCTTATAAGCCCTGCACTTAGTGTCAATAATGTAACATTAGTACCTTTGAAAACCTTTCTTCACACACCCATTGTGCTCATGTGCAAATGTCCTGATGTCATGACTGCACAGGGAATTTCCAGACATCTGCTCACTGTGTGTAATAGTTTTGTGTTGTCTGTGGTGTACTTTTTGCAGTCAAGTGCATTTTACCTACATCATACCTGCATGATCACTTTGTATTCACTTGTTTTAGTGACGGCATGAAGGAATCCACAGGAAACCAGAGGCTATAGCTTTCACAATCACTGCTCTTGACATCGTTGGCACATGTTGTTGATTTTTTTGTGGAAATGGGGGAAGATCCAGTGAGAATGAGATGGAATCACCTGTGAATTCACAGCTGGTTAAAGATTAAGTGGTAAAGATAAGTGGACAGCAGTGAGTCAGTGCAGGAAGAAGAACATACTCATCTTTAAAGAGGTGATGTCACTTGATTTAGTTCAAGTTTGTGTCCAGTTTGCTCCAGAACCTGATTCTCACAAATGGGTCCTTGGATCATCCAGAGAAACTGTGAGAATAACACGCACATCAAAAAAAAAGTGGGATGGGTGCTGGATCAAAAAGAGGGAACACTTAAGAAGATGAATGAGTCCGCACACCAAAAAGCTTCCTTTGATAAGGATTTATTTGTGAAGTGACGTTTCGAGCAGAACGGTCTTTCTCAAACTGCTGTGTTAGTGTCCTTGGATCATCCAGTCATTGGAAGAGGAGCATTTGGGATGTGCCCTGTATATGGCTGACCTTCAGACCCAACGGGATATCCACTTACTTGACAACTGATCTATTTTCATTGGTGGGCCACTGGCAGTTGACCCTGGCCATGTGGTGGACTAAACTTTCCAAAATGTGATCCGTTGTTTGCTCCTTACTCCTACCTCAGAATATACAGTTTTGTTAGATGCATGTGGGAGACGGGAAACCCAGGAGTTCAGGTAATTGAAGTTGTTGATTAAAGGGATAGTCCAACATTTTGGCAAATTGGCCCATTGCCATAATCCCTATAGTTTTAGGAGTAGGTTCGTTATCGTTACCTTTAATTGTCGGTGCAAGCTCTTTTTAGAACGACAGAGCAGAGCCGCGAGCTGCTCAGAGCTACGCTACGGAGGCTAATGGGATTTCTTGGTTTCCCTCATCAAACTCATCAAATACACAATCCAACAACTCCAAAACGCTCTTGTGGACAAGTTGTGACCTGCACATTCACCACGCTATGAGATAATAACGGAACTTTACAAGGCAAAGTTGTTTTCAAGGCAAATGCAGAGACTGCTTGCCGAAAAACTGCCCCGACAGGAACGCGCATCAGTGGTTTTGCATGAATTTACCTCAAAAACAACTCCATCTCGTAACGTTATTATCTCATAGCGTGGTGGAGGTTGGGGACGAGGTTGTATTCACTACAATGCAACGTCAGCATTGTGGTTTGGCCGGTTACATGTAAATCGAATGCAAACATCCTGATGGACTGTTGACAGCGTGCTGATGTGGAAATAGTCCAAATTCATTTACTTTTCTGTGCTAAATACGGCAACAACAAAAAAAGAAAAAAGAGAAAAAAAAGATGAATTTATTTAGATTTAAAATTACGGCAAATTGTTTCTTCTAAAACTTCCTATGACTTCAAACGTATTAACTCTTCATAGGACACTCATTTAAAGATTAAACGTTTCAACCTTGGACCATTTTTGGAGGGTATTAGAAGAGTTTTTCACTTTTTATTTATTGTCAGTGCTTTGAGCCAACTGCTAATGTCAGTGCTAACATTTTTATCATATTAGCTTGTCTGCATTGGACTGTACTGTGTCCATGAAGCTGAACAATAAAGTTTACTCAACCATATTTATAGCATAAGATGTAGTTTACAAAGAGAATGATGTTCACACACAAGACACCAGCTCAGACAGACTTCTCGTATCAGTGCAATGTGTCTATTTATACACAGTGCTGCTCTCAGACGCTGGGAGCTCAGATTCCTCTGAAGACAGGTTGGTTCACGATGACAAATGACAGTCACAGTGTCTCAGCTGACACACCACACCCTTTATTGAAAGTTACAATACAAAACAATTCCTTAGAAATAACTTAAAATCCATTTGTGTGTGTGTTATCTCGGCGGTTGAGTCACTGTGGACCCTCAGTCGTAGCCCAACAGGCCTCATCTTTTCTATCAGATCCCATATGGCTCAACTGGCCCCCGTTTAGGACTTCACTGCCTTCATTCACCGCGGCAGTGCTCTGTGGGACGGACCTGTCTGACTGTGAGACAATGGGAAGATTGCAGCCAAAATACACACATGTCCAGACCTTGTTCATTTGTCCTGTTTTGTTGAATTAAGCAGGAAACAAGAAATCAAAGGTGGTGTTTTCTGGTGGTTGAACCTTCCTCTTTCAAAGCTCCAGGTGTTAAAGTCCAAAACATATCGTATTCATGTGGAGCTGCAGATAATCAGCTGCCGTACAAACATTTCTCAGAGGCAGAGTAGCTCTGAAGGCAGAAACAATCTCATTAGTTGGGTCACACAAGTGACACTATGCATCTAGACCCCTTAAAACAGTATGGCCATAACCATATCACATGTTCAGGCTGTAAGTATATTATTGTCTGACTATTTTAGTAAGTGAATCCTTTAAAATGACCAACACTTATTTATAACTTTGCATTAAAATATAATCAGATATTCATCCAAGTTGCAATTAGGAGCAAACTCAGTCTATTTTATCTCTTACCACAATGTGATGTTTTTGTCTATATTGGAAACATCATTCAAACATTCACAGTGTAGGCTGGAAAAGTATCTGAGCTCCTCCACGAGCCAGGCCTCACCAAACCCAGAGTCCAGGCAGAGCTCTCACGGTTTTGTCATTCATCTGCTGATATCAACAGATCTCAAGGGACTGATCAAGAATTGACACAAAGCTGAAAAGGTCACACTGTCAGCTCAGAGTTTACAGCCCATATTCATCAGTCTGGAGTTTCACAAATTGTCTATTGACTAAAACATCAACCCAAAGGTAAGATGGGATGGGGAGAGCATCATGACTTTGCTGCCTCTGGGTCTGGGCAGCTCCACATCTCTGAACTTTATCAAGGCATCTCACAGGATAATGCCAGTGCGAATATCAACCTGCTGAAGCTCAAGAGAAGCTGGAGATGCAGGAGGACGAGGACCTTGAACGTCTCAGTAAATCTGGAATGACCCGGCAGAGCCAAGACAAGTCAGACACCCTAAGAAAATGTCATCAGCATCAGATAGTTTGAGGTTATTGCTGCTAATTATTGGATCAGTCACTGATTAAATCTAATGAGTCACTTAGTTTTTCCACCAGTGCTGTGAATGTTGAATGGGTGAAGTTCAATACAGGCACAATAGATTGTAATTGTGCGTTATTAAGTAAGGCACATCATGTTTGCCTACACTGGCAGCTTCAGGTATCAGGAGAATTAGCTGGTCTACACAGTCTGATGTTGATTCTAACAGTTACATGTACTGTGATTTCAATATGATGATAAATGCCAAAAAGTCTGTGGTTGAGTCAGGGCCGTTGCTAGGAATTCTGGGCCCCCTGAAAGAATACTAAAGTGGGGCCCTGACCTTTCCACTTTTTTTCTTAGACTACGTATGTATTATCATTTTTTACTTTGCCTATTTTGTTTTGATGCTAATGCAGCATTACTATGAGTAGGCTATTAGTCAGGGTCTTATGCAGAATAATTCAGTCATACTGGGGTTTTTTGTGGGCCCTACTGGGCGCTAGGCCCCTAGAATCATCATCACCTTTCTCCCCTATACAACGGCCCTGGGTTGAGTTGATGTCACAGATATTCTAACTGCACCAATGTTTCTGCACGATGGAAGATCAAAACCAGAAAATGACAAACAGAAAAAGAAGAAGACGAGAAAAGTGAGAGTGGGAGTGTCCGCCCAACCTGACATTATCTCATCTGTAATGAGGAGTAAACTGAGATTTCAATCATCATCATTTTTGTGCTATTACAGGTACACTCGGGTGTTGACATTGTATGAGTCATGTGTATGATCTGGACACTGCTGCATTTCATTCCTTTGTGAGGGCTGACAGCAGTGTATACAATAGAGAATGTATTTCCTGTTAATTTTTTTTTTTTTGGTTTGTTCTTCTTTAATATTAAAACAAAAGTTAAGTCAGACAGTCAAATAAAATATGAGACCCAGACAGCAGAGCAAACACAGCTCTCTGTGACCTATTGACCTCTTCATTAAAACATATTAAACACACACATATGAAGAAGCATTAGTGGGTTGATAATCACCCTCGATAAAAACCAGTCTAAATGTGATTTTAGTGGGCCCCCTCCCAGGGGAGCTGCAGCTTTAAGGCACTTGTGCATTAGCAGAACCTACAGTATATGTACTAAATATAGCCTCAATACATTAACATGAATTCCAAGTATTACTGAAAAGTCACTACCATTAGCACCTCCAGGTAGGTTCTTTGGCTCAGTACCCATGGTCGATAACGTTTTCTATTTCCAGAGAAGCTCTGCCTCGGAGCATGTTTCTGTTGGGTCGTGTAACAGGAGCCTCTATAGTGACGGGTGTCGACTGAGTGGAGAGCGTGAGGTGCTGCTGGACATACGTCCCCCTCTCAGACCTCCAGGAGACTCTGGGGCCGCTCCGATGCCTGAGGGGGGTCAGGCTGGAGGCGACAGATGGGCTTGTTGCACATGGGGCAGACACTGCGGATTTCCAACCATTTTAGCAAACACCTGGGAGGAGCAGACCGATGAAGACACGTTATTATTTTCTGTCATTAACGAAGGAGGAGAAAGAACGCAAAAGCTTAATTAACACTTGTAAAACCGGACTGATGAGACACGGTCAGGATATTTACAAAGTTCACACAGGTAACTGGCAATACAGGCAGAGAGAGAGATTCCTGCCAACCAGCCTGAAAGCCCGATGGGGATGTCACACCCAAACCCGCTGCAGGGCACGGGCAGGTCTCAGTTGCATAAAGCATGTTCATGTTCAAACATGCAGGGAGTTATATGCTGTCAGGAATTTTCTTGTCATTTTTTGAAGATCAGCCAGAAAAACATGTCCTGTTTCTTTGTTTTGTTTTTTTTATCTCACCGCTTCTTGGACTTCCTTCAGCTGTTGTCTTGAAGGCAAAAGTTATAATCATTCCTCCAAACTGGTTAGTCAGGATTTTAAATCATCACCCACGTGTTTAGAAATCATGATGGCCAGAATTAGATGTGGAGTGTTTGGGCCTGACACGTCGGCTGTTCCCATAGTGTTAACCCTCGTGTTTTCAGTTGAAAAATAATTTGCATCGGTTTGCACAGTTTCAGAGAAGGTGTGAGACTGCGAGTCAGTAAAATTAGCTGCGTGGTTACCAGCTAAACAAACAAATCAAGTCTGGGGTTAGTTTGTTTTTTTTGTTTGACTAGGACTTTTAAATGCAGTCATGCATGTTCACAAATATGGAGTCAGCTTCTCGGCCTCATGAACGTTTTTTTTTTAATCACCAAGCAAAAGTTGTGGGACTTACTTCTTGTGGAAAGCGTGGGAACATGGACAAACCCCGAGCTCGTCCCTGCTGCGGAACTCCTCTAAACACACCGCACACATTTGCTGAAAAGGTGAAATGAAACCAGTCACTTTAACAGTTCTCACTGAGCAGCTACTGAAAAATAAACTCCATTGCTGCACTGCAACTTATTTATTACCAGTCTGAACAATGTTCTGTTTTTTGCAAATCTATAATCAAAAATATTCACCAACACATCAAACCAGCCCACTGCAATTTCAAATACAAAGAGAAACTAAACTGATTGTTCAAGGAATTGATATTTGTTGTTTTGGTGATTGTCTCCAACCTCCCACAGTTTAGTTTAGTTTCAGTAGATCCCCTGTTTCCTGTCAAACCGAGACGACCAGGCCTGTTGGCAGAGCTCCTGCATGCAAAACTTGCTCAAGCAAAACTGGTCATAATCATGTTTTAGCTCAGTGGTTCCCAACCTTTTTTGGCTCGTGACCCCATTTTGACATCACAAATTTCTGGCAACCCCGTCAATCAAGATGTGCCAGCTCAGATATGCTGCATTTTATTTGAACTCGATTTATATTAGAGAAAGTGAAAGTATAGAATACAGTTGCTTAAGATTGTGAGGGCTGTTTTTAATCATAATTTTAAAAAGAATAATAATTAGTTTAATTAAGTATTCTTTTCAATTTTATCAATTACTGGACATTTCAGGCGACTCCATTTGAATTCCAGGCGACCCTACGTGGGGGCCCGACCCCAATGTTGGGGTCACTGCTGTAGGTTAATGTATCTGGTTTTTACTGTAACTATAATATAACTTTTTCTTCAAAACCACGTTTACAAAGAGACAAATTAAAGCACAGTCACTTAGAAGGAATATTAACCACATCACTTCCTGTCCAGGTTTAGGAAAGGAATCTGTAATATTTGATTGGGACAGAAGTGGCTCAGACGTTGGTTGCATGTTCTACTTTCATACTCTTATAAAAGGAAAATTTGGCAAATGTAATGAATGAATTCTCTACATTCCCCTGTTTTTCAAGCATATTTACTGTAACTTCCCAGTTACTGTTGTCTCCCAGTTAGAATGAGGCCACTTCTCCTTCTTTCTACCCTTTTATATTTATCATGCCATTCCTTTCACTCTGTATTCAACTTACACCAAGAAGGCTCAGTTTCTTCCCGGCTCCCTTCAAAACAACCTGTTGACGAGAACAGATTTTGTTTTAACAAAATGAGTGTGTTTGTGTGAAGTTTAACAGACAAAATAAACAAATGGTACAGTCTGAAGTGCATCAACTAACCAAACTGGTCATACAGTAGCTTTAACGTTTACCTCATTGTATCCATACTGTTCTCGCGCACGCCGTCGCCTCAGTCTGTGAAGCAGAACAAGAAAACACAAACTTGTCATCAAGAAAGATCTGTAATGTGCCTGGCGGCTCCATATCTGCCTTCATCAGGACATGTCCCATCATGCTGTCTGAATCAGCTGAGGAACAGGAATTCACACTATGCCAAAGTCAAGTAACAGCCTGTGTATCTAACACCGAGCGGATCGATCTAATCTAACACTTCCAGGAATGTGTCCTGTGAAAGAATCCTGACTGGATGTCTATTTAATCCTTACGTACATGACAAATGTTCATCCCTGATTGAGATTTGTACAATTGTAACAAAAAGCATTGACTAACAGGTGAATTAGCTGGCAGTGAACCCACCCTCACACACAGCGCTGGTGTAGATCACTAAATCATCACAGCACAGCGTCCCCTGTAAGGGTTAAACAGGTTTTTCCAGAAGTTCTGGAAGTCAGCAGCAGTACGCTGACCCAGTCGCAGCCTGTCTGTAATAGCCTTAAGCAGTGCTCACTTGAACCTTTGTGATTTGTCAAACAGCAGACAATGCACCACTGTATGTATTTCCATGTGCCACAATGAGAGGATTCTGTATTGACAGTTGACCTGAATCAACTGAGCGCACTTCACTCTAATAAAACCCAGTCTGTTTAGAGATTTAAGAAGATTTCTCAGAGAACATGAAATGTCATCTGCTGATGCACACAGTCGGCTAATAAGGTCTGTGCGTGTGAAACCAGTCCCGGGTATGACTGCCCCATGTGAAAGCCGAATGATACCAAATGATGCCAAATGGAAAGTCTGGCTGATTGTTCTCCTACTGCGGGAAGTGGAGTAGACTGACTGAGAGGGAAGAAAATATTATTCCACCACTGACTGGATGTAAAACCTGTAAACCTGGCTGCTAACCTGCCTCTGGTTGTATACTTACTACTTGTAAAATATTATGATTATTATGGAATTTAAATAGAATGTAGATCTGTTCCTCCTCACAGGCTCTGTTTATCTACCCGTCTTTTTTTTCTCCCCTTCTTAAATCCCTATGCATTACCCTTTCCCCTCTCTTTCCTTTCCCTAACTTTTAATCAGACACTCTTTGTATTCAAGGAAACAGTTTTGTGTTTTGATTGTTTTGGGAAATTTGGAAGCTATTAGGAAGTACAATTCCCTTGTCAGGTGCAGTTATTTGTAATACTTGGAGTCAAAGCCTAGTGATGCTTCAGGTTTAAAGGTGCTGCCTGATTATAAGTATTTTGAATGAAGTTTAATTTGTTCCTGTAGCTGGTAAGAGTTCACATATTGACTTTCTTCCTGCTCTATAAGCACAAACAGTAGCTATATATTGTATGCAGGAATTTCAGGTTTGCTCTCATGCTGAGAACAGTATTGTAGAAGTAGAGGCAGAATGGAAAAGAAAAGAAGGAAGAGCACATTAGGTTACAGGTTAATGACAAGTGACACACAAAGAAGGAATTTGACTTGAAGGCAAGGTGAGGCACTTCAGTGCACATGACTGGAACGATCTCAAGGAGCACGCGGATGCTGGTCCAGTCCCGCGGTCTAAGCCCCCCCCCCCCTCAGTTCTGTCTGCTGTGTCGTACCTGAACAAGTAGCAACAGAAGATGAGGCTGAGCATGAGGATGAAGAGACCAACGCCCAGGATGCTGATGTAGATGTTGAGCGGCAGGTGGAAGAGCTCCTCAGAAGTCATCTTGCAGTAGTAGGTGGGAGCTGTGCAATCCAACTTCACACAGACGCCCTGAGAACTGAGAGGGAAAAGATGACACAGTGGAATCAGAAAATTGTATGAATACAGAAAAAAACTTTTAAAAAAGCCCATCATGGTTTGCTGTCAGGTTGCACCAGTCCCATCACAGGATCAGAGATGATTTTCATAATAAAAAATGTGATTATGTCCCTGTGTTAAGTCTCTGAAACACCATTTAGAGAAACTCTTTAAAATGTATTCATTTGATTCAAATGTACCATCCAACCTCCTACAGCAGTCATTAAGTTTTAACACATTCAACACATTGAATACAAGTGCGTCACTATCATATCAAAAATGTAACTTTCATGAGAGGTTGGTATTGGTCAGTGTGTGAGACTGACCTTGCTCTGATTTGAATCAACACTGTCTTCACACAATCAACACAGCAGTTGTGAATACAGCCTACTGTTGTGAGCAATGCAAATATATAAAGGGAGAGAAAAATGATAATACATCAAGTCACAGTCAGATAATCCAACATTGTGTGACATTTAAAATTCCTGCAGAAGTCGTGTATTAATGTATGAACGAGTGCCTTCACACACCGTGGTCTATAGACAGCTGACATTAGCATAAATAGTTTGAAAAATTCATAATCATGTGGGTGAGTTTTTGATTTTTGAATGATTTAATTATTGAACTGTTTCTCAGAGATGATCCCCTCACATTATGGAGTGACTGCATGGAATGCCCGGCAGTAGCCCCCCGTGGGCCTATCAAAATTTCCCAGAGGAAATTTTCTAGTGTCATATATGACATATATATTTACATTTACTTTATTTTTTCAATGTATGTACATTTATTACATTTGTGTATGGGGCAGCTTTGTGTGTTGGATAAGTCTCAAGCTTCAACTGAGCTAGAACCACTGTACACGACAGTACCTGGCCAGCATCAAGTTAACAGGTTAGCTGGTGAACAGTGGAACATATAGAAGCTGACGATCCAGAGGTTTCACTCAGGAGTTAAGTGTGACAAATTTGTATCATGGTGGTCCATGCTGGCCTTTCATTGTAGCTATCTTCTGTAATCTTAGCAGCACCTAACCACAGTGAATCGGTGGTCCTCACAGGTCATGACAAACATATACATCACTGCCCTGTCTGGCAATCTAAGACTAAACCTCCCGTGGCGAGGATGAGGGGTCAGTGCATGTGTGTGCACTGACCTGTGTAACGTGTAAGGCCTGGCACACTGGCCCCACACTGCATCGGTTAAGCCTCTTGTTTCAGACTGCAGTGTAATACTGCTCACACTGTAGAGATTCTTGAGCTGCACAAAGTTTTTGAACTTGGGTGAAAGTTGAGATATATAAGTCCATGTGTAGAGGTGGGGTGGTCATTGACCCAAATTCTTGTTTTGGTTTCACTCAAAGGCGGGTGAGATTGTGATGTAAGCGGAAAGGGACAAACTGTGCTCAGGAAATAACTTTGGACTATTCGTTTTTTAAATAAGCCTTTAAGTTTCATAAAAATCTTTACAGCCTAAATCCTTATTAATCAGGAACTGGGCTAAGCTTCAGAAAAACTGGATCTGTGAAGGGACATGCTTCTCTTGGTGTTCGCTGTCCTAATGATGCTCATTGACTTTATGACAAGAATCCTTCGACATATTTACAAAAATCATAGATTACAAAGTGAAAGCCCCTCTCTGCAATGCAAAGTACTTTCATGTGAACTTTTACAAGCATCCTTGCGTCACACAGGAATGTGTTCCACTTGCTTCTTGGCCTAAGGCTCGTTACTCACTGGAGTTCGGCCTTGGAGTGAAAGAAGTGCATTCAGCCCGAGGGGCTTTAAGCCTGTAACACTTTTCATTCTGCATGATGCATGTCAGCCTTAAAACTGCAGTGTGGTTCTCTCTGTCTTGGGGTCAAGTGGCACAAAATATACTGTGAGGGCGACCCCCGGAGATAAAAAGCCATCCTCTAATGGACAGGTTTCACAGCAGTAGGTGCACAGAGGCAGGCAGGCAGCTGTAATCTTAGCACGATGTTAGTGAATCATTGATAGTGGAGCACTAAAAGGTAGGCCACTGTGCGATGCATTAAGTGTGTACAAGACTGTACCTGAACACAACTAAACAGGAATAGCAGCTTTGGTTTTGGTGTTTTTCTCTGGAATATTAAAATCCTCCCTGAAAACAATAAAACATCAGATGTGACAGGTGTGTATTAAATTGAACCAGGTTCATCTCTTTGTTTGTTTTGTGTACAAGGTCTTGCAGTTCTTGGAAGCCAGCTAGTTTCAAAATTATGCTTACAACTTAAAAATGTATTAGCAAGCTTTATAAGTAGTTTTTTAGGAAAAAATATGACTTATATGTATGTAATTGTCCCAGCTGCATCCAGGTAAAAAGAGTTAAATATCTCATTTTGCTAGGGACAATTATATGAATATATAGGCTATACAATTAGTGTATATCTCCTAGCAAAATTAGATATAACTCTTTTTGACTTAACTCTTATGCAGCTGGGACAAGTGCATATACACAACACACACTTTCAAAGAGTTTTGAAGTTGTGTGTTGCATAACGTTTCACCTCATAAACACTTTTTAACTTTTAACTTCACCAAGTTTGAATTTACACCTCAACATCTGTGCAGCTGCAGCTTACCTTATAGTACTTATCCCAGCTGCATTCGGGCAAAAATA
Source organism: Trachurus japonicus (assembly GCF_045865225.1). Lineage (NCBI taxonomy): Eukaryota > Metazoa > Chordata > Actinopteri > Carangiformes > Carangidae > Trachurus > Trachurus japonicus. The sequence continues at coordinate 21,320,252 of NC_140921.1, forward strand.
ATGAAATATCTCATTTTGCTAGGGTAATCAGTGATATCAGTTTGAATTAAACATTATGTAACTCATATACATTTATATAAAACAACATGTTGATTCAGCTACTTCTTTTAAATTTGAGCTGAAAGTAGTTTTTTCAGTTAGCTTAGCATTAGTTCTGTTAGCTTTTCAACAGTTAGTAGGTGTAAATGCAAAGTATGAGCAAACAGTTTTGAAGTTGTGTATTGCATAACGTTTCACCTCATAAACACTTTTTAACTTTTAACTTCACCAAGTTTGAATTTACACATCAACATCTGTGCAGCTGGAACTTACCTTATAGCACCATTGGGCAGAAAGCATCAAATGTGCAGATGCTCAGGTCGTGAGGGCTTCAGTGTCAAAAGTTCAGGTTGTTACTTTTCTGAAATTTGTTTCTGGGAATAAAAAAAAGATCAGTTGCAAACTTTTCTGTGCTCAGTCTGCCCTGACAGCTGACAGAGAGGATGTGCACCGAGTTGAATCCTTGTGTGCTGGAGTTAACAGACCTGATGAGAGTTTCTTCAAGAAGACACCAGCCCAGTAAACAGCTGCTCAAATGAGCTGAAATTATTCAGTCAGCAGTGGTGATTTGCCATAACAGTATGATCCAAACATTCACCTTACTTGAGAATTAACTCCAGAAGAAGTGCAAATATTCCTTTGTGTCCTCCCTCTGCATAACAAAAGGAGAGTCCTGGAGTTAAAGCTGTGAGCTTTGTGGATGAAAAGACACCGATGTCACTGACGATAAGAGGAAATAGACATCAAATCCCATCCAGCAGTCTGGAGATGAGCCTCTGACTGAGCGCACTCTGCTTTTGTTGCTTTGTCTCCTCTTAAAATCATTGTCACAAGGCTCTTCCTCCTTTGTCTTCCTTTCCCCTCTCCTCTTTCTTAGGTCTCCACGTAGCTTTCCTCCTCTCTGGCTGTGAAAACCTGCCGTGGCCAATTATGGAGAGACAAAGGGAAGGACATGGATGGGTTCCCCGACAGCACAACCAGCAAAGCAGCCAACCAGGCACAGCCAGGCAGCCAGACAGCCAGCCAGGCAGGCAGGCAGCCTCAGCAGTGTTCCTGTGGAAAGCAGCTCCTCATCTCCTCCCCTGCCCTCCTGCTCCTGCTCCACACACAGAGCACAGGGAGGTGTGGATTGGAAAACAGCAAGACAATGCAGCCAATGTTAACTCAGACCGCGGCTCTGCTCCCTCTGTTTTCCTCTCACATTCACTCTCCTCCTCTCTCCTTCCTCATCTCATCTCTCCTCTCCACTTCTCGTCTTCAGCTCTCAGTTTGTAAACAGATCCCTGCTCATGTGATTCGCTGTCTGCATCACAGCTCTGCTTTCACCGCCCCCTCCTTCCTCCTTCCTCCCCCAGCTTGCCTGACTGACTGACTGACTGACTGACTGACTGACTGACTGCCTTCCCTTCACCCCTCGCCTCTCTTGGTTTTCCTTCCACCCTATAACGACCCCCTCCTCCTCCTCCTCCTCCTCCTCCTGTCTTTGCAGCTGCAAGCTATTATTGAAGTAGCTGCAGAGCAGATGGTAGACATGGCAGATGTGGAAACAAGCAGATGTGGAAACAGGCGTGGGTAGAGGCTGTGATGTGATCGTTTCAAGTTTGACTGACTGAGGCTCCTTGTCAATCTAGTCAAGACTAACTTCATCTGAGTTCGTTCAGACTTGATACAGAGTGGGTGCAGGTAGTTTGTTCTGATTTAAATGACTGCAAATATGTTTGGCATTTTATGTCAAACATTAAAAATGAAGGCTGCAGGCAGTAGCAGTGATGCAAGAGTCAAGATTCTGTTTATTTGCCATTTGTGATGACATACAATATGATGTGTTATGTTATGTTCCTGTTTGTCAGTTGTAAACCAGACCATGAAAACAGCATGTGAATCAAATGACGATTGTCGCTCAAGGTTTACTTCCTGTGTTCAGTGGGTGGTGCAGATGTCTTCACAATCATCAAACACAGTAAGGTAAGTAGCCTATGAGAGTTTACAGAGAGTTCCTCTTTCTGTATATTTCATGTTACATTTTTCTATTTCAAAATTCACCACATCATCACCAGAGCCATGCTGTTTTGATGGAAACCTAAACCTTTCACAATGAAGCATCAGGTGGGAAGCATTTTCTGCCCAAAGTGTTGGACAGACTGGTTAAAGTACATTCGAGTTCTAACAACATCCTGTAATTCAAATTCACCACCACAAAAAACTTATTGTTTTTACTATGAGTCATCATTAAGGTCTCAAGCCTTAGGCGGGACCTGAAATGTTCTACATGTTGCTACTGAGTTATTTTGCTTCAGCTACGTGCAAGACTCAGATCAAATATAAATATTGATCTATGCAGTTTTGCTTTTTGTTTACTTGAAACTGGCCATGATCATCATGGTTTCTTTTGACCATTATATTCCACAGTCTTCACTGCAGTCTGCATGTTGATTATTGTAACCATTCATCTTATGATTTCAGCAAACACTAGCATGAAATTGTTATTTTTTTATTACATACCATTTAATTCAAATGACACCATGCATAATTGTGTTACATTATCCGAATTGTCACCCCACTTTCCATTCTTTCTAATGCAACGACAATATTACACTCTCAAATCATTTTGAATCGTGTTCTCAGTCAGTCAAAAATTACTAAACACAAAAACACACAAAAAATAGCACTTTAATCAGGGATCAGGAAAGCAGTTTTCGTTTGTTTTTTTTTCCTTAATGGAAACAGGCAATAGCATACATATATACTGACAATACACCAAAACAAAACAAACCTGACGACATAATAAAACAGGACCAAAACTGGACAGAACAAGTAAAGAAAAAAAAAAAAAAGCATCAAGTTTTAAATCTGAAGTTTAAACTTAAACCCCTGAACATGATATCAGGGTTCAAACATCAATCAGGTCACAGAGAGATGAGAGAGAGCGATGTGAGTGACATTTAGAAGATAAGTCAACAGTGGCCAGGACATGAGAAGAAGTATGAAAATATAATATTCAAATATTGACACTAAACAAACCAGCTCTAAACTTCATTGGTGTCATTACCTGCAGCTCAGACACACACATCATCACCTGTCTCACTGTGTTTGTTCTGGTCACACACACACACACACACACACACACACACACACACACACACACACACACACACACACACACACAAACAGCCTGAGGTTATAGGTCAGAAAAATAACAGATCTCCAGATCGGACCGGTTCGACACAGAACATGAGTTCATCTCTGTAGAACTACAACAACACTACAAACTGCTGCATTATTTCAATTATCAGTAAACAGTTTTCATCTGTCTGTAGTTATATCACTATGAAATAAAAAGAATAGGCATTACAGTAATACTATAGAAGAATGGATGTGACCATGTTCTGTAGACAGATAAATCAAAGTGTTTTTCACATTTTCTTTGTTTATGAAATATTCATAAACACTATTTTGCAGTTGTTCTGCTATCATGTTCATCATCACCTAAAGTGAATAGAAAGAAGTGATGCCAGAGCCACATATTTACTTATGCTTGAATGTCCAAGTGCCTCAGCTGTTGAAGCTTCCTTCAGCACAACCAGGGCTCTATCCAGTGGTTGAAGTGCAGAAGTGCAGCACGCAGCCGTGGGACAAAGTTCAGTGGACCAAAAAAAAAATCTCTCATATTGAACTTGTAAACATGGAAATGTACAACTCCACTAAGACAACATTTGCCAATATTGAAAATAATAAGTCATTAATCATTTCAAAGGCTACACAGTATGTGACTGCAGGATATTTCAGAATATAATCCAGACTTGATATTTTGAATTTCATCCATATGTAGCCATACAATAACAGCAGATTTTGGATTTAGAGTTATAATACTTATCAAATCAGACTTAACCCAAACTTAAGTATATTTTATTGATATCTATTCATTTATTTAGGCTTAAATTTTTCACAGTAAATGTAACATAAAAACAAAAATGTAACAAAAATGCGACAAAATATGAATTAAATGTATTTTTTTTTAGGTTTCTTTGAATTCAAACACACATCCTGGCACATCTTATTACTCAGCAGTGATAGGCCACGGCCATGGGGTGTACGGGGCTGTACTACACAACAATGCTTTAAACTACAATTCACCACCACATTAAAATGGTAATGAAGACAATGCAAACAGTGTTAAGCAGATGCAGCTCATGTTTATGGTAGTTTAGTGTGCTAGCTTGCCATCAACTGAGGTTTTTTGTAAGATGGATGAATATGTTCTTGGCTAAAAATAAATCTGACCCTATAAACTGGCTCCTGGCTGAAGATTTTTATTTATTTATTTATTTTTAGAGTGGTTGGTTTCTTGTGTGTGGAAACTGGGAGCCCTTCTTTATTTTTAGTAAGTACGTTTTCATCAATGTCTGTTTAAACCACTGCCTTATTCTTTCATTTCTTAATTAAAATAGTTGGTTAAACATAGCACAATACATGAAATGTTTATTTTTTTATTTTTCATTATTATTTATTGTGCAACACCTACTTACTCCAAGACCTGCTGTTTGATCTTAAATTATTATTGTATTGATGGACTGCATGTCATTTAACTGAACTCACTTTGACTATGTGTCACAGTTTTACTTAACCATTTTCCAACCAACAAATCTAAATCTTTTTTTTTTTTTTTTATGGAAACACACACAGGTCATATGAAGTGGAGCAGTCAAATCAGCTAAAACTTTATTACTAGGTCAGTTTTGTGAGTCTCTGTGACTACTAAATAAAGACTAAATAATATGAATAATGTGAAATAGTAATAATAATGTGAATCAATAGATGTAAAAACACAAGGTAAAAGTAGCCTATTTGCTCTTAACGTTGTCATGGCTGGATTAAGACCTGAAGAACTGTACACTTTGATGTGTAATTCTTGGACAGAGCATATTCTTAATCAGTGTTTAGATGATGGTTTCCTTTACAGAAAAAACTGGTTCAACTTGTTTATATTTCGATTAAACTGAATTGTATTTATTCTCTTGTGATTTTCAAAGACATTATGTTAAATCAATACATTCCCATTATTCCCCAGCAGGGGGCGCCCCAGGATCGCATATGAGACGCAGTGAGTTTGAACACCTGTGTTGCAGTAGGTGGCGCTGTTATTTGTTTATACAATGTCCTGACTGCAGCATGGGCTGGAGTAGCAGGATTATCAAAAGGCAGAATTCTTGTCCACAGATGACAGAGATCATTTCCTGCAAAAAACTGTCTCCAACTTTAAGCGTGAAAAGGATTTATATGTATATGTCCCCAGAGACTTGAATATGAAGACAACTTGACTTTTATTGTCATATTATTATTATTATTGTGTAATGTTTCTGAAACAATGCGCCAAATTTCATTTCTCCTTTTCCTGCTATAAACTCACATGCCACAGTTGAGCACTCAGGAGCAGAGTGAGCCAGCACAACAAATGACAAAGTTTTTCTAGCTGATTGCCACATAGAGGTCAGCCCCCTAGAGTGGTGCAATGATAATATATGTAAATGGGCTACCATGCCCCAACCAGACAGAACAAGATTTAACCAGCCAGGCCTGGCTTGACTTTGCTTACCTCCAAACTTCACACATGTCTATCAATAAATTCCAGCAGTGCAGCAGGAGAGACAGAAGCTCAGCTGTGTTGACTGTGAGAGCCTGAAGGCAAAATCACTCTCTAAGTGAAATTACACGCTTTACTACTACAATATTTAATGATATCAGACTCGTATAAACTTTATAAAGTGAGGCCTACGTTGGGTGAAAGGCACTAGTGGGCACTTCTCACGGATCGTATGAATTGAGCCACATTTTAAATCACTTCTTGTAAACCACCATGGTGGAGGGTCCACACACACTCACTGGTTTATGTTGTTTTTGCAATCATAATATATAGTTAGTTAAATACATAAATTTGGTAGTGGATGGGATAGAAAAACAAAAGACATGGCAGTCTGCCCTGCATATTTATTTGTTTACAAATCAGAAGTGTGAAGCACACAGTACATGTAAATGATATACCACAGCAATCAAAGCAGCAGTTACTGGACAGCAAGAGTTTTATGGACCTATACAAACATCTGTCGCTGTGTGTTTAAGGTTGAACTCCATATGCTGCATTTTCAAAGACGGTTCCTGAAAAGTAGGATGACCTGTCTAGTTTCTTCCTAGGGTGAAGGCATCTAGGAATGTGACAGCATGGAGGGCAAAGCAGACGGCGTTCATGAATCAACGCATAGATAATAGGCTTTGAGATCTTGTTTGTTAATAACAAAGGCTCGGACAGAGGCCAACTGTCTGAGGCGTGAGGCTGATCCAAGGACAGCGACACCAACAGCGCACAGATACAATAGGTGAGATGACAGATGAGTTTAATTTGAAGTGTAAAGTGGTATATTCATTAAAAAAAATATTTCTGTTTCAATTTTTCTTTCTAAAGTGCAGAGTACATTTCTTAAATTACAATCACAAATCCACTTACCATGTAATCCATTATGACGTGCAAGAACTGAATGATTGTGATGGTCAATGTGCAACTCTGAAACAGGACAACAAAGGTCATAAGGTCATGCAACGCACCTCAGTCATCATCTTTCCGCCTCTGTCTGGAAGGTGCTGCACGATCTTAAAGATCTGCACCTCCAGGATCAAAAACAAAATCAAAATATTTTTTACCCCAGTGCCATTGCTGAACTGAACAGATACTGCCCCTTTCCCTCACTTCCCCCAGCATCATTATAACATTACAAGTTGATGTACATAACTGTTACACATAATGCTGTCACATGTAATAAGGCTACCTCACATACAAGACTAAATTATAATTTTACATGCATGTCCTATTTACTTCCTCTCTTTTTATATTTAAAGTTAGAATATGTATTTAAGTGCGTAAGGATGCCTTAGGAGAAGTATGTATAACTGTGTGACTGTGCTACATTAATGTTTATGTTGTCTGAGGGAGTTGCAAAAATAAATTCCATATAATTAAAATAAATTCTATTTTATCCAATGCTATACTAATTCTTTAACAGGTATTGTTGCTGGTGCACATTTCTAAGTGACACAACAAAAACGTGACATTTGTTTTCCAATCCAAAGCCAACGTGCAATACAAATAAACAGACATTAGATGCTGTGCAGCGGCAGCAAAACTACTTGAAACGACATAAATGACCTGGCCAATGTTTCTGTGGGTCGCAGAGACATAAAGAAAGGAAAAGGTAGACAGTGTTGCTGGGTAAGGACTCAGACGCCCTTCGAAAAATCCTCCCTGAATGACTTTACTGGGTTGTGTACTGTCTCCACTACACACCAAATCCAGTATTTTTCCATCAAGTAGCGCGCTGGACCACGTGACCACAGAGGAGAAAAAAAACGCTGTCATGTTTGCATCCTCAATTGACAGCAGTGCACTCTGTATATGGCTTTCAATTAGCAAAATGTAGGCAGCGATGGTACATTTCGTGGCTCTGCCGCTCCTGACATTGTATATTTAAAACATCCACCGTTGACATTGTCACTGTTGCCCATTCGGGGAAACAATTTCTCCTCCAGGTCGTTTTTCTAACCCCGTGCGTTCATGATCATGTAACCACTCCCACTCGTGGCTGGTGGAAAATTACCAGCTTACAAGCAACAGGCAAATGAATGGTACTTGCGGTTTAGCACATCATTCTGCCTAACAGTGTACCTGCAAGAGACAGCCTCTGTCCGATCAGAATATATATTAGGGTTTGAAAGTGGCACAGGCTTCGCACACATACACTAAGTGGATAAAATCATTACAAGGCATTAGTTTTACACCTCCTGCTCTACGCGCGTGCAGTATCGCTGTATAACATTTACAGGAAGGGCGCTAATGTATAACTTTAACCCTATGGAGTGGCAATAAAACAGTAGTCGCTAAGTTATTCGCTATTCTGATAAGCGGAGTCATGAAGAAGTCCATTCTGCATGGGAGTCTGCCCTCTTTTTCTCTTCGGGCGGAGTAGTCGCGTGGGCGCTTGAGCGAATTGAACTGAACTGACAGCTCGGTCGTCCAATAGGAAGCCGACTAGGAAGTGTCCGCCAAAGCCGCGGCCAATCAGAGCGCGATGTGGGCGTGACGCCAGTCCAAACTTTACGCGGCGCCATCGGCTGAAAACTAAACCGAGATGGAATCTCCCAGTCTGAACCGGTTTCAACCGGTTGCGAGTTAGTTGCTTGAGAGAGGAGAGGAGGCGCAGGCACACAACCTCCATACCACCCCGCTGGAAAATTTATCAGAGTAACGAATTAATTAGTGAATCAAGGTTTACTTTGTTTCGTAAAATGTATCGGAGGAACATATTGTTGGGTTTGCCGTGATAGTTTTGGGATCCACATCAGTGGTTGTTAGCAGTCAGACATCACTCACTGCTGGAGCTGGAGATAGTCAACGCTGCAGAAATAGGAAAACCTTTTTCTAATCAACAGTGATACTGAAGTGCTCACTGTACCTTGTAGTTTCTTTGGCAAACGCCACTCTTTTCAGTCAGAGCCTCGGACTTTAGGTAGGTAACACGGGTGAAGTGCAAAACCTGCCATGCTGTGATTAACGTTTCTTGGCTTTAACCTGTACGGGGGGGCGGGTGGGGGGCAAATGCATTGTGTGACTATTAAGTTGTGTTATCTTACATTTTAACGTCGCCTGTCAAAGTGCTCACGACAAGACGAGCTAATTCAGACTGCAGTAGCATCAGTGGGATAAACCAGATAGCCACCGACTGCCCGCTAGCTTAGCGTTTACCACTCTACAACAAGGATTAGCTAACGTTTGATGTCGGGGTAAAAAAAAAAAAAGTGCTGTAACTTAAACCTAACTAAATGCATAACTAACACAGACTGCTTCCTGTTGGGTTGCGTGTGTCTCCGCAGATGAATAAGTAACCTAACGCTGTGTGATTCAATCCGTGCCTCTCCCACCACAGCAGCATCACTCGTGTCCGTGATGTGAGCGGATGTCAAGTTGATGTCGCTAGGTGCCTCGCGGCCGCCACTGCTATAACTTTATCCGTGTGTGGCGTTTGTAGAGTCGTAGAGAAAACAATTGCTGTGTTAATCATTCAGAGAAACGGCTGCCAAGTCTTTCTGGAGAGGTGCGACGATAACTTCCCTAAACAGTGCTAGAGTCAGTGAGTGAGGATACGAGCGCTCCCCCTGCCCCTGGTCTCCTTGGTGGGAGTGGTTGTAGTCAGCAGTCAAGGACCACATGTGAGCTGTTTGTGCGACACACTGCTAGCAGATAGCTGGAAATGTAGCGTAAAGGCTAGGTAACGCTAGCCCTTCTCTGTGTGTGTGACGCACGCCAGTGCCGCATAAACGCTGTTTACATTAGCTCAATCGGAGGCAATGCTAGTGACTGCTGCTAACGTAGCCATAAGCTGCGTGCATTAGTCAGGGCTTTTGAGCACGGCTAACCCGCTGCTTGTGTCGAGGTCGTCTGTTTGGAGAGTGAACTCTGTCACGTACAGATGTAAACAACGTGACGTCGCCTTGTATATCTGGCACGTGGCTCGGCTAACCTCCTTAATAAGGTTGTGTGGAGAAGTGCTTGACTAGTAGGATAGAGTAGATAACATGAACTGTCTGTGCCCAAGTTAAGTCGCTTGTGGAAACGCAACGGGGGAATTTCATTGACTATGGTTTTATGAATGGTGCACTCAAATGTTTACAGATCAATATCAACCTGCTATTGGGGAACTATTGCGGTGTCAAATTCATATTCATATTCACCCCCACACCCCTGCAAAAGTAAAGCTTACCTGAGGTTTTATAACATGTTTACAGTGAGAGTTTAGTGTGAGATTATTAACTTAATTTGTCTTTGCTGCCTGAGCTCCAACTTGCAGGCTCTGACCCCTTGGGGTAGACGAGAGCACTGTGTCTTAAGTTTGCAGCCAAATTGCAGCTCTTTCCAATCAGAAAGAAGATCAGACAGAAATTTGCTTTTCTCTGTGTAGTTTCTGTGACAGAAACAGTAAAGGGCTTGTGATAGCATAGACTTTAACATCTTGAAATGATTGTTCACTGGTGGGTCCAGGGGTGTTTGTTACATGGTCAGCTGTTTGGAATTGTTTCTAAACACACCGTTCACATGACTTTGCCTGTTGAATGTGTTGTGTGCACTCTTGACCCCTCCCTCTGCTGTCCTTGTTGCAGAGCTCTATGCCAGCAGTTATGACAATGTTAGCAGACCATGCAGCACAGCAGCTGCTGGACTTCAACCAGAAACTGGATATCAACCTGCTGGATAATGTGGTGAACTGTCTGTATCATGGGGTGGGACCACAGGTATGTTTCGAAGCATAAACCAATGCTTTATAAGCCACCTACTCCAAAGTATGTGAGGCAGATAAACCCTCTGTTATGCCTGAAATAAAAAGAACATAATTTATTTTTTTTGTTGTTGTTTATCATACTTTTAACGTAAAATAATTTTGTCTAAGATTGGTAAATTCATAATGGTTACAGTCTCTTCATGGCACCTCAGTGTTGAATCTAAAACGTCACTCGTATTTATATTACAGCAAAGAATGGCACAAGAAGTGTTAACACACTTAAAAGAGCACCCGGATGCCTGGACGAGAGTGGACACCATCCTCGAGTTCTCCCAGAACATGAACACTAAAGTAAGCATCAGTCCAGAAAACAATGATGGAAAGACATTTACTGGTGCTTTGAGGAAGAAATCTTTGAAGAACATTGTCCAGAAAAGGAAAACAAACTGGAACCAAATTGAAGTAGAATACAGTAGTTTGTTTATGGCATGCTTTTCAAATAGAATATACTACATGCTGGCACTTACCTTATTGAAAGCTTTTAATGTACTGTAAGTGCATATTGTGGCTGCACATTGCCCCAGCAGAAGTTGGCTATGTAGCGTTGGCAGCAATTGCTCCATGCCCTAACTCTTGAGCTATGCAGGACCTCTGTCCATCTGATAAAACAAATTATGTGGGATCTGTACCTACCTACCAGACAAACAATGGACTTTGCCCGTCCTTTCTTAGTGGTAATATAATATCCCAATAAGCCCATTAAAGTTCTGCCCCAAGTGGAAACATAAAGTAGGTGACCCCAGTCCTCTTACTAGTTGTTCTGTAGGTCTTCTTTGATAAAGATTGGATGCATCAGCTTTGCAGGAGACTCTAAGCTAAGGTGTTAAAAATAAGCACAATCATATTAAATGGCTTGGGTAGAGATCTACAATCAAAAGGCTTGTAGTTGGAGGGAAGTCACACTTCCAGAACATGTTACTGAGACCATTTACCCGACAGTTTCCTGTCATAAAAACACTTCTGCTCTACACACAGTTATACTAACTTTTAAGCACATCTGTTTACTAAAACGACTCACAGACAGTTTAAAACGGTATCATGAGTTAATCTTGATTTATCAGATAAATAAATGCGTATTGATAGGTCATTTATATTCACTTTGTTCCTTCTGTCAGATTAGGGTCCTCCAGCCTCTCACAGCGTGCCCACTGATAACTGTACATTGCCATGTGATATAGCTAGCTGATAAGCAAACTGACTGTGAACAGTGGACCCAGTGACTCAGTCTTCAGAAGCACTCAGATTCACTTGAATCAAACTGAGTTGACTATGATATTTAAGATAATTGAGCCTAATCCATTGTCCACGGCAAATTAATGGGTATGAATGAACTGAAGTAATTAAAGAGCCACACATCCATGACTTCCTCAAAGTAATGGTGACATTTGTCTTTTTCTGTTTTGCTTGACTGTAAGATTGCCTTTAACACTGACGTTCATTACTAATGTCTGAGTTGATGTATGAACCGTATTTTTCTAGTTTTTTTAAATTTGTAATTTGCCAAAAAATAGGGGCATTAGAGGAAAAGAGGAAACAAAAGGTAAACACCTCTTGAATTCTGCATTTTATTTTGTTTCATTACTTTAAAAGGTGCATAATTTCAAAGCACTTGAATATTTGGCTTTTTTTCCTCGGTTACTACAATAATTATAATTAAAAAGTGTAATGAGTTCAAGCTGTGACTATTTGATATTAATCATAATGTTCCATTATGTTTATGGCTTGTAATAGGAAGAAAAGGGGTGTGTCATCCTGTGCATCATGACACAGCTAGGCTTTGGCGGCAGGCCTCCACAAGGTCTACCCTTTTTTAAATTCCCTTTGACTGAATTCTGTTCATCCGTTTCTATTGCATCTGTTTCATTGGACAGAGGGAGGGTGTAAGCTGCAGTCAGTAGGATCTATTGTAGAGAGAAAATCTATTTGGTGACTTAATTTCACCTGTAGGGATCATGGCTCTGTTCCCGTCCCACCCTCCTCTTCTTTTACAGCGCATCCTCTTCCTCCTCTCCCCTCTGTTTCCCTCAGTTCTTCAGCCAAGACCGTTTTTAATGATGTGCTTTCGCCAGCTAGAAAGTTGCAAATCATCTAGCAGTTTTCCTGCTGATAATTTCTCTTGTCTTACCTCTTGTGGTGGTTTGTGCGAAGTCTGTGGCAGTTAAAGGTGAAACTAAACATGCCCGAAATGTGTGCAGCACTCCAAGTGACACCTGTCAGTGGTGAACAGTCAGTGTGCCTGTAAGGAGATTTCACCTTTAATCTTCCAGCATCCATTGTCTGTAGCACATTGTTAATCCTGCTTGAATAACACCCTAACTACATGTCATTCTTTCTTTTTTTTTTGTTTTTTTCTAAGAATCATTGTATTGTTCAATCGATGATCCCTACAGTTGAAACAGTCAATTGACATAACACTAGATCAAAAACTAACTTGTGATTAAAAGGTTTTTTTTTCAATTGTTTTTCTTCATGCTTCAATATTAAGCAATCAGAAATTAATACAGGGCATAACCTGTGGTTGGTCTTGCTGTTCCTTATGACACACCAGTTAAAGGGATCTGATTTAGACTGACCTTAGACTAATGCGTACACTATTTTAATGTTATGAAAATCGACTCACGTGGTTTAGGGTTGGGTATCAATCAGGTTTTCCTGGTTTGGGCTCTGATTATCGACTCTGGTTCTTGTTATGTGCTCATTAGAATTCTTTGCATGCAATTTGAGTAATGAAAGAAACCAAATGATGAGGCCAAAAACCACCTTCATTTTGGTCAGATTTTAGGCTGACATAAAAAATGAAATTAAAAAAACAAGACAAATAACAATATCTCCATTTTATACTTGGATGTAGACCGTATTTTGCAGGACGCTATATGACTACAACTGTGGGTGATGAAAAAGCTGCGTTCTTGAAGTTGGTCTCGTTAAAGTCGGTCTGAATGTGGCCTTATACCGTAGTCATGCTGAATTGCTAAAGCACAATAACATCGATAACATCTCACTGCACCATGACAGTCTGTAAACATCACTTGAGAGTGAGCTCCAGTCTGTCTGCTGTAATCACTATACCTGTGTCTGGTAAAGTAGACGGGCCATACACAACGTTCATACTTTGTTTCCAGGAGTGTCAAGCAAAAATCGGAAAGCATGTTTCTTAACAAATTCACAGCTCTAATACTGGGACCAGTCGTATTTCAAAACCAGTTATTGATGCCCAACCCTATATATGTTCTGTAGTCTCTGTAAAAGAGCATTTAACTTTAACCTTGTTATGTCTCAGGACTATTACACTCAACCTTGGAGCAATCAGAGCCAAAGCTGCTTAATGAATTGTTGTATTTTTCTGCTGTGTTTTGCTGTCTGGTGTGATGCTGGGAGAAACAGCAGGACTTCTGCAGTGTTCCAGCTTAATGCTGCTCGTATAGATGTAAAAAAAAAAAAACTACAAGTGAATGTTCTGCACACCACAAAATCTGCATGAAAGATGTGGTTCAGTCCAGTTTATTAGAAATGCAGGCTGGTCCACTTCATACTGTTTTTGGTTTGTATAAAAATTACACATGTAGTTGTTATTGACTGTTGTCCAAATGCCCTTATGCTAACGCTCCTCCCTCCTTGCGTGTTACAGTACTATGCTCTTCAGATTCTGGAAACGGTTATCAAAACGAGATGGAAGATTCTTCCCAGGAATCAGTGTGAAGGTAAGTGTTTGATTTTGTGGTATAGCTCGCAGAATACTTGGATTCTGTCAGTGTTAGTGCCTTTTTAAATGTCGTGACGTGCTGTTGCCAAGTTGAGGAGTATTCCCCCGTTAAGCATGCTGGTTTGTTTTCTGCTCGACTGGCTTGCACTGGCCGCTACAAAATGGTTGGGTTCTGCACTGCAGCAGTTGTTTAAGACGGAGGGTATTTCAAGAAGAAAGGAAACTTCAGTTAGATTTATTAGTACACTTCCTCACATTGCTTTAAGATATTAAAGCCCTATTTTTCTTTTTCTTTTTTGATGTGACAGTGTCTTTCAGATCAATCTGATGGCATATGTTTATGTTTGTAGAAATATAAGACATAGACACAGTGTTGCTTTAAGCCCATTAAGCCCCCATATGGCAAAGAGGGATGGGCTACTGGCAGCATTAATGTCTGCTGCTCTCATCTTTGACATGATCTTTAATGGTTTTCAAGTTCAAAACAGGGGCTTAAATTACTATGGATAATTTCAACAGGTTCATTTATCATCATTGCAAACATTACTTGAAGTTGTTTACAATCTATATTCTACTTTTTTAGTTATAGGATAGTGGATAGAAGTATCAAAGGCCACAGACTGTTGCAGCATCTCAAGGTTTTAAAATTTCAGACTTTAATTGTTGCCTAATTGCCAATTCTACCTCAGCTCATCCCATTAACTACGAAGCAATCTTTAATTCAAAAACTTTTTGAATCTGAACATAGAAGGATTTTAAAAAATGTCCAAAAGATCTTGGTTTGAGCAAAAAGGAATTATACTGAAATAAAAATTAACAATCATGTGCAAATCAGTTGATTCTGCCTCCCTCCATTCTTTTATAATTTTGCTCAAAATTCATTTTTCCATTGACCTAAGACTTCCCTACTTCTGACCGTAGATGCCTGAATTTTGTTCAAGTGGCAAACCCAGTGCAGGGCGACCGGCAAGTATGTCTTTTCCCCCCTTGTGCCAGAGTATTGCCTTGTTTTCGGCTCCTCTCACTACACCCCAGCACATTATTTTCAGACTTGAGATCAGCTACAGTCTAGAAATAAATGCGAGGGAGCTGAAAACACAGTTTTTTTTAAAGATGCTCTGCTCACACTGACAATCTTGACTGTCTGTGAAAACACCTGGTGACATGTAACTTCCACTGAACTGACCAAAACCTTTGCCCACTAGATGTTCAGTGGCAGTTGCAGCCCATATCCATGTATTTACAAAATGGCTTTGCAAGAGTAAACAAATGGAGGACCACACCTTCAGCTAGTTAAGAACCAGCAGATAGTGTCAGGGTTACTGAGAATCATGCTCCAGGCAACGCGACACGTCAGGATATGTTGAGATTTACATGTGCTATCGGTGCAGGCTAATAGTGTTCTTCTGGTGTTTCTGTGTATTTGCCAGGTATAAAAAAGTATGTTGTTGGTCTCATTATCAAGACTTCATCAGATGCATCAAATGTGGAGGTGAGTAAACTTTGATTTTAATTAAAGTTACATCTTGTGATACTGGGTATTACTGGGTATTACTGGGTATTAGTGTGCGACTTAAATAAATCTAATGAAATGTTGAGTGTTAAGCGTCAAATAGCTTAAATGTTTTAATATCAATTAAAAGTCACATAAATGAATTGGATCAACTTTGTTTTTGTTTCCATGTTATCAGGTAAACAGTTCTCTAGGCCTGTCTCAGGATAGTAATTAGTGCTGCTGGTAACCACAGTGCTATAATTCAGACCTAATGGTGTCTGCAGCAGTGTCCTCAGCCAGTGTGATCGCTGAAACAACCAGAGGCTAGAAAAAAGATCAGAGTCAAATCATCTCCAAGGATTTTTTTTTGATGATAGCTACCTCACATTATCAGCAGCCCACCTGAAAACATGCATCACTCACTGAGGAGAGGCTGCAAGTAAACAAACACAGGTGTCCAGTGTGATTCACCACCGAAATGAAATGAAATTCAGATCTGTTAGTGTGCGTGTGTGTGTAGCCTAACTGTATTTACAAGTTATAATGGAGCTAATACTAGCTGAAAACTAATGTAACCAAAAGGATTTCTTGAAATTTTAACGACACTGTCAAAATACAAGAACAAAAATTTGCAATTTTTAGAAATAAATTGGACATCAGGAATCAAAACTTAAGATGTATCTCTAAAACTCCACTAGACTTGATATCAGAAATATGTTCTAAGACAGCCATGGGGTCTGGTCATGAGGAAAATGCTTTTGGTTAGCTGTGGGGAAGAGTCACTTCTGTTGATGGTTACATTTAGAAGCATGACGAGGCCTTGGTGGTTCACCTATTTACCTGACTGCAGTAGCCATGTGTTTGAATCTGTGTGTTTGAATTTGCTGAGAGTCATCCCCCTCCACCTCCCCCTAAAATTTCCTGTCTATCTCTTACTGTTGTATCTGAATAACGGCAAAGCTCCTTTAAAAATAAGTTACAGAGATGGACTGTTTTCATTCACCTGGCATCAGCACTCAACAGATTTACTGACACTGGACAGTTAGTCGTTAACTCCATGCTGAGAAAGCAGCTTTGCAGACAAGTCTCTGGTGTTAACATCTCTTTCACACATGTAACTCTGCTTAACATTTCATATTAAACTATAACAGCACAGACTTCCAATATTATTATTTCTGAGACAAACTGACTTGAAAACCAGTTTTGCATAGTGTCTGGATTTGTGCTGAAATTTCTAATTTGGGTGTAAAGATCATATAAATGATCTGTTTTTGAACAGAGCCCCATATATTCAGAATACTGACGTCTTTGGAAAAATGTTATGATTGAGAGTATTATATTATTTAGATTCAAGTCATTCAGTGTCTCCTGCAAACATAAATCTTTTATGACAGAAACAATATTTTGTATTAGATTTCAGTATGGTTTGCCATGTTCTGAATGTATGAGGAAATGAGGGTTGTGTTGTGAATCTGAGAAGCCGTCACTAACTTTCATTTTTCTGTTCTTTTTTTTTACTGTTTAGAAAGAAAAGGTGTACATTGGAAAGCTGAACATGATCCTTGTTCAGGTAAGTCTTCAATACAATCTGAACAAATTAATAGTTTTCAAAACTAGAACTTAATCAATCAGCTGATGCCTGAGGGATGAACATAGCAAAGATTTTAAATCATCATAGTTTCAGGAATAGCTTTTCAGTCCTATTAATGCCTGAGAACTGTAAAGTGAGTCAAGTTAAGAAGTGTTTTTGCTTCTTGAAAAGACACTTCAAATGTGTGTGTGTTTTTTTTTTAATTCTAAGTAGTGTTTATATGATACCAAACCATTATTGTGCTCTGTTGTAATGCTGCAGCGTTTTGTCTACCACCACAGTGTTGCATGTGAGTGAGTTGTGTAGAGGCTCAGAAGTGGCAGCGAACAGTTTCAGTGAAGTTATCCACACTGACAGACAGCAAGTACACCGTAGCAGGGAGCTCAGTTCAGGACAGCTACTCACTCCTACGTAACCCCTACTCTCTACTCACTACAATTGACAGGCACTTACACTACAGTAGTAGACTGCCCGACCACACTGTTTGATAGGGACCATAGTTTACAGGAATATAATGGACAGAACACACAAAATACACATCATGGCCCGATGAGTCATGTTGGAAACCCACAAGTCTAATTTATCGGAGTTGCTGTTCACACATTGGACCAGTCTAAAGAGGACAGCTCTAGGTAGTTATTAGATCTGTCTCCCTTTGTCCAGCAAACAACAACTGCTCAAAATTGGCAGCTCCTGCAGATTGTAAATGCCCCTTTAATAGAAACTGCGCTCATTCATAAAAAAAAGAGCAACAGCCAATTGTTCACTCAGCCCAATCACTCTGTCAGTCAGTCATGAAAATTCACATCTTTGGAGCTGGTGGCGAAGATGTGTTCCAGCCCAAAATGAGTTGCCATAAGGAGGAGATCAAAGAAACTGCCTCCCCGCTGGGAGAGAGAAGTACAGGACGTAACAGATCGGAGCTGGTTCAAGTAAAAACGTAGAGACGTCATGCGTGTCATTGAAGCCCTGAGCCGCTGAGGCCAGAGCCCTGGTAGTTCCCAGGTGGTGCCGCTGGAGCCCAGCAACTGCAGCTGCCCCGCTCCTGCGAGGGTTGAAGTCACGTGATGTGGTGGCGACCTGCAAATTTCTAACCAGTATGTATCACAATAAATCAGCACGACGCAGCACCGCATGAAGTCAAATCCAGATAAGTGTGAGAGAGAGCAGGCAGGGAGGAGAAGAGAGGAGAGCAAGGCAGGACAGAGAGCAGAGTGGTTGTGGTCGTGTTTAGGCTCCAGTTCAGGATGAAGATGTTCTTTTGGAACATCCACCTTTGTAAACTGTGGTGTGCCACTGAAAATAAATCTACGTATATCTGCAGCTGTACACCTTTTTATTTTTGTCAAAATTCTTTCCTTTAAAATCTCTATCACTAGAAATTACAGTCCACACCAGCAGTTTAATATTCACTCATTCAAACCGGAGTTAATTGTTTTTTGCTTGTACTCTTCCTCTGCCATTAGTCCATCTGTCCATTAGTTAATGTTACGCACACACGCACACATTTGTGCAGATTGATTTGGATCCTTTTACGTTTTCAGGCACAAAAGCCCATTATAAGTTTTAATTGTATGTATAACAACTCACGACCAGTGTAATCGGCATTACTCTGTGAAAAGGCACAGGGAGACTATGGATAACAATTCTTTACTGTTTGGCCCTCAACTTTTTGTTGTATTTGCAGTTAAGTCAAGTTAATTAATAGTTATCATTAACTCTTATAATCTTAAGTTATTCTTACATTGTTTTATTCTGTGTCCAGCACAGCCTCTTGAACCGTGTGTGTGTGTGTCTGTCCCTCCGTTTGACCGCCTGTTTACTGATTACATGCGACCATTATTATTATTATTTTTTGTAGTGATCCTTTTTTACCTGAAGATGTCACTCTTAATTAGTTGATCTGCTGTAAAACCATCAGCATCTCAAGATCACAATTCTTTATGAATGAAATTGTATATTTATTGTTCTTAAATGTCTCAGTTAAAGCGTCCAGTGTGTAGAAACTGTGGCTGTGGCTCCATGACTGCAGAGAGGATTGTCTTGAGGGAGATCAGGCTGCAGGAAGAGCAGCATATGGAAACATCAGGCTATAAGACCTCTGGCCATCACTGACGTAGCAGCAAAGTGGTTGTCTACAATGACGCACAAAATAAGAACTTAACAACCTATTATGTAACAAATAGTGTCAGTGATGATTGTAGCTTTACTCCAGGAAAGTGCTGAATCCTGTGAATGGGCTCAGCTGTAGAAATTAGCTGTTCGTTGCCACGTCCTGTGTGATCAACATATTATTCCAGACCACTTCAGGACAATATTGTGAATCGTTGAGACGCATCGGATCACTAAATTAGACCTCAGTGACATTGCAGCCACCACCACTCTGTGTCTGTGTGGTAAATGTATATTTGTGCGAGGGAGAGCGCTACTGGTTCACAGGCTACACGAGTGTCTTGGCATTAATGTCAGTGAGAGTGAGTCACTGCTTGCGTCAGCTGAGCTAACATTGTTTTGGCCTTGAGGGACCAGAGCTCCAGATTCCACACTCATCCTCAGGAGGCTGTGTTTAAAATGTTTGTCTCTATGTGTGTTTGTACTTGTGCTGCTGCTGTGCTCAGTACTACTACTAATGTCATAACCACACTTTGTGCCTCTGTTTGTTTACTCCTCTATGCTGGTAGTAAGTTCTTCTCCTACACAGGGGCACACGCTTGACCGGAGATTGACAGAAGTCATTATTTTTAGTCAAGGATTCATCCCCTTTACTTTTTCACTCTCAGGTCTCTGCAGAAAATGTCACTGAACCATGTAACACTGACAACATGTGTGCATGTGCGTGTTCCCCTGTGTGCAGATCCTGAAGCAGGAGTGGCCCAAACACTGGCCCACCTTCATCAGTGACATTGTGGGGGCAAGTCGTACCAGCGAGAGCCTTTGTCAGAACAACATGGTCATTCTGAAGCTGCTCAGCGAAGAGGTCTTTGACTTCTCCAGTGGCCAGATGACCCAGGTCAAAGCCAAGCACCTCAAAGACAGGTCAGCATGCTGCTGCGTATTGTGTTGAAGCCCAGGAGGCAAAGCGTGGCCATTTTAGCAAGTGGCAAGGAATTAGTTTTGATATGTAGGAATATCTATAAATTGCTTTCATCATTATCCTATTTACGGTAATATAGCAAATATAAAATGTGTGCAACTTCAATTTAAAGAAAAAATGATATACTTTGTTACAGTATTTATAAAACATCTGTGATGCACATGACTGAGTTTGACTAAATTTAAAGCGTCCACCTTATTCCAATGTTGTAATTTTTAATTGATTTGCTATTTCAGTATTGCCCTAATTCCTGGTATTCAGACACAGTATGAATGAGCTCCTCAGCTGGTGTGTTTATCTGCACAGCACAGGAAACGTTGACATTTGAATAAGGATGTCGATGAAGATGAATAAGCCGTATTTGTTTCGTGTCCAAGGACAATTGTCTCCTGTCAGATCTGCACAATTGACTGTTGTTGATGTTTCATTACTTCATCCTATTGCTCCAGTTTGTCCACAGATTATTTTGCTCTTGTGTGAATCAGATGATCACAGAGATCAGAATCAGGTTTATTTACAAGGAGGTTTGTAGATATGAGCACAGACAAAAGCAGGTTCTGTTGCTCTCGTAGCTTAATCATAAATAGACATTTTTTCACTAAAGAATTTTCAACAAAATGTGCAAAAATATTGTAAATTATACAAATATGCACCATAGAGTCTTGTCTTGTGATTTGAAGTTTATTTTTTGTGTTTGCACTTTCTTTTACATAATTAGTCTTCAGTGCATATTTAAGTTTATTGTTCTGCTAGAAAAAGACTCCTCAGCTGCATTTGATGGCAGGTCTCTGCACACTGGGGTGTAATTTATCTCTGGTCTCAGTGCAGCCACAGACTCAGCACAAGTGAGACATACTTACACCTTCATACCACTAAATTTGACTAAAGCTTTTATGTGTTGTTGCCTTCAGCTCTAGTGTGTCACCTAAGCTTTAAAGTCACATCTGCAGTTTTCACTTGCTTATAAAGACTCACCTCTGTTTGAAATGTAGAAAAGGCTACAGAAAAAATATGATTTGTTAAACTACTAATAAACTGACACGGAAGAAGGTCAAAGGCGTTACTCCACAACTGATTTTTACACATAATTAAAGAATGAGTGAATTGATCGAAAGAAATATAAAATTATTCTGTTAGACTTAAACCTCAGACTAAACCGTTGCATTTAACTTTGGGAGGATCTATGGAGAGAGACGGATTTAAATAAAGATTGTGTGCGATGTTCTTGAACGTGTTGTTTCCTTTTCCTCTTTCAGCATGTGTAATGAATTCTCCCAGATATTCCAGCTGTGCCAGTTTGTCATGGTATGAACATCCTCACCTCTTACTTTTCATCATTGCTTTACAATACGTTATTCTCTATTTTAGACCAACGTCTTCACCTCTTTGTCATGTCATTGTTTGCACTTTAGGAAAATTCCCAGAACGCCCCTCTGGTCCACGCCACACTGGAGACCCTCCTACGTTTTCTCAACTGGATTCCTCTGGGCTACATCTTTGAAACCAAACTGATCAGCACATTGGTGTATAAGGTGCGACCACGCATTTGTACACACGTAGCAATAATGCGCAGAAGCACCAAACTAGTGTTTAACTGATCGTGTGTCACCTGTTTTCAGTTCTTGAACGTGCCCATGTTCCGCAACGTGACACTGAAGTGTTTGACGGAGATCGCCGGCGTCAGCGTCAGTCAGTACGAGGAGCAGTTTGTCACACTCTTCACACTGACCATGTGTCAACTCAAACAGGTGAGCTGAGTGACAGGTTCAGGTCAAACACGTCCTGCTGTCTTTGCTGCAGAGAAGAGTTTTCATCCGACACATGTCTGTGCAGATGCTTCCTCTGAACACCAACATCCGGCTGGCCTACGCTAACGGAAAAGACGACGAGCAGAACTTCATCCAGAACCTCAGCCTGTTCCTCTGTACCTTCCTGAAGGAGCACGGGCAGCTCATTGAGAAGCGGCTCAACCTCAGAGAAACATTAATGGAGGTAAAATTGAACGCTGTCAATGTAAGAAAAACAGGAGTGGAAATATTAAACCAGAACTGTCTCATGTGCACAGCATTGTCACACACGGTCTTGTCCTGGTGCTTTCAGGCTCTCCACTACATGCTGCTGGTGTCAGAGGTGGAGGAGACCGAGATCTTTAAAATCTGTCTGGAGTATTGGAACCACTTGGCTGCTGAGCTCTACAGAGAGAGTCCCTTCTCCACGTCCACGTCCCCCCTGCTCTCTGGCAACCAGCACTTTGACGTGCCACCACGCAGACAGCTCTATCTGCCTGTGCTCTCCAAGGTACCGCACACAGACACACGCTGCTCCGTTCACATACTGCATCATTTTTATTTATCTTTTTATCTTTTTTTTTTCTATGTGATGGCAATTGTACACACATGATTGTAAGGGAACATTTTGGTTTTAGTCTGTTTTAATCATTTTAGAAACAAAGGAATGATTATTTAATCAATAAGAGTCAGCTGCTACACTGAGTGGTAGCTGATGCCGTCAGTTACTTTGGACTTCCTTTTTAGACAATGGTATTTATGTACCATGAACTGTTTGTTTATCTGTAACTGTCATGTATTTAAGGCTCAGTCATTCTGACATTAGGTGTCCAGCCTCTTGATACCTTTGTGGTTGAGAGACGCTGCCGAATAGTATGACTCTGTCTTTATTTTGATGATCATTGTTCTGTTTTTGCTTTGCAGCAGCTCCTCTTTATGGGGCTCTGTGCAGTTTTGATGTTTATGATGCATGCAAATTCATAATACACATCACAACACAGCAGCACATACAACAATATAACAAGTGTTGCCCATGAAACAACAAGTGTGCAGATTTATCTTCATTTATGAAGATTGTCAGTTGGCCATCAGCGAACATATTCAGTGGCTGCGGTCTACGGACCCTGCAGACCCTGAGCTCTCAGTCATACTAGAATCAGTTGGCACCGGTCACACAACAGGTGGCTGCTGAACCGCTGCCAAAAGAGTTGCTAGTTACAATGTCACAGAAAATCAGCAGCCAGTGAAGCAAAATGAGAACAGATTTTTTTTTTTTTTTCATGGGTGATAATATTTTACATTCCACAACATAGCATGTGAATACAGCCCCGGAGACAAACACTTGATGAATGTAATCCTTTAAAAATCCGTGCCCACGCAGACCACACTGTGACGTGTGTGAAAAGTGTGCGTGCGAGTGTCGGATAAGCGAGGCAGTTCTTCGCCATGTGTAGGTGCTGACACGTTTTTTTATCTCTCACGACAGGTGCGTCTGCTGATGGTAAGTCGGATGGCCAAGCCGGAGGAGGTACTGGTGGTGGAGAATGACCAGGGGGAGGTGGTCAGAGAGTTCATGAAGGACACAGATTCCATCAACCTCTACAAGAACATGAGGGAAACTCTTGGTACGGATCAGTGGTTAGAGCATCCAACATCACACCCAGTTTTTATTGTTAAAGCACTTTTTCTTTTCTTGAGATGTGTACAATATGATTAATCATAGCTAGGGAGAGTCAAATGACTTCTGCATAGCTTTTAATTCATGCATCCATCAGACTTTGTCTTTTAGAGGGCTAATGTGACCATTGAGTTTTTAAATGCAGCTGCACATCAAAGTGAATTTTACTACTGTGATATTCAAAAACTGTAGGATCATCAGCAAAGTGGCTCAATGTGTCACTGCCTGTTAGCTGTGGCTTTAGGGTCTTTTTCCCATGTATGATCTGCCAGACATGCAGCGTAAACAAACAATCATAATAAATCAAGTGCAATATCTAAATGACAACAAGTAGAAGGTAGAATACATACATGAAGCCCTGTGATGATGCAGAGACGTCCCATGCTTCAATACACGTTAGATCTAGATATAAGGAAACAACAAAAATCACATCATCATTCCAAAATCAATTGTTCTGTCTGGCGCAATAATAACAATATTATTTTTCCCTCTTCATATCAATCAATCAATCAATCAATCAATCAATCAATTTGTTTATTTCGGGCATGTCAATTTAAATCATCATCATCACATCAATATCACTCACTGTAAACATGCTGATTACAGGGGGATAAAACAGATACAGAGCAATTGAATTGTCTTTCGATAGAAATATCGATCAGTCTTATTACCACATTGGTGATTTATGGTGTTTTTTTTTTTATTATCCCCCTGGGTAAAGTGTTTCCTGTGTTGTCATGTTTTCCTTGTTTTCCTTGTTCACTCCTGCACATAGACATCTTGAAGGATTGAACACTGACTAATGCCTTTGTTATCCTGCAGTGTACCTCACTCACTTGGACTACGCAGACACAGAACGCATAATGACAGAGAAGCTTCACAACCAGGTCAACGGTACCGAATGGTCCTGGAAGAACCTCAACACACTGTGCTGGGCCATCGGATCCATCAGTGGAGCGATGCACGAGGAGGACGAGAAGAGGTTCCTCGTCACTGTCATCAAGGTATTAAAAACAAAAGTACCAAACTCTTCCATGTCTGGGCTGGTAGTAATTAAAACCAAGCAGCATAAAATATATTTTAACTTGCTCATTCAGTCTATTCTAGTTTAGCCTGACTTTAGCCTAGGATGTAGGTTGTTGCTATAAACCTGTCACCAGACACATTCCAGGTGCCGTTCTACTCCCTTTCCTCTTTGTATCATTGTTAACATTTTCCAAATACCCTTCTCGATCAGGAAACGACAAGTTGCAACCTACACGCTGAAAATGACACGTTTTGATGAGGATTTGGATTGTGCAATCACACAGTTGTCAGACGTGTTTGCTCTTTTTTGAGGCTTGTTCTTTGTGGGGGATTAGCCTTTCTCTGCATTCGCTTGCAAATATTGCAAGTTCCCCTTCAACACTATTTTGCAGGTGCACTGTCTCTGCAGTCTGGGCTCAGCTCCCGCTCTGTCATAGCCCTGTCAAAGTGAGACTTAATCTATTTAGAATTAAATCAACAAAAGTGAAGTGTGCAGAAAGTAAATAAGGTCTGAGTAATTTCTGCAGTCTCTGTACGTTAATAAATGCCGAGTGCACGCTGTTTGTCTGGAAAACTGAATAATCTTCTCACTGTCTCAGGATCTGCTGGGTCTGTGTGAGCAGAAGAGAGGGAAGGACAACAAGGCCATCATAGCCTCCAACATCATGTACATTGTCGGCCAGTATCCACGCTTTCTTAGAGCCCACTGGAAGTTCCTCAAAACTGTGGTCAACAAGCTCTTTGAATTCATGCACGGTGAGAAATTTGTCCATGTACAAAACTCTGAATTTAGAAACTGACGTGTATCAATATACTGTATGTAAATGCTGAAACTTCTTCGTCTTCGTCTCGTCATCATCAGAGACCCATGATGGAGTTCAGGATATGGCCTGTGACACATTCATCAAGATCGCCCAGAAGTGCCGGCGCCACTTCATCCAGGTGCAGGTGGGAGAGGTGATGCCCTTCATCGATGAGATCCTCAACAACATCAACACCATCATCTGTGACCTCCAGCCACAGCAGGTCAGCACAGTCTCACACACACACACACAGATTTATGAGAAATATTGCAGTTCTTCTAACAGTATTTCTAAGTTTTCAGGCTGACATGTTTTCTTGTTTGCGAGCAGGTGCACACGTTCTACGAGGCAGTAGGTTACATGATCGGGGCTCAGACAGACCAGGCTGTTCAGGAGCACCTCATAGAGAAATATATGCTGCTGCCCAATCAAGTGTGGGACAGCATCATCCAGCAGGCCACTAAGGTAAGACACAGGTCTTCACTGACCTTCTTACTGATACTGATTCTGACTCCTGAACTTGTGTGTCTGTTGACACTGAGTACAGATCTGATACTGTGGTGTAGACTGGTGTGTGGCAGATGTGATTACTGTTCATATTTTACAAAGGATTTAACCTAAACCCTACAACATTAACAGATACAAAACACCATAGAATCTTTTCTTTCAGTCTAATTTGTCACTCATAGAAAATATCTCAAAATAAACAGTTGTTTTATCTCTGTATGAAACTTGTATCACTTGTTTCATAATTACTTGCAGTGTAATTGAAATGGCAGTAATTAATACCAAGTGCAATATCCAAATCACAGGAGCTTGACTGTTTGGATAAGAAACATGTTAGTTTGGTACAAGACACAACAGACATGTTATTACGAAATTCATTTCATTAAATTACCACACATTACAGTATGTGTTTTTTTTGCATTTGTGTAGCCCCAATTATTGATTATACTTGATACAGTATCAGTGCATACATGCACATTGTTGCGTAACTGTTGCTATTGTTGTGCTGATAGATAACGATCTAAGTGATCGAGGATCATCAGAGCAAACTCTTATAGCTCAGGCCTGTACCACTGGAAAGACATTTGGCATGTGTTCACATTACCATATTGACTTGTTAATATCCTTATTTGTAGTATTACATTATTATCACTGACGATCTAACTAGAGATAAAATCCCACAATCCAAACTTGTCCAACATGTTGTTAATCTGTAATCCCTGCTCCCTCCCCTGCAGAATGTGGACATCTTGAAGGACCCAGAGACTGTGAAACAGCTTGGCAGCATCCTGAAGACCAACGTGAGAGCCTGCAAGGCGGTGGGACACCCCTTCGTCATCCAGCTGGGACGGATCTACCTTGACATGCTAAACGTGTACAAGTGCCTGAGCGAGAACATTTCTGCTGCCATTCAGACAAATGGTAAGGGAGGTGTGTGCTTGTGATTCCTACAACCGACACTGATTCATGACATGTCTCCAGGTTGATTTGATTGTTATTGACACCATAATGTCACATAAGGACAGCGGGTTCACAGAGGACACAACGATAGTATTTACAGACATATTATTTAAGGTGTGAGTATGTAACTAGCTGAGAGTGGATGTCAGGAGATGGTTGAGGTTCCCTGTGAGTGTGATATCCTGTCTCTCACTGAGGCAGGGATGTTACCACAGCTCGGAGCAACAAACTGCCTCGGTGTGTGTAGTCTGTGTGTCTGTCGTCTCCACACACCACTAGTTATGATCTAGTTGTGCAGCTGCAATAGGTTTCTCTTCTGTTGGAGCCGTATGTGCTTGTTGAACAGTGGGTTTTTAATATTTTGTTATGATAGTTATTGGATTAACAGACAACAACTTTTTTTTCTGGCATGTGTTTTTGGTGACTCAACTTGTAGTGTTTGTGTTTGGAGGGAGGAGAAGCGTGGTAGGAGGTGTGGCAGCAATAATCAAATGTCAAGGATATTTTCACTCTTGCCTCACAGATCACAGGATCTGTAAAATAAGACAAAAGCATCGAACGGAGAGCGATGAGTGCAGAGCAGCGCTTCCCATGGGGCTGGGGAAAACAGACAAAATGTGGTAGTGATTATTTGTTGGATGGTCTAGTTTGTTTCTCCTCTTCATTGAACTGCAGTGTAGCTGGTAACCGTTTTAACACTGCAGTGGTCCAACACAGCCAGTGATGTGGTATCCTTATGGACACAGCGGTTTAACAAAGTTTAAAAGATCTAATTTAATTGAGCTCCACAACAACATAATAATTTCACTGTGTTGTTGTGGAGCAGTTTTGAGCTTGGGAATCTACAGTATGAAACAAACATGAGGGAGTAGATTCATAAAAAAATGATCCTGCAGATCTTTATGTTCTGAACTAATCAACCTTTTTATGCACAAGCCCAAAAGCGTCGTAGCAAAGATCTGACAGTTACTGTTCTTCAGCTCTTCTGATTACAGCCATAACCCCGGTCTCAGCTCACAGATAACTCTAAAAATTTAACAACCAAAATGAGAAGGAGGCAGGAACATGGTGGTAATGTAGGATCCCCCCTCCCTCCTTTTGCATAAAAAGATAATGTAGGATCTTGGAGCTGCAAGTCTGAACCTGTCAACAGTGGGTGTAGTGATTTGTCCTAAAAGACTTTGTGGAGATGGTGGTGGTGGTAGTAGTAGTAGTAGTAGTAGTAGTAGTAGTAGTACAGTAGTATGATTTGACTGTGAACCTGCATGTCTTTATACTAGTGACTCTTTTAGCCTGTGCTTTCACACACACACAACTGAGTGAGGACTGCTTGACAACAGTCTGGGTCCGTTTTCTCCACAGTGTGTTTGATATGCCTCTCCTCTTTGTGTGCAGGTGAGATGGTGACAAAACAGCCTTTGATCCGGAGTATGAGGACAGTGAAACGAGAGACGCTGAAACTGATCTCGGGCTGGGTCAGCCGATCAAACGACCCACAGATGGTGAGAAATGTGGGAGCATGTCACTGATGTTTCTGAAGCTGTCAACTCTGACGGTCCACTCCAAGCTCACAGACAGAAGTCCCATCAGTGTGATTATTAAAACACTGGGATGTGGCAAAAACAGCTGTGATATATACGTATATATATTTTTATTTTATTTTTACCCCAGCGTGTCCTCAGGTGATGCTGCACTCTGACAATCAATGAAACGGCCGACCATAGAGAAGAAGTTGAGCTGATCCAGCCGGTATTTTTAGATCAAGCAGAAAAAGTTTCCTCGTGGCAGACTGGACCGTTTCCGCCCGGAGCTGTGTTTTTATCTGCATAACAATTAATGTTCAGTTTCAGTGTAATATTCATGGTTCCTCTATGTAATATTCATAGTCTCTCAGTGTCCTCCAGGACTCTCCGTCAGAGCTTCATGAGCTGCTCCTTAGTTACGCACCTGTCAAAGCGGAACATTTAAAACTCTTAAATCTTAAAGTTTCCTCTCGGTGCGTTGATCCTCACTCCTCCCTCCTCCGTCTTCCAGGTCGGGGAGAACTTTGTCCCACCGCTGCTGGACGCCGTCCTCATTGACTACCAGCGCAACGTCCCCGCTGCCCGAGAACCTGAGGTCCTCAGCACCATGGCAACCATTGTGAACAAGCTGGGCGGGCACATCACCAGCGAGATCCCCCAGATCTTCGACGCCGTCTTTGAGTGCACCCTAAACATGATCAACAAGGTGAGACGTAGTAAAAGACTTGACACCCCTGGACGGCAGTTTTCTAAATATGTGATAAACAGGTCTGATCCATCAGCAGCTTTAATTGGGAACATGAGTCAGATCTTTAACTTTCAAAGTCTAAACACTTTGAGTCATTGACTTAATGATTTAACAAAGTTTGTTGACAGTATAGCACAGGAGTGGTCCCTGTGTATATCCAATAGTTAGTCTTATTCCTCAGGATTTTCCACACACTTGACATCGTAGCCTCAAAGTAAAGGTCAGTTACTCCTACACTTCACTAGAGGGACGACTGCAGTCCCGTCGTCCTCACATGGACGGTTTGTCTGCAGCCGTTTCCAGTTGTGCTGTTGAAGCCAGAAACCAGCTGATGAGAGGATCTGAAGATTTTACGGTGCTCACTAACTACACAGGCAGCAGGCGATGAAGCAGGAGGGTATCTGCACTGAAACTATCACTTTACAACAGTATTAATGAGTGAGGGGCTTGATATCAGTTTATAGCTGGTCCGTGTGTTACTGTGCAGGCCGGGTTTAAGAAGGATTAAGAGTTTTAGAGCAGCTGTTTTGGAGGCATCTGGGAAGATGAGGTTGAAGAGATGTATTTATAATGTTCAGGATATGATTTAGAAACACTGTCAAGCACCCGCTTAAAAATGCTGCAAGTGCAGGGTCAGTGTGTGAGGTGGAGGAGCTACACTCGGTGACAGTCCTGCACAGATGAGTCGATGAAATGATACATCAGCTGTGAACTTATTTAATGTCTCACTGAAAGTCAAAGCACGTCCCTCACAGACAGGACTGTGGACAGTGTTGACGAGCTGCACAGTCTTTTCTCGTCAGATGTTCTGCTTTGATTTATGTTGATATTCATCTGTTGTTATGACAAGGTCTAGTTCATGAATGCTCTGTGAACTCACCTGCTCCATTCAGGTGTGAGAATTCCTGTAGAAAGATGGATCGTTATTCTCATTGGCCGTTATAATGTAATGATAATAACTCATCATCCTGTTTTTTTAGTTTATTTTAGTTTTATCTGTGTCGTCCTATGTAAACAGCAACATTTACAAACTAATATGGTTTTACAAATAATTAAAATTTGCCAAAAGACAACGATCACAGACATGTTCTTGTTGTTGTTCTGACGTCCCCTGGAAGTTAGAGCTCCAATCATTTCCCAGTTATTCCGTCCTGTTCAACCACCTCTCGTCTTGTGTTTTTGAACCAGAACTTTGAGGAGTACCCGGAGCACAGGACCCACTTCTTCTACCTGCTCCAAGCCGTCAACTCCCACTGCTTCCCTGCATTCCTCGCCATCCCCCCGGCCCAGTTCAAACTGGTCCTGGACTCCATCATCTGGGCCTTTAAACACACCATGAGGAACGTGGCCGACACCGGTAAGACTGATGACACACATTCCTAACTCCATTTAGTAAATGAGCGTCTCAGGTGGGGTCGGCTCGGGTCGTTTGTTTAACAGCAGGAGGGTGACGGTGCAGGTGCAGGCGATGCTTCACCTCAGCAGGGTTCAGAAGCTCTCGCTCATGTTCATGTGTCACATGGAGCCCCCGGCGCCACGGTAACGTTCAGGTAGACATGTGACCTGACCACGTGTCCACGTCCGTGCCCCTCCAGGTCTGCAGATCCTCTACACGATGCTGCAGAACGTGGCCCAGGAGGAAGCCGCCGCCCAGAGTTTCTACCAGACCTATTTCTGTGACATCCTGCAGCACATCTTCTCCGTGGTCACGGACACGTCGCACACCGCCGGTGAGTTCACGGAGGACGAGCGGGGACGCCCGGGGACCACAGATGTAAAATCGCTTTGAAGAAATGACTGGAGGGAAATTTGTGTAGTGAGCTGCCGTGTAATGGTGTGTGTGTGTGTGTGTGTGTGTGTGTGTGTCCTGCAGGCCTGACCATGCACGCGTCCATCCTGGCCTACATGTTCAACCTGGTGGAGGAGGGGAAGATCACCACAGGCCTGAACCCCGCCAGCCCCTCCAACAACCAGGTGTTCATCCAGGAGTACGTAGCCAACCTGCTGAAGACCGCCTTCCCTCATCTACAAGAGTGAGTGTCAACACACACAGCTACACACACAGCTACACACAGCCTCTGCTGCAGTGAAAGCACATTTGTTTATCATCTCTGTGGTTGTGTGTCTGGTTTAGTGCTCAGGTGAAGGTGTTTGTGACCGGGCTGTTCAGCTTAAACCAGGACATTCCTGCCTTCAAGGAGCACCTGAGGGACTTCCTCGTGCAGATAAAGGTGAGGTCGCCGGAGTACAGGCCGCCGCGCACAATGTTCCACTCATCCCCGCGTCTCTTTGGATAACATCAGCTACTGCAGGAACTGAGGAAGCAGATCTTGGTCTTCTTTTTTTTCCCCCTTGGCAGCCGCAAAGGGACTTGAACGCAGCCCAGTAGTTCGTCTCTGGTCTGAATCAGTCCCAGAAATCAGCTGTTGGACTCCAGTTTAATGTATTTCAGTTGTGTCTCTTTGTTTTGCCAATAAGCGGAACCACGGTGAACAAAGCTGTTCATACCTCTGCTGCACAGCCTTTGTCTCCTTTCACAGAGGTTATCAGTGACTACATAGTTGGCTGCTTAGCTGCTGTTTCCAGAAATAACTACTTTTCCTACATGGCCAGGTTGCCCTTCTAAGTATATGGAAGGTTTGTGGCCGCTGTGCCAGTTAATTGTTGGAATAAAACTGAGTATGAGAGTGACACGGTGTGGTGCTATGTCACTGAAGGACATGATCCACCGATGAGTCCAGTTTTCAGCGGAGGCTCAGTGTTGGTGCTGATTTGACCAGACTAATCTTAAAATAAAAGATCTTTTGAAATGTAATCAGGATTAAAGCTAAAACATGTAAACACGTCAACAGATTGGAAACAGTTTTGATTATCAGTAGTTAGTCACTCAACATTTCTGCAGAATAAACGGCTTCATTTGCTGCTGCTTTTTCTTTTTTAAAATTATTTTAAAGCTATAGAGGTATGATGTTTGTTTTAAAATTTAAACTTTGTGATGTCACAACAAAGCAGTTACAAGCCCCGCCCACCATCCAGCACCTGTGGTATTTGGTTTCTATGAGTTTTTTTTTAACCTGAAATCTGCTTAATTTTTATTAGATTCTCAGAGCCTCCTCTCTTCTGATTGGCTGAGGAATTGTAGAACTACACAAGATGTGAATCATAGATATATCTTCTTATGGTCCAACACTTTAGATAAAACACAGGATAAGTGTGAAATCTGAAGCTGGATAGTCAACACGTGTTTGAACAGCCGCGTGTTTCTTTAGAGACTGATCAGTCGACTTTAATGTTAGTTGACCGATGGATGAGTAATGAAAACAGACATTAGTTTTACCTCCAGTCAGTCGGATGAGCAGATGTATTGAACGGCCCCTCAGCTGACCACCGTCTCTCCATCTCTGCCGCTCTTTCAGGAGTTTGCTGGCGAGGACACCTCGGACCTGTTCCTGGAGGAGAGGGAGGCGTCGCTGCGTCAGGCCCAGGAGGAGAAACACAAGATCCAGATGTCGGTGCCGGGCATCCTCAACCCTCACGAGATCCCTGAAGAGATGTGTGACTGAGCAGCAGCTCAACCAAACTGTACAGTACTCCAGACAGCAAACAAACAAACAAACAAACAAACAAACAAACCCTAACCACAGCAAACACAACAAAACCCAAGAGAGGCACTTGAGTGTGGCGGGAGGCCGTTCCCACCCCCCCTGCAGAGCGGGCCGTCCCACTGGATGTTGTTGACCAAAACAATGCCAATAATCTGTACGTGATTACCGCGTCACCCTGTGGCCCTTTTTACATAATCTGCGTTTTCTATGGAGACTTTTGTGTGATATCTTTCCAGAACCATTAATCTAAGCTCACATTTTGTTGGTCTCTGTCCCATCCCAAGACCTGCATGACGAGGTTGTAACAGTTAGAACAAGTTAACCATCTTGTTTTTGTTCGGTTCCCTCCACCTCCCTGTTCTGCCCCCCCCCCATCCCCCCCATCCCCCCCATCCCTCCTTCTCTCCCATATATTTGTTTATATATAAATATATTATATATACAGTCTGAGCAGGGTTTTTGTGAAAACAGCATATGTGTCCAGTCGGCATAGAGGCTTCTAGACCTGTGGTGAGACAGACGGAGGTGGTCTTTTAGAGGCGCATGCACCGCTTCTTTGGTGCCCCACGGCATTGTGGGAGAATGTGAATCTAACGGATAATGAATGAAGGCTGAGAGATGCTGCTTCATGTTATCAGCATCTGTTGCTCATGAGTTCTGCTTCACCTAAAAAAAAAAGAAATTAAAAAAAAAAGTGTGGCTGCTGCTGCTGCTTTTTTTTTCTTTTGTTTTTTTTTAGGGAAAGCAAAACTGAATATGTGCATATCATCCCAATTGTATAGCATCTTTACTACCATGGGAACATTTTTTTCCTTTTATTCTATTGTTTCTTTTTGTTGTGGGTGTGTGCGCGTGTGTGCTGTCGCCTAGTCGACATCAGCGTTTTGTTTTCCTCTAAGAGGATTGTTGCTCATTTGTGAGCCTTCATTAATGGGATGTTTTAAGGAAGTGGCGGAGGTATTTATGGGCTCTTGGTTGGTTGCATCTTTATAACAACTCCTGTTTAACTCAGATGGCTTTCAAGATTTTGAATTGTACTAATTTAGATTGTTTACCATACAGTAGTGCTTCAAGTCACTACCTTTAGAGCAAAATGAAAAATAAAACTGGGTTTACATTTAATTTTGTATTTTTGCATTTTTCATTTGTACCTGTTTGAGTTCTGTCCAAATAAACAAAAGGCTTTTTGTCCACAGAGCAAATGAATTGCCAACGAGTTTAATTAGGAAAAGAATGTATAAATCCAAATAAGTACCCAATCTCTAATGGCAAATTTCCCTTCTCAAGGTGTTACATTTGTTGTGAACTTTTTGAACTGATTAAAGTTGAGAATTTTATAACCCTGCCTTTGCTCAGTTTTCTTCTTTTCACAACAGAAACCTGTTTCTTTAGTTGATGTCAGTATTTATCCACACTGAGGGAAGCTGTAGGAAGTGACACATGCTATATATTAAAAAAATGCTGTGGCCTCAGACTAAACACTGCAGAAC
This sequence comes from Trachurus japonicus, assembly GCF_045865225.1. NCBI lineage: Eukaryota > Metazoa > Chordata > Actinopteri > Carangiformes > Carangidae > Trachurus > Trachurus japonicus. The sequence continues at coordinate 21,354,680 of NC_140921.1, forward strand.
TGAGTTTCATCTCAGATCTAAAACTGAACCTGGTTAAAGCGACTGATCAGTCACTCCATCTGTCCTGAGATTGGGTAAACGTGTCTCAAAAAACATGAATGTTTTCTAACAAAAAAACTTCCTGATGAATGTGCATTAATTTATGTGGTATTAATTAGTAGTAACAACATAAAAGTTGAAACAGGAAAAAGGATCTGTGGAGTAGCTGGATCAGACACACCTGAACTTCTCTGACCTGAGCTGGAACACGCCTCTCTCTGCCACATGGACATAAATCCTAAAAGGAAAGGTGGATGATGATGGCGATGATGACGGATGTCATCTGTCACGCAGTGTTCCTGTGGCATCCGGCCATCGCTGCTCAGACATCTTTGGCCAAGGTTGGTGCTGTGTAAGTGGAGCCTGCCACTAATCCCTGTTAACTTACTGGTATTACATTAAAGGTTATGATGATGCTTCGCCACTGAAAGTTGAAACACTGATCTGAAGCCGCTCCAACAACCTGTCAGCTCTGATGCAACCACAGAGGAAGCTGGGGGGAGATCGTCAGTATCACACTCCACACCCCACGTTAAACTGTTCGTTTTACTTTCTGTTAGACGTCACGGGGGGTCGGGTCAGGTGTGGGTTCGGAGGTAGTTCTGGATCCAGAGGCCGGTCTCTGTGTCTGTGGGTCTACGAAAGGTTTGTGTGGTTCCTACTGCAGCTATGAAACAGTTTTATACTCGAGCTGCTCTCTTCTGTGGACTCAGCACCTCTTCCCTCTGGTGTCACGACTTCATATGTTTGATTTGATGCTTTATATCTTGCCATCTTTCTAGGACCGTAACTCAGTCCGGTTGTAACTGGACCCCCATCCCACATCCCCACCGCCCCCTCCCTCCCTTCCTGACCCAGATCCAGAGATCCTCAGCCATTCTCGGCATTTGCTGTCGAGGAGAAGAGGGAACAGCTGGGGCAGCGCCCGCCTACGCTCTACGCTCTGTGCCCCCTCATGCCCCTGCTCTGTGTCTGCGCTGTGGGCAGGCAGGTTATTAATACCCCTGTGAGTAAGTTTGACAGGAAGAGCCAGGTTAGCAGAGCCAGCGCTGATCAGAGCGTCTCAGTCGGTGTGTGGCTGACTCTCCAGCCTGACGCCCGGGACCCCAGTCCTCCACCAAAACACATTTTAAAAACTTAACAAGACACAGTTTGCATTAAGTCGAATGGGGACTTCCTTCACCCAGGTGACGGCTGTGACGGCACCTGGTGACAGCTGGAGCAGAGGTGACAGGTTGTGGTCAAACTGGGGCAAAGTTGACATGTGAGGGGCTGCATGGAGTGTGGGGGGGGTCGTCTCCTCTGAGGGGACACACTGCCACCCAGTGGACAACAACAACAAGCAGAGAGGCCTGGCCTGAGTTCAGTGTCATTCATGTTTTATTGGTCCCAGTGTTGCACAGTACACACACATTCCAGTACAGATAGAAACAACTAGAGCTATATCTCTACCAGGACTGGGTGGGGGGTGGGGGGGGTCGGGGGCAATGGGGGTATTTTGTCAATAACTAAAGCATCTGTCTGATCCAGATGGCTTCACCACAGAGGACAATGAGAACGAGTGCAGACTGAACGTGCTGTGACGAGCAGTTTAACTGAAACAGGCTGAGTTGTGTGGATGCAGTAAACGTCTCGTCTTGACTTCAGGCCTCTTTTCTCTTGAAGCCACGTTCTCATTCATGTTTACTGGATTCAAACAAGTCAGACGGAGAAGGCTTCGGCCGCCTCCACTACAACTTCTCATGTTGTCCTTTGCAGAAGAAAAAAAAAAAACCCACTTGTCTGGTTCCTGGAGAAAACACTGAGATCAGTCAAAGTGCGTTTCCTTGGTGCCGAGCCGGACCCGGAGTTCTCTCCCCGTTCTCGTCCGGGTCCCGGTCACAGCTGCACAAACAAACAGCGGGGCCGAGTGACGGAGGGTGCAGTTAGTGGTGATCCATACGTAGTCACCTGAGTTAAGCAGAGAGGGGAGGGGAGGGGAGGGGAGGGGGTGAGGTTATAGGTGGTGGCCGTGCTAGAGGGAGGGGGCTGTCACTACGAGGTTACTTTGCCGTGCCGAGCCCTCGCGCGAGGATCTGGCCTCTTCCTCTTTGTTCTAATGACTCTCCATCAGTCTGTCTCTTCAGCAGCTTCGTTCCCCTCGGGCTTTGTTATGTTGTCCGGATCTGAGCGTAGCGAATCTTAGATCTGCAGAGCCAGAGAGGAGAAGAAGAAGAAGAAGAGTGAGAAATAAAACATAAAAAAAGCATGAGATGAGAGAGAATGTGTGAGTGTGTGACCAGCTCTGTACCTGGGTGTCTTCTCTGAACTCTGTCTGGGTTGAGAGCTCTTAAACTGCGCCTCCAGTCTGGAGTAGATTCCCCCTGCAGGCTGCAACAACCAAAAACAATCCAACATCAGGCAGCTGCAAAAACTAGAACAACAAAGCTGACAGCTCAACAACATCAACCATGACCACACGATGTGAAGAAATCCATCTATCAGCTGACGCACACACACACTCACCTCTTTAGTGTCCTTAGACTTGCTCTGCTCCTGGTCTCCAAACCTCATCTTAGTCAGGTAGCCGACGATCTCCACCATGCGCCGCTGGTCTGGTTCAGAAAGACGAAGGAGAGGAGAAACACCACAAAGTGAAAGAAGAATAAAGTCAGAGCCTGATTTATCTGTACGGTGAGAGACTAAAAATATCGTTTTAATAGCATCCACTTCCTTTACCTTCCTCTCTCTGAGCGTCCTGGTTGTAGCGCATGGAGCGGGAGCTGTCCCACTTACTCTTCTGGACACTCACTCTGCAAAACACACACACACACACACCATAGACAATAGAGCAAAGTCCACTCAAACAGCACACATGTATACACAATAGTTACAACAGTGTGTGTGTGAGGATTTTTGAAACAACGATGCAGGTGAGCTCACGTGAAAGGCGTGTTGTCTCTGGTCTGTGACTGAGGGACAGAGACAGTGCACAGTGTCAGATCATCAGTGTAGCATCAACACACACTCTCTGGTTGAATCTGCAGCAGCTAATGAAGTTCGCGAACCATAAATAACCAGTGTGCAAGATGCGTTCAGGGACATGATGTACAACTGTGTCGGTTTCAGCAGATGTTTTGGAGAAGTCATGCATAAAGTAAGAGTCAAATTCTCTGAAGCTAAATTTTTTTTTTTGCTCGGATTAACAAATCATAAACAACTTCTGGTGTGTTGGATGAACTTTATGTAAAGCACACACGTCACCGCATGTGAAAAAACAACTTCTGGATCAATATTTAAGATGTGTGAGGCTGCTCTGACCGACACGCCCTGTTCCCGCAGCAGCTGCTGCTCTCCCCCCCCCCACAGCAGCGAAGACACGTCTGAGACGCTCAGGTTGAATGTGAATGAAGTGAGTGCGTCACCTTCTCTGCTCTGTCTCTGCGCTGGAAGTTTGGAGAGGACATTTGTTTTTTCAGAGGTCTGTGGGCCTTCTTGGCTTTTTTAGCAGCTGGAACAAGAGAGAAAACAAAGAAGTCGGTGAGTTTCTCCTCGGGCGTCTGACGCCACCTGCTGGACAAAAGGCAGCGACCGTTTTCATATCCCAAAATGTAGAGCTGGAACAATGAAATGTTAAAAATAGACGTGATGAAAATGTAGAGTGAGGAGGAGGAGGAGGAGGTGTGGGCGGGTGGGTGGGTGGGTGAGGGGGGGATGTGGTAAAAATAGAGCAACGTCTCATCACGTGTCCTCACTCTCCTTTCATCATTTAAACTACGACTGTGACTCAGTGCTGAAGCTGCTGCACTACACACTCACATGAAGCTCCATTCATTGACACATTAAATGCAAATTTACACAACATTTATAATGAGGAGCGAGCTGATTGTAGTGTAACCTGAAGGCATCGCATGGTAACAGTCACTCTGCATCTACACCTCCATCCCTTCACTTCAGTCATTCTAATCTCAACACGATCATAGTCTGGTGATTGATTATAAATCAATGACATTTCTTCCATTCATGATTCCAGAGTGACAGTAAACGTCTGTTGTGGGCGTCGTCACTTTGATTGATAACATCATGTCTCTCAGTCACAGCCCACTCACACGGACGCACAATAGACACACATATAAACTGCAATTAAGCTGTCATCACAGTGCGACGTGGTTGTAATAGTGACGACAGGGACGGTTATCATCAGCCTGTAATCAAACCTCCCCGCAGCATCTTAATCATGACAATGATTATTCATTAGTATCAAACGCTGTCGCCCTGATTCCGCCCGCTCTGTCTGACGACTGATGAGACACAAAGTCAAACGGGATTTTTGTCATTGTGGAAAATAAAAACTCTTGATCAGCGCAACTATGTAGAAATGACAAGTTCACCACAGGGTCACTTGAACAAGAAGTTAAAGGGATAGTTCAACATTTTTGGCAAATTCGCCTATCGCCATAATCCCTATAGTCATAGGAGTAGGTTCATCACCTTTAATTATTGGTGCATGTTATTTTGAGATCTGCGGGGCAGAGACGTGAACTGCTCAGCGAACACAATGGAGGTGAATGGCACAGGTCCCCTGTCCCTCATCAAACTCATCAAATACACAATCCAACAACTCCAAAACGCTCTTGTGTAGAATTTGTGACCTGCACGTTCACCACGCTATGAAATAATAATGCATCATTACGAGATGGAGTTGTTTTAGAGGCATAACCGGAAATACATTCCAGACACGGCTGCTGGGCGGAGCGATTTCAAAGGCGCAAGTTGTTTCGAGTATTTGCTTCATATGTCGTAATGTTACATAATTAATTATACATGATTATTTCATGGTGTGTGGTGAATGTGCAGGTCACAACTTCTCCACTAGAGCGTTTTGGAGTTGTTGGATTGTGTATTTCATCAGTTTGACGAGGGACAGGGGACCTCTACCAATGACTATATGGATTATGGCAATGATGTTGAACTATGTTGTTGAACTATTCCTTTAAATAAATGACCACAGCTCCATCAATCAAAGCTCTGTGTCATCTTACTCCACCTTGTTTCTTGGACAGCTCCTCTTCGTCCCCCACCTCGTCTTCAGTGACCTCCGACCCCGTGGTGTACTCCTCGTCCTCAGACAGGAGGGACTGCTGCCTCTGACAGGTCACACACATTAACACTCTTAATGACGCTGCTTCATGACACTGATGACGGTGCGCGCACACACACACACACCCGCATGTGTGTGTGCGTGTCTGCGCTTGTGATTAACAACACGATCAGTCACAGAGTGGAAGCAGATTGTGTGTAATGAAGGAAGAGAGGGAGAGGTCCTACCAGCTGCAGGCTCCAGTTTTTCAAGAGGGAAAACTGGTGAGAAAGAGAAAGAAGCTGAGGTCAGGACCAGAGGAGGAGAGACACACAGGTACAGAGGAGTGTCAGAGAGGGAGAGAGAGAGGGAGAGAGGGAGAGAGGACTCACAGTGCTGCCGTCTCCCCTCAGAGGTCCGAGGAGTGTTGGCTCCAAGAGAACATCACAGTCCTGAACCTTTTCTGTACTGGACGGACTCTCCTCAGACCTGATAGACACATACTCACACACATTATCATTCACATTATCACACTTCTCACTCACAGCCAAATTGAATATCTTCTCAAATGATCCATGGACTCACCCCTCTGCAGGCGGGGTGTTGGACACACACACCGCGTCTCTGTGCAGCAGCAGGTCGTTCAGGACTCTGGTCTGGGCCGACGTCACCTCATCACAGTTCTCTTCGTCGGGTACGCTCACTATGTGGTCGCGCATCTTACAGCCCTGAACACACAAACGCAAACTGTTTCAAGATTTCCTCCTCTCACTGGAATCAGAGACGGAGGTAAATTCATGCAAAACCGCTGATGCGCGTTTCTGTCGGGGGCAGTTTTTCGGCAAGCAGTCTCTGCATTTGCCTCGAAAACAACTCTGTCTCGTAACATTCTGTTATTATCTCATAGCGTGGTGAATGTGCAGGTCACAACTTGTCCACAACAGCGTTTTGGAGTTGTTGGATTGTTTATTTGGTGAGTTTGATGAGGGAAACCAAGAAATCCCATTAGGCTCCATAGTGTAGCTCTAAGCAGCTCATGGCTCTGCTCCGCCATTCTAAAAATAGCTTGCACCGACAATTAAAGGTAACAAACCTACTCCTTAAACTATAGGGATTAGGGCAATGGGCCAATTTGCCAAAATGTTGAACTATCCCTTTAATAATTTGAAGGAAACAGGACATTATATTTCAGGAAACAGTATTTTGAATTTCCTCCTGCGTAGAGGTTGGTCGGGGGAGTGGAGTTTCTGTGCTGATGTTTGCGTTACATACCGAAATAAAAATAAAGAGTGGGAAATAATGTCTCCCTGGTTAGAAATCTGCAATGTGCTGCAGACTGTACATGTTGACATGTAGCTGGGCGCGGCTTGTGTTCAGACTGAGGCCACAAATATCTGCTGTTCACTCAGTATCTGGGTCACGAACTGAATTAGTCCTGTGTCATCGTTTGTCACACTGTGTCTTTGTGCCGCAGTTTAGCTCTCGTTAACCTTCGTGTCATTAACCGTGAGCTGCGCTTATTCATTCCGTGTAGTCGCAGAGGATAATGGGGGTCGCTTTCCGTCCCAGCATGCAGTGGGTGGAGGGCATGGAAACAACGGTACAAATGATGGTTAAATCAAACCTCGACAGGGCGGCAATTACTCAGTCAAACAGGTTTACCGACCGTTATAAAGAGACTCTGACAGCATGCATTGTTTCATTTATGTACAAATTGAATATTCATTAGTTTCATTGTGTGTGTGTGTGTGTGTGTGTGTGTGTGTGTGTCCATACCTTGGGCATACCAGTGGGATCAAAGCGGAGAACCCTCTGGTTGCAGCAGGGGTAGATTCCTGCCCCGTGCAGACCTTTCTCTGCCCCCAGGCCGGGGTACAGCACACTGTCTGGGTGGTACTTACAGCACGTCAGCTCCGCACACACAAACACCTGCACACACACACACACACACACACAGAAAGTACTTGATAGAATCGTAATCTCACACAATGAATGACACTATGAGCATTTTCCTCATTTGATCAGTCACTTACACACATACATATGTACACAGACACACACACCTGCTGGCATCTGGAGCAGGTGAGGTAGTTGATGGTTCCCCAGATCCTCCAGTAGACCAGGACCCAGGACTTGAGTTCCTCATACAGACCACTGATGTATTCATGTACGTCCCAGCTCTTCTGCCTGCGCACACACACACACACACACACACACACACACACACACACACACACACACACACACACACACACAATGCTGCATCAGCTGGATGAACACAGGAGCTGTATAACACAGTAATGACTCTCTCCTTGTCTGTTGCTGTGAAGCAGAGATCTAATGAGCAGCAGCGCTGGTACCTGGTGTGTGTGTAGATTATCTCTCCGTGAGCGTCAATGTTGATTTTCCCTGGAACACAGGAAATCTTCCTCTCGGTTTCTTTGGTCAGCATCTTAAGGCACAGACCACACCTGAAGAAGAATGAGCAGAAAGGTTAGGCTGACAGAAATAAAAACAGACATGTGATATATCTGAATATCAACAGATATATATACACACACACACACACACATATATATATATGTATATACGTATATATATGAACTCTCAAACATGTGAGGACATGAGCAAAGAAATAAATGGCTGCACCTGTAGAGAGTCGAGGCGTTCCCCGGTGAATCTCTGTTCTGATAGGCTGGATCAAAGAGACGCTCGATCTTCTTCTGGAACAATTTGCTTTAAGTGTAAAGTGAAAGGAAATAAAATTAAGAATTTATATTCAATTGTTGTGCTGTCGGTGATATAAAAATATATTTCATGAGTGATTCAATCACTGAAGAAGTACGGATGACTCATCTCTCCACAGCAGTTACATCAGCAGCCTGCTAAGATGAACCATCTGCACCGTGACCCTCAATCCAAGGTCAAACTAGAATAATAATTCATTCTGGAAATCGAACATCAGCACTGACCAGTGTTCACACCATGTGTACAGTATTTGTGTGTATCACCATTTTGTTGACACCTTTTATATTTCATAGTAAGAAACATGTCTGTTTCACTATCAGTGCACAAACACTGCTGCAAAAAACTCAACAATAGCTGCTGAGTGTCTTCAGTTTCAAGAGTGAGTCAGCAGTATTTGTACAGGAATAAATTTTCATATAATTTGCAATTTGTATTTCATTTTCAAGCACTTTTGGAGTAAGTTTGGACATCAGCGGGGTTTTGACACACTAAAAACAAGGCTATAAAATGTCATTGTCTTCATTATTATTTCCATGCATACACATCTCCTGATTCTCAGGGTCATTAGATATTGATAGTATTTATTTGTTTTTGTTTTTTTTTAAATATACACATATATATAAAACCAACTCAGGAAGGAGAATAAGGATGCTATGACGGTAAGCCCTGTTAAAGTGGACCTCACCTCTTGAACTTGTCTTTTTTGTCCCTGATGTCGTCGGCCTCGTTGTGGTTGAAGAGCTCTGCGATGCGTGTTGCCAGGTTGCTGTTGATGCAGTTCATGTTGCAGGGCGTGGCCACGATGGCGCTCATGTGTTTGTGGCAGTACTGGACACATTCCTCCACCTGAGCATGGACAAACATTCACAGCTTTCATAAAAGGCTTTCACAGGCACTCTTATTTGATTTCTTTGATCCTATCTTCACAAACACCAATAAAACACCACTGCTATGATGTTTGCTCCTCTAAATTCAGGCCTGCATTAACATCCAATCACAAGTGGTCAGTTCTTTTTTTTTTTAAGTATATTTTTTGGGCTTTTTTGCCTTTAATGGAAAGCACATTCGAGAGAGACAGGAAATGGGGAGGCAGAGCTGAACCGGGGCCGGTTGCTGCGTTGTCATGGTCTTTTCTACAGGAGATGACGAGGGACAAAAGTGGTTGTTGTGATCACTCATGTGCTGACTGACTCTGACTGAGCTGTCTGGACCATGGATGTGTAACGTGTTTTTTTTGTATCTGCCAATCTCGTTCTTCAAACTATCATTATGTCAGTCTAGAAATCTACTATTGGTTGATCTCTCAATCAGTTCCCACTTCCCTAATTATGTGTTGATCCAAACCTTAAAAATAATGGACAAGAAACCAATAAGGTGGCAGCCCTGTCACATTCTGAAGCAGTATAATTATCTTAGTTTCGATAATTTCTTAAAATTTTCCTCTGTTAAATTGTTTTTTAAGTGTTTGCAGAATTTGGCACCAGATGTTTTGCCCGTTCTTTTTAGCAGACAAAATAGTGATAGGATCACCAGGGGTATAGCAAGTGGTAACTGTAAAATCTCTTGCCGTAAGACCTCCTTTGGGCAATCAGCCTCAGATGTGGAACTCACTATCGACCGAAATAAAACCAACCCGAGACACTAGGATTTTTAATAAAAAATGTTACAGTCTGGCTGAAACTAAATCAGAGCTGTATGCATTTTTAATGGGTCATGACTTGGTATGATTTTAGATGTATTGTACATTTTATTGTAATGGTATGTAATTTTCATGTCTTTTGTCTTACTTTCTTTCTTTCACTAAAAGCCAAACTAGCATTAGCTATAACCTCTGTATGCAGAACATCAGTCACATTGACTTGTTTGTAACCCGTTAACCTGCATTGTCCCTATCAAATAAACTAAATTAAATAAAATACATTTTTTGTTATTGTGACGGGTCAGTTGTGGAGTGTCCACAAAGGGGCTGTGAGCATCACTGTGCTGCTCACACCTCTACAATAAAAATATATCTACCTACCTATTGAAATAGTAAAATATTTGGAGTTTCTTTCTTATGAGGCTATTGGGACCAGTTACTCTGTGGAGGAGGACGCCAGTAGAGTAGCTGGTCCTTAAGTTGAGCTGGATGTTAATAGCAGGTCTGAACAGGGCGTTGCGGAGCCTACGTAAGTACAGCAGTGATGATGGCAGTTACAAAAACTAAAGAACATCTTCACTCTCAACATCCATGCAACATCAACTTAACAAAGCTCTATCTATGGGCCTCTTGTTTTCCCTGAATAAGAAGTCAGAAAAATAATTTGTGTGATGTAAATGTAAATATAATAACATTTCCACCATTCAATTTCAACACAATACCAACACAACTTCGCTGCACTGCGTGTGAAAAACAAGGGGCCCCGAAAGCACACCACCACACTGAGCGTCACACGTCACAACACTTACTAACGTATCCATCTTCAAGAACTCGGAGGAGATCAGGATTGAGATGACATTGCTGGGCTCTGTAACCGACAAACACCACATGACAAACCAACCAAGCAAACCCCACAACCAACAAACAACACAGAACACACAGCCAGTGACCCACCAAACACACACCACGTTTAGTGACTGAATAAAACGTCCACTGATTTACGCTAACAGCTGCTCTTAGTGACAGCTCAGGCATTCCCATGTGGGATAATGTTGTAACTGTTGATGTTTAACAGGGGTTTTACCGAGCCGCGGCTTGTCCTTGTTTCCCTCGCCTGCGGAGTTCCTCCTGACGTAGTTCATGAGCCAGTCAAAGATCTGCACGTCGCAGTGAACTGAGATGTCCACCTCCTCCCATCTCTGAGGATCCACCGACAAGTACTCAGCGAAGTAACGCATCTCTTTCACCAGCAGATCTCTGGGACACGTGAAGTCCTGCTTCAGGTTCTTAGTCTCATCACACACGTGGATGACCATGTTGGGACTGTGGGGAAAAAAGTTTATTTGCAAAAATTGTACCAGTCAGCCAAAGCTTCCATCAAGATATCACAGAACAGGTCTGCTTCATTGCTGTGGGAAACAGCACTCTGTAAACTCTGAGGATGAACTACTATAACTTACTCTCGTGGTTTCTGAGGTTTGTCGTCCTCCTCTACTGAGACTCTTTTCTCTTTCTTCTCCAAAGAACTGACCCGTCCTGAGAGCGTGGATTTGGAGCCTGGTGACACCAGCAGATGAAAAAGGTACGTAGATAATCTCTGAGCCATAGCTGTATATTATTTGGCATCAACATATATTTTAACAAAACAGAAGAGATAGTTCAACATTTCGTCAAATTGGCCCATTGCCATAATCCCTATAGTCATAGCAGTAAGTTTGTTACCTTTATTTGTCGATGTAAGCTGTTTTTAGAGTTGTTTTCGAGGTAAATTCATGCAAAACAGCTGATGCGTGTTCCCGTCAGGGGCAGTTTTCTGGCAAGCAGTCTCTGCATTTGCCTCGAAAACACCTCAGTCTTGTAACGTTTCGTTATTATCTCATAGCGTGGTGAATGTGCAGGTCACAACTTGTCCACCAGAGCGTTTTGGAGTTGTTGGATTGTGTATTTGATGAGTTTGATGAGGGAAACCAAGAAATCCCAATCCCATTAGCCTTCGTAGAGTAGCTCTGTGCAGCTCACGGCTCTGCTCCGCCGTTCTAAAAATAGCTTGCACCGACTATTAAAGGTAACGAACCTACTGCTATGACTATAGGGATTATGGCAATGGGCCAATTTGCCAAAATGTTGACCTATCCCTCTGTACTCTTAATTGTTGCACTAGTTTGTATTTTTTTTACTGATCTAGTAAAACAGTGATCTCAGCCTGAGCTTAACAAAAAAGCTTTTGATTCAATCACATTTAACTGACTCCTGAGAGGAAGCTAAGCTGTAAAAGCAGCAAATAAAATAAATAACAACACCAACACAATACAATCAAGGGTTTTACATGCTCAGTGTGGCACTGACTAACCTGTAACTTTGCTGGTGCTCTGGCTGCCACCTGTCTCCACTATCTCCCCTGTGTCCATCAGCGTGGACAGGCTGTCTGCAGGACAGGTATTTCCCTCTGTCAGGGCGTTACACTGGTTGTCCACATGAGGAAAACCCCCACTGTTCTTCAGCTCCTCAAATCGACGGGAACACTGCAAGGTCATATTAGCGTCATGTTATTTCTTATCAAAGTGTCAGGCCTTAATGGTGCTAAATCATACAATGATGGGTGGGTGGGTGGATGGATGGAAGCACTCAGAGTTACCCAACCTCCTTGGGCGTGAATCCTGGAACCAGCTTGGCTACGTTGTCCCAGTTTATGGGCTGGGGTACTCCCCACAGAGAGCCCAGCACCATGTCCAAAACTAGGACGTTGTTGTCATAAGGAAAGTTGTTGTTGTCCGAGCAGTAGCGGCTCATCTCTACAGAGAGATAGGAACAACATCCCACATCACAGTAAATCTGAACAGAGGCATTAACACCTGTCTCAATCAGTACAAGACTCAGTGCCTACAGGAAGGATAAGAAAAACACAACTCATATTGCAATATTTTAGTGTGTCAATGTTGTTTTAACCCCTCAAACATCATCAGCATTTAAATTCTGATAAAGGTAATTGTTACTAGCAGCTGTTTTATTATTCATTCTATTCATGGTTTTATTTTGTGTATGACTTATTTGATAAATAAGACACACACATAAAATGAATTAACTATCTTCTGTCTTGAGCTGTGTTAATATTGATTAATGAGTGGCAACTTCTGCCATCTTCAATATAGTTTGATCTCATTTCTGTTTTACCTCTTTACCTGTCAAATGATAAAGTCAACATTACATTTAGTTGTCCCAAATTCATCTCATTCACTATTGGTTTGGTGGTGCGTCATTCACTGCAAATCACTATAAAAGACTGATCAGTCAAATCCTCAGGGCTGTAGAGATGTTAGCAGTCGCAGATAAAGTAGAGGATCTGTGCATTTCCACAATGCACAAATTCACTCTATCCAGTCATATCCATTGGGTGTTACATAAATAAAACATTAATTCATCTGTGGGGCAACAGAGTAGTGATGCTCGTGCAGGCCGAGCCCCTCCGTCCTCCTGCTCCATCAGCATCAGCTGCTGCTTTCAGGTCAAACTGACTCAGTCGGCTCACAACACAAAATCTAAACAAAAAGGAGAAAATGTAGTTTACATACTTATCTGATGTCAGAGAGTTTCCACCCCGTCGTCTCGTACAGTAAACCAAGCCGCTGTCTGCTCTATGTCATTGTGCTCGGGTGATGCTGATGCTGCGGTCCTCTCCTACCGGCTAACTGCATCCTCTGCCGCTGCTGCTAGCTAACTTTGCTGGACAGGATCTGCTGCCTTCAGGGGCTCCTCGTAAACCCCGGTTATAAACCCACAGCACGCATCACGGCCGCCGTCAGTGGTGCAGTCAGTCAGTCAGTCAGGAAGATATTGCTCAGCTGTTGCTGTGCACTGTTTTCATTCTCCACAATATGCTTGTTTCTTGATATGTAGCGATGTCAGGATAAACTGTGGGGTGATGCTCCGTTAACAATTTGCTCCGTTTAGGTGGGCGTGCAACTCTTCCAAAGGTTTTATGAGTAAAGACGCCATGCAATCAATACTGCGAGATATTAAAAACAATTAAAGTGGATCCTGACTTAAGTGTATTTTTCAAACAACTATTTACTGGGTACAGAATGAAAGTTAAAGCTCAATTTTGTGTACAGTTGCAGTATTTCCGATAGTCCTTCAAGGCAGCATTAGCTTCAGTCAGATAGCATAGCAGCTAGCTGAGAAAGTGCGTACTTAAACTCAGGTGTGTGTACATGTTGGAGCCCAGTAGCATGCGAAACATGTCAGTGACAGGCTTCACTGACAACATACAAACTCAGCAGTAGATTCCTACAATAATTTAGAAGAACAAACATTGTTTGCCTGGTCCGGTCCGCATCTACAGCAGCGTCTCGTCCCTGTTGTCGCAGTGCAGCAGGTGAGGCGTTCTGTTGCTAAGAGACAGGAGTCGTAAATGCAGTGTTCCTGCCATAAATTCTCAAAAAACAAAAAACAAAACATCAATTAACTTACAATACAATTTCAACATAATTATTCTTGCATGTGTGTTATGCCAATGTTATTTATAAGACAAAATGATTTTGAAAAATATTTATTTTCAAAATAATTATATTAAATATTTACAAAATTATTTACTGTGAACAGTTCAAAATGTGCAAAATGAGCCCCCTTTAACCCTGACTGAATCCACTCCCATTCATTTCACAGGGACAACAATACAGAGAACCAAGCAGCCTACAAGTGAGGGCCACAACAAAAGGTTACATTATTACAGCACTAAACAAAAACATTGGTTTTGTTCTTATACCACATACAGGTGATACATCAGCACTAAAGATATGTTTAAGATAACCTCCTTATTTGAAACGCACTGGCTTTAACCAGAACAGTGCAACCATTTAAAACAGTAACCTTATCAGAAGGTCAAGACCGTGTTACATGATTTGAATCATTATAGATGACTCATGAACTACTTGGAGCAATTCTTTACAAGTTCCATGGTGTTTCCCCCCATATCTATTATCAGCTGATTATTAGTCAGGCTTTAGGGTTAAACATCACACACACATACGGAGTAAGCCAACCAAGGTAAAGACCACATGCAGAACTGCATGCAGGGATATGTACATGTGCACCAACATCACAGGTCAGTCTTCTCAGGGATGTTTAGCACTGTGCTGGAGGGTATGCTGGAGTTGGATGTTGCCAGACTGAGGGGAGCTGGTGTCTCTCTGTACAATGACTCTAGCAGCTCCTCTGAGGAAGCCGAGGTGGGGGCTGAGCCAAGGGCGGGGATAAAGCTTTGGGCAGGATTCGGTTGTGGGTGTGTAGCCATGGCTGTCTGGGAGGCCGGCGTGTTTCCTTGCTGGACCTGAGAAAGACTCTCCATCTCTGCATGCCTGCGGCCTCTCCTCTTACCGAGGACCTTGACATAGTTGGCTGGGACAAGCCCTGTGGTCTGACCGTCCACACTGGCCAGCAGCCAGCCGCGCACCCTGGGCTGTTGCTCTACACGCAGGAGAGAATAACAATGTTTGAGCTCATCAATATAAAGGACGTTAATCATAGGGAATCACATGTCTGTCTTTGCAAAAAACAAAACACTAGTCTAAAGTTGTAACATGATTGAATGATGAAAAGATTTTTTTTTTTTTTTTTTTGCAATACTGTATTCACATTGCCCTAATAGTACCACAGGGACAGGGAAACATACTTAACATTTGTGAGGCTCAATTGTGACTGAGACACAAACTAGTATGCATTAAACAAAAAACCACTGTACATTTATCCACATATGAATGCATTTCAGTTCGTCATACACGGTATGTATGTATTGCGATCCATGATAATTTATTGCAAAATCAACTGATAAACTGTTAATATAAAGTAGATAAATGAGAGCCAAAATAGAAAATTTAATTTTGCACATAAACCATACCAAAATTCAATATTGTCACAATGTGTTCACCGATTTCCTAAATTGAACACAAAGTGCTAAGTACACCCAGAAATTAGAAATATGATGGCAGGAAATACTATCTGTAATTATTCACCTTTAGGGGCAAGATTGAGCATGTCTCCGGCCCGCAGCGAAATCTCCTCCTCGGATGCAGCTGAGAAGTTGTACTCTGCTCTGGCCACTACGTGGTCATCCTCTCCACTGGCCCAGTTAGTGGCTGCATGGAACAAAAAACAAAACACAGTTTTACTTAATAGAGCTGGATTTAAAAGACTGTCTGCAAACACCAATACTCTGACACTCACTGCCTCCTCTGGGACAAAATATAACAAAACATCCACCAGCGTTGCTGCCTTGGGTGCAACTGGTGTAAATCTCTAACATTTTTCAAACTCTTTCCCAAGAAAAATGTTTGTAAGTGATACTCTCTAGAGGTGGTTCTCAAGTGTCTTCAATGAGCCACAAAATGACGTAAGAAACTGGTGAATCCAGTGGTCGCTGACACTGGCTGGAAAACACCTGCAATGTTAATGATCTAATATACAACAACCCCCCAATAAAGGCTGTTACACAATTGATCCTGGATTTGTAAGAGAAGACTCTTGAACATAGAATTTTTGTGAGTAAAAATGTTGAAATTATCTTTCTCATGTGCTTTAGGTCTCACCACTTTCTTCAGAGCGAGGGCTGGAGCTTAGCAGTTTCCAGATGAGGTAGGGTCCACCCAAGACGACAGCAAAAAACAGAAAGATTGGCCAGGATTTGACGGTCTGATCCTCCATCCCCGGTCCATCTCCTCTAGAGGCACTAGTAGCTAGGGCGTCGGTCGCACTGTCTGCCCACAAGTCCTCAACTTCAGCATCAGACCGCCGCCCCAGCAGCCTCTGTAGCCGTCGGTACAGGTACCGCAGAGTGCGTACCAGAGCGAAGGCGGACAAGACTCGGGTGAGGTGTGCACGGAGCCGTGTTAGGTGGTTGGCTACATCCAGCACAGCGCGAAAACTGTTATACACTGCAGAGAAAGTGGCGTCCAGCATCATGCTGACCGATGCGAAGGCCTGGACGATGCTCTCGATGGACTGGAAGGCACCACGGCTGCTCTCCTCTGCCTGCTGCACAAACCTGCTGGGGGCGACTTCTTCTGTGTGGGGGACGCGGCTGTAGCCTCCCAGGCCGTAGCCGCCACCATAGCCACCACCATAGCCACCACCATAGCCACCACCACCATAGCTGTAAGGGCTGTAGCCACCATAGATGGAGCTCCCATAGGGGCTGTAAGAATTAGTGAAAGAACCGTAGGACGGACGGTAGCTCTGCTGGACGGGACGAGGGGGCACTGGGGGCACCATCCTGGTCAGGACAGGGGGGCCTGCAGAAGTGGAGGGTCCTGCAGATGGTACAAACTCTGCAGATCTATTAATCGAAAAGACAAAGTTAATAAAAAGGATTGATAATACATCTCTGTTACTACAAACGATCATGGTGAAGATTTCGATTAGTTTTGCCTGCTGTTTCACTAAAACTGCTACAAGTATTGTAGGGTTAATGATAGTGAAATCAACCTTTTAGTAGATTATTTACTAGTACATTGAATATTCTTAAACTCAGTTAGCCTTGAGCCAAATGTTTTAAGATCAAAAGAGAGAAAGACTACTGGCAGAAGGATACATTCGTGGTAAATAATCCTCCTGAGCTTTGTTTTGTTTGTTGGATAAATTTGTGGTAAATAATCCTCCTGAGCTTTGTTTTGTTTGTTGGTCCTGCAGTGCGTTTGGATGTGCGTGCTCTACTCCACTTTTGTGTTCTCAGCAAATAATCCTGAGCTGACATTTCCCCTGACCCTTGACCCATCCCTCCACAAACATGCAAGTCAGTTCAATAAATATTGCGTAATCAGACAGCAGTGAAAAAAAAACAACATCATTCAGACTAAAATTATTAAGATCCATTTAATAAACCACGAGGTGCTTCAACTCATAACTAGGCCAGCAAATGAACTGTATGTGAAGTCTTGAGAGAGATAGTTAACGCAGCAGCAAAGGGCCCATGACAGGACTGGGCCTGGTCAGGCCTGCAGCTCCTAGGCTAGCTGTTAGCACAGCTGGGGCGTTGCTGGATTAATTACTTTAGTCGCTGACTCATAAACATGAATACTTTTGATAAGTTAGCAATTTACCTAGCTGCTTATTTCTGAAATAACTCCTAATTCCTGTCATATTGTCTTTGCCATCCCACAACTATAGTTATAGCTAGCTCGCTAGCTAGGAGCGACAGTGAGCTGGCTGTGAGCGGTAAACACCACAGAGATCGTAGCGATGTTAGCTAATGTAGCACATTTACCTGTAGTTCACAGGTGCCGCCATCGCCCCTGGGATGCGTCGTTCCCACGGCTTTTGTGGAGGCTGTGAATCCATAGTTTAATATGTCAACAAAGTATTGAAGTACTGCGGGACCTGTCCCCCTGACAGTCTCTCCTGTTGCCTTCCCGTGCTCCTCGTAATTCCTAACTTCTGTTATCATCAGCGCTTATGCGTACGACGGTGGACGATACCTAAAGGGACAATTAATGACATTAGATAATATTGGGTTTATTTTGTGCTCATCGTTTTATCTGTTAGGTGGTGCCATGGCCTCTACGATACCTATCTTTACCGAGACGTAGTGGAGTTTTCAATGTTCCCAGGTATTTCCCAGCTCCTGAAGGCACCAACCTCGACTGGCGGAAGTGTTGTCGTCAAACCTGAATAAGTGAGTGACAAATTGGATTTAATTCTTGTAACTTTGCTTCTATAAACCCAGATTAAACCGTTGTAAATTTTCTTTTGTATTTCTATATTTTGTCGCTGCTTACTTTCCCAGCAAAGTCCATCAGCAACCCTGCATATATTTCACACTATAATAACCTGCGTTTTGCAGCTCTGTCCAGCAAGGGGCAATGTAACGCAATGCACGTTTACAGCCTGCAATGATAGAGATGAAAAAAAAGGGAATTTCCCTCCTCTGTAGTAGCTACACTGCCTGCTTAAAACAAGATCACAGATTTTAATTGGTATTTCACAAACTAATGTCCAGTCACGTTGACAACAGTCATTTAAATGTATATAGATTTCTCTTTTTCATTTTTTTTTTTTTTTAACCAAATAGGCCTAGAGGAACATTAACACTGTCTTGAGGTTTTTGACTGTGGTTTAGCTATAATTTTCAAAATTGTATGAGGAAGTTCAGATACGACATGTAAGCTGAATTAACAGACTAAACATGATACACACAAAGTCTGGTTGTCTCCAGACTGGTGGCTGATAGCATTTCCCACGATTCACATGATTTCCTCTACTAACACTAAAGTTTACTGTAAGGCACTAAGATCCACTAACAGATACTTCTACTTCTTCTGAAGATCCATTCTGAGAAACACATTACTTTTAATTAACACCTTTTCAAAATAGTTCAGTCATTTCACATAAACCATTGATAGGAAATGTATTTGTGATATATCAGCAGTCAGCAATTACTTCTGACACAGGTATCATACATTGGATTAGAACTGTATAATGTATGATATAATGAGTCATTTAATGTATAGAAGATATACATTTTCAAATATCTGTTCAATTTCTTCTTTGAAGCCTATGTTTCAGTGTATGTATTTTCAGAATAGTCTGGAATATTTGTTCATTACTTATATCTGTATCTATCAGCTGCCTGTGTACATGCAGTCTCTGATCATATTTCCAGATATAGGCCTATACGTAAAATTGAAGTTTATGTGTAAGGGATGATCAAAATATCATCCTAATTAAACTACTTGTGCAGTAAATGTTTTTATACAATCATCCATTTCATAAAATAGATATAACAAAGATATGAAAAACATATTTTTTCTTCTATGGAGTCTGCTTCCAGAGCAGAGTGACTATGGGCCTGAATTTAAAAGATTATATCAACATTGTCTCACTGTTTTTACAACAGTCCCCTCTCATTGCTGACATGTGTGTGTGTTGTGTTAAAGGATGGATTCCCCTCTGGTTCTCAGACTCTTCTTCAGTTAACCCCATAGTAAGGTTTGTGAGGGGGCGACTTATGACTGTGCTGCCGTGAGTGTGAGGAGAGCTGCTCTTGAACGCAAATGCAGAGGTGTGTTGTGCGGTTTCAGGAGGGAGTCCTGTGATGTCAAGTGTTGTGTGTGTGGTGGGGGGCGGAGTGTCTGCAGAAGCATCACATTTGATTCTCTATAGGCATATGACAACAGCAGATGCCGCAGCGTAGGTGTGTGTGTGTGTGTGTGTGTGTGTGAGTGTGTGGGATTGCCGTTTGTGACATGGTGGAGCCACAATCCTTGGTGACAGGTGGGGATGCAGAGTGTCAGCCTGTGATGTCGCTGTGTGTGGGAAGATGCTTCAACTGATGATGGTCCTGGTATTTGGGGTTTGTTATCTGCATGTATGACCTTTCGAACTGTGACGATGGCCAAAGACAATTTAGGCAAAAAGAATACAAATGAAAACATGGTATTTAGAAAGCGCATCATCAAAAGTATGGGGACACCCAAACTCCCATGTGTGACCTCCCATCGTACATATTCTAATCTGCAGCCTCCACTGGTTTAAGACCTCAAGGGCATTTGCGACGTTGATGTCATTTTGGTAATGCGTTCAGTGTGTCCTGGTTCATCCCAAAGGTCGGGTCTCTGTGAAGCCCAGGCACCTCGTCTAAACCAGACTGCAAAACATTTGTCTTTATTGTCCTCGAAAACATTCATGAGAAAAATGACATGCAACCCAAAATCATGTTTATTCTTTTCTCAGATCAAAATCTGAGAAGGGAACATTTAGGAGACAGGTTTGCATTGTTGTGCATCATTATCCAAAGGTAAAGTAGTAGTAGTAGTAGCGATTTATTGTCCCCATGGGGAAATGGGGTGCAGCAGATCACACGTGGCATTTCATCTACTAAACAACACTAAACAATAAGCAAATTTCATAAATTGTTCAACAAAGGAACAGTACACTTATCATCAATAGGAATCACACTTCATCATGCATATATTTAAGCCACACAAAAGCTAAAGTTATCCAGCTTCTTCACAAGTAAGCGAGACATTGCTCCATTGCAGTACTCTCTCTAAGAACTGGTCAGTTGTTACAGACACATTTTTTTTACACAGACGGAGAATAAAATTTTGCTGGGGCCGCCACAAAGTTGCCCCGTCTGTTCCAATGTTCACAAAAGACCACAAGACAGTGTGACACCGTAACAAAGTTCAAAGAATCCCTAAGTTTCCCCATTATCGGTCAAACCCCTCTCTCCATCTCTGAGCACAGATTTAGCAGAGCAGTTGAACCAGACTTATGACTTCACTCCAACACAGCATTCCTACACTGGCTCTGAAATTCCAGTGTTGGTAACTGGCTGTGCGGTGTGATTTTGCTGGGCAGCACGCTGGATTGGCCTGAAAGTGATGTGTGTACTTTTTCACAAGCACTGCTTCCCTCCTGCTCTGTGTGAACTGCTGTGTGCGTGTGTGTGTGTGTGTGTGTGTGTGTGTGTGTGTGTGTGTGTGTGTGTGTGTGTGTGTGTGTGTGTGTGTGTGTGTGTGTGTGTGTGTGTGTGCGCGCATAGGGGAAGATGGAGGCTCGTACAAAAGTGGAAGTATCAAGACAAAAAAATTGGTGGAACATACAGAGCTCAGTTACAGTGAGGTGTTATGATGACATGGTTGTGTGGCTGTTTGTCAGAGTAGGAAATACGTGTCTGCTGCAGCATAAAACGAGACAACACTGTAGTTTCTGCTGCAATATCATAAATTCATGTTTCCTGAGATACAGTATAAGCCAGAGTGCAGTTACTAGTTAGAAGACTGAACTTTATACCTCTCTTTATACCTGTCTAACTGCTGTGATTTCATTTAGCTATTGCTTTGGGTATGTGCAGCATACTCACAGACTGAAAGGATGTTGTGTGGGGAAGCAACATTGTAGGATACATGTTGGCATTAAGACTAGCTGTTGCTCTTTTTTTTTACCCCCACAAATTACATTAACATACATAATAAGTCAAAACAAAGAAATCCAGAAAGTAACCAACAAATACACTTCTGCACCTCACAAGCACATTGGCAGTGGTTAGCACATGGATAAACTCTTAGCAACGAGTCACTCATTTCCTGCATTCTTGGTAAATCTACCAAAACAACCAACCACTAACGCACATTTAAATTCAGGAGAAGATCTCTCCATCTCTTCATCAGTATTCACACAAATCAACACAGGGATGTACACATGCATGTACACTTGTAGAGGAGCCAATAGGAAGGCTGTCTCTCTCTGAAAAGACCTGCCATTGGCCAAAGCCTCTCATCCCAAGTGAAATTTTCTAAAGGCAGATGACTGGTTTGCTCAGGCCACGTGAATATGCTGAAAGATGGATGGTCCATATATATATCCTATATATCCAACATATACACCATGTAGCATCATGTATTCTCTGCTCTGGTTAAACATTCACAGTTAGAGCTTGATGGGATTTTCCCTGCTTGGAAACATGAGTCAGGTCTTGCATGAGGAGCCTTTCTAGCTACACATAAGGAAGGTTCACTACCTATAATTAAAATGTGCCGCAGGAAGTTTGCAAATTGTAGGATCAGGGAAATTGCACTCAGAGAATGGAAGTAATAACCGTTCTCCATATTTCACTGAGGTGTTGGCTCAGTGATCTTGTAGTAAAGATTACCTGGTTATATATGACATAGTTTGAACACCATTGCAGCAAAATTTGAGGTAATTTCATAAAAAGTATGATTTACAAAATAAATGGACCATTTGGAGTCCATTTTGTTCCAAGAAAGATGAATTGTACAGACTCATAATTACAGACATAATTATACAGACTCAGACTTAATTGAATTGAATGTCAATAACCTACAGTAGTACAGTGGAAGTGGCTGAATAGCAGCAAAATCTAACTTTCTATCATCAGTATTACGTGCACATGTCTCTGTGAGTGCCGCGTTGTTTGATTACATCAATGACGACGTCGCCCTGTGGTAACCTCAGTCTAATTTGGTGAGATAAAAGCACGCTCATTCAGGTGGAGTGTGACCGGATGCCGGTGTTGTCAGCAACCATTTGCAGAGAGAGAGAGAGAGAGAGAGAGAGAGAGAGAGAGAGAGAGAGAGAGTTTGCAAGCTTCAAAGGAAGGGGAGAGAGAGAGAGAGAGAGAAAGAGGTAGAGGATCTGAGTGACGGGGGGAGGAGACAGAGCAGCAGAGGAGGGGCATTACTGGAAACAGGTGGCTAAACAGGTCTAGCTTGTCTTTTCCAGGACATGGTTAGGAAATATTGAAAGACACACTGCGCCAAGTGTCTATAACAAACTTGTATTACGTGTGCATAGAGAAGTAAACGTGAGGCGCACAGACGCGCACACACAGAACGCACTGTGTATGATGCACCAACACACTCATGCACTGTTTGCATTGTGAATACTAATATAGCTCCTTGCAGAAGTGAAACATCCTGACTGGCAAATAATTACTCCACTGTTAAATCTGTGTGAGGACATCTAGTACTCTTATTATTTACCAATAAACTCCAAATGTGCGAAATATGTCGCAATAATTGTTTGGTTACATAGCCTACTTTTATCTTACGTAATTTATTTCAACATGCATTAAACAATGATGTCTTTAAATAAACCAATCCTGCAGTGTTTGATCAGTCCTAGATTCAGGTACTGTAAGGTCTGGGACAAACATCAAGTTTGAAAAACCGTTAAAGTGAGGTCGATAAGTGGTCGATAAGTGTTTAAAGCCCCACTATGTAGGATTCGTGGTACTGGTACTCTGGTTGAGAAGAGCAACTGTCTGCTACTGTGTCTTTCCCAGAGAAGCACAGTAGCCTATGTGAAGTCGCCATTACCGGTACCGGTGCCGTTGCCAGTACCGTCGTTCCCGTTGCCGTCGCCAGTACAGGTCAAGCTCAAGAGCTTGAGGGAGGTTGGTCAGCCGTGCAGCCCAGCACAGGACGCTGGTGTGTAGATGATAGGAGCAGCGAGACCGGGCTTGAGCTCGGTCTCTGGAGCTCAGCTGAGCTGCGGTGTTTCAGGACCGCGGTGTTCCTACCCGCACATGAAAGTTACATAGTGCAGTTTCAGCCGATGCGACCCCGCTCAGGCTGCAGCGGCGGCACCATTCATCCTATTAACCATTTTTTTTACCACTTCAATGAGAGACATTATTTTAAGGTCGAAAAACTACATAGCCTAGTGGGGCTTTAATTGCTTTCTGCCTTCATTGTTGTCAAACAAGCTTATGGTGCGTTCCAGGCAACCCGTAACTCGTGTTTTTCCGACCTGTTCCTATGGTTACCCGTTGGAACATACAGTCAAACTTCCCACCTGTGAACTCGTAGCTACTAAATCGATGTATTCCCAGTTCCCAGTTGTAACTCATAACTTGCCTGGAGCGCTACAAACTCGTAACTGGTGACTTGAAGTTGTGACTTACGGGTTCAAAAGCCTGCCTGGAACGCACCATTAATATGACATGATGAACAAGCCAAATTATAATAAATATGCATAAATTACACAGCATCACATCTCCTATTTGAACCTTTGAACTGATGCTCGTAGAAAAGTGAACGTGTTGACACACATGTCAGTCAAGGGGTAGTTTTCCTCTGGCTGGATCTAAAGTGAACCCTTGCCCAACGGCATGAAATAGATTACAACAGCCCAAGTCTGTTGTCAAAGTATAACTGTTCTGTCAAAAGGTCAATGTAGTAATCCCCGATACAGGAACAAACACAATAGGTGGACTGTTACTGGTTTCTTCCATCCATTGTCAAAATAAAACACATAAAGCTTCACCAATACTTACAATATTATTATTATTAAAAAAAATGTTGACCATGGATGCACTAATAGTCTGCTAACACATGAGCCACATTAAGACGCTGGGCCTTTGCCCTCACTAGTCTTTTACCCTCTTTTATTAATTCACTGGAATCTTTTAATGCAAGCTCCTATCAAACACGCTCAAAGGACTGGATTACACTGCAGGTTCCCGCAGTTTTTACTGAACTTGGAAAATCCAGTTTTTCATCCTGTGTACCTACAATTTGGAACATTATGCAGAATGATCTTGAACTTACTTCCTTTTTTATCATTAGGGCAATTTAAATCCCTAATCTTATTTTATTTTACCAACTGATCCTGTTTTTAATTGACTCATCTTGCTGACTTTTACTTTCCTCCAACAGGCCTACTGTAAACCTGCTATGTTGATTGTGTATTTCGAATGTAGCCTACTTCTTTTTCTTGGCTATATTGTAAATGAGGTTGCTACCTCAATATATTTTTCCGAGATTAAATAGCCTAAAGGTTATAATAATTCAATGCATTTGCTAGAATTTGGGGCAAATCTCACCAGTGGTCTATTTTTAAGTTTTTCTCTGGCGCCAGTAAAGGAAAGACGCCTGCTGCAGCGTTTCCTCTACACCACGCAGTAAACAGCTGAGTAGGCTAGCTGCTAATGCTAACACAAGCTAAGTTGCAATAGCAATAGCAAAACTTGAAAATAGCTCCTATAAGTTTCACTTCAGGAGCCTGGCTGAGCGAAAATAACAAATACCGTGAATAGCAAAAAAACAAGACGTGCAGTTGTGCAAACGTGCTGGGAACGAGACGACGAAGAGCCCGGCTTGTGAGAGGATTGTTGACAGTATCCTGTGCACTGAGGTTAAATCAGGGTTCACTGTGGTTCCTCACAACGAGACAGGAAGGAAGCCACACACAGCAATGTCTCCCAATACAAGAGAAAACCAATGCTGCCAGTGTAGCACATCCTGGGTTCCTTGGTAATGACGCTTCAGGACACTTTGCTTGTAAATTACTTGTTGTGAATGTTGCACTTTACAAGAAACCAGATTGAAATCACCGGTTTTTTATTTGTCACCTCAAAGTTCATCGCTTATTTGTGTAGAAAACACACAACAACACGTTGCACATCAATTTCACATCAGCACTATAACATGTTTTGAGGTTGTTCTCAGGTCTGCTCACACACATACTGGATCCGTGTGTCTGAGTCAAAACTAAACGCCAGTGGAGCGATTACAGTCACTGAAAATGGAGAATCAGCTTCAGTAAAATTAAGTTTTGGAAATTCATAAATATTTCTCATCATTATTAGCCTACTGATAGCAGATAATGTGAGCAAGTAGGCTACACATTTCAACGACTTTATATTGATCAAATTGGTAATCAGTGAATTTTGTCTTGGGCTCAGATTTACCTACCACAAAGAACTTTGATTGACAATACAGTTACATTTTCTCGTGCTTTTATCCAAGGCAACTTACAAGTGAAGTCGATCTCTAAAACCTAATTGCAGTAGGAGACTTTGGTGTAACTAGTAGGCTGCAACATATTCAGTGACTGCAAAGATCGAAAGATTTCTGGTAAGATATGTGTTCTGGTTCAGCAGCTTTTTCCACCAACAGGGAACCACAGACTAACAGTCTGGACCGGGACTGTCTCATGTGGCAGTGATGGGCGTTGGATTGTAGATGGTGTAGACTCAGCCTAGACGTCACTCAAGGCAGCATTAGTGACTTGAATTAGATTTGGGCGGCCATGGGTCTCCAGGGGCTGATCAAAGATGTAAACCCTAATCCATCCCTGAGGGCATGAACAGAGGCCTGTCAAGTGCTAAAGGTCACAACAACAATACTTGAGTAAAAGTACATGTATCTGACTTTGGTAGAACTTAAAGTTGCTTTGGAGAATATAGATGAGTAAATGTCTCAAAGCATCTGATATTTTCTGTATCTAAAGTAAATTTCTGATCATGTATTTAAGTATTGAAAGTAAAAGGAGAAAAAAAAAGTGAGCAGTCAGAATTTTGACTATGAACTTTATTGTAGCTTCCTTATAGTAAAGCATAATAATAATCAGGGATCCCCCACCTTCGGAATTCAAATCATTTTCCAGGACTTTCCAGGTGCAATTCCCATAAAAATCAAGTAGGCTACCACTGCACATTTAGCCTACAGACTTCAAAGGAGGCACCTCAACCAGAAGGAAGACTCTTTTAGCTAGTAGTGATGCTGTTCACAGCAGATCCTGCAGCAGGTGTTTCCCTGATGGTATCAGTCACTGCCATTTCTGCTGCAATGACGCCGACCTTCCTCCTCTTCTTATTTGGTAAGGCGGTTGGCGGTTGGCAATCAATGGGCATTATGTAATCAGGTCGAATTGGTGCATAGACCTGCAATCCAGGGGCGGTGATTTCACCAAACCTGCTTTCTTGCAGTCTAATTAATCTCTTTTGAATTCATGATGAAATGTAAAAGAGTGAAAGTATACATTTATTTTCAGAAATGTAGTGGAATAAAAGTGACATTTGCCAGAAATATGAATAATGAAGTAAATACAGGTACATGACAGTTCTACTTGAGTACAGTAATTAAGTATTTTGTACTTTGTTACATTACAACACTGGTTGTACAATTTTAAGGATATTTGGGGCTTTAATTACGAAAGCTACAGGAAATCAGGGGAGAGAGAGTGGCGACAAGCAGCAAAGGGCCAAACGGATTCTAACCCAGGGTGCTGTGATTAGCCTACAGGTGCTTTGTGGGGTGAACCAGAGCACCCGGTAAATCAATTTAAAGGAGGAACAAAAAGAAAAAAACACGTCCCTAACGTCATCTTGTAACTAAATATTTACAACAGACCAATAAAACAAAAATGTAATTTTGTACTAACAAATGCATTATGAAGCTTTAGTTGCTGAGTAACACGTGGCATTTCCATGAGCGGCGGCCGCTGGCACTGAAGATTTAATTCTCCCACCTTCTGACGTTAGAGATTATAGAAATCTTGAAGCAGTGATCAGTTTCACATGTGTCAGAGTTGCACGTCATTGCACGTATAATTTACGTACTAAATTATGTTGATGACCGATGTGCCACACAAACAACAGGAGATGACAGTGACTCTGCCATCCTAGATTTGATCTGTTACGTATGTAGGTCATAAAAAAGGGATCAAATAGATGATGTTGGTTTTTGGTCAAAAACATGACAACAAAGTGAGTTGATAGAGTTCAAATTTGTCGCATTATGACGCTATATCTCTATAAGGCTGGCAAAATATGATGATGGAGTAACACTCATCTCCGTAACAACATGAGTTTAAAGGAAACCCCTGAGTAATTTGATACCAACCACTCAAGTGATATAAAACCATAAAATTAAATAGATAAAAAGCCCAGTGTTTACAGTGATCGGGCCAGGCTGTGGGTACACTGGAAAACACTTGCACTGTCCAATGGCCTCACATCGTCAGCTCAGGGCCTCGAAGGAGATGAGATCTGGAGTTGTGGTGCAATGCATTTGTTTTTGGACGTCACAATTTCCAAGCTCCGAGTTGGAATTTTAATGTGGAGCGCCCCCTGAGGTTGGATCTCTGACTTTTTCTTCACATTGATAAGGTGGAGTTAAACCTAGGAGAGCTTTATAAATAAAACTCAGCCAAAGACGTCCAGTTACATTTTTTTGAACAAGATGGTGAGTGAAGAATCTACAGCCATAGGGCCAATAGATAACGGTGTCATCAGCATAAAACACGATACATCGTATCTTCTTTGTTTAATCTGTACAAAGTGTGTATGGCAAGTCAAATCGTGCCATGCTAGGTATCTCCTGCGTGTCTTTATCCTGAAACAAGCTAATAGTCTCCTGGCTTCTGTGTCTTGGTTGATTAACAAATGTATGTAACATGAAAGTATGACGTTGGTATTACTCATTAAGTCAAACATTACGTGATATTTAATTTGTGCCTGGACATGAAAGCTGCATGTTTTCGATCAGGCCACCACATTCAGGTTTCACTGTTTATGCTGCTCACTTTCATTTCAGGTTCAGTCTGTCTCTGGTCGGGTTTTTGCTGTTGTTTTGACTGACTAGACTCAGAAAGGGAAGCAAATGTTTTGGTGTGGACCAAAGTCGTGATGAAAGGTAATACAAGGACTCAGTGTATCTCAAACTGAAAGTGCAGAGTCACGGGGCTCAGACAATTTATCATTTTGTTGTCGAGACATGTTGGGAAGACTTGTGCAATGTCAGGCTGCGTCAACACCTTGTTATCTAGACCTGAGAAAATGTTTGTTTTTTTAATCACATTTACTGGACAGTGCTGTCTGTCATTCAACACTACACTCTGTAGACTGTGTAAACTCCATAGACATTTAGCTTGAACTTGTGCATAGATTGTGAATGTGATCACTGCTTAATGCAGTCCAAATGTGGAATCCTTTAAGCAAGAGAAACCACCATGAGGCTTTAACAATGTTGTGGATTATACATTCTAAATGAGCGAAATCAGAATGAGTCAGATTTGGGTTATTTTGCTTTGACCATATCTATTAAATCTTTTCCAAAAGTAAAAGTATTAATGATGGGCTGGTGTTAACCATGACATCTAACCAATATTATTATTATAGGGGTACTAATGTTATATGGAGAAAAGACACATGAATTTGCTGTTTTCATGTGGGTTCTTGTGGACTGTCCCTTAGATTAATGAGATTAGATTAGATTTTTTGCTTATGCTAATTGCAATGTAAACATAATGTAATAAGACAAAAGATGTGGAAAAAGAAATTCTTTATTAATGGTCATGTAGAAAAAAACCCAACAACAAGAGCAAACACAGCAAAACTTAAGTTGCCTCCAAAATATACATCTTTTTTCTTAAAAAGTTCTAAGTAAGAAAACATGTCTGAAACTAAGCTAGGCAGCATCAGCAGCCATGTGTCCCACCAGACTTATCTGTAACTGTCCCTCAGAGCATCAGATAAACAACAAATAAAAACAATAACCTACAAACATGTGGATATGTAGGTATCTATGAAACATGTGGTACATATGCTCTGAGAACTCTGGGTAACCCATGTGATCATGACATAGTCATTACGAAGGAAGGACACCCTTGAATGTGCTTCCTCCCACTTCCTCATTGGAAATTTCAGTACCTTGCCATTTAAGCACTGCTTTCACTCTAAAGTTTGGCTAACATGTATGTACAAAGTGCACTTAACACCAAATACTCTTCAATAAAAATCAATAAAAAATACCTTAACTGACTCGTATAATATGTATGAATCTCTTACAAAGCAATGACAAATAAATCCATTATAATAAGCTCTCTTTCATGCTATATTTTCACAACCATTAACATCCATTTACTCTGTTTTTTTTTTTTTTTCAATTACTTTTTCAACATAAAATACACAGTAAAAGATTCATTACAATACAGTATGTCGACAGTAAATACAACATCACCTGAGGAGGACAAAGAAAGAAAGTAGTACATTCACATTCACCTCTTATGAAATCTAACTTTGGCCTGGAAACCATCAGCGTCATCATCATTACAACCCAAGGCAGGTTTCATCCACATACAGGTCTTAGCCTTGCAGAAACCAGTTCAATTCACGTCAGCTCACTTTTATTGACAGGTCTTTAGAACTAATCTGGAGAAAGGATGCAGTTTGGCACTTCTTAAAACACACCAACACTTCAGAGGTGAATGGTTGGGGTGTAACCACGTACCACACTTTGAAACAAAAGTGCCAAGGCTCATAACACGGCCTATTTCTTTGCCAATCAATTTAGGAGAAAACGTATCTTTACAGACTGTTTGTTAGATTAGTTTGGAAAGGCTGATGGCAACCTACCAGATGCCACATCTGGGCAGTGTAGGAAGCATTCTTATGTTGACTGACTTATGAAGTGTCTTTGCTAAAGAAGAAACCAGGCAGTCATCAGGTGCACCACCTAGAGACGGTACAGTTTGACTGGTTATGGATCCAACTGGCTGCCAATCACTTTGGTCGTACCCCCACAGGTGTAATAACCCAAACAAATACCCACTATCCATTACCAGGCCTGGAGGGGACAAAAAATCTATCCATGGCTTCACAAGGCTAAACAAAGCAGCAGAACACCATGGACCTGCTTTTTGTTTATTTCTTGACACCAGAACTGTCTCTCCTTCTACTCGTTGTGCCGAGTTGCTTTGATCCAGTCGTCCACGGTTGAAAAGTGTTCCTCTGCAGCCATGCTGTTGTTTGAGTAAGGGTTGTGCAGATTTTTAAGAGCCTGGCTGGTGCAACTGCCGTCTTGCCTCATCGGATCCATGTTTGTGCCGTTGCTCATGGGGCGAGGAAGCAGATTGGTGTAAGTATTTCCTTGGCTTTCTCTTGGGGATGACATGAGAGGTGCGTGGCTCTCTTGTGCCACTGGGATCTGAGGCTCCTGCTTCAGCTGGAAGCCAGTCTGAGCCCCTCCTCCCACCAGGCCCTTCAGAAATTCATCCCCATCCATTCCCTCCATGAAGGGATAAGAGCTCAGCCCCTGTGAGCCGCCTCCACCTCCCGGTACTGACCCATTATAGGACTGGACTTGAGTGAAGTTGCTCCACACAGTCGGGAGACCCTGGTTCTGGTTCCCCAGGTGGTTCTGGGTCCGGGTCTCGGAGGCCAGCCCGTCCCTTTGGTGCTGCAGGTGGAAGAGTGGCTGGGACTCCGGCTGGCTCATCACAGGCGCCTGGGTGACCGAATCCAGGCACTGCAGGTCCCGCATGGAGAGCTGGGGGAGCGCGTTGTTCTCACCGCTGCTGTGCTGCTGCAATCTTTGGGGGAAAGCAGACGCACGGATCGGCTGCTGCAGTCTGCTGTTAGGACGTGACATGTTGCTCATGGCACCAGACGGGTTTATGGTGACCGTGTCCATTGAGAGCACCGTGTTGGGATTTGCCCATGCATTGCTGATTTGTAAATTAGAAGCCTGTGATCCCATCATCACGTTCTGAGGTCCCGGTTGGTAGGGCTGGTTGAACAGATGTGGTTGCTGATGCAGCGTGGGCTGTTGTCTCGGGTACATGTTGCTGAGGTCTGTGAAACATATAACATGCAGATTTTTAGCGTGATCCCAGGGCAGTGTTATCCTATGATCTGAACGGAAATTATATTTGGCAAATTGAGGGAAATCAAGTTAAACCAGTTACCTTTCCTCATATGACTCATGCTGCTCTGTGGTACGGCTTTGTGCCTGTTCATTGCTAGGCTAGCGAAAGGACCACCTACAGGAGGACACAAAGCCTTTTTTTACAATATACTCTCACATTAAGGAAATGCACATACATGTGGAATCACATCAGATGAGAGAATGAGCCACAATCGCTTACTTGACAATCCTGATATCTTCATCAAGTGCTCTCTTCTGCGCTTTTTCTCGTTGTAGCCGTAAGGATCTGCAGCAAACAGAAAATACTCACATATATCACCTGAAAACAAAACAACCGGCCCCATTTCTCGGACGCAGAACATCAGCGACCATTTGAACTAACTCGTCTCACCAAAATATTCACTGCACGCTCACCTTTGTCGTCGGGCAGGTATCTGAAATCCATGGGTTCGCTGACTTCCTGATCAGAAGGTCGCCGCAACTGCATCTGCACGGTGATGGACTCTGTTATGGAGGTGTTGTAGTACGACGGAGTCTTGAAGACAATGGCCACCTGGCGATGGACGTCAGCTTGGGAGAAGGAGCCTCTGGCCTCCCAGCCGTCGGAGGAGAAGAATCGCACCTCGATGTCATCTGGAGATTGGAAGGGGGTTATTGGATGAATGGGTGAACATGCGAGGAGATGGGCACTGAGGCTATGCAAAGCCAAGTGGATTAATGGATAAATTGAATAAATGAATGAGGATGAATGAAGAGAAAATAGATGCAAAAACACTGTAAGTGTGTAAAATGATAAAACTCTGACAAAAAAGTACAAAAAACAATGACAGCACGTACCTTTCTGCACTTTGTCACACAGTAAGAAGATCTCGTCTCCACCTTTAACAGTGCCACTGTTCCTGTTGACCCGACAGATCCTCAGCTCCGCCGTGTTCGGGGCCCCTGGCGATACACAAACGATACACACATGTAACCCAACAGATCTAACAATCACAGCTCATACTACACACAATACCGCATTTATTCTGCTCGGCCTGCTGAGCTGTCAACACTGTTGTGACTGATTCAAGTGACTCAGTGCGGCTGCTTCATTATTCGCCTCTACAGAAAAACACACATTAGGGTTTACAGTTGAGGCCTCACCACGTTGAGTCACATGTCACATGCCTGTTGTCAGAAGAGGAAGTGCTCCATGGTAACAGTGTTGTTTGAGGGTAAGTGTGTATGAAGAACTTCCCCTTTCTCAATGTGTGTGAGGAACACTGAACTAGTTCACTAAGTGCAACAATTGAAACAGTGTTGAGAAAAGATCTATCGAACATACGTACACAGGTCTTACAACACTTGTGCTGCAGGTACATACTCACACACACACACTTCATTACATAACCCTGCAGTTATTGCAGATAATGTTATTATCATTATTGCTTTATTTTGAAGGACATTCATACAAGTCTAGGCAAGTGATTGAGTTGCACAAAATGTCTGTGCCTCTACTGAATGTTACATCAGCTCTTTGAATCCACCATCACCCGCTCTCTGAGGTGGACACACCTTCCCTCGGGCCGCGGCCTCGTTTCCAAGTGTGTGCAACCAAATGGGAACTCGATTGTGTTGTAATCGCCTAACGTGACGCGAGCGCGATCGCGGCCGACGGCGACGGGGCTCAGACACTCACTGTTGTCGTAGATGGGGTTGGTGACGATGGGGTTGAGCGGTCGGTTGTAGTGGCCGTTCTCATCCGGCAGGAAAACCTGGATGCACAGACGAACCACGTTCAAGTCGTACTCCTCCGTCTGCAGCAGCTGCTCACGTGGCACTGAGGGGACACACACACACACACACACACACATGAACATGAGTGTCAACATCACAGACACTGTAGATGAGATAAAACACACTATGCTCACTATAGGCATCATGCACTGACATATAAGCAGCAGTGTAAGGAGAGGGTCACTCACATGTGATCACACACTTT
The DNA here is from genome assembly GCF_045865225.1 of Trachurus japonicus. NCBI lineage: Eukaryota > Metazoa > Chordata > Actinopteri > Carangiformes > Carangidae > Trachurus > Trachurus japonicus. The sequence continues at coordinate 21,388,090 of NC_140921.1, forward strand.
GAGAGTGTTTTAATGGAGTTCATACAAAAATGGACTAGTTGTGAATATATCAAAACTACACTATAAAACACCCGACTCCATATTATTGTCCTGCAGTGGAAGTGTCAGTTAAAGCAGTGGTTCCAAACCTTCTTTCCTTGAAACCCCCCTGCTTTTGTCAAAGACAAGCCAGCACCCCACCCCCATCCATAACCCCTACCTGCACAGACGCATTAAAAAAATAATGTGATGTAATGTAATGTGATACAAACTTTTTTTTACAAAAATAAAAGGTGATAAAAGGTGGCGCTCTGCCCCATTCTGAATTATTCATCTATTTCGTTCTATCCTATTTTGTTTTATTTTTGTTTTGTCTTTCTGTCCATTTTCCCTTGTTGTATCATAATTGTTATCATGTCCCTATAAGCAGGTAGGTTGTAGGTTTTTGTTCCTATTGTCTTTGTTTATTTTGATTATTCAATTGTGTGGTATTGGGATTTTAAAATTTCAATATGTACAAATATAACATTGATAACTTCACAACCTCAGAACAGACAAACCCGCCTGAGGGGGGCCCGGACCCCAGCTTGGGAACCAATGAGTTTAAAGCATGCAAGTATTATAATCAAAATCATCATGATTCTATTACTAGTTTGTGATTAATTATACTGATGCATTTGCATGTAAATAGAACTTCACACTTGTGATGAAGCCAATTTCAACTATTTATATCTGGATCTCATCCCAGCATGTATTTTGATATTTCAATTTGCAGTCAAATGAATGACAGACATTCTCCTCTATAGTGGAGTAAATGTCTACAGCAAAGTGAAAGAAGGCTTAGAGATTTCTGCAGCCACAACTCTTAAATAACGATAAAGCTGATCAACTTTTGTTTATGGAGCTCGAAGTATTGATAGGTGGAAAATCTGACAACTTTAGGAGCAGGTACAGGAACAGAAACTAGATGGCTGTGAATTCTGTTGAGTAACATTCAACCACATTTTTTAATAAACAAGCACTTTCCTGTAGATTTTTTCCAGGTTAGTTTTTCCTTGCTTTGGCCTCCACAAAGAAATGACAGAAGACATTTCAAATTTCAATATTTCCAAATGTCAGTGCAACAACACATTTGCATGTCCAGGCAGGAGTAGAGAAGGTCTGGGTGAGGTGACGGTAAAATCTACAGCAAACTGATGGTTAAACCTGGTTCATGGGTCTGAATGTTTACTACCACTTATAGCTGTCTAGATTATTAAAGCCCAGATATAGATGCTGCTGTATAAATTCTCCATAACGTTCTCATCTCGTGTCATATCTGTAGGTTGTCCCCAAAACCTCAGCTCTGGATCAAAATGAGCGCGTCACAGATAAGTGTCCCCGGCCTACAGTCTCATCTGCACACACATCCCGCCCTCAGAGGCAACACACAAACACACAGAGAGCTCCTACCAAGAGACACCCACGCACGCATACACACACACTCACACACACACACTCACACACACACACACACACATCAGGCTTTCACATCTACCTACTTTCTCTTCCTCCATCTCTCAATTTCTATCTGTCGCCTTAGGTCGAGGCCATCCCCGCCTACGGCTATACGGTGACGCTTTAGCGACGTCACCTCAGAGTGGAAAGTAGTGAGTGTGTGTCGCCGTGTGTGTGTGTGTGTGTGTGTGTGTGTCTTAACACACAGGCAAGAGATGAGACTCCTGCACGAGTGACCATAGTGGCTCCTGACGTGTGTGAAAGTGTGTATGACATGAGCAAGTGTCAAACTTAAACTTCAGTTTCTCATCAAATCTAATGTTTAAGCAGAGTTTACACACACAGAGATATTTCAGAAGGACACACATCAACGTACAACAAGAAAAAAAAAACAACAATCTGCAGAGAAGTGACATAAGAGATGTAGGGAAACTCCTCACTGTCACTAGCCAGGTATTTTACCTGCCCTGTCTCTACATGCGCTGCTGGCACCAGCCATTATTCTGCTCATGGCTCAGGTCCAAGTGGAGTCACAGGTCAGAAGTGCAGTTAAGTTGAGTCTGTTTGCATTTCGCTTAGTCAGAAGTCATCAAATTTTGAGCAGAGTCCACAACTGTGTGATTATTAAGTTTCTCTCCCTCTCACTTGGTTCAGTGAGGATGAGACCGTCCACAAAACAGAGCAACAGCCTGTCTGCTGCTGACATGGAGCTTTGTTCACAAGCTCTGATATTAAATATCAGATTCAGCCAAAACACATCAGTCTGACTCTGACTTTAATTTCACTGTTATGTCTGACCTGCAGCTCCCTTTGTTTGGTTTATTCATTTTTATGGGGTTTATTTGTTTTCTCCCTGAGTCAGACGAAGATCGACGCCGCTCTCCAATCTGTCTGTTAAACCTGAAGCCGCAGACACGGGACCATTTATATTCAGCAGGATTCAAACCGTTAGATTTGATTTGATATTTCAGTATTACAATAGATTAATATTAACTAAATGAGATGCAACAAGCTGGATTTGCTCAGTTACTTTGAAAGTTATTTATGAAGTCATGAGTCCTGTGTAACTTGTTCAATCCGTTCATAGAGAAAATCTATATCTTTGCACATTTTGAAATTAATTAATTTTCTTTTTTTTTTAATGTAGATTCACCTTATCATCCCTTAATTCGCAACTGTTCATAATTAAACAAAAGTAATTAACTTCTCTCTCTCTCTTAGATGACATCATTCTGAAGGCGTTTCATAAACAGCAACAGAAACGACACTGTGCAACTATAAACTTATATATAAACTTTGTGAGGCCTCTGTGTGTGCAGCTCTGCTCTATTTCAGCTTAGCCTTCGGTCATCAGGTTTGTCTTCTGTGGGAGGCACAGACACAGTGGGGAAACTGAAGGAGGGAGATATGCAGACTTGTTGTATGTATGAAAGCACAACTGTCACTGGAACACAGTGAGTTGGTGGTGCACCGACTGTATGTATGCGTGAGTGTTTGTGGAGTGTCGCCGGCAGACAGGCTGAGCAGAGCCGGTTGTACTGTAGGTGAAATTAGGGGTGAGTGATGGAAAGAGTCACCAGGCATCCTGGCTGCAGCGTCAAGGGGGGGGGGGGGGCATGGAGGTCATCGCCGGCTACAGTGGGGGTGAAGACGGTGATGGTGAGGGGGCGGAGGGGTGAGCGGGGGATCGGTTTAGGGAGGGGGGAGGGGGGGGCGGGTTTGCGTGGTAAGTGGTTAGTAGGAATATAGAGTGAGAAAGAAGGGGAGGCAGGTGCCAAGCCTCACCACAAACAGTGTCTCCACTGCATGACTCACAACCCAAACCAGGACTCGTCACATGCAACGCTCAGTTTGCATTGTGTGTGCTGAGGCTGATGCGAAAGACTACAGGTTTACAGATTACAGTTGCATCATACATAGATGTACATTTTCTTTAAAATGACAGAGAGTGTTTGACGTATTCAGCAGAGAGGGTTAAAGGCCGAAGAAAAAAAAAACTACGCCCGGCACGGACAAACAGGAAGCATGAAGCATAAATAACAACATTGTAATACTGCGTCATAATCATTTTCTTCAACAGCATTAGCCTCTGAACACAGACAATATGTTTCGTATGAGCTCAGAAGGACTTTGAGATGATAAAACCTCCTGAGAGAAAAGCAGAAACACAGAAACCTGCTGTGTGACACATTATATAGTGATTTAAAGTGACAGGTGTGGCTATGGAGGGTTAATCACTGCTGGCTTTATATCACTAACAGTAACTATGAGTTCAAATAGAGTAAAAAAGGTGAGATTTTAATCTTGTCAAATGAAGATGACACAATTTCCCTTTGAGAGCCTCAAATTCAACACGTAAAACTTCAATTGTTTTGTGATACATAACCACAGGCTTTGATATCCTGTCTGAACATCAACAAAATCTTTCAAACACTCATTCGCGCTCTTTGTTTTGTCTCTGCCTGTTACACAGAGACAAACCTGTTACTTTAAATGATCGTGGTCTGTGTAGATTTCATGGAAAAGACAAACACTGCCCCCTCCAACCCCCCTTCTAAACTACGCAAACGCTACCAGATGCACGGCCGCAGCTCTGTGAGGGGACAGTAATAGAGAAACACACTGTCACGTCACACACACACACACACACACACACACTACTCAGTTCTTTGTCATCACTCGTTCAGGTGATGTGACCTCATTCGCTCCGTCATCTCACCGGGTCTCGGATCGTGTACGAACAACTGCAGGCCTGAACTAATCTTCACATGCACAAGCTCAGACACGGTAGTAATGTATGTGTGTAAGTGTGTAAAAGTGTGTGTGGTTATGTAGTGCACTGAGGTTGAATGCAGTGAGGGGGGGAGGGGGGGATGAGCGGGGGGCTAGCTTATCTCCCTCTCTGCACAGGAAGCAGCTGAGTTTCACAGCAGAAGTGAGCTGAACAGAGGGGAAGGTTTGGGTCATGAGAAGGAGACACCCAGCGATGAATATATTTGATCTGCATCTATGGCGTTGTCATGTTGACCCGACCAACAACACCACCTGCACTAGATAGAAAATGATATTCACATGTTTTACATTCACCATCACAGTGACACCTTCATGGTTACTCAAACTGCTTAAAGCCCCTACAGTATAAAGGTAGATGTTTGTATTAAAGCTCCTACGGTATAAAGGTAGATGTTTATATTAAAGCTTCTACGGTATAAAGGTAGATGTTTATATTAAAGCTCCTACAGTCTAAAGGTAGATGTTTGTATTAAAGCTCCTACGGTATAAAGGTAGATGTTTGTATTAAAGCTCCTACGGTATAAAGGTAGATGTTTGTATTAAAGCTCCTACAGTCTAAAGGTAGATGTTTGTATTAAAGCTCCTACAGTATAAAGGTAGATGTTTATATTAAAGCTCCTACGGTATAAAGGTAGATGTTTGTATTAAAGCTCCTACAGTATAAAGGTAGATGTTTATATTAAAGCTCCTACGGTATAAAGGTAGATGTTTGTATTAAAGCTCCTACAGTATAAAGGTAGATGTTTATATTAAAGCTTCTACGGTATAAAGGTAGATGTTTGTATTAAAGCTCCTACGGTATAAAGGTAGATGTTTGTATTAAAGCTCCTACAGTATAAAGGTAGATGTTTGTATTAAAGCTCCTACAGTATAAAGGTAGATGTTTATATTAAAGCTCCATACAGTATAAAGGTAGATGTTTATATTAAAGCTCAATACAGTATAAAGGTAGATGTTTATATTAAAGCTCAATACAGTATAAAGGTAGCCTGACAAGTCAGACTATATCATTAAAATGTATAGTCTGGCAACGACCGGTAGACCTCGGCTCAATCCAGACTGCCTCTACACGCAATAGGGTAGCGCTTGAGCGCTACGACTAATCAGAGCAAAGAGCAGGATGACGTTAGCCTGACAAGCCAAATAAAATCTATCTAAACAGATAGAGCGCTGTGATTGGTGAACACAAACGGTGTTCGAGACTCAAAAAGTTCCTATGGCTCGTTTCTAGACCCACCTACGGAGCAAATATATTTGCTGTCGCCAGGGTGCGTCTAGATTTCTAGGCTAGTATAAAGGTAGATGTATATATTAAAGCTCCTACAGTATAAAGGTAGATGTTTATATTAAAGCTCCTACAGTCTAAAGGTAGATGACCATACCTGTGTTTACAAAGCAGCTCTGGGTTCTATATTTATACTGTGAAAGTATCAACGCCTCAGTCCACCCAGATATACACACAGTCTCATATTCAGAAACTGAGCCTTAAAACCAGCTGGCATGACTTCTGTAACTTTGTGATGTCACAAAGCACCGCCCACCTGGACCCACTATCCAACACTTGAAGGAATTTGGTTTCTCCGAGTGTTTTATTCTGAAATCTATTATATTTTCGATAGGTGTACATCTGAATTTCATGCTCATTAAAGCAAAGAAATGCAAATGTTTTAATCTACAAAATCAAGCAGCTGCCTCAGGGGGATATGTGTACTACAATATTCATGCACATGGTGCTGGATCATAAGACCCGCCCAGTAAAAAGGTCCAGACTGGCCGCTGAAACACATTTGTCTGATACGACTGCCGACTTTGACTTCTAAGAAGCTCAAAGCTTAAATTAGTCCCTGCTGTTATACAGGTGAGAGAGCAGCAATGTGGTTGTATGTGGTGAGGCTCAATAGATGAATAGAGGCTCTAACGTGTCAGCTGGGGTTGGGGGTTCATCTGCATGTGAACTGTTTCATCTTTATTTCCAGCCACTTCATTAGTTCTTCTCCGAGACACCGTATATGGTGCTACTGCTTAGGCCTTATAGTGACAGTGAAGTATCAGGAATAAAGAGTTAGAAGTCATGGAACAAACATCTGAGACCATCACCAAACACATGATGTTTGGGAGACAGAGCATGAAGCTCATAAACCACTCCCTCCCTCCACACTCTCACAGACCTGTAAAACACCACACTCCACTTTAATCATCATCTCTCTCTGAGAGCTGGGGAACCCCCTCGCTCCGCCCTCCCCCTTTTAATGAATCCTGCATTCCCAGCTCTCACGTGGCATCCTGCACTGTGCTGAATTGAGCAACTGTGAGCAAGAATGGGGAAGTAGCTCAACGCCTGTTTGTACACGAGAACCGCCGTGTGCAGAGTGAAAGCGCACAGAGGAAATGGCATTACTGTAGATAGTGCAGCGGTAACACGGACAGATTTTTAGACTCGATGTTAGGAAAATCTTCTCATCTGCCTGAGAACTGGGTCAACAAGCATTTGAAAATAATTCTTTTGAATTGTTTTTGAACTGGTTTACCCGCAACAACAGCGGGAAAAGTAACGGTAACGGCAAACAAGAGGCGACAACAACGATAACAGCAGTAAAACACAGTCTATTTCTATTTCACATGAAATACACAACAGACGTCGCTCTCTTCACTGCTAATCACAGTCTGAATGACACCGGAGCTGATACTGGCTTATCAGATATATACAGGTCTCATCATATAGGCCTAGTGTTACAGAGGATTATGCAAAAATATAAAACATTGTGCATTAAAAACACAAATCACAATTATACAGTTTAATGTTTTTTCACTCATTAAACCATTATTTGACCATATTTTTTATATTGTTTGTATATATTTTTGTTATATATAATTTTTGAACCCACTGGAGTTCTATGGCACAATGAGCATGCTCAGTAACACCATCACTTTCCCTATAATAAAACAGTGTATATTGAAATGAATTACATTTGTAAGTTTGTTTTGACTCATCCTGTTTTATGACACATTGTTTAAGAAGTAAAACATTAACTCACTTTGGTTTTTATTGGCTTTTAAAAGTAATCTCTGTCTGTGACAGTAGTGTAGTAATGTGTCAGTGAGTGGGGTGGGGGGGTTCAAAGCAAATCATAAAGACAACACAAGATATGAACTAGTTCATTTCCATCTGTGTCGAGCCGTACTGAACTGAGAGCAACACTGTCACGGTTACAGAGGATTTAAACACCTCAGACCAAAAAGAACTGATCCACTACTTGCATCTGTTCATTTTGGGGCGTTGATTCATGAATAACATAAAATACAATTTGAACATGACAGCGGTAAGTGGGGAGACTCACCACCGAAGGGGTTGATCCCTCTGGTAATCCTCTGAAGGATGGCGTCCTTCACTTCCCTCCTCCTCACACACTGGATGCCCAGGTTCTGGAAACTGTGTCAGTGACGACACAACAAGAAAATGAGAGAGTGACACAACAACATCCTGACTGCGATAAAAAAAAAACACACACACACATGGCATCATCTGCATTAACTGTGATATAAAAGCTGATGTTGCAGTTGTGAAATTAATCCCAATCATTTGCTTTGATCAGTGCAACACACAGTGAAACCTGTGTGTTGGATTCTGAATATAATATTATAATAATGTTGACTCTCAGATTAGACTTGATCTGCTACAGTGGTTCACTTCACACACAAATTTACTACAGAAAAACCATGAGGGGTTTGCAAATTATACACCCCAAAAGATACTGAGTCATCCGCAGTCTCACACACATGCTCAATTACACACGTACACACACACACACACACAGCTTTCTCTCTCTAACACGCAGCAGATCTGGGTGATGTCACTTGGGGAATTCCCATATTGCCATCCATCACAGACATGGTTTAACAAATATGCTTTCTGTGTGTGTGTGTGCGTGTGTGTGTTTGTTTGTTTCTCTCTCTCTAACTCAGTGGTCACCTCGTCACTCTTAGCGTCTTCCGAAACAGTCAAGTGAAACACAAAATACACTAATAGAGAGTGAGGTGATTATGTTGTGGTGTGTGTGTGTGTGTGGCAGTATTGATGATTAAGACTGAGACCGAGCAGATAATTACTGTGGTGACGACAGCGACAGTGAGAAGAATACGGAGCTGCCGTCTGTCGGACAGAGGTGAACTCACGCGATCACTCTGCGGTCTGGGCCGAACTCGGCCTCGTAGAATCCGTCTTTGCAGTCCTTCCCCACCAGGTCGTGTGGATGCGGTCGGTACGGCTCGTTCTTCGTCACCAAGTACACGCACACCTTCCCCTTCCCGCAGTAATTCATGATCTGTGGATGGATGGATGGATGGATGGAGAGGAGAGGAGGGGGTTCGGTAAGGTTTATAGTCGGACACTGTGAGGTTGAGTGCACACAAAGAGGCAGAGAGCTGGCCGACCTGCAGGCTGGGGTAGGTCCTGTTGTTGTCGGAGCTCTTCTCTCCGGGGATGCTGCCGGCTGAGCGACCCTCGCACTTGTACCTGAAGCGCATTCCCCTCTGCTTCGGCTGCTCGAAGATCTGGATGGACGGCTCAGCCACTGGAGAACACAGAGGAGGAGGACAGAGACAAAAGAGTCAGTAGTGAAGCTGAAGCGCACTGTAGTCAGTGGCCATGTTTCTGACTGTAACTACACTGCGGGCAGGGCCGTTGCTAGGAATTCTGGGCCCCCTTAAAGAATACTAAAGTGGGCCCCTGCCCCCTAACTTTTCCTTTTTTTTTTTCTTAGACTACGTATGTATTATCATTTTTTATTTAGCCTACTTTGTTTTGATGCTAATGCAGCATTACTATGAGTATTAGTCAGGGTCTTATGCAGAATAAATCAGTCATACAAAGATTAGACTACTGGGGTTTTTTGTGGGCCCCACTTCTCCCCTATACCACGGCCCTGACTGCGGGTCAAAAGATGCTTAGATCATCTGTCTGAAACTGAGCAACAATGAACTGAAGTCGACTTTGACCTCAGAAAGCAAAGGTGCAGGTGACAGAATGAATGATGGCTGAGTTGGGAAACAATTATTGCCGTCACCATCATCAAGACCCCTCTTTGTGTTTGCTGCTGTAAATATCTGCAGTGAAGCTGGTGTACAATGTTTTTTTTGTCCACAAGAGATTAGAGAACAGTGAGGAGTGTCTCGTTTAAGCATTCAGGGAACAGCCGCTGATTAACGCTCTGCTTTCGCAACTTTTTTATTTCCCCTTTTTTGTTTTCGGTACAAATGTACAGCAGTGCCTGAGTCTCTGTTTATTTAACTGTGCCTGTATTTTTGGCAAGGCAAGGCAATTTTATTTGTACAGCCCGTTTTTACAAACAGTTTGTCTCAAAGGGCTTTACATGGCATCATAACAACATCCTCTGCCCCTCAAGAACTGACAGAAACTAATGTCTCCTGGATGTTGATCTCATTTAATTCGTCTAATCTGATAACTTTAAAATGAAGAGTCTAGTTCAATAACCCAACAAGCACTGATTGAATGATTCGAGGTTTTGTCTCATCTTGGTTAAAGCGAAGCAAAAAATGTGGTTGAAAAGTGAAAGGAGTCCTCTTTACATGATGTGCATTCAGAAGGCAGAGAGCATTTATGTTTCCCACTGATATACTAAATGCTGACATAGGCTACTGTGGAAACAACACTGTACGTGACCTAGATGTCAGTTTTCATTCAACCAAATTCAACCCAGTTAGAAGTTAAGTGTGCTTTAAACTGCAAATCACCCATCTAGTGTTTATTAGCAGGACATTCTGCATCCCAAGCAGCATGAAATGAGTTTGTCAGCATTACTTTGACCCTTTTGTGCAAAAAAAAAAAAAAAAAAGCGGCACCACATGATGCCTGTGTGAGAGAGGAACTACAACCGATCCGGGAAGTGCGTCTGTTTTTGATGTACAGTGTTTCCAATGACATGTTTTTTATGGACATGACAGCTGAGCGACACTAAAGCACTAAAAAACGACAAAGCGTCATGTTCACACACAGAAGTTGTGGAGACTGATGGCAAACAAGTCAAGTCACATTTCTGACATAATTAGGAAATGTAGGCTATGTTTGCAAAAAAAAAAAAAACTAAGTGTCTCAGCCGTGTCCTGTCTTCCTCATTTTAAAGCTACATTAAAAAAAAAAAAAAAAAACAGAACCGAAAGATGATTCACACACATCGACATTTATAACACCATATAAAACACCAGAAACTGTAAAGGATGATGATGACCATGAGAACCTCAGCCTCTCTCACTTACACTCACACCACAGGTCTGAAAAAAGCTCAACACAATTTCAAGAAGGAAAAAAAATTGAGGAAGTGAAATTACAGTGCAATGCATTCAGTGATTTTAACTTATGAAATAAGTTCTAACTTGCGGCAACAGGTAGCTATAATTTTCACAAGAGAGGTATTGAAATGTCCTTACTTAGGTGAGGATCGTCTCCTAGCATCGAGGACATAAGGACTGAGGATGAGAACATAGCACAAAGGGAACAAATTAGGCGAGTAACCTATATATATGCAAATACAAAACAACACAGAATAGTAGTTATAATTTGACAAATGACATATCACAGTTTTGCTTTCTGTTGTAAGAGCTTCAAGTTCTGCTGAAGCTGTCCTGTAATTACTGACAATAAGTCCACTCATGCTGTCAGTCATTGCAACAAGGAGGAAGTCCCAGTGTAGTTACACAGACTTGGAATAAACAGTGTTAGATATCATATCATTTCACTGATTGATTAAACACTATAGAAACACTCAGAGAAACAAATCCCTCCCGGTGGACTCAGTAGTTACATGCCCTGATGATGATGGCTTGATTTTAGACTGGATTCAATTCTGCATCATCATCTCAGTCTGAGCCACACAACTGTTGTTATTGAAGAGTATACAAAGGTGTGTTGCTACTCACCATTCATGGTGCACAGACACGCACACGCACGCTCGCTCGCTCACTCGCACGCAGGTTACTGTCTCCAAGAGAAGCCCGAGATGAATGAGTAACAGCAGACAGAAAAAGTAATATTTGTTGAGCACACACACCGACCGGGAATTCCCCTCCGTCACCGCCCACTTCAAACGAACTGACCAATGAGGGAGAGTGAGGAAGAAAGGCCACGCCCCCTAATGCTCCTGCCTGGCTGCCTCACTGCTGAAGCTGAGTGCAGGAGTCTAGTGATAGATTGACACTACGATGATGAGTAGAAACCAGTAAAAAATAAGTAAATAAAGAGTCCAGTGGATATCCAGCTGTTCCGAAGTCAGTCAGGCCGCTTTCACAGCTGTGATATAATGTAATATATTATGTCATAGATTATTTATATTACATAAAAGATGGGTAGTTTTCATAAATGTGTGATAAAGTAACACATACATGGACTCTATTACTCTGCATCTCCTATGTATGTTTATTATACCTACATGCTATATGCTTATGTTGTCCACATACATGAGAAGATATATACATGTATGTTTAGAAAAACATTGAATAGCAAAATGTATATAAATTTGCATAACATATTGTGTTAAAATGACTGTAACAGACAATGCTGTGCAAAAATCATTATGTAGATATTTCCCACACATGTGCACATACAAATTTTATGATGGGTATAATAACACATGCTATACACAGGCCACACATGTCATAGGGTTACAGAAAAGTAACAGTAAAAGTTGAACACTGTAGGTGTACATGTTGCTGGTGCCACCATCCTCGTAGCTGCAGCTTAGGACTGGAGACTGCGGAAACATCTACATCTACAGATAAATCGATTGATTTATGTATTGATGTGATTGATATTTATTGGTATTTGACCTTTTTAGAAATGAAGAGTTCATTTGCAAAAGCAGACAACTCCGTTTAAAAAAAATGTGATAAGCAGTGTAGCCAGTGGATGGACTGATAGATTGTCTGTTTGTGTTCATCAGTTTCAATGTCTGTGAATGTCACTTCAATTTTGTGACAAAAGTCTAACATATAAAACATGGTGCATGTCTTGGTGCATGATATGTTTGCTGGTCTGAAAGACAGCGTCAGTTCAGATGATGTGAGCCAAAAATATATATAATAGCCAACATCTATATCAGAATTACAATAATGCTAATTAGTATAGAATTCAGATTAGGTTCCTGTTCTGCTCTGTTATATACTTTACCAAGGACCTATACTATAGCTTATATAGTACAGCTACTGCACATTTAGTTAGAGGTTTTGTAGTATATCTGCATATGAATGGTTGATTTTGCAGACAAGGCACACATTTATATAATAAATGTATTTATTCAACTCAAGATTAGACAAGATAAGATAAGATAAGATAATAAGACAAGATAAGGTAAGATAAGAACAAAAAATTAATAAAGACAATAATAATAAAATGGGTGCAGTTATGGTATTTACAGTACTGACAAAGTTATGGTATTGACAAAAAGGAAGGGTAATTTATAATGTACTGTCAAAGTCCGCCATTAGTCCAGAGAATAATAACAATATTCTTCTTGGGCTCTTTTGATAAAAAAAAAAAGTTTTTGAGTACACAGCTAAATGATTTGGACACAGCACTGATGGGACTCTATGTAATGTAGCTACTGCCTGTAGACATTTTATAAATAAGTAATAGTGAGTTAAATAGTGTGGGATCTCCTACATCACCTCTCTTTGATCCCCAGCATCTTCCGTGGCCTCTGCTGTGATGTGTTGTATCAGTTGTTTCCTCCTCCATGGCTGCTGTGGTCTGCCAGTTCAGATGAATCAGCACCAGCTCCTCCTGCAGCTCTGTGGATGTGCTGACGGTGGAGATCTTCCCTCTGGACACTTCAGGCACGCCCTGAGATCTCCTCACCGCCGTGGACGCAGTCTGAGGTTCTCCCTGTGGTGTCAGGCATTTAGACTTTAGTGTGTAAATCTTAATGTTATTTACAAATTCAGTTTTAAGCCCACATGACATGAAACATGTCAGTTAGTATCTAACATAATGTAACAACACTCACCATGCATGCTTTGTGTTTGTTGCCCCTCTGTTTTTTGTAAGAGCTCAGAGACAACTTTTATTTTAGGAGTTGTAGCGCCATCTTGTGGTTGTTTACAGGCCCTTTACAACCTTTAAATATGATCAGACCATTTGTAAGGAATTGACCCTGCTTCATTTTTCAGCTCTTTTTTTCCAGAACAACATTATTGGGCTTCTGACTTTGACACTTGCTGTAAATTACCATCCTCACATCACATTGATTTAACAAAGTCTGTATCTGACTCAGACCTGGGGGGCAGTCAGTGGTCTTGCAGTGCTGCAACCGTGTCGTACCTACAACTTTCCAGGGAAAGTAGACTACCCGTACTTCTTTTACAGTGTGTAGTAGCTGTTTGTCCTCTACTAAACCTCAGTTCAATAAATATATCAAATAAATATATCAAAAGGCCTCTGATGAACCATGAGCACTTAATGATGTCTTTTTTCTCCATACGAGCAAGTAAACAAAGGAGCAAAGAAATCATGCTGCCTGCTTTGGTTAAAAATAAGGTAAAAAACCTAATGTGCCCAGAGCATCAACCAAAAATAAACATAAAATTTAATAAACATAAAGTTAATAAGCAAACAATATAAAGAAATCCATACAATACTGTTAGTTTACATCTGTGCTTAGTGTGTTTAGTGTCCTTACCTTACTTGTGCTTTATGTGACTTCCAGGTTGTTCCTCCCTCTTGCACTAATATCTCCATTGGGGACAAATAGCCTAAATGTATTGAAGTGGATCATTTTTAGGAATAGAAATTCAAAACAAACAAATGCATTATAGATAACTCTCAAGGAAATTTAAATCGAACCAACTGAACTTGGCTATTTCACTTCGAAGACGTTTCACCTCTCATCCAAGAGTCAGTTCATGCTCGCATCTGACCAGCCTGGGACTGGTCCAATTATCTGGTGTGGAGACCCAGGTATTTAACCTCTGAGAGCTTTTAAGTCCAGTTCGATTTAAATTTCATTGAGATAACTACGGCCAGGATGAATGAGAATATTCACAGGCTTATTATAGATAAATCAAACAACAAACTATTAAATAGCTCCTACACTGTAAGTTCCCTCAGCTCCTCTCGTTACATCAGTTACATTTATTCTTTTATTGTACACATGTAGTCAGATTTTGGTTAGACATTCAAAAGACTTATATTAACACAAATATTCTGCTTACTTCTGCTTTAATCACTGGTTTTCATTTGCATTTCCTTCTGTTGAGAATGCAGTGAAAGCTTCTCACTTTTTTTTTTTACTATAGGTATTGGATTCTGAATATAATTTTATAATAATGTTGACTCTCAGATTAGACTTGATCTGCTACAGTGGTTCACTTCACACACAAATTTACTACAGAAAAACCATGAGGGGTTTGCAAATTATACACATACTGTATAAATCAAACAACAAACTATTAAATATCTCCTACACTGAAAGTTCCCTCAGCTCCTCTCTAAACGTCCACAGGGTTAAAGCTCAGTGTGGTTGATGGTCATTGCTCTTCTCCTCCGGGTGGAGGCGCTGCAGGACCAACATCTACACGGGGAACTGAAGCTTCTCCGTCCCAATTAAGGTAAAGAATCTGTTTCACCGTAAAAAGACGTGGTGCAGGACGACGTGTGGTGCTACCAAAAGTGTTTAGTTCAACATAAGGTTTGTAAAAAGACTGGGTCCCGCTGTATTACTCAGGCTGCACTACAGCGTCTATTCACGGGCGCGATCCCACTACTGAGCGGCACGGGGGCTTTGACCTGCTCCGTTTCCGACCTGGACCGGTGCACCCCTCCTTAGACGACCTGGTGGTCCCGGGCTCCCCCAGGAGCACCATATCGATACCGAACTTAGTGCGGACACCCGATCGGCATAGTCCGCTGCAGCTCAGAGCTCCTGAGCTCAAACGATCCGCCAGCCTCAGCCTCCCAGTGACTTGGATTACAGGCGCGCGCCACCGCACCCGGCGAGGAGCAGAGCTGCATATCGGGCTTTTAGCCTCTACCGGAGTGACGTCATCGAAAGGTCTCGCGCCCTCTGCTGGTGAAAGCTGTGTAGGGTCCATAGACTGTATGGTAGGATCCAGCACTCGCACCTGCTACAAATTCACAGAAACATCTTCATCAGTTTAACACACGTTAGTTACTGCAAAAATAACTCTTGCAAATATCGTATATGAGCTAAACTCACAACACTAAGGACAGGGCCGGCCCAAGCCTCCATGGGGCCCTAAGCAAAATCTTTATTTTGGTGCCCTCTATTACTGCCAATAATACTATTACATTTTTTACTCTGCCATTACGAATCATCATATCCTGGCAGGTTTTTACCCATCTATGGTTTTTATTCTGAAATGGCACCAAATTGAACTAAAAGTGCAGCCTCGGGTTGATTTACATTTCTTCAAATTGATATAGTACTGGGATACTGAATGTCACCTCGGTCGACTAAAAGTAACAAAATAAACCAACAGACAATGCATTTACTGTAAACACATCATCTGCTTTTTTAATTTTTTACAGAAAAGTGCAACAACAATTTGAAATGCAACAATAATCAAAGTTTTTTGTAATTACGCAGTGTTTCTATAAGGATCGACAAAAGTTACGCACTACAATTTAAAAAAGTTACTTGCCTTTTGGGGGGCCCCCAATAGTCACGGGGCCCCAAGCAGGTGCTTAGTTCGCTTATGCCTTGGGCCGGCTCTGACTAAGGAAGTGTTTCTGGGGACACAAAAACGCCACGGACTGAGGGCTCCGCTTCTTGACTTTAGAATTTAGTGGTGATTGAAAATAGGTTCACTAAACTTTTGGGGGTGGAGAAAAAAAAATAGGCTTACTTTTGTTCATTGTAGGAGCTTATAGGCTATTGATTAGGTTACCAGGTTCAACAGCTGGAAACATCAGTGTGTGTGTGAGTGTTTGCAGCTCATGTGTTGTCAACTTGAAGTTGTTCTCTGAATTCTGCAGGTGCAGTGAGTTGAGCCCTGGGGACTGTATGTTGTTATGTAAGTCAGCCTGCTGCTTCACTGAGCATACCTCACGTTCCAGACAATAGATACAATCCAGAGAGATGTGTACATTTTACTCTATTACTTGTATCTGACCACTATAAAGACTTTTTTGTTTGCATGACCTTATCGACGTGGATAATGTTGTGCACATTGGACGTGGTCAAGCTTAGCTGAGGCCTCTGGAAGCTCCAAGGCCAGCCCAGGTGCCTGGCGGCCCCTGTGGTCCACATATGGGCCGCTGGGATAGCCTTCTCCGACTAATTTCTAACTGATTGCAAATCAAGGATCTTTTTGAATTGTGAATCAGTTTTGAGTTAGGCTATATCATGACCGGAAGAACCTGAATTTATATGAATCATTTCTGATGCTTAAACCTGCTCATGAAATAAAGTCTCTGTCTCAAAGACCTTGTTCACTATCTAAACTTAACAATTACAGCAAAGGTCTAATATAATTTAAGAAGATGTGATCAGGCAGCCAGGTGCAACATTGGTTTCCTCAAAGCTCCAACTAAATCTAATTTTGTATCTCATTTGTCTGGATGATTTGAATTACTTCTGACAATACCTCTTCCCAGTTATGCAAAGACAGAAGTTAGTGGTTCTATAACAGAAAATTAAAGTGTGGCTGTATCGATGCTGTGCAGACGCACAACAGCAGCAGACTGGATGTACTGTCTAATGATTTTAGGGCCTCCATTACAACCTAAGACATCAAATCATGCACAGAAGGAAATGATGCACACATCATGTTGCAGTTTAATGATCACAACTTTATGAACACGAATTTACAAAAATACAAGCAAGACAAATAACAACATGTAACTGATATTTATGTGATAAAATATTTCACATATGCAACAGACACATCAACACATCGATGGTCACAAACACTGAAACCACAGTTACTGGGGTCTCATGTCAACAAGTGACAATACAAAGACACAAAACACGAACAATTACACATATCAGAACAGTTGATACATTTAGATTTCATAATTTCTGAACTTCTGCAGGAGGCTGGATGGAGAGTCTCCAGCCCAACGGAAACGCCGATGGCAGTAATCGCCTAGACAGTGAAGATGAAAAGTCTGTTTATTTCATTGGACAAATGTTTTTATATTTTATTGGAGATATACAGTCATTCAGATGTGCTGATGTAAAACATTACATATTGTCAAATTAACTTTATTGATACACTAATATCATCTGTTATTGTACAGTGATTGTGAGCTGTTGCCAAAACAAGACATCAACATCTTTGTATAAGAAACACTTCATTCATGATGGTGCCTGTCTGAGCATCATGAAGAGGCTGATGTTTCTGTCAGACCACAGGCACACTCAGTTAACAGAGAAGCAGCAGGTAAAACAGCAGCGCTCTGCACTAATGAGGAAAACTGAATGAGACTTATGGAAACATCTAAAGCTAAAAATAGTCCTTTACCAGAATAAACATCCCAGTAACAAAGCACCTGAACCAGAAAGAAAAGCTGCCTCATGTGTTTATGGACTGAAGAGAAAATGTTTTCTCTACTTTTCTGGACTTGTTCTTGTTGTCCCATTCTCAGAGGTGAGTGCATTAAAGTTCAAAACACAACACTTCACAATAAAGAGCGTGAGGAAAAAAGATTTTATAGGCAACATTTTACAAAATGTTGTATGAGCCCAATGATACACCAGAGTGGCACAAGCCACCGTATGGAAGAAGTACCAGTTCTGCACAGCCGGGATTTCTACAGAGCCACTTCTGTTCATATTGTTTTGTTAAAAAATGCATTTTTCACCTCAGAAATTTCAGGTTTCCTAACTTTACAGTGCTTTTCATCATTGTGAAACATGCTTACTTGAGGATGGCACGGCATCATATGAGGAGAACTCTTCTGCCTCCTGCTCACAGCGAAGCTCCTCTGCTTGGGAAGTGGCTGAGGTTTCTGCTCTTGACGCCTCCAGCATTGGTTCCTTCTTGTCTCTCACGGCCCAATGCATTGACTGCAAACAGGTGAACAAATGTATCACTGGGATTTCTTTAAAAAAATGTATGTTTTTCTTTTAAGAATCTTCACCAGAGAGATGTCATCACTTACAGTTTTTACAGAGTCATTCAAGGCTTGCCAGTCGTGGAATGAAATAGTGACTCCACTTCTTCTCCACAGGTCGTAGTTTTTCCTTTTGGCTTCGTTGCATAAAACCTCTTTGGCTTCTTGCAGCTTTTGAAAATCTGCCACTGACAGACAGAGAGAAAGTGTCAGGGGTCTGAGACAGAACATTATGCTTACAGAATAATGAGAAATAAATACCCTCTTCTTTGTGTGCAGCTGTAAGTAGCTCCCCATTAACATAATTTGCTTTGAAGTCAAGACATCAGAAAGAGGCACTGACTGACTGACTGAGGGATAAGTAAGAAAAATTAAGACAAAACAAAAACATCATAAAAAACAGAAACACAAAGAATTAAAATCAGATCCACCTCCACTCCAAATCACATTGTATGTTGTGTTATACTTCATTCTATTACTTTTAAATTGTACACAAGTGTGTTACGAGAGTGGTCTAGATATTTACCTGCTCTTGGGCTGTCCAGGTGTTTGTCTGGGTGACATGCCAAGGCTCGGATCTTGTATTCATTGATAATTTGCTCAGTCTGCAAGGAAACATAATACATATGTAATGTATTTTTGTCAAGTTTATGATATTCTGAAATCAGAGGGACATTACTCCCTTTGGTAAAAACACATTCAAATAACAAAGATACATAAAATGTGTAGAATCTTATTCTTACTTAAAGGATGGGAGAGCAATTCATGTGATGTTCTGAACCTCTTGAAAATGGCATTAATCGGTTTATCTTGTGGCTTTTAACTGCATCAAGCTCACTGTTCTTATTAGTAGAGGAAACCTTCAAAAGTTGACATAGGCCTACCAACGCCCAACGTATGTAATGGATGGTTATGTCAAAATTGACTGTAAAATTGGTCTATTTGGCTGACAATTTGGATCCTTCCAAGAACTGAGTTTACTATTTTTTTTTTTGATTCAGGCAATTTCACATACATCTGCAGAAACTCATCAGATCTGGCCTCTGTGTCCACAGGCAGCTGATAGATGCAGAGAGATACTCCTTAGTTATTAACTTTATTACAGTAACACTAGCTGGGTACACTGAGCCACTGAATTCATTCAAATGAGTCACACACAACCATCCATTTCATATAATTCATAAATCTATCTGAGAAAACATAGCTGTGCTTTGTTTCACCTCTTCATCTGTTCTACCTACCCCAACCCAGAAAAAATAAGGCCTTATGGAGTCTTTTTTCCCTTAACTATGTGACAAGGCACCGTTTTAGTGCTGGTACCAACTGATGTAGACAATAGGCTACATGACACACAGTTACTGTTTAATAAGATGTAAGTTGATGTTCCCAGCATGGGTGTTTCAGTTGCCAGACTCTCTATTGTTTATATGGATATAAAATATTCTGACGACCGTGTATTATCCTGTTACACACGTGGACGTTGTTTAAAGAGCGGATCTAACACAAGAGGCTCTGGGTGACGCACGAGCTCCCGAGGCATCAACAGGTCTCCGCTGGTTCAGCTCAGACCAACATCTGGTGTATAGCCACATTATTCATTAATCTCTCGATTCTTCAGTTCATACAGTGTTGAAGGTTTACGAGCATCAATCACATGATGTTGGTCCACTTCTTAGATCTTACAGCGTTTGGGTTTATTGATCAACAGCCATCGTGTCACCCACTAAGGAGGCTGAGCCTAAACCCACTGGCCAGAACTCACCGTGGACAGTTCATCGCAGCCTAATAACCCGTAGTAATCCTCCAAGTCCCCGGGACTGCTGTTCAAAATAGCCTCCATAAAAAAATCGTGGAAGTGTGGATGGTTCCTGTAGTGGAGCAGCTCGCCTCTTGCCCTGAATCAAAGCTCTGTTCGGCTCAGGTCGTTGATGGGCTCCCCTCCGAGCTGCTGCTGAGGCTCCCTCACCCAAAAGTTTATCTGGCAATTATTTTTGTCAGCCAGCGCCGGGTGATGAATGTGGGGAGCGCAAAAAAAAGGCTGACAAATGTCAAGGGAATGCTCTCCTGAGTTGTGGGCAAAACTGAGCTGTCCTTTTAACCATATGACGTGTGCTGCGTTCAGGTGTCCAGCTAAAAGTCCCATAAATTACAAGCATCCATGGAGGCATGACACAAGAAGCGTGCTGAATTATATTGTTATAAAATAAAAAGTTCTGATAACAGGGTTAAAGGGAAGGTTGCATAATGGTAAAGTGAAAAATATGTAGCCTATTCCATTAGCCATGTGATGCAAATAAAATCTCAACGTGTACACTACAAATACAAAATGTATAAAAGATGCTTATTGATATGACCCACAGTCTGCTATCAAGCTTTTGTGATGTCTGCACTCTACGTGCAACTTTATGCTGCTATTGAAACGTGTTTTATCCTTTAACTCTAGATTCTCCGGACGGTGTTTGAAGGCATCATTATTTTGTTATGGTTTTACGTCATCGACGTACCGGGGGACGCTCCCGTCGTGACTACTGGCGGAGAGCCGGTCACGTGCTCCATGCTAATGAGCCAGCTGTCCGAGAGGAAGGCTCTGCTCAGCGGCTCTGCGGGCTGAAGATGGCGGACGGAGAGAGCAGTCTCGGAACGGGCTTTTCTGGCGCCTCCGAAATGGACGAACCTGCCGCGAAAAGGTCGAAAATCAGTCCCGGGACCGACTATGTCCTGAAAGGAGCCGAGGCGGACCAACTCTCGCCGGTCTCCGCGGACCCGGAGAGCCGGGAGGCGGCGGCGGATCGTGCGCAGCCAGCGGAGAGGGAAGAAGCGAAGCCGGTGATGGCGGTGGAGCAGCAGGCCCCAGCGGCGGCGCTAGGCGGAGACAACAATGGACTGGGGCTGCTGCTGCCGGGCTCCGAGCCGCCGCACAAGCCCGCGGTGAAGCTGGACGACAGCGCCGGACCCCGGTCCGCCGAGGAGGGAGCCGCCGGTAGGAAACCGACCGACCGGGCAGTTTACCGGAGCTTTTAGTGTCAACACGACTCTGAGCGGCGGCGGCAGCGCGTGTTTTACAAACTTAACCGGCGAGTTACCAGGACGCGAAAAACCGGAGGAGTTTATACGTTGTTTAGCTAAGGGGTAGGAAATATGTGTGGTTTATCGGAGGTGTACTTCCCAAGACGACCACTTTAACTTCAACTTTTTTTTTTTAAGGTTAACTTTATGCAGAAAAGAAACGAGAAAACAAGCGACACAACTCGTTCCCTCGCGGCTCCAAACTTTGGTAGCAACTTAGCATTTATTAGCCCGCTTATGTCTCTTTACCACCAGCTAGTGTTGTAGTCAAGACCACCTAACCCGAGACCGAGTCAAGACCAAGACAAGACTTGGAGGGGGTCGAGACCAAGTCCAAGACCGAGACCATTTTCAAGACCATTACTGTGTTCAGATATAACCATGTGGCTTGATATTTACATTATTCTTTAGCTTAAAAGAAAAGATGATTTTTAGAAAAATCAAAACCACATCTAATTGAAACAAAGTTTGGATTAAATAGAATAACAGCACAGGACCTGCTGAAGTCTCCCACTTTGGACACTGGTGCAACCAAGTTTTTCAGATAGTTGCACAAGCATATTTTTGTAGAACAATTTAATTGTCTTAAAGTTATTGAATTACATTACATAAACCAAAGTGAGCGAGTGACAGACACGCTTAAAAGTACTACAACACGACCGCCGAGGTTTCTCTGATGAAAAGTGATTGCAGCTGGTGATAATGGTTATCAGAGATAGGCGCCATTTGTCTCTAGCCTTATTTAACAATTTGCCACATTTGTCTGTGCTCAGATTTTCTTGACCATGATGATCTCCCCTCCAACGGTCTGGCTGTCACACCGGACCACATCACCGAGGAAGATGACAGATCCTCACATGCCAGCTCCAGCGACTGGACCCCTCAACCTCAGATAGGTAAGTGGGTGAATCTCAGCAGCAGAATTATTGACCACCTCCTCTGACAGTGTTTGTGAGCAGAAAAGTGAAAGTGACCGTGTAGTAGCAGGCAGGGCTGGGGCAGCGTTCAAGTCGCACTGAGATGTTGATGTTGTTCCTTTGTCAGGTTCCTACAGCTTCATCCAGCAACACATCAGAGAGACCGATCCGAGGACCATCCTGAGGGATCTGCTGCCCGAGACCGTACTCCCACCGGACTTGGACGACATGACACTGTGGCAGATCATCATCAACATCTCCGAACCTCCGAAAAGGAAGAAGCGGAAGGACATTAACACTTTAGAAGATGTGGTTAGGCTACTTCACGAAAGTAAAAGGATCCTTGTGCTGACTGGTGCTGGGGTATGTACTGTAGCTTCAATAGTTGTACTACTATAAATGACCACATGCTTGACTTCATACTTGGTAACAGTGTTCCTGCTACTAACCCAGAATGCTTGTGTGCTGTTTTTTTTTTTTTCTTTTATAGGTGTCCGTTTCATGTGGAATACCAGACTTTCGTTCCAGAGATGGAATTTATGCGCGGCTCGCTGTGGACTTCCCTGATCTTCCAGACCCTCAAGCTATGTTTGACATTGAATACTTCAGACGGGACCCAAGACCCTTTTTCAAGTTTGCTAAGGTTTGTTGATCGTGGCCACTTGTTTGCATTCTCAGAAACACAGAAAAATTGATTCATTGCTTTACACAACTTAATGTAATTAGATACTATGCCTTTTTGAAACTATGTATTGTAAAGCCAAACATGTTCACATAAACCGTTGCAAGCTGCTACAGGGATTTGTAGAGATAGAAGTTTCTACACAGTTGGATCCGCACACTCATTTTATTATCTTTTTGAGTGAGAAAATGGCAGAAAGCAACACACACAGTCGAGCCAAAAATGTAAAACACCAGTGTGTTTCATGGGAATACTCTGGGAAGAGTGTGCATCATTTTATACAGTGCTGTAGCTTCCCTTTTTGTAGTTTGTACACATTGTACTAATCTAATACAAAGCTGAACCATTAGCATGAGCAAGAGGGTCCATGATATGTAATGTAGTAATATGGTGGTAGGTTTTTTTTTTTTTTAACATTGTTGAAAAATGTTCTCTGTAAAGTCCAGAGGAAGAATACATTCTCCAAACCTCTCTGCAGAGAACATTTAAGGCTTCAGGATATCCAGGAGGAATCTGCTGGAGCTGTATTTATTTATTAGGATTTAAATTCTGACCAAGTGATAAAGCAATGAAGGCTGCTGTGAAACCACCACAGAGCTGATAGGTATGTGGATATATCCTGCTGAATGAGTCCTCTTTGTTACAGGAGATCTATCCCGGTCAGTTCCAACCTTCACCCTGTCACAAATTCATATCTATGCTGGATAAGCAAGGGAAGCTGCTGCGCAATTACACACAAAACATCGATACATTAGAACAAGTGGCTGGAGTTCAGCGGATTATCCAGTGCCATGGTAAGTGATGCAGTTTATCTTGGATCTTGCTTATTTTCTGTATAGTCCTATCAGTGGATATGGTGTAAATATAATCTTTCTTTAATTTCAGGGTCTTTTGCGACTGCGTCCTGTCTCGTCTGTAAACACAAAGTGGATTGTGAGGCTATAAGGGAAGACATCTTTAACCAGGTATTTCTTTATTACCACAAACCGATCTGAGAGAATACTTTACATACAGTGTTGGATAAAGCATCAAAGAAGTCACAAGACTTTGCTGTTTTATAGACATATTTTCCAGATATCCTAAGTCTATCACATACTCTGTATATTAAAAGACTGCTGTAACTATTCAAATGAAAACGCACCACAAACTGTCTTGTCCCATGGTGACGTCAACGATTTCAGGGTTAAGGCATGAAAATACTCCGTGACAAGCTTCTTCCAGTCAGGAATCTTGCAGAGCCCTAGGTGGCTGATCAGGGTACACATGAACTCTTGTGTCATACACTCATGTTAGCACTGGGCTCCAGGGTCGCAGCAATGTGACCAGGAGAAGAAAATTGGACGCTCTGACTTGTCAAACACTGGGGTAACAAATAATTATTAATCACTGACTACACTGCGTTGCATCACTTGCTGGAAGGTAGCCACGGTTTATGCAATGAGCTCCGCACGTCATTTTCCTGCTCCGAGAATTCAAAATCTATTAAATGAAAAGGTCTTTGAACTTTATTTATACTGCAAAACTATGGTATATTCACAGGGTTTCCCGCAGCGCTTTCCTGTTAAGGCGGCCGCCTTAACAATAAAGAGCTGCCGCCTAAACTAACATCTTAAAAAAAAAAAAAAAAGTAGCGATATTCGCCGCCCCGCCCCCCCCCCGTCGGACGATGGCCGCATCCTCTCACACACATACACACCACAGAGAAGCGCGCACGCATAACAGCAGCGCGTGTTGAAAGCGAATACGGCACGGCGCGTCGCGTCCCCCCCGTCGATCGATCCCCCCCCCCCCGTCAACAGATCGATCTCCGCGCTACCCCCCCCCCCGTCAACAGATCTCCGCGTTACCCCCCCCCCCCCCCGTCGACAGGTCAGACACCACCTTAACTAACAAATTTTCTGGGGGAAACACTGATTCATATAGATGAGTTTCATGAGTACTGTGTGAATATGGTGCAGTTAAAACATGGTGCTCAAAAAGCATCATCCATTATCAATAACTAGAGTCAACTCCATTGGGTTTGGCACACAGCAGCAGATGTCAACATCAAAACTTTTAACTACATAACAGCAGGGGTAAGAATGAAAATGTGTATGTGTGTGTTTTTAAACATAGAATATATCTTAGTGTATTGTAGTTTATAATTGGACATATTTAATATTAACTTAATGTAATCAGCATACTTTACAATGTGAGGTGTGGTCAGCAGCTGTAGTTCAACCTGACTGCCCCCAGCAGAATACAAAGACCCATATCTTACATTAGCAGCTTTCCCCTGAGATTTTGCACCAGTGTACGACTGTCGGTTACTTGTGGAAGTAAATCAGGGTGGCAGGCACTGACTATCATCCTTACCAAAGGAATGATAAAACTTGGCACGCCGTCTCTTTTTTTTAATGCCACATTCTTTTACAATGCCAATAAAATACATTCTTCTCCCAGGTTGTCCCTCGATGTCAGCGGTGTCCAGATATTCCCCTGGCCATCATGAAACCTGATATCGTCTTCTTTGGCGAGAATCTTCCAGAAATGTTCCACAGAGCCATGAAGCAGGATAAAGATGAGGTGGACCTCTTGATTGTCATCGGCTCTTCTCTTAAAGTCCGACCAGTTGCCCTCATCCCAAGTATGTATTTTCTTCAGATGAATGGATGAATGAATTCTGTTTTCTATAACGTGCATGTTTCCATTGTGTTCGCAGTAAATCTAAAGGTGCAGTGCTTTATTTCTCTAACAGTTTCCTCTTATCATCCCATCCAGACTCCATTCCTCATGAAGTGCCTCAGGTCCTGATCAATAGGGAGCAGCTGCCTCACCTCAACTTCGATGTGGAGCTACTCGGAGACTGTGACGTCATTGTCAACGAGCTCTGCCATCGGTTGGGCGGAGACTTTGAGCAGCTCTGCTACAACACTGTAAGACTCAATGAGATCACAGAGAAACCCCCACGGTTACCAGAACAGCCACCAAGCGAGGCCTTGCCTGCTTCCAGCGACGCAGCTCAGGAGGAGCAGAAGCAGCACAGCACAGACTCAGTAACTAAGCCTTCAGAGGAGACAGACAGTCCGAATGCCACAGAGACCGCTGGTAATAATGTTACACCTCCAGAGCCTTGTCCAAACGCCCAGTGTCCCGGCGAGGAGACGGCCGAGCCTTCAGAGCCACCAGCAGAAGACGCGCCAAAAGAGGAGGCCGCCGAACTCAAGAACCAAACCTCCAACCTTGAATTTCGTAGACGATGCTGGATGAGCCGAATCAACAGAAGTCCAATCAGCAAACGCCTTGAGAGTAAGCTGCAGACCACAGTAGAGAGAAAAACACTCTAGACCATAATTAATAAACATCTGTGAACATTTTCCTAAATGTGTGGAGCTAATCCAGTCATTTTGGTCAACAGGATTGTTTCCAGAATCTAAACAGTTGCTAAAATCCAAATGATTAGAAATGCCAAAGACCCTGACCTTAATCCTAAACCTACAAAGTGATAGATTTCCTCCAATCAATGATTTCAGCTCAATGAATTGTTCTGTATTGTTTCCCACAGCAGGCCAGTACCTGTTCCAAGGTCCAAATCACTATATCTTCCACGGGGCTGAGGTGTACTCCGACTCCGAAGACGAGACGTCGAGCTCTTGTGGCAGCGACAGCGAGGAGTCCGAGTGCAGCGCAGACGGGGTGGAGGAGGACAGCGAGCCAGAGGACGCAGACGCAGACGCACTAGCAGCAGCAGCCGATGGAGAGACATGCCTCAGAGACACAATACAACACACTGTAGCCGCTGAGGCCGCGTCGAGTGTGCAGACAGACAATACTCCTGAAAAGACTCAGAGCACCACACACCTTTAAATGTAAAGTACCCTGTCAACAAAGCACTAATTGTCTTTATATATATGTTTCGTATATTTTTGACCCATCAACCTTACTATTATTTTTCATAAAGTTGAAATTGCGTGACAACTTTGTGTGAATATGCATCAATTTTTTTTTCTTTTTACTTTTTTTTTTTTTTTCTGTGCCCGCTTTGGTCACATCCATTGTGTCTGAAACCTCATACTGTATACTACTTACTAAATAGAATGCAGTAGTTGTGTTTTTTTTTTTTTCCTCCTTCTTTTTTACAGTTTCTTTCCATGTGCTAATCTGATTTTGCATTTAGATTTTGACAAATTTAGCTGATGCTCTCCTCGTCTTCTGCGGCATACCACAATTGCAACACTAGATTAAGCTTTAATTCCATAAAAAATCGCAGTCATTACAAGCAAAGGCTTCAAACGTCAACCTCGGTTCATAGTGTGGTGTCACCTGTGATTCTATGATGTGTTTCAGAGTTGGGAAACATGTAAATATGTAAGCCTACTGCCTGCTAAATAGTGGGTACTATGAGTTTCAGACACATACATTTTCAGATGGTTTACTTGAAGGCATCGTTCTAACTTGCAATATGAAAAGTTCAGCTCTGCTCTTTCCTGAGGGTAAATGCTGGAAAAAGGAACAGTACTCTTTAATTTTAGACCAAAGAACTCTTCTTCAACACGCTCTTACGTTGTCACAAGCTTTGTATGTTTAACCTGTCATTTAAATCTTGGAAGAAAAATATAACTATTGACAAGGTGTTCCTTCTGACATGTGGCAGCTAATTTTTATGGTCAATCCTCTTATTTTTATACTCTGATGTGAGACATACTCATCAAAGAGTAGACGATTTTATCTGTACAAAGTTATACTAAGTTGTAATATTAAGCCTTAGGAATATATTCGATGAGTTCACATTGAAAAACAGCACTTTTTTCCTCCTGATAAAACCGGTCTTGTTGCTTCTGTCACTTTTCATAGAATATAAGGTTCAAAACGTTTCCTTCATCCTACAGAGGAGTCTGCTGCCTGTAATGATTAAGTGTTGGTAGATGGACATATTTGAGCCACTGTGTTGGATAAATGTCTACACCAACATAATTCACATGCCATTTACAAGGTAATGTTTTGTTTACGGTTTAAGGAAATAAGAAATTTTTACATCATTATAGTTGTTATTTCTCCTGGGGTTCTCAGTAAAAAAAAAAAAAACAAGAATGAAAAACTCTGATCAGTCCATCTCTTGTTATTTCAAACACACCTGTCAGGTGTTCACACCAACACTGGGCAGACGTGGAGAGCGCCACACCCAGCGTCCGTGACCTCACCCCGCTTTCTGTGAGGGAGAACATTTTTAGACAATTTAATTTGTATTTTGGTGAAGTAATTGTTTTAAAACGGCAGCACGGAGCAATTCCTATTCATCAATTCAATCAATATTGTTTTTTATACCGAAGCTTTCTTGAAACATTTTGTCAATTACCAAGTTGATATAAAAGGAACAGATAGGCCTCAGTAAACTAGGTAAGCTATCATTTCACACACACTACTTAAATGTCATTATGTTTCATAACATTATTTGCATCTCATAATTAAAATTAAATATATCTTAAATAGGTACCACATTAACTGTAACTTCTTCTTTTGAAAAGCTATATCAGCACATTTAATGTTACCAAGAACTTAGCTTTTTTTTTTTTTTAAATGAAACACCATCCTGAAGCGCTCAAATGATAAGCGAGACCTTGAAAACTTGCTTCTTTGAATGTGAAGCTTCCCGTGCACCATTCAGTTCAACAACCCTGTACTTTATTATAATGCAATACAGCCTTGGCGTCTAAAATTGGTTTGGATTTTAAAAAAATCTTCCAGTCCTGAAGTGTCGTGACAAATATAGATTAGGTTTATAATTGATTTATAATTGTTCTTCTTAATATCAGCACATAGGCCTACAGAAACATGTTGCTGAGTGGGATAAACATTACGTAGGCCTATAATTTTGTAATAACTGGTTCATAAATGAGGAGCGCCGGTGTCTCGTCGGCTCTCTGTAGCTGTACGGTCGGTGTGACTACATTTCCCAGCTCTCCCTCTGCTGTCCGGTGATACGACATGTCGTAAAACTCACTCAACAACACCAAACCCGAGATGGACACTTCCAAACAGGGCTGACAGTTTGTGTCTTCATCTCTATCCGTTATCTGACATGTTAATGGTTGTCTAGTGTCGCCAGGCGTCGGCACGCAGGTCCGGTGGTGAAGATGGAGGCCATGGAGGACGACAGTCTGGACGTCAAAGACGACCACAACCACAACTACTGTGCAGGCGGCAGCAGCAGCGGCAGCGGCAGCGGCAGCGGCGGTAAAGTCGGCACGTATCTTAGCAGCCAACTGTCGGATATAAACACGGCGCCGCAGCCCGTGTGTCCGCCGGTGCCGGGCGCAGAACCGGGGCTGCGGCGAGGGAAGCTGCGGTCCGGCAGCACCGGGGGATCAAAGTTCATGGACTCGGACTCGGGGAGTGAGAACAGCGAAGTGGGTGAGAGCGACTGCCCGGTGGCTCCGTCCGCCGCCGCCGCCGCCGCCGAGGGGAAATTCACCCTCGACTCGACTTCCAAGTTCCGTAAGTTGTCTCACAGCAGCCCCGGTGCCAGCCCCGGTGCCAGCAGCGGGGCCTGGCGCCCTGCAGCCCCCCGGCGGCAGGCCGAGCTGCCGGGCGGCTGCAGGGTGATGCTCCCGGCAGACAGCACCGTCAGCTCAGGCCTCCTCTCTCCTCTCTGCTCTCTCTCTCCCACAGTCCTGAACGCCATGGCCGTGGAGGACTACCGGAAAAACCACTGGCCAAACCTGGAGAAGGCAATAGACCGTCTGCTGGTCCAGCATCCCAAAGACCACATCTCCGTGTCTTATGCACAGATATACAGGTGAGACCATTAACTACACACACCACACGAGCTGCATGTGCAGCTTTCCCCACAGTATTTGACTTCTGTTAGGACCTGTGTAGTCTCCATGTGCATCACTGCTATTGTAGCTGAAATGCAGCTTTTCTGTCCTGGTCTTCTCTGTTTTCTCAGTTACATCTACAAGTGTGTCTGTCAGCAGCACTCTGAGCTGCTCTACAACGATTTAACATCAAAAATAACAACTCATCTGCAACACATCTCCACCCACCTACAGGTAAGGAAATACAGATACAAGCAGTTTACAATAGGCGGCACATTCATCTCAATTCACTTTAAAATGTGTGATTGTTTTGCAGGCCAGCCCACCGGAGAACTTCATTGAGAACTTCAACGTTGCGCTGACACAATACACAGCGTCTCTTCAGTGTATAGTTCCTGTATTCATGTACTTGGTGGGCATCTTTTTCTTCAGTACTATACAACTAATATAAACATACAGTATAACTTGAAATATTGAATGAAAGTTATTTTACATGGCATGCAGCCACATATAGCCTGGTGCTGTGGTGTTTTACCCACACACTTTGGATGTGTCGGCCTCTCATATTCTTTGCTTTGAATGTTTTCCAGAACAAGTTCTACATCGAGTCGAAGCTGAACAGAGACCTCAGAGACGATCTGATGAAGCTGTTTGCTGATCACGTCGCAGAAAAACACGTGAACACACTGATGCGTGAGTGCATCGCTTCCTGTGAAGCATTGGTTCCTTTAGTGAAATTAGAAAATTGCTGCCGTCCTTGTTAATGTGAGTCTGTGCTGAGGACCAACATGAGTGATCTCTGAAATACTCATGTTTTTATGTTTGTGTTTCTTGTTCAGCTCTTCTCATCGAAGCTCATTCCATGCCATTTCAAGTGCAGCCATCTACAATGGCTAGTGTGGTTAAAGGCCTCTACAGCCTCCGACCAGGTGAGCTGTTAAATCTTATGTATTATCTGTTTGACTTTGATTTAAGTGGAAACTTGTGCAAACAATACTGACATATTTATTCATTTTCCCACCCCACACTCGAGTCACTTTATTTGCATCCTCAGTTAGATTTGGTTTGTGGTCAAGTGTACAGAAGTACAGAGAAGTCCAAGGCATCCATTCACACAGTGTTAGGCATCATATAACTCATACAGAATTATATACTAAAAAGATAAAACGATAAAAGGTTATAAGTTAAAGAGCTCCAGTGCTTATCAAAACGTCATATACATATTAAACACCAATAAAGGATGCAAACTTTACGAGAACTAAGAGCCTGTGCAGATCTGCAGTTTACAGCTTGTTTACCAGTGTGTTGGCAGCCGGAGTAAAGCCGTTTTTATAGCGCTCTGTTTTACACCTTGGGAGAGGCTGGAAGTCACTGTGCAGAGGGTGCAGAGGTCGTCATTTAAAATGGGCTTGGATGTCAGCTGTAAGTGTCTAGTGCGCAGGAAGGCCGGGTTCAGCTGGGTCTCACTGATCAGCTCACTGGATCAGAGACTTCCAAACCATGACACGAAGGAAAATGATAAAACAGAATCAGTCAAAGCAGGATAAAATAAGGTTCATCATGGTTTAATCTAGACGGAACTGGGACAGACGTTCCCTTTTTACACACAGCCGCACAATCTTTCTTCAAAGTTCAGTTTTGAATTCATAATCAATCCAAGGTGTCTGTACTCTACACATTACACTGATTGACCTTTCATGCTGGAGTGTCAGCATATTTTCTGAAATCAGTTATTATATCTTTTGTTTATTTAGTTGAAGATATCAAATCAAATTTCATTTGTATAGCACTTTTCATACAAGTTTTGTAACACAAACTACTTTACATATAGAGACATACCCCCCACCTTTCATCCCACAGTGCTGTTAAAAACCAAGACATCTGATGTAACGCTACTTCGTCATGAGGAAACACGGGAGATTATGTTAATAATAAAGTAAAATAAATAAAAACGGTAATGTGTAATAAACCTGACAATAAATGAGAGAATAAATATATGAATAAGTAAATAAATGAATGCAGCTATGAGTAAAAACAAAGTAAAATGGCATTGAATAAAATTCATCTAAAGGCTAGACTAAAAGATAGGTTTGAGCTTGCTTTTAAAAGTATGTACACATCACTCACATCGTTTGACAGTGTTTCTCACCTCTTCCAGAGTGGGCCCAGTTAGCCCCAGCTCTCTTCTCTGGGTTTATCCCCCAGATCAACCCTCCTGCTGTGGAGTCTCTGCTGTCCGACTACGCTGCTCATGACCAGAAGCTCCAGATGGAGCTCTCCATGAACGGATTCCCACGGTGAGCTCCCCGAGGCCTCTCGCAGTCTCTGTAGATGCAACGCAGCTTCAGTTTTGCCCTAAATGTGCTCTCCTGGTTTTTTTTCCAGAGGCGACCAGTCCCGTAAGCGCGCCAGTGAAGACTCCTGATGCCGCCGCATCCGTTTGCAGAACTATTACTGTGCCTCCTACATCTTTATCACAAGTTGGCTCACCGCACTAGGTACAATGTTAACAATGTGTCAGTCTCATCTCCCTCGACTCGAGGTCACGAAACACTGTGAACAACAAAAAGGAGGTGACGTCGAGTTGTCGAGCAGAAGCTTAAAGAACAAGCACACGGGCGTCCCATCACGGCGCGCTCTCCTCTGTGATCACGACGCATCCAGCTTCGGCCTTTCGTACGGCGCTGCTGTGTCCTCAGACTGTTCCCTCAGTTGAAGAGTGCCTTCACGGTGTCTGTCTGATCAGGTATCCTCACAGGGGGAGAGGCCGATGGCGGGCGTTTCATTCCTAACCTTTAACATGGAAGTGTCTTGTGTGGTTTTGATAGACGGGGCTAATCAAGACTTTCTACTGCTGCTAATAATACTGTCCATGTGTTCATACTACAAATCCCTTGGTTTCACCCACAGTGTGTGTAACCCAGTGGCCACAGTCAACACAAACATGTGAAAAGAAACGGAAAGCAAATCGTTGACCTCGACTATGATTCTCTTCTTCATGTTGCCTTTACTGTGTTGGTAAACCGGATTGTATTTTCCAGTTATGCCAAAGAAAGAGGATTTGCAGTACTTGTTTTGTTTTGTTTCCTTTTTGTATATATAATACATTGGATTGAAGCTCACATTGTTAATGTTGTATGCTGTCTGAGTCACTGAGCCATTTAAGTTTTTTTATACTAACGAATTTTGAGCTTTGGTTGACCTGTTTATTTGTTAAACTCAAGTCTAACTTTGAATATTACTTGTTTGTTTTAGCCTCACATGTAGGACTGGCAGGGATTGCCATGCAGGAACATTACACAGAGTGCCAGGAAGCTTAGACAACCACGCAGCAGTGTTTGACAATTTCCTACTCGTCCTTCAGTCTGTCTGACAACTTAACTGTAAATATATTGAACCTGTTGCTTCACGGACTTATTGAAACAAATGATATGCAAATACCGTTTTGACCTAAGTCTGGCACAGCCGTGCATTAAATGTAAATGTTCCGAACATGTTACAAGCCTGTTCACCATGTAAATAGTTTTTGTCTCTGGATTGTGGTCGGCGTACACTAGCATCACTTTGATACAAGGTCTTACACTGTTTTAAGTGTAAAAAGGAGCTCAGGCCTGCTTCCTCCTTTTTTCCATCTATGGTCTTGGAAATGGTTCTCATCGTCTTTCCAATAAACTAACGTCATTAACTGCGGGACACACAGAGATGATTTTGCTTTTCATTTTACAGTATTTTTTCGAACAGGGGGTCTCGCGAACAAGTAGGCATTATTGTAAAGCTGACGAAGCAGAGGGAAATCACAATCATTATTACAGATGCCAAACACTGGATGTATTTTATGTTGGTTGCTGGGATTATATCACTTTGTCTATAACATGCTGCAACAGTATCCATGCCGAACTGAATAAAATTCCACTTGGGTCAAATGCTGTTTCACAATCTGTTACAAAACACTTAAGAAAAGCTGACAACATCTGTTAATCCTGGTGCTCACTGCCAGATGTTTAACCACCTGCATTTCTCCAAGCCAGTATAAGTGTTAATGAAATGATTATTGCTGTTCATCTGTTGTGTTAACATTAGTCTTTGTGTCTCTGTATGTGTGTGTGTGTGTGTGTGGCTCAAACAGGGGCTTCTAATTCTGTAGGCCCGAGGTCTCTGACGGACCACTGGAGGAGGAATCCCTTTACAGCACGCCCCCCCTGGCCAATGAGCAGGGACGCCACCCAGACACATGGGCCAGGCCTCCCCCCAAAATAACCTGCGACCACTGCACTGACAAATGTTGCTACTTTTACTGGTGACAGGTTACCCTAGCTACTCGGCTCCATATTTTCCCGTAAACTCCAAGGTTAACTCTGCACTAGAAAAACCAGGAAGGCCGGGGCAGCTGCCTGTGTCCCACATTTCCCCAGGTGGCAGCAAACGGGAAGACCGGGCGGAATCTCCCTCTTTGAGCACAGGTGCACCCCGAGGATTTACCGGTCCTTCACTGGGGGGGGCAGCTGGGTTTATTCTGAAGGTAAAACACACCACCACCACCACCACCACCACCACCCCCTAATTTGATTGTTGTTCAGTGTCCTGTTCATCAGCCTGATATGCTGTGTATAGCCTCAGAAAATCTCTGACATTGAGCCTCAGACGAGCCGGAGTCTATTTCTGTTTGAATGTTATGCTTCTGTTTAATTGAATTATCTTAACCTGCCTGGTGTGTGGTGCTGTGTTTAGCCAGGGGCCCGTTCGTCCGTGTGTGGCCGGGGTTGTGCGTTATCTCACTCAGCAGTGGCTCATTTATGATAATTATAGTTCTGTTTGTGTAATTGTATTTATGACAGATCGAAATCCTGGTTTCACAGACACACGGAATGAGAGGGACTTCTTCCTTCCTTTTTTTTTTTTTGTTGATTTTCTTCATGTAAACTGACCCCTCGCTATTATTAGATATGACTTGGGCTTGAAGGCTGTTTGCAAAGGATTAATGTACACAACAGCTGCAGCTTCAGGTCTGTTGGAAGGGCATTGCTGTCCCTCTTAATTGCTCTGATTTGAGTGTCAGTAGCATATGTGTACCCTATCTCATGTCTGTATTCAATAACTTGCTCATGCCCAGTGTGAAAAAGTGTGCAAAGACTAAACGACATGCAAGTGTGTGGTTGGTGTGAGGTAGAGTGGGGCAGAAACCTGCCTGCCTTTATCCCCTCAGATCTGGTGTCAGCGCATGAACCTGACACGGTGTCGAGACGAGAGGAAGGCTGAAATTAGGCTAAAATAAAAAGCTATTAATACCACATATCCCCTGCTTTTAACCATGGCTCCTGTGTTCATGGTTTGTCATTGCCCCAGATATTTCACAAGGGAATGTTTTCATATGTTTGGTGTAATATTAATGTGGGGTTATGGACCAGTTTAAGTCTTTGTGTTGAAGATCTAGTGTATTTGATGTGCAGGGATGAAAACAAGGGCTTTGATTTTAATTTGTTGACACCTGACCATAAGTCATTCCCCCTTTTTCTTACCTTTTTAAAGTTTTAAAGTGGGAGACATGTCAGTGATGTCAATGACATCAGAAAAGAGGAAAGAATGTGAATCAGTTCTGAAAAATGGTGAAGAAAATTCAAAATATCTAGTCTCTAGTGACAGAAGACAAAGAAAAAGAGTAAATCTACACATCTTAAAAGATGGAAGTTGTACGTTTAGGCATGGGTCACGTTAACATGATATCAACGATGACAAAATTACATTGCTGCATGGTAATTTTCTTCTAAGAAGCCCATTAGTTAATTGGCTTATCTTTCCAACTCAGCTGCTTATCATAAATGTCTAAAGGTAGATGTTTCTATTAAAGCTCCATACAGTATGTAGATGTCCATGTGTAGTGTGATTATAAAGGGTTCTATATTAGCACTGTGAAAGTGTCAAAGCCTCAGTCAGAGAGAGGCACACATCCCGTATTCAGAAACTGAGCCTTAAAACCAGCCGTCAGTACTTCTGTAACTTTGTGATGTCACAACAGCCAATTGAAATATACCACCAATTTACCAAAATTGTAAAATATGGGACATGTTGAAGCAAACAGACGTGATTCATTCGGTTCTTAAAGTGAAAATATACTGAGCCACTTTGGAGGTAGGAAATTACTTTAAAACCTGTGTGTTGGAAACTGAGCTGCAGTGTGATTGATTGCCTTGTGATTATTTTCACAGCATGCAAGAGAACAACATTGACCAGCCACCGTCACTCTCTCAGCTCCTCAGAGAGAGCTACCTGGCCGAGGCCCGAGCCCAGCAGCGCCACAGCGAGATGAGCCGCTCGGACGCTTCCTCCACACGTCTTCAGATTTATGGATCACTCAAAGGCAAGGCTGACGACTCCGTGGGCCACAGTGACCCCCAGTCACCAGACCTCTCCGCCTTCCTCAGCCAGGAAGAGCTGGATAAGAGCGTGAACCTGGCCCGCCAGGCCATCGGACATGAGCCTCACGAGGAGAGGGCGGAGGTCAAGGCCTCCGGCGCACCCTTAACCCCTTCCAACATCTCCTCAGTATCGGTTTCTTCCTCCACACCCCCTTCTGTTCCCCTCACTAACCCCTCTCCTGCTCCTTGTGCTGCCCCCACCTCTGTGCCCCTCACCCAGCCAGCCCCTGAGTTCAAAGAACTGCCAGCAGCACACACAACATTCACACCAGACAGAAAGGTGCACAAAGCCTCCACACGGCAGGACCACGTGATCAGGAACAGCAGGGACTCCAGCGAAGGATTCAACGACGACGACAGGTCAGCGAGGAACGCCCCGTACGGGATGGAGACCCAGTCCAAGAAGGAATTCCTCAACAAGGCAGCAGACTTCATCGAGGAGCTCTCCTCTCTCTTCAAGGCCAACAGCTCCAAACGGGTACGACCAAGAGCGTGCAAAACTCACAGGAGTAGGGTCCAGAACAAGAGCCAGAGCGATGAGACAGTTTATCCCCTCAGCTCAGACGACAGGGAGCGCGCCATCCTGCCTGTGGAGGTGGAGGAGGAGGAGGAGGAGAGAGCCGGCCCTGCCGTGAGCCACCAACCAGAGGTCCAGCTGGACTCTGGGACTGGGCACGTGGAGTTTCAGGACTGCAGGATTACTGAGGAGCAGCCGTACAACTGTGTTTCCCAAAAGGTGGAGGAGGAGGAGGCTGAAAGCTGCGCCCTGACAGAAACTCCGTACCCAGCAGATCCCGTGTGTGAGCCTCCTAGTTTCATCCAGAAACTGAAAAGCAGGGAGGTTCCAGAGGGAAGCAAGGTCCAGCTCGACTGCATCGTGAGGGGACTCCCCGTGCCTGAAGTCCGGTGAGTGAAACCAGAGCTTTAACCTGCTCATATAACTTTATATTAGTAACAGATACAATAAGACTTCATGTTTCTTGACTCTTCCAAAACAAATCTAAATTTATCTCACTGAGTAAATAACATATGAATAGCTGAGGCCTGTGTGAACTAACTGAGCTTTTGTCAGCAGTAGAGGAGAAACCTGTTGGTTGTCGGTAGACTTTAAGAGCTGAAGGTGAGGGGTCAGAGCAGGGTCAGTCATGATGATTATTAGTATAAATTTAAATGAGGTACTTTGCTGTACTTAATATTTATTCCACAAATGAGGATGTTGCACACAAAACGTATGATGAACTCAAAATGAATGCATCTTGCCCAACAGCATGATAGTCTAATAATTAGACACAAACTGTAACAACAAAACTTACCCATTAAGTCATCAACACTATAGTACAATACCATAACATTTGATAGTATAGGACGGTAATTGAGTATTTTAATTTAGTGCATTTGCTAATTTTAATTCAAATGTTTGGGAATAGGAAATAACAACTGTAAAAACATGCTTTTAAATGAAGCACACAGAAATACTCAGTGTGTGTTAGAGCTCATGTCTTGTCATGTCATCAGTATTAACTTATCACACACATGATGGTATTGCCACCTCGCTAACACCTTACATGAAACTGCATGAGAGCAGCACTAAACATATGTGTGAGGTCATTCAGGATCGGTGTTGCTCTTAGTTTGTTTACCAGAGATCAGTTTGTTAGCAAGTTTGTTTTTCAGTAAGATGTCTCCCTCAGGAAATATCAATTTAAGAGACCCTTAATGAAAAGTGGTGATGTTATGGGTTTACGTAAAAGCAGCTGATCTAGACTGATAATGTGTGACATCATGAACTATATTGTGTCTTGGTTTACACTATGATCTAATTACTTTAATTACTGAGTATTATAAGAAGTGTGAGTTAAGGTGAATCATACTGTTATAGATACAGAAACACAACATGTGATGGTGAACAGCTGATTCTGATTGGTGTTTGTTTCTGGGACAGAAATCACATCAGGCTTAGTTAAGTTAAAGGGATAGTTTGGCAAATTGGCCCATTGCCATAATCCCTATAGTTTTAGGAGTAGGTTTGTTACCTTTATTTGTCGGTGTGAGCTGTTTTTACAACGGCGGAGCAGAGCCGCGAGCTGCTCAGAGCTACGTTATGGAGGCTAATGGGATTTCTTGGTTTCCCTCATCAAACTAATCAAATACACAATCCAACAACTCCAAAACACTCTCATAGACAAGTTGTGACCTGCACATTCACCACGCTATGAGATAATAACAGAACGTTAGACAGAGTTGTTTTCGAGGTAAATTCATGCAAAACCGCTGATGCGCGTTCCCGTCAGGGGCAGTTTTTCGGCAAGCAGTCTCTGCATTTACCTCGAAAACAACTCTGTCTCGTAACGTTCCGTTATTGTCTCAGCGTGGTGAATGTGCAGGTCACAACTTTTGGCATTTTGGAGTTGTTGGATTGTGTATTTGATGAGTTTGATGAGGGAAACCAAGAAATCCCATTAGCCTCCGTAGCGTAGCTCTGAGCAGCTCGCGGCTCTGCTCCGCCATTCTAAAAACAGCTTGCACCAACAATTAAAGGTAACGAACCTACTCCTAAAACTATAGGGATTATGGCAATGGACCATATCTATTTTTAACTATTTTAACTATCGCTTTAAGTTAAGTTAAATTCAGTCAAGTCAAGACAAGACAAGACATGACAAGACAAGACACCTTCATGCATACATTTTGAAGGCAAACATGAACCATAAGTTTGAAATCATCAGGTTAAACGCTTTTGTCTTTTGCTCTTTGTGCCCCCATCAAAAGCTTAACTGATTGAGGCTGAGGTGTCACACTATATGGGGGCATGGGCTTGTTAGTCCCACTGCACATTGTTGAGCCACTAACATATACTTGTTCAGGGGGAGAATGTAGCTCTAAGCCATTTTTAGACTGGACTGGCACTGGGAGCTGTAGTAGAGTCTGATAATGGAAGTGAGTGAGCTCGTGACAGAAGTATGAAGAGTTTGGTGAGATGATTTATACGGCTATTGCTTGGTGTGCAGCTTTATGTGGTTTGTTTCTTGCCCCTGAGGATGTGAGTTCTGTTGCCGTTGTTCCTACGTAGAAAATGTGACTTCCTCAAAACTGTGTTGTTTGAGCGTGGTTCTTATTTTACATATTCTGTAAGGAAGTTTGTGCTTGTTTGTGCACTGCTCACTCATGCAGTGTGTATGTGTGTCGTCAGGTTCATATTTCCCCTAATTCTGCAGAGCTGCACTGTCTCCGATGCGTCAGACTATAGCATTGTGTGTATTCTACATCTATGTTTAGCGTTGTGCGTATGTGATGGGGTCAGTCAGTCAGAGCTCCCAGGCTCCGGGGAAGGTGGGGGGGGGGGATCAGAACCAGAGAGGGGAATCTCCTCTCTGGTTCTGATCTCCAGAGGGAAAATAGCCCGGACAGGTGCAGCCGGCGAGTGGGCAAAGGAGCGAGGGGTCTGTGACTCACAGGCCAGCGGCCCCCTTCTACTACTCACGCTTTCTATTTAGACCCTTACTCAATAGAAAAGATATCAGCTCAGCTCATGCAGAGCGCTGTGAGCACATTCCTGCAGCGTCGACTCTGTTGCATCCAAGTATCAGGAACAGAGACTAAGTGTGGCCTCGTGTTTTCTCTGCTACTTTTTTTTCATGTAACAGACTAGATGTCAAACTTAAAGGGAGCTTAGTTTGTAACTAGAAAAGGCATTTCCAAGAATGGAAATGGTGTGACTGCTGACAGCAGCTGAACGCTGTTGCAGAATTAGCAAATAGTGCAAGCAGTGATCACCATACAAATATTTGACCAAGGTCGGACTCGAACCCACAACCTCATGGTCAATAGACTTCCACTCTGCCTCTAGGCCACAGTGCACACACAGTTGCAGAGACTGTTGTCTGTTGATGAGCTGCACTCTGTCTCACTCTGACATCAAGAAAGCTTGAGAGTCAAGCTTGAATGACTTAGAATGAAAATTTCTGTGAATTTCAGGCTGAGAGCAGCAGTTTCAACATGAAGCAAGTTATCAGAAGTCAACAGAGGACAAGTGTGGCTACAAAACTGGAGAAAATAATTTGTCTAGAGTTTAATTTGCAGAAAAAGTTAAATATTTTAAAAAAGTATAAATAGTTAAAAAGAGAAAAGTAATGCTGATAAAGTTCAAAAAAAGCTGCACGTTTTGATATATGAATTGTTGAAATAGCACAACACCTAACACACTAACCATATGGCCACAGAGAACCTGAGTTACAATGAGCTTTATACTATGAGGAATCAAAGACTGTCCAATGACAGCTGAATAATTGGAATCAAAAGTCAAGCAATGAAGTGAAAAGACTGAGGCAGGAATCGAACCCATGACCATATGATCACTAAACCTTTACTCTGCCACTCGGCTACAGAGAGCACACTGCTTTCAAGACTGTTGTCATTCATTGTAATGTGATGATGTGCTGCAAACTGGTATGAGTAATCAAGGAGATAACAAACACCTGTAACCAATTGAAGGCGGGGGAGGAGAGCAGAATTCAACGTAACATAACAAGAGTTCTTCCCTTGGATTCGAACCAGTGACCTGAGGGTTGGCAGGCATCTACCCTAACCCCTACACTACAGTGGAGTTGTGAAGAAGAGAGGTTGAGACTTTGATGAATGTGAGATTTTTTGTGAAAAAGTTAAATATTTGAAAAAGTATAAATAGTTAAAAAGAGAAAAGTAATGCCGATAAAGTTCAAAAAAAGCTGCACGTTTTGATATATGAATTGTTGAAATAGCACAAAGTATGAAGGACTAGAAGAAGACCGTAAAAAGGCGGAAGAAAATGGCCAAACAGAAGAACAATAGTGTGACTGCTTCAGCAGTCACACTAATTAGAGGAACAGTTTGTTGTGTAAAATGCTTCTTGAAACATTTTAAAGTCTGGAGTTTGAGACATTTTTAGTTGCAGTGCCAAGCAGGCTAATTGGCTGCATATTTAGAAGTAAGAGCATCTGATCGTGGGTGATTTATGAGTTTGATGAAAGCAGTGGATGTGATATATGACTGTACGATGACAGAGGGCAAAGCATTGCCTCATTCCTGTTTGTTTATTGGCTGGATTTAATAAAGCATCAAGGCCTCATGTGCTCAAAATAGACAGACTCAGACGTAGAGGCTGCTGCACATGATGCTGCTCAGGAAAGGGGGGAAGTTACAGGTTTACAATTATAGTCGTAAAAAATAGACTGTTGCCAACCGCCATTCCAGGATACTAGGTGTCACTAAGTAGACATTGGCCCATATTTGATGATACTGAACATCAACAACTGGCATATTATTATATATTGCGTTAAGTAAGTAAGTTGAGTGTCTACCCCAGAGCCACCTCTGACTGAATTCTGAAAGCAACAGAAACAATAATAATATTATTATTTAATATAAATAGCATATCATATAATTTATTTACTAAATTATCACAATGATTTTTGTTTATTTATTTCTAATTTGACAGTGTAAAATAGTAGATTACAATATTAAAGTCCTGCCATGGATCTTTGCTGAGAGGCATCCCCTTAAAAATAAAAGAAAAAAGGCTTGATAATTAATTTTGATGAATAGATTTGAATTAATTTTAATAGATTATGCTTGTTGCTTTAAATCTATTTAGATTCATAACATCAACAGTGCATTGAAGCAGCCTGCAAACTGGCATGGTTTGCTGCTGGTGTTGCTTCTTGTCTTACAGGGAAAGAGATAGGGCTTGCTCATCAAAACCTTTTCCTCTTGGCCTGCATAACTCTACTGACTGGCACCATGCCAGAGGCACGATTAGGGAACTGCGAAAGACACCACATGGTACCAGCCCCATAGAAACAGTGTCATAAGGTTAATAGGAGGGGAAAAAGCAGTGTGGGTTTGAAATGGTAAAGCAAAGGTATACAAATTTTTTTTTTTTTTTTTGGGTCGCTTAACGGCACCTTCGTTGCAGTGGAGGTTTGCGAAATGTGGCAAATTAAAGGTCCGACATTGTGTAATGTGAAATTCAAGTGTGATAACAAATCAGGTCTGGGTTCTATATTAATACTGTGAAAGTGTCAAAGCCTCAGTCCACAAAGAAATACACAGCCTCATAATAAGAAACTGAGCCTTAAAGCAGAAGTAAGCGATATTTTTATGTTAATATAAGTCTTAAATAGTTATATCTTCCGACAGCAATCACTTACATAGAGTGTTTGGACCGAAACACGGGTCTCTCAGTCACTCTGCTCTGCTGTAAGCCGAGGAGAAAACTTTTCTCGTATCCTACAAGTTTTATCCAATGAGGAGAGAGAACGGCATGAAGGGCTGTGTGTGCAGCCAAGGGATGTGCCTGAATGTGGTGACGTAGGGACGAGGACCAATAGATCCATGACGAGGGCGGGGGCTGCTCACTCCGTCGGCTGACAAGAAGTTATGGTGCGTTCAAGACAACTCGTGTTTTTTCGACCTGTGAAGTCGTACCAGTTCGATCTGGTGCGAGTTCATGGGTCGGAAAAACACGAGTGGCCGTTATAGTTACTTTCACAGGCATCAGGTCGGAGAAACGCGAGTTGCGGGTTGCCTGGAACGCTACAAAGTCGTAAGTCGTGACTTGAAGCTGTAATTTACGGTTTCAAAAGCCTGCCTGGAACGCAGCATTAGCCAAAACGACCAGATCGCTTACTTCTGCTTTAACTAGCTGGCATGACTTCTGTAACTTTGTGATGTCACAACAAAGTAGTCACCAAGCCCCGCCCACTGCAA
The DNA here is from genome assembly GCF_045865225.1 of Trachurus japonicus. Lineage (NCBI taxonomy): Eukaryota > Metazoa > Chordata > Actinopteri > Carangiformes > Carangidae > Trachurus > Trachurus japonicus. The sequence goes on from NC_140921.1 coordinate 21,431,061, forward strand.
TTGCACTGTAATAACAGAACAGAACAGTTATTGCCTCTCCAAAACTAGAGTAAAGTGCACAACAGCTGTTCAGTTTGAGAAACAAGATAACTCCCCGACCACTGGATACTAAGTGAATACAAAATCTAAATGCAACCAAAGTTTCTGAAATAATGATGATAAACAAAACTTCTTTGATATTTGAGGTAATTGATTAATATCATAAAGATGCCCAATAAACACATAATCATGTGTACTTTCAGTGTACTAAATTGCACGGTGTGTATCCTTGAAGTTTAAACCCCAGACGACTAACCACTGCTCCACCATGCCACCCTCCCCTTCTGCACATACAAACCCCATTAAACATATCAAAATGAATGGTGAGTGCAACAGTTTACTGTACACTGTGGTGATTTTTACCAGCACATTTAAATGTCGTGTTGCACATGATTGAAAACTGTTGCAGTGGAGGAAGCTGCAATACAGCTACGAGCCGTTCTGAGCAGATTTCTGTATGTATTTAATCACAGGTGGTTTTGTGAGGGTAAGGAGCTGGAGAACAGCCCAGACATTCAGATCATCACCAACGGAGAGCTGAACTCTCTGATCATCGCAGAGGCGTTCGAGGAAGATACCGGACGTTACTCCTGCTTCGCATCTAATTTCTATGGCACTGACTCCACGTCGGCTGAGATCTACGTCGAAGGTCAATCTTATTTATTTATTTTTTTTCTGGGTTATCAGTTTTACAGTGTCATTGGTGATGAACTACACACGCCTATCTGTTCTCTTGTCCTACAGGTGCTTCATCTTCAGACTCTGAGGGGGAGCAGCATTTTGAACACGTAGCTCAGTGAGTTTTTCTAGACCCACTTAAAAAAAACATCACTACCTCATTTAAAACAGACCATTCTTCTCTTAATTCTGTGATTTTTAAAGGCTGCAGAGGAAAACCCAAGCATCAGCTTCAACTTCACCTCCATCATCGGGCCAAACCCTCTCTGCAGAAGAGGAGGATCTTCTGTCATCCAAACCTGTAGCAGCCACTGAGGAACCAGCAGAGGAACTGTCCGCACCATCGACTCACCAACCTCCTCTACTGGTCCAGACCGCCACCACAGTACTTTCTGTCCCAGACGTCTCTAAAGTACCTGTGGCGTCTGCAGCGGAGCCTGCTCAGGAAGGGTTAACTGGAGTGTTACCTGAACAGGTGTTTGCTACCCTATCACAAGGCGATACAGAACTTTTAGAGGTCCAGGAAGTGTCAGCGTCCTCCACGCCACAGGTCGCTATACTGACAGCTACGGCCCCTCTCTTGAACACGGTGGGTTCACCTGTGATTCCTGTCCAGGAAACCCCAACACAAACATCTCAACCTGAGGTAAAACATCACACAAAACCTCTCTACACCAAAACCTTTGTTTTAAAGGGGACATATTATGCTCATTTTTGCTTCTTGACATGGTACCTTGATGTCTAAAAGTAATGTTAGTAACATGCTTTGGTCAGAAAAACCAAAAGATTGAGCACAGCTGGTTCTCTACACACCAGTTTCACAGCCCTGCTCTAAACGGTCGGTTTAGAAGCTTCGCTCTGGTAGCTGAGGTAACCATGGTAACCACGGGAGCGAGGGCTTGAATATTCACATCACCCGGCTTGTGATGTAATAAGCCGGGTGAAATTAAAACGGCTTGTTAAGAGACACATTTTCTTACTATGGCAGTTTACAAAATATTGATGTAGTTGTCAAAACTGACATTTAAGGGGTGAGGAGGCACTCTGGATACGCAAATACACATACTAAAACAATGAAAAAGTGAGTTTTGCATAATATGTCCCCTTTAATGTTTAGTTTAGTTTATTTCAATCTGTATGTTCCCTGTTGTCAGAGTCAAACCTCCAACCACAACTACCAACAAGGATTAAAAGGTCAAGTTATCATGGCTGCTCCTGTATTCACTAAGGTAGGGTCCATGTACAAAGCATCTAGACTGCTGTTGAGTATTATTCTGTAGGGCTGACCTCCAAAAGTCGACTATTCGACGATTCGATTCGGAGGGGTCTGATTCGACTATGAACCTCGTAGTCGAATCTAACCAAGACCGTACCATTCTGACTATATGGGGGTGCCCACGGCTGCTGAGCATAAATTGTTACATAGAATATCTTTTTTCGTTATAAAAAGCCTATTTTGATACAAAATCTGCCTACTTTCTGTTAATAAAGAGTTCAAAATGATCTGTGCATTTAAACGGTAGTCTTAGCTTCTTACTACGTATTAATAAATCACCCACTGCAGTTGCACAATCAAATGAGCGGAGGTGAGCAGTAGGACCGTCAAAGTCACGGTACTCAGAAGTCACTGCAGAACACTCACTGAGTGGCAAAAAGACGAGGGGCAGAGCCGCCAAAGTTTAAAATCAAGGAAGTCTGACAGTCTAACTTTGTCAACATTTATCATGCATGACCTAACAGCAAAACATTGTGAGGTTACATCTGACTTTGACCGAGTTACATTCAAGAACCTGCTTTCAATCACGGAAAATAAATTAACTCCAGCGGTGATTTTTTTTCGATGGATCAGCTGTGTTTACCGTTTCAAGTGTCAATAGTTCTGATGGTTAGACAGATGAATTAGTCCCTAACACATCCTAAAGTTTGACATGTCAGAGTTTTTCAGAAGAGGAACTTGTTTTTTTCCGACTTCCGAGTTGTCATGAACGCACCATCAGTGTCGGGAGTCACAGCTGTGATCTCGTCCCTCTGCAGCCTGTCTGTCTCTCTGCCGGTGCCGCGGTCACACTGTGTGTGTTACAGGATTGATTAACGTAATGTACGGATTGTCGAGTCCTTCTGACCTCCGTTTGTTTTGATACTACTATGTTTTACCCGGTTTCTCTGTGTCCACGACCACCGCTATCCTTCATCACGTTGAGGGATGTTTGATTTGCCACTCACAGTGCGAGCAGGAGCGTTGTCCAGGGCAACGTAACATAAACGCATACCCTGGCTCACTAAAAATCATCATTGTGGGAAATAAATAAAGGTATTTGTTTTACACCTCCCATATTTTTTAGGTGGTTTAGCTCTTTTGTTTGAAACGGGGAAAAGTCGCAAATTTGCTGCTATCTTAAAAAAAAAAAAATTATAAAAAAAAAGGTTCGACGATCAGTCGACTATGGCAAATTCTGACGAATCAGATTCGACTATGAAAATCCTTAGTCGAAAACAGCCCTATTATTCTGTATATCTATTGATGTAACAAACTGTAGGGCCGGTCTTTTCCCACCAGAGCCTGCAGGAGCTCATTGCATCAGAAAGCCAGCTGGTGGTGCTAGAGTGTCGCGTGAAGGGGACACCCTCACCCAGAGTGGACTGGTACAGAGACGGAAAACTCATTGAGGACTCTCCTGACTTCAGGATCCTGCAAAAAAGTAAGTGCTGCCGCTGCTGCTGCTGTATTAAAACTGCAAAGATCTTGTCCTTTTGTATTTATGTCTAGTTTAATCAAGAACAGGAGTTTTTAAAAATACAAAATGTAAACAGAAAGCCATTGCATCTTTAATTCAGCTTAACTAAAATTAGTTAAATGATGTAAAGAAACTCGGCATGCAGACAAGAAAACAAAAAACATTGATACAAGTTGGACTTTTTATGATAAAATATTATGCCTAATATACATGTTGACTTTTTAATTTCTAATCTTTTCCAGTGGTGAGAATTTTAATGAGCCCAGAAAATGGTAACATTTTGATATTACTTTTAAAGTTAAGAAAGTCCTTCCATGTTTCAATCTACCGCTAAAAAACTCAGAATTGTGTTTTGAAACTAATAAAAAAGGTTTTCTTGCTCTGAATCAATGTGGTATAATCAGTTATAATAACGAGCCATGGCGAGATGCTGATGATATTAGAACCATGACTATAGCTGTTGCACTTAATCACAGTTTTCTCATTTGTTTCCTTTTCAGAGCCCAGATCTCCAGCTGAACCAGGTACATATTTTATAAAATCCTCATCTGTCAGAAACACAAGTGTTGTGACCGCAGCCCAGCAGCTGCCTGTCTGTATACGATGCTGCAGTGTGTACATATTACTGAGCTCCAGTGTTTATAGTCATTGGCCGAGGCGTCTGTTCTTCTTCTGTACATAAGCCAGGGCTGCTTTTCCCTGACTCTGCACCATATAAGGCAGTTTCCCATCCTGTGTCAGGACACCATGGCAGATCATTTCAACTTGTGGCTGCACATAGACTCTCTACAAACAGCCCCCACTGCTAGGCTTTTCCAAACACAAGTCATGTAGCTTTGCTCTCTGTGTTAAGATGCAGTCACACCAAACCAACCCGATGATGTGAGTATCACTTTTCTTTTACTGCTCTAGAGGAAATATGCACTTTGGTGATTGCTGAGGTCTTTCCAGAAGATTCAGGGCAGTTCGCTTGTACGGCAAGCAACAAGTATGGAACCGTGTCCAGCACTGCTGCACTGAGGGTCAGAGGTAACATTTCTGTTTTGCTTTTTCAAAGCAGCAGCAGTCATCATGATGTTCTTACAAACGTTCACTAAGATTTCTCTGTATCAGGCAATGGCAGGAGCAGCGGCCATGCGAGGCCTCCCAACACTTTCACTATGGAGCCCGCTCGAATCCAGGAGCCGTCCCCTACTACAGCTCCCACTGTAAACCCTCAACCAGAGGTTACTGTGACCAACAGCATCAAGCCCCACTCCAGCACCATCCGCCTCGACCCTCTCGTCTCCAGCACCTTACGCCTGGACCCCTTAAACACCAGCACCCTCCGTCTGGACCCGCACAGCTCCAGCATGCTGCGCCCGGACCCCCTCCGCACCAGCCTGCCCAGTCTGGACCCCTCCAGCCTGAGCAGCTCCTTCCTGAACACTCGCAGCACCAGCACCCCAAACCTAGACCCTCTCCACCTCTACCAGGACCCTCTGGGATCCAGTGGAGCCCGTCCGGAACCGCAGAGCAGCGGACAGGTGCTCTCATTCCCAAAACCCTTCGCCGCTCTGCCCGCGGCCGAGGCTCCAGCTGAGCAGGAGGGGTCCAGACCCGTGCTGACATCATCTGACACCAGCCCTAAAGCGAAGGGGGCATCGAACCATCACAACGGTAACCCCGTAGTGTTGCCCCTCCCCGACCCTCCTCCTAACTCCTGCCTTAAGACCAGAGCTCAGGCTAACCACAGAGACTCTCGCTCCAGCTCCAGAGTCGGCCTGCGCGTGCACTTCAAACTGCCCGAGGATGAGGAGGACGAAGAAAGCGACGCGTCCAGTCCGTGTGATGATGAAGACATCACCGATGCGTCGTTCAACAAAGAACCGCCGCCGGTGCTGGCTAAACCCAAACTGTGAGTATAGAGCAAAAAGAGAACAGGTACACGAGTCTCAGGAATTTCACACTGGTAGAAAGTCAGAAAGGTGAAGCAGAGGTCCAGACCATGTCCCTAGTCTGAGATAAGGAGGTATTGGAGAGGAGGGAGGTTCCTCCTCCTCCTCCTCCTCCTCCTCCTCCTCTGGCTCCACTCGCAGCTGTAATCAGTTGCAATTCATAAATGAATGCATGCGGACTTCAGATGTGGACCTTTCGGCTTTCTAAGACAAAGGATGGCATTTTCTATTTGTAAGTTTACCTCTATGCATCTATGTTCATCTAATCTTGAAGATAATGCTGTATGGTTTCATTTGATAAGCTGCTCGTTGTTGCGTTCTGTACTTCATCATCGGCTTTAAACAACCAAGATAAACAGAGAATATGCAGTTCAGTCAGACTAAACCAGCAGTAAGTCGATGACAAATGAAACACAACGTCCTGTTTACTGTAAGTGTTTTGAGTTTCGAACAGTGTTTTGTTTGTAGGCTACTTGTTAGTAGCCCATAAATGGTCAGAGTATTCCTCTTGCTGACTTTGGCTCATTCCCTGCGGGGTTTACTGTGCGTGAACCTAATTTACGAGAGCGGCGCACTGAGCCTCTCTCATCCTCACCATGTATAGTGTCATTTTTCGGTGCTTGATCTGTTATTTTTGCTTTTGCTTTTGCTCTGCCGCCAGGGACCCGGCCCAGCTCCAGCTGCTGCACAACCAAGTCCTCATGGAGCAGCAGCAGGACACCGAGCCCGCCCAGCCCCCGACGCACGTCCAGCCTCAGTCCCACCCCCCATTCCAGATCCAGGTCCAGCCCGAGGTCCAAAGCTCCCACGAAGGTCCGCTGTGGTCGTCCAGAATGCACCGTGAGCCCCAGCCACCGCCTTTCCAGCCCTACCTTCACACCGCGCCTCCCCCACACCAGACCCCTCCCCAGTCCACCGCCGCGCCTCCGCTGACCACCACCGCCTCCCCCGCTCCCTCGCTGAGCTCTGCTCCGGCACTCGGCGCCACCTCGTCGCCTCTCCTCAACGCCTCCCCTGCTCCTCCTCCTTTCAGCTCCCCTCCTTCTCTCCCTCAGTTCAAGACCTCCTCCCTGGTGACCTCCCCTCCGCCCGCTCCACACCTCACCACGGCGCCTCCTTTCAGTGCTGTGTCCATAACCCAGATGAACACCATCCACGCCTCCCACCTCAACCTGTCCCCGGCGGCTCTGAACGACCGCACGCCCACTTTCCAGTTCTCTCCTCCGGCGCCAAAGCTCAGTACGCTCCCCGCGGATTCGACTCCGGCCTCGCAGCAGGTCACCTCCCCCGCCGCTCTCCTGAGGAGCACCCACGCCTCCCTCATGAACCTCACCGCCTCCTCCTTCAGCTTCAACTACGCCCGGCCCAAGGAGTTCATAGCCGCTCAGACCTTCTCACCGGTCAGGAGTCCTTCCCCAACCGAATCCCCAGTGCCGCTGCTCCACGAACTGGCCGCCGAGCTCAACTCCTCCGCAGCCAGCTCCCCGACCATCCCCCCGTTCTCCCCACCACCTCGATTCTTCCCCACAAGGGTGCTAACGTCCCCCACCAGCCCTCCCTCCCTCGTATCCTCACCCATACCGGGATCGGCGCACTTCCTGAACAGCAGCTTCGCCGTACGAGCGCAGTCGCCTCCTCAGGCCTCTTCTCCCACCTCCAGCAGCTCCACGCCCAGCCCCATTCAAAACCCCGTGGCCTTCCTCAGCTCCGTCCTGCCCTCCCTCACCCCGAGTCAGGCCACAAACTCAATGGGCTTACCTAAGAGAGCTCCTTTAGGGTACGCCCACTCTGACGGACTGTAATTCTCGTAAGAACTACTGTGAACTGCTGTAACACATTTTTATCCCAATCTTTCCTAAGGTTACAAAAAAAGGTACCTAAAGCCCGGCTCCCGTCGATTGAAGACATTCGTGAGAGCAGAGAGAACCTCCTGCACGACATCGAGAAGAAGCTTCGATTTAGAGACGATGCTCCACAGTTTCCACATCAACAGGTACCAAGTATTCTCCAGCTCCACACCTATGATTGACTTCTCCTTTAATGACTCTCAGTTGCAGTGATGTAGTGGTGAATACAAATAGTGAAGCAAACAGCTACTTGCACAAACAGTAACTTATCTTCCTAAGCTTTATCTCAGCCCACAAGGTCGGTCTACTGGAGTCTTACATCCCTGCTCAGTTAGATACAAGACTGTGTGAATGTCAATAAGTGATCAACTTGTGTTAGTAGGTCCTCATTAATTCTAACTAACCAACTGCTGCGATCTAGTTTATTTAATTCTTTAAACGACAATGTTTTACTGCAGGCTACATTAACCAAAGACTGTGCTACATTCTCACCTGTCTCCTATGGAAACACAAAGTCTTTAATTAAATGAATATGTAAATAATTAAGAAATAATCACACGCTTAGAAAGATAGATAGATGGGTAGCATGTGCAACCTAGTTAAAGCTCCATACAGTATAAAGGTAGACGTCCATGTGCAGTGTCATTATACAGCAGGTTTAGATTCTATATTAATACAGTGAAAGTATCAAAGTCTCAGTCCACAGAGAAATGCACCCAACCTGTATTCAGAAACTGAGACTTAAAACCAGCAGTCAGGACTTCCTGTAACTTTGTGATGTCACGGTAAAGCAGGGACCATTCACACTGGATGAACACTTTACATAAAACAGGAAAAGTGCAAAATATTAGACTAAATAATTAATGTAAATGTAAAAACTCAAAATATTTTAGTTTCTGTGCACCTTTTTCGTTTACAGCAGAAGCAACTTAGATAATGACTTTACATTGTTATTGCTAACAGGCGACAGTTGGCATGAGCTGTCGAGCTGGCTAGCTTAAGAGGCAGGGGACATGCAGTCTTTACCTCACCAACATTTCTTTCATTTGAATGTATGCCACATTATCGTCATATAAATATTTGATAATTATTTAATAATTAATTTAACATTGAACACTTTGAAGCTCCATAGTCTATTAATGTGTTAATTTCGCCCCTTTACAGAAAAATGTATTTCAAAATGTAAACTCCTAAAGAGCCATAAAATCACTGAAACTGAGTCAGAGGTGATGAATAACAGAGCGTCAGCCTTCATTCCCTCCCCAGCCACTCATGGTTATCCATCACTGCGTGTCAGTGTACTATAACAACAGATGCATGCTATTAACCGTAGCTCGTGTGCTATTCCATCATGTACAGTTTGTGTGTCTCTGTTTGTGTTCATCATCCATCCCTATCCTCTCATAGAAGCTGAGTAATGAGGGGAAAACAGCGAGCAGACCGCTTGGACCAAACATTCCTGCTACTGTCATTAGCTATGATGAGGTACAAGGATCTTCCCGTCCCAGGCACTGCTTTGCTTGAGGCTGTATGGGTTACTGTAACATCTCAGCCCCAGATTAGGAAACTTTGAATATTCTCATACACTTATGTAAATAATACTATGGTTAATTAATAACTCTAATCAAGCATTCAAGCTTCTGTTAACTAATATATAACCTGCACGTATAATCTAAACAGGTTTAAAATTCATCAAGCTAATGTAATGTAACCAATCTACTGTCTGTTTTAATTCTAGCTAATGTTCTCCAGTTTTTAATGAACTGATTTTACAGTTTCCCACTGAAGCTTGCAGCCCTTTCCTCCTGATTTCCACATCAGATTTCCCATAAGGAAATATTTTTTTTTTTAATTTTCTGAAAAATCTCATTTCACAAACCTACATATCATCCTTAACACTTCACAAACTTTCATAATCTCCCAGTTTTATCTTTCTGCCAGCCCCTATTTGAAAAAGCTACCAAGAGGTTGTTAATATGAATCAAATGAGGGGTCTGAAGTGATTTTTTTCTTTCATTTCTACAGTTCGTCTTCGTCTGTTCTCTGTTTTACCCTCAGCATTATTTTGTTTTTTGGTTGGAAGGGCAACATCTTTTTTTTTTCTTTTTACCACACAGGGGTGATACTGTCAGACAGATGCAACTGCATGATCTCATCATCAAGTGGTTTAAAGTCACAATCTGTGCCCTTGAGTTACAGATTGTTTACTTTAATACCTCTGGTGCTACATGCACAGAAGCATGTTGCCTCCTAGCTGCTGCATACCTCTCCAGGAGCATTTGTTTCTTTATCCCAACATGTTAAGCCTCTATGTACAATATGTGCATGGTATTGTATTGTACATTAAGTCAACTCCCAGGGAACCTTTGGGTAGACACAACAACAGATGGTGCATGCAGTGACTCGACACTGCCTGTGGCGATTACTTTGATGTAGTGGTTTTCCTCTTCCAGGAGTACAAAGTGTCCAGTTTTGAGGCGAGACTAATGAGTGAGATTGAATTCCGTTTGGAGCGAACACCGGTGGAGGAGTCCGACGACGAGGTGCAGCATGACGACGTCCCTACGGGAAAATGCATCGCGCCAATATTCGACAAGAGGCTGAGGAACTTCAGGGCGATGGAGGGTGTGCCTGTCACCTTCTCATGCAAAGTTGTGGGAATCCCTCTTCCAAAGGTGAGAGGTCAACAACATCTGTGCTGCACAAACCACTGACTGCATGATCCTTTACCTTCACGCCCCAACAGTCCTCTTTCAAATCCGTCTCCCTCCTCAGGTTTACTGGTTCAAGGATGGTAAGCAGATCTTGAGGAAGAACGTCCATTACAAGAAGATTAGAGAAGGCGACGGGACCTGCGCTTTACACATAGAGTCCACAACCAATGATGACGATGGCAACTACACCATCATGGCAGCTAATCCACAGGTCGGGCTTCACTCTCAGGTTCCTCATCTTCCCTCCAGTCGTGAAATCTAATCTGATGTTTTATATCCAACCACCTTCAGGGACGAATCAGCTGCTCAGGTCATTTAATCGTCCAGACAGGACCTCCCAGAAACCGACTGGCACCTATTCACTCTCAGAGGTGAGCATCCCTCTGTGTATCCATATCTATACTCAAACATACACCATAGCCAAGAGTTAAAGGGATAGTTCAACATTTTGGCAAATTCACCTATTGCCATAATCCCTATAGTCATAGCAGTAGGTTCATTACCTGTAATCATCAGTGCATGTTGTTTTCAGATCAGCGGGGCAGAGACGTGAGCTGCTCAACGAACACAATGGAGGTGAATGGTACAGGTCCCCTGTTCCTCATCAAACTCAACAAATACACAATCCACAATCCAATCCAACAACTCCAAAACACTCTAGTGGACAAGTTGTGACCTACACATTCACCACGTTATGGAATAATCATGTACAATTATGTAACATTACGACACATGAAGCAAATACTCTGAACTACTTGCGCTTTTGAAATCACTCCGCCCAGCAGCCATGTCTGAAATGTAGTTCTGGCTACGGCTACGCATTTGCCTCGAAAACAACTCCATCTCATAATGTTATACTATTAGCGTGGTGAATGTGCAGGTCACAACTTGTCCACGAGAGCGTTTTGGAGTTGTTGGATTGTGTATTTGATGAGTTTGATGAGGGACAGGGGACCTGTACCGTTCACCTCCACTGTGTTCACTGAGCAGCTCACGTCTCTGCCCCACGGATCTCAAAACAAGATGCACCGATAATTAAAGGTAATGAACCTGCTCCTATGACTAATAGGGATTATGGCAATAGGCGAATTAGCCAAAATGTTGAACTCTCCCTTTAATGTGGAAGTGCATACGTGCTCACCTCTTCTTCGTGTTTTGTCAGGGTAAGAACCCGCATACAGGAAGTTGAGAGTGAGCAAACCCAGGAACGCTTCTTTCGGCCTCACTTCCTGCAGGCTCCAGGCGACATGCTGGCTCACGAGGGGAGACTGTGCAGACTAGACTGTAAGGTAGGACCAGGCCCTGGTCTCTGACACCGTCACTGAGATATGGCACTTGAGCCTCGCCTCACTGTGCGCCCTGTTGTCCTCCCAGGTGAGTGGACTACCCAGCCCAGAGCTGATGTGGTTGGTCAACGGGAGGCCAATCTACCCAGACCTTTGCCACAAGATGCTGGTGCGGGAAAATGGCGTCCACTCCCTGATCATCGATCCTTTGATGCAGAATGACGGCGGCACGTACACTTGCATAGCAAGCAACAAAGCAGGACAGAGCTCCTTCAGTCTAGAGCTGAACGTAGTGGGTAAGGACTGGATGACCAAGGACCATGTTAGATGATGAAATGATAATAATTACTGTTTTTTTGTTGAACACTTTAATGTAACATCCTGTGCCATGTTTGGAAGTTCCTGTAATCTGACTGGTGTCTACTTTAGAGAAAGAGACGAAGCATCCTCCCCAGTTTCTGGAGAAGCTTCAGAACATGGGCATCCCTGAGGGAACTCCGGTGAGGCTTGAGTGTCGGGTGGTGGGCATGCCCCCTCCACTCATCTTCTGGAAGAAAGACAATGACACCATCTCTAGAGCTAAGGACAGAATCAGGTCAGTAGGAGTTCTGCACCTCCACCGTACCTGGGCCCAGTTGTTCAAAGGTAATCTGATCGGATTTTCGATAATGGACTGGATCAAATCTTGAAAATGGGTTGTTCAAAACAAAAAACGGATTCTGAGATCGGATTTGATCACGTAACCCAATCTTGGTTCTAATCTGGATCAAACCCTCAGTTTGTGTTGTTCAAAACCTTTCAGTAGGATCGGGATAACTTTGATCCAAAATCAGGATTATTCTGATCCCAGCAGTTTGGCGGTATCAGTGTGGATTTCAGGAACAAAATTCAAACTTGTGAAAAAACAGCATTTATAATGCAGTATATATACATTTATTGAAGTATAGTATTTTGCTCCTGATTTTTTAAACCATTACAGTGTTAAAGTAAGTTAAGTTAACTTTTGATTATTCCACATATGAAGAAATTTCCCCCACCTACTGGATAATTAAATTAAACTTCAAGTTTGAATTTGAAACACATGGAAAGATATCCACAATTTGACTAATGTACTGTATATTTGCTCTTTTATTTATTCAAACAGCCAGACCAGATAAGGTCTGAAACAAAAAACAGCACAGTATTCTACCTGTTTTTTACATACCTAGTAGCCTTCAGTGTGATATGTAGTCCCAACTAGAGCACTCATTATCCAGATTTGGTAATCTCAAAAAGTTTGTATCTGGATCAGACTGATCCAATCCAACTTTGCTTTGAACAACTGAGATAGACGGATGATGTGATCCTGGAAAATTAATTTTGGTCCAGATTACACCTTTTGAACAACTGGGCCCTCATGTCTACAGAAGTTTAAATTAACTCTTTACTCTCTCTTCACTGCAGCATGACGCAGGATGCCACAGGATATGTGTGTCTCCTCATTCAGCCAACAACAAAAGAGGATGGAGGCTGGTACACAGTGTCAGCAAAAAATGAGGCAGGAGTTGTGTCCTGCACCTGCAGGCTTGATATCTATGGTAAATATTGTGTATAGCTTCAGTCAGAGATGTGCCACATATTCAGCACTTCACTCTGAAGTAGTAATACACGCTGTCTGCTGCACCTTCAGCACAGTGGCATCAGAGCGTCCCCGCACCCATGAAGAAATCCCCGCGCACGGGCAGCCGCTACGCCGCTCTGACCGGCCAGGGGCTCGACATCAAGTCGGTTTTTCCCACGTCAGACACCAGCCCCATCCTGTTCTCCAGCTCCCCGCCCGAGGCCGTGCTGGAGAGCGAGGAGCTGTGAGCCCTCCGCAGACGCTCTGGGTGTGGGAGGCGCTTAAAGCAGAGTGATTATCTGAGCAGATTGTCATGTGGTTTGTGTGATGCATTTGAAGTGATACATTCAGAATAGAATGGCAAAGAGTTGCTGCGTTAAAGCTATCAAGCACTGATAGTGGGTTTGTCACCATTCCTATTTACTCAAGTCGTATGAAGAGTGTTTCACGTACAGCAAAGTGACAGATTTGCAAAGTCTTAGTTCATGAGCCATCCGTGGAGTGAAGATTGTTCTCTGACAGGTTTGAATGATCTACATTTGTTTTCTACATCTTACTCAGCTACAATAGTGAAGTTGTTGCTGAATGTAGGTGATAACAACTGTTCTTAATAGTTAGTCCTGTTCTCTAAGTGGTATTAACACCACTTCTTTTTATTGCAAATCACATGTACAGTGGCTTCTTAAAGTTTCCAGACCCCTTCACTCCTGCAAACTTCAATCTTTTTTTAAATTTTTTATTTTATTTTATTTTAAATGGATAAAACATTTTGCCAGTCGGCAATCCATAGTGACAAAGTGAAAGAGAACATCCATTCACCACAATCATCCTTTTAGGGAAAACTGCGGGAATCCGAGCTAGCATAGGGTGAGGGTGGGCTACAGGTCACCAGTTAGAGTCAACAGTTCACCTGCATGTATTTGGATTGATAAAGGGAGCTCACATGGAAAACATGGAAACTCCACACAGAAGGTTTTGTTGCTGTGAGCGGATAGCGAGAACATGACATTAGAATCTTTTGCAAATATATCAAAAGTTAAAAACTAACATCTTTACAAAAACATTCAGTTCACTATGATTCAGTGCTTTGCGGATTTTGGACAGTTTATCTTGTTCTTCCTGACACCTCGACCTCCAACAGACTGTAAACTCCCATCTTCATTTCTCTACTGATGCTCCATGTGGTTTGTAATTTTATCAGTTTAAATTTGAATCTTCAGCATAATAAAAAGTTCAGAAAGTGAGCGGGTGTGAACGCTTCCTGAAGCCACTGTTCATGCACTGTTAGTACTAGTTTCTTTTAAACTTTATATAAAAAGTAGTAAAAAAAAGTTATTGTTTATTAATAATCAGTATATTAGTTGAGAGTATATGAATAGACATTTGAATGTGCCGTTCAGATCAGTTTAAAGACTCCAGCAATGTGGGATTCTTTCTACACTTAACTAAATTATTTCTCTACGTCCATCACTGGGTCACAGTTTTGCACTATGGTTTTCATGTGCATGCCCATAGATGATGAAGATGCAATACTGTATAACTCAACAAACACTGTATCTGCTCACAGCCGTAATTGTAGTATGTTGTTAGTCTAATTCATAGTTTGTAGTTAAAACACTGAAACACTTTCTTTGATTCTTTTTTCTTTTCTTTTTTTGCTTTCAGATGATTTAATTAATCTTTGCATTGACAAAGATTTATCTCCTTCATCACATTTACAGTTCAGGACATATTATCAGAGGAACGAGTCACGACTCATCTGAGTTTATTTGTGATAAGATGCCACCCAGTGAAATGTATCCCTCAGAGGTTACTATTGAACCTTGATTACTAAAAGAATCTGTTTAAAAAATATATTGGGGAAAAGTTTGAAAGCACATATTCAACTGATGTAAAATTGCACATTGTAAAATAGTTTTGTTCTCCTAAGAATAAAGTTATATTTATTCAAAATTGTTTGTTTGTTTTGTATTCACGCTGCACAGACGGCATCTGAAATAGTTCTGCATCATTTTCACATCATTTCTATATTTAAGAATATTATGGCCGTTCAAAGAGGAACATGGGAATTCAAATCATGTCATTATGGAGACCTTGTATTGACTATGCTGTAATCAGAACCCTATTAGCTTAAACTGATGCCAGATTCAAAACAAATAGGAGAGCCCAGAAGCCAATTAAGCATTGCTAATCAGTCCAATTAGAGGGGAAGGGAGTTCAAATAGGCATAAAATTACATTCACCTTACGTGACCTAATTATAGTCCCAGCATCATCTCACCAGCTGCCAGACCTACTTGTTTCCTCGCGGCTTTATGTGTTGCTGAGATGTAAATATCTGTGGACTCCACTGTTTTGAAAAATTTTATTTCATTCTTCATTCTTTTTTTCATCTATTTCTTCCAAAGATTACTATATATATTGATTTACTGAATATTACCACGATGATTCAAATAACGTTTGACGTTCTCTGTACGTGCTCAACTTTATTATTGCAGCAACAACACAGTAATAGTAGTAACATTTTTTTTTTTCATTCTAAATGTACAAATGTAAAACTAAAAGTTCTGACACACTTGTGATGCCATTCCCTAAAAGCATTAAAACTAAAGATGATCTTATTAATGCTGCTCATTTAAAAATAATCCTGTGATGATAATGAGATTTACACTTTCTCCTGGACTGAAACATACGCTTAGCTCCTTAATCTCAGTTTCCCCATAAGGAGATGTGGATTTACGAGGGTCGGTGTTTCTGTCAGAGCAGACGGGTCACTCCTCAGTTGAGACATATGGCTTTTGACAGAGGGCATGGCTCAGCCATCGGTGCTCACGGCAAACCAATCGTGTGAGAGGTTGCAAAAAAAAAAAAGAGAAGACACGGAAGGGCCGGGCCACGTCTCAGACGAGGCCCTCAGACAAGACAAGCAGCAGCTGGCAAACTACATCAATCTGTAATCAATGAACCAACTGGTAGATGGGATTATATGCCTAATTGCACAGCTAACCAGTCCATCCCAAAATGACCAGACAGCATCAGCTTGTGTGCATGACCCACTACCAGAGACGGGCATTATTCTAGGCCTCTGACAGTGATTAATCATTCATAACCTGCCTCTACACCCAAGCTCTGAGTTGGTCAATACACAGTGACAGGAGTTGTGTGTCCCTCCTGACAAAGGAGCACAAAGTTGACATCAGAAATGAAGGCAGCAGCAGTGGTGGAGGAAACATTAGGATCCATACCATAAACATGGTCAAGTCCTGCAGTCACGTTGTACTGAATTTACAGGACACAAGTGCAGCATTCAGCTTGATGCATGTAAATATTAAATAGACTCATTTTGTAGAGTCAAGTGTCTCTTTTTTACACTGTAATATTATTATTACTATTACAGTAAACTCTGATTATTATTATTATTGATACATTGATATGTACAGTATGCTAGTTTTATTAGATACATCTTTCAAGCTCTTTATATTGAACGGAAAAATTGGTTTTAATTTACAAGGCAACAGCTGATGGATAAATTCATCAGAGGAAAAATTATTGGTTGACTATCAGTAAAAAGTTGGATTAAACTCCATGTTTACTTCAGCCACAGATAAACAGAGATCTATTATTATAATTCAGATTACGTATCGAAGTATAGAGAGAAGAATACAGTAAGGATTTTTCATGTAGGTTTTGAGTTACAGTAAATCATGTATTTGGTGTGTGTGTATGTGTGTGTGTGCGACCCTCCTGTATTACAGAATTCAATGTCGGCAGATGGAGAGGACAGACAGACAAATTATTCTGTCTGTCTCATTTTCTCGGACCACTACACAGATCAATTATTTATTTCACATGTGGTCTCCTCTTCATCAGGAACATTAATGCATCCCACATACTGTGATTCATTAAGGCCACGGCACTGATAAAACATCCTTAGACTGTCAAGATACAGAGTAGAAGAAGTTTCATATTTCTCTCCAAACGCATGGGAAGCTGCAGTATAATCTTTACCCCATCTTGGTCCATATTGTCAGAGACTCATAATCCCCTGATGTGCTGCTAAAATCCCTCAGGTTACTGGCCACACTTACACTTCTGTTGCCTCAGGCTAATCTCAGATTATGGTTATTGTCATATGGAGACCAGTTACATGAGAAGTGAAAGGAGACATCTTGGTGGATTATGTAACTTTTTTCTCTTTTTTTTTCGTTTTAAAGGTGCCTCCAGAGATTTTATCTTTAATCTGTAAATTGACAAAACTTCTTAATACATTTCTATGAGATATTTAAGAGGAAGAAGATATTGATTAAGAAATGACAATAGGACTGAGAATACTCTATGTTTAGATTTACTCATATTGAAATATCCTCTAAAATTGTCAATTTTAAAATTGTTCAAAAATAATACTGGTGCTTTTATTAAGCCATTTTCACACTTCTATGATGTAGTTTCCTGAATTCTGCTAAAACCTGGTTTAATTTACATTATTTATCATATTCTCTTTACATTAAAGCTTAATTAAGAGTTCAGGCATGAATTGTTAATTAGGTTCTTAATGATTTTAATGATTGGGGGGAATACAAGTAAAACCATGGAGCATCCACAGTGCTGGTCTTTTAAAGTTTGTTTGCACCATCAGCTGTGGTGAGCTGAGCTACCAGATGGTACTTTTGGTGTTTGTGACACATGGCTCTGAGTGAAGCCACGGCCAGAGAGCCCAGCCCAAGATAATTGGAATTTCATTAAGGTCTTGTTTGTGTGTGTGCCGAGTGTGTATATACATGCCCTTGTGTGTGTGTGTGTGTGGGGGGGTGAATATGAGTCTGCATGGGTTTCTCTATGAGCAATATTGAGGATGGGGAGCAGGGGGGCAGGGACTCCACCTGCTGCCACCTGTTCATCTGCTCGTCTTATAAAAGCTGCTGCCTCACTGTCTCCAGGATCACAGACACCTTGGACTCTTCAGACTGTCCACTAACCGGGGTAACACACATCTGACACTCAACACACACACAGGACAGTGTGGACATCAGAGGAAACAGAGGAACCTCTGAGGAACCCTGAAACCAAACTGGAAGCTTCTCTGACGGACCTACTGACTCACAGCTGAGTCTCACTCATCTGAGGACCATCTCCGGTTTGATTCTTCAAGCAAAAGAGAGGAAAAAAAAGCCATGAAATCCCGTCGACCCAGCTGCACCGACTCTGGATCCGAGTCTTCGGAAGCAGACTCCAAGAGCCCAGAGAAGACCACGCGGCGGAGGATGGCGGCCAATGCCAGGGAGAGGAAGAGGATGCAGGGTTTGAACACAGCCTTCGATCGCTTACGTAAAGTGGTCCCACAGTGGGGCCAGGACAAAAAACTGTCCAAATATGAAACCCTGCAGATGGCCCTCAGCTACATCATGGCCCTCAACCGGATCCTGACCGACGCCAGGAGGCACAACGCTCCTCACAGGCAGTGGCTGGACCTGCAGTTTGACTGTGTGCAGCCGGAGAACTACTCCTGCCTCATGAGGTACGACTCCCCGGGCGAACAGGACTTCATCCACTCAGCCTTCTCCTATCAGTTCGATGGACATCAGGTCCACGCATAAACCGCTGCAACCTGTGTTTTAATCAGTCATGTTGTCGGGTGTGGGTGACTGTGAATATCCTTCCTCAAGTCTAGGAGACAGTAAATACATTTGTATTGCATTATTTTCATTTTGTATTTATCTAGTAATGATAATGACAATCCAAAAGGCTTCTGTTTTAGTTTGAAGTCCTATTTATTTTATTTTTTTGCTAGGAAACCCAGCAATATTGAGCATCTTTTTGTTCAGAGTATAGCAATGAGAGAAGTGTAGCGTCATTATAATGACCATTAGATTGTACTGGAGATACAGGCAATGGTGTAACTTTTGTCACTTATTTTGATATGGCCCTAAAATGTTGTGCAATGTTCAGTGGATCCTGAGAAAAATCATTGTTGTCTTAGTTAAAGTCAATATGTAACTATTTTTTCAAGGTGTACATGTTTGTAGATTTGAAAAATATTATGTTATTTTTCACGCGCAGACCTCTATTTTGTTGAATTATAATTTTTGATCAAAAATAAAAACTATTTTATATGAAAGGCTTTGCTCTGGTTCCTTATAGTCTCATCTTGTTAGATAAGTCACATTTTGTATTTGCAAAATATCACCCTGATATACTGCAAAGTTTAATTTTAGACAATAATGATACATTTTACTTCCTATTCTCTTATTTCAAGAAAATCCTCTAATTAGAAACCTTTGGCAATCAAGCCCTCACTTTTATCTGCTGTCAGAGCAGAGGTTACCACCAAGAACAAGTCATTTACAGCACATTCTTTGTCTGGTGTGTCAGGCTCTCAGTAGGAGAGATGGCAGGTCACGTCAGGGGAATAAATCATCCTTTTGTCCACAGCTCCTGTGTTTTGAGATAAGACACTGTTACGTCAGCGGGATGACCAAAGTTTAAACATTTAAAATAGACTCCTTTTTTAGTGCAAAGTATAGGACTAATCATTTAATTATTTTATTCTCAAATTTCCAAAGTAGAAATAGGCTACCACCTCTTGGAGTCTGCTGCAGCACAGTCCAGGGTATACGCAGAGATAAAGCAGGTTGACACGTGATCCGCGGTCGGACCGTCCATTGTTGGAGCCAACACAGCTACAGATTTAAATGGCAATCATCGGCCACTGAAAAGTGATTGTTACAGATTTGAAAAAGTTTGAATGGTGGCACAAGCCGCAGCAGATTAAGGAAGCCTGTGTACCAGATCCTGCCACGGCTTCAGCGGGGGAGCAGAAATTAAACTCTATTGTGTGGTAATGGCTGTGTGTAATCGCTCTGTTCAGAGCCGCTCAGGCATGACGGCCCATAGCTGGACCCAAACTCTATCTGCATTAAGTGGAGGACATCCACAGCAGTGCAGGAACTGTATTGTCCAAACTCCTAATACACTACACACATTGAATTAGCATGCAGTTGATTTGGGTGGTAATATGTGAAATTATGTGTTATTGAGGTTTTTTTTGTTTGTTTGTTTTTTAGGTCTATCTCATTTAATGCACTGCTGCACAAAATAAACACACGCATGAATTGCTACAAAAATAAATATATGGAGGGATATCATATATCAAATCATACTGTAGAAAAAAACATAAAGCGAATATCAAACACATTAATGAGTGTACATCTGCTGAACACTAAGGAAGGTTGCATGGAGCTTGTTGAGCTGACAGGACAGGCCGACGGGACGAGGTGCCAAACACTGATGCAGATGGTCCTAATGATTCATACGCCACGTTGAATGTTTGCATATCTAATAAAATGCCCTCTGACAGTTGGCATGTCAAAAATGAATAGACATCAGAGTCAAAAGTGCAGAGAACGGCGATGAGGCGACACTGCAATTACGCTCTTCATTAATTCAGTGGCGAGCGCTGAACAATTGGTGACAGAAAATATAATCGACTTGCAAATTAATTGATTTCCTCAATGAGAGCGCGTCACCAGATGAGCTGCTAATCAATAGTGACAACAATGTGCTCAGCATGTATGTAACTGAGAGGGCAAAACAAATTAAAATGTCTTCTAACTGCTGAATTATTTATTCTTTACATTCTCTTGTTGGACATGTCCAGCAGATTTTAGATACTTGTCACAGGACTAGATATGAGCTCTTATTGTTAATGGTAGTTCTGATTGTACCGCTCACCAAAATAAGGTTAAATGTGTTGTACTGAGATTAAAAGAACTGGACACAATTACGTCAACACTGATTACAGCATCACCTTAAATGTTTAGACTCAATCTCAGGGCTACAAAAGCTCCAGCAGAGGACCAGCAGCTCCTCCCTCCTCAAAGCTTATGTCATCAACTCTTTATAATGGTCCCTCCAGCAGGTGTTCAGAAGCTGCCCGCACCGCTCTGCTTCACTTTCTCCTCTGACCTAAACCTCAGCCGGTCTGACACACAACGCCACACAGCAGGCTCACAGCGATGAAGTGCCTCAACAACCGGGCCGAGAGCCACCTGGCCGGGCAGGTGGAGTGCGAGTTGGATGCCGTGGGCAACGGTGGCTGGGTGAACCAGGGCTTCTGTGGCTCCCCTCCGCCGTTTCCCCGAGCGGTCAGCACCATCTACAACCCTCAGCCTCTCTTCCAGGGCTCCATGGACAGCATCTACAAACTGGACACCCCCGGCCCCTTCCACCAGCCGCCAGAGGAGCCACCGTCCTCCGAGCAAAGTCTGGTGAAGAAACGAGGCTGCTGCTCTTTTATCAAAGGTATGAACACACACTGCTTTGAATATCAACTGTACTAACAGATTCATGAGTACTGATTCATCTCTGACAATCAATCTGTGAACAATTCACCCCACGGGAGACTGTCTTTGATGCTGCTTCAGTTAATAATAATACTAACTTTAATTTATATAATGACTTTCAAAAAACCCAAGATTGCTTTACAGTTAAGGCCTACAAAATCTACTGATGTCTCAATATTTCTTTAACTGAAAATGTCAGTGACAGAACTTCACAAACGATCTTGAAACATCTCCATCGCGATTACACGATTGATGACTTAACACTGTTATTTTTTGTGTAGGCTTGTGGGGCACAACATTGACCGAAAACACCTCCAACAACAGAGAGCTGTTTGTCCGAACCACACTACGAGAGTTACTGGTCTATCTGGTGTTCCTGGTGGACATATGCCTCTGTAAGTAACATGCACACATAATCCAAAATATGTATCCTGCACTTATTGGAAAAACTTTGAATCAGTCTTAAAGTAAAAGTAATAGTAAAAATAGTAAAACTATGTCAAATTCACTAGACAGACAGTATTTGCAAGTTATACTTTGTAATTCCTTTTGAAAACATTTGACAAAGTGTCTCTCTGCATCAGGGAAGGAAAGTTGTAAGTTTAATTTGTATTACGAAGCCTGTTGAAATTTCTGCCAAATACTGATGCCATAAAATTAAACTTCTGACAAATGAATGACCCATTAAGAGAAGTAAAATGTGTCTCTGGGTCTGACAAACACTAATTTTCACCTAAGTGAATTACATACTGTATCTCCTTCAGGCTTCCTATATTTACGTGCCTTAGTCCTATTTTTCGTATTTTTCCAATCAAACTGTTTGTTTTTACCTATGCTGATCACTGCCCTCCATTTAGCAGGATGTTACTGTATAGGGCACTTGGACTGTTGATTTACCCTGCTTTAATGCCTACCACAAATGCCCTTCCCATCCATCTGCCTGAAAGCCATTGTCCAGCTGAGCTTCAGGAGTGAAAAGGACATGGGCACTGTTCTCTTGCCTTTTAGTGATAAGAGCATTAGGCCTCATCCATTGTTGCTTTGTGTGAGTTAGATTTACATTGTTTGATGAGGCTATTTGTGTCAGGCCAGCGTGCTCTCTCTTCAAACAAATTACGGCCTCTAATCTGAATCTATTTGATGGCTGTGACATAAACGCAGCCAAACAGCAAGTCTTCAATGAGGCTTTGCATGTCTGCCTCTGGGCTGCCTTATCTTGGACCGCTGAAAGGAGCCATGTTTGGAGCTGAGCCTGAGCAAAGCCAGATAGGGATCAAGCATTGGACGTCAACAGTGTGCTTACGTTGTCTTTCAGTGACATACGGCATGACCAGTTCGAGCACCTACTATTACACTAAAGCCATGACGGACCTGTTTGTGAATACAGCTGGTGAAAGTGGAGTTAAATTTCAGTCCATTGGCACCATGGCTGACTTCTGGACTGTGAGTTTTCCCACCACATTTCATTCCTCCATAGCAAACACTGTGAGAAATTATGAATATGAAGTTTTACTCTGTGTGAATCTAACATCTCCTTATGTGAACAGTATGCTCAGGGCCCGTTACTGGACGGTCTCTACTGGACTAAATGGTACAATAACCAGTCACTGGACAGCGGGGACCAGTCTTTCATCTACTATGAGAACATGCTGCTGGGAGTCCCCAGGATGAGGCAGATAAAGATCAAGAACAACTCCTGCAAGGTCCATGACGACTTCCGAGATGAGATCACGGGATGTTTTGATGTCTACAATGACAAAAAGGAGCAAGAGCTCAGCTTTGGTCTCATTAACGGCACCGCGTAAGCTACCTCGACACCAAGATGTTGCGTTCAAGAAGTGCAGCAAAGGTTAATCCTTTTCTCAGCTGTTTTTGTCCTCTTTTGTATCTATACAGCTGGAGCTACCACGCAGAGAAAGACCTGAAGGGTTCCTCTCACTGGGGTTTGCTGACCACCTACAGCGGAGCAGGATTCTACCAAGACCTGAGTCGGACCAAGGAGGAGAGCGCCATCATACTGAAGGAGCTGGTGGACAACCTCTGGCTGGACCGAGGAACCAGAGCGGCTTTCGTCGACTTTTCCACTTACAATGCCAACATCAACATGTTCTGTGTCATCAGGTAAGCAGAACCACTTATTCATTCGCTGGTTGGGACTCAAACCATTTGTTGACCATCTTGTCATCCGCCTGTTGCAGGTTACTGGTTGAATTCCCAGCAACCGGTGGCGCGATCCCGTCTTACCAGATCAGAACGGTCCGACTGATTCGCTACATCACCTACTGGGATTTCTTCATCCTCGGCTGTGAGATCGTCTTCTGCATATTCATCCTCTACTACGTCGTGGAGGAGATACTTGAAGTGCGGATACACAAGTTGGCCTACTTCAAAAGCATCTGGAACATACTAGATGTTGTCGTCATTATGGTAAGAAAATATATTTCTTAACTGATTCAGACTGGACCGTGTCTCTGATTTGCTTTGGCTGTAAGTGTCATCGTCGTTCTTCTTTCCAGCTCGCCATCGTTGCCATCATATTCAATGTTTTCCGAACTATCAAAGTGGACAAGTTGCTGGGCAAACTGCTGGAAAACCCTGACATCTACGCTGATTTTGAATTTCTGGCATTCTGGCAAATGCAGTACAACAACATGAATGCTGTGAACTTGTTCTTTGCGTGGATCAAGGTAAACTCACTCTCACTTCAACTCAGTACTTCGAAACATGATCTGGATCTGGCGTCATCCTAAACAAAGCCTGCTTTCTTCTCATGCTTGTAGGTTTTCAAGTACATCAGCTTTAACAAGACAATGACGCAGCTGTCCTCCACTCTGGGTCGATGCGCTAAAGACATCTTGGGATTCGCGGTCATGTTCTTCATCGTCTTCTTCGCTTATGCTCAGCTCGGATACTTGCTCTTTGGGACAGAGGTTGAAACCTTCAGCACCTTTGTCAAGTGCATGTAAGTGCATGAGAGCAGCTCAGCAGGTCACATTTAAATCGGACACCACAGCATCAACTTTAATATCACTTTTTTTTTTCTTTCTGCAGCTTCACGCAGTTCAGGATTATTCTCGGAGACTTTGATTATGATGCCATTGACCGAGCAAACAGAGTCCTGGGGCCGATCTACTTTGTCACCTACGTATTCTTTGTTTTCTTTGTTCTGCTGGTAGGTCAATCCACATTTTAAAATCTGCTGTATTATAAAATTATTTTTTTAAAGAGCAGTTGCATTATCTTTTCATCCATTTGCTCCTCAGAACATGTTTCTGGCCATCATTAATGACACATACACTGAAGTGAAGGAGGAGCTCTCGTCTCAAAAAGATGAGCTGCAAATTACGGACATCATCAAACAGGTAAAGGGAGATAAGAGTCAAATAGAGCAGAATTTTACAAGAGTGGCGAACCATCTAATTTCTCCTTGTGATTCAGAGCTATACGAAGACATTTATGAAGCTGAAACTCAAAAAGGAGAAAATATCAGATGTCCAGAAGGCACTACGGTCTGGATCTGGAGAAATTGAATTCAAGGACTTCAGAGAAACTCTGAAGGAGTAAGTGACAATATGTCGAATATAGAAGGTGGACAGAAGGAGCACATGCCAGTTTGGGTGTTTAATGTAACCCTCACCTCTCTGATGATCTCACAGGATGGGACATGCTGATCATGAAATTTCTGCAGCCTTCTCACGTTTTGACAGTGACGGGAACCAAATTCTAGATGAGGACGAACAAGAGAGGATGAAAATCGAGCTGGAGCAAAAGAGGGTTTGTGTCATCTTTTAAATCGCTCGACCTGCTTTACAGGATAAATGTGGTCACCTTCTCTCTCACTGCAGAGTATTTAAATAAACTTAAGGGTGAACACAGAACAATCAATTTTCATGATTTTCCTTTTTTGTCTCAGGATGCTCTTAGCGCTGAACTCAACAACCTCGGGATGAATTATGAGAAAGAGTTACTAGAGAAGCCTCCTGCAACCGCCAGTGATAAGAAGAACCACTCTGGTCAAACCTGGGTCGATCGGGAACAGTTTTTAAAGTGAGACAGGTTTTTTAACTGAACCTGTGACATGTCCTTTAAATTCCTTTAAGAAGAAAATGAAATTCATATTAGCAAACATTAACTGAAATCTGAATTACCTTTCCCTTCCCATGTCAGACTGGCCCGACAGGTTCTCCATCTTGAAAGCTCTGTGGCCGATATCGCAGCCAAGATTGAGTTGATGATGGAGAAACTGGGATTGCAAGAGAAAGCCAAAGGGAACGAAACAGCAGGGAAACTGTCTGTGTACAGTAATAAGGTGAGTACAGAAATGGGTTACAGATATTTTTAAAGGGATAGTTCAATATTTTGGCAAATTGGCCCATTGCCATAATTCCTAGTCATAACAGTAGGTTCGTTACCTTTAATTGTCGGTGCATGTTATTCTTAGAATGGCGGAGCAGAGCCGCGAGCTGCTCAGAGCTACGCTACAGAGGCTAATGGGATTTCCTGGTTTCCCTCATCAAACTCATCAAATACACAATCCAACAACTCCAAAACGCTCTCGTGGACAAGTTGTGATCTGCACATTCACCACGCTATGAGATAATAACGGAACGTTATGAGAGGAGTTGTTTTTGAGGTAAATTCATGCAAAACAGCTGATGCGCGTTCCCGTCGAGGGCAGTTTTTCGGCAAGCAGTCTCTGCATTTGCCTCAAAAACAACTCTGTCTCGTAACATTCTATTATCTCATTGCGTGGTGAATGTGCAGGTCACAACTTGTCCACAACTTGTTATGGAGTTGTTGGATTTTTTTTGGGGGGGGGTTCGCCAGGACAGGAGAGTTGAGAGAGAGACAGGAAATGGGAGGCAGTCCTTGTCTAATGTTGTTTCAGTGTGAACTGCGGTACTGCAGATGGAAATTAGCTTTAGAGCTAAATCTGGCATATTTACATATTGTATGTTCATGAATATGCAAAGTCCCATTACAAATAAACAAATAAATAAAAAAATGAGAGGGGGGAAATGACACGCAGGATAGGGCCGCTCGGCGCGGGATTCGCTTGCAGTGAGGACTATAGCCTCAACACATGGGGCGGGTGCTCTACCAACTGAGCTAAACACTGCCTCTGATGAGTTTGATGAGGGAAACCAAGAAGTTCATGGCACGGCTCCACCTTTTTAAAGAAAAATAGCTTGCGCCAAAAATCAAAGGTAATGAACCTACTCCGAAGACTACAGGGATTATGGCAATGGGCCAACTTGTCAAAAATATTGAACTATCCCTTTAAAATCTAATTTCATCAAGTGCTAACAGTATATTCTAAGATGTGTAACAACTGTGTTCATGGTACAGTGGGGCTGTAATGTAAACATCAAATTAAGACTTTCTTCTAATAGATACAAAATATTTAATTTTCAATTACCCCTGTGCAGAGTGATGAGACTGCCTCAGATGGGAGTGTCCTGGTCTGTGTGGACAGGGGCACGAGGGCCGAGCTGTCCTCCAGGAGACCAGCAGGTCACGCCCACTCCACGTACGACTGTCACATGTGAATAACCTCTGGGAAAAGATTCAGGGGTTATCTGGAAGTCAGCTGACACATGAGGATGCGAGGGTCAGTCCACTAAGTTATCTTTTGTTCAGAACACAGATTCTTCAGGTTGAATTCAACAGTTAGGCATTCAGATCAACAACACACTCCTGACAGTATGGCTTCCACACTCAGCCATGTAAATACTGTGTAAATATGTTTTTGATTTTCTTTGCTTACTAGAGAAGCTTCACTAGAGCTAATGTTATACACTGGTTGTTTAACCTCAGATTTATAGGAGCCTACATTGTTGTAGATGAGACTTGAATGTACATCTGTATATTGTTAGTGTTTTGTAATTTACATTTGTCTCCATAGTAGGGTAGAACGAGGAAATCTGTGCAATATAATCCAAGATTAGGCAGTGTAATACGTCACTCATCAGACTAACTGAATGTTTGCTTTGCTTTAGTCATTTAATGTTTATCCAGCTCCTGCAAAACTATCACACTTCTGAGGTTTAGAGGGATGTCTTCAGAATAATCCCCTCATATGTATTTTGTGTGCAATACATAATTTAATGATTCAATTTTGTCCATCTCTTGTTGTAATGGGGCAAACATGATAGATGGCAGCATCAATAGCCCTTAATTAAAATCATGTCTACATTTAATACTAAATACCTGGATCTGTAACATTTTATCCAAGGTGACTGGATGTTGGTATGCAATCTTTCCTATCTTTCAAAATTACTGCAGAACAGAAAGGGTAGAAAGGCTTCTGAGAAAATGCTGTGGTGAATCTCTCATTCTGATGGTACAAATATCGGAGCCTCTGTTTAATAAATGTTACCGTGTCTGGTAGAGTTCCTGTCAAGACATACATTTAGGGTGAATTTATGCTTTGCTGTCAGAATGTCAGTGTAAGAGCACATTTTATCAGCGTCTAATAAATATATCGAACAATCAGGTTAAAATGTTTCTTTATTTGAAGTGACTTGAGGTTTTCCGTTAAATGGAAAAAAAAAAGATTTCATCCGTTTATTAAACATCACTTCTGTTGTTCAACTTACATGGATTATTGTCATAAAAGCAAATTGCAATTACATTCATTATTTTAAGCAAGAAATATATATTACATGTCGTAAGCGTGCAGTTCAAGCTGAAACTTCACCCGCCTGCTGCTACGTCCTCAAAATGGCACACAAACTTAAAAATGGGAAAATCCACAGTTGAAAAGAATTGAGACCTGTAATGGAGCTTCTGGAAATAACACAATGAATGTGAATTTACCAACACATCAATTAAGGCTTATGCATAAATTATATTGCTGATATTTAATGATGGCATTCTCTCATAATGTTCTACCTACAGTATGTACATCATTTCTTGAGTTTCATGAAGGTTTGTGATCATGGTTTTGTATTTACACTTTCAGCCAATATGACCCTGTTATGTTAGATGAACAACCCCCAGCTAATAAAACAAAAACATGACCATGTACGTTGGCTAATACGCCTGGGGGGGTGGGGTGGGGGAGGGGGAGCACAGGAGTGTACTACATTGTACAAAATGGCACATATTCAAATAAATCCAAATGGCAGGACATATTTAAGACATCCTCTTGTCACAATTTTCCAGTGATTTTTAAATAGTTTATGTGGGATATAGGAAGAAAATGCACTGAGAGCAGCACAAGTACCTGCTGCTCTGATGAATAAAACAATCCCAATTCATCATAAGCCTGAAACAGTTAGCAGTTTGTCTAGACAGGGGCGTGATGACCAAAAGAAAAACAAAAAACAAAAAAAACATTTTGAGTGATATAAAATATGATGCAATGTCATTAGGGGCTGGTTTTGGCGCTAAATAATGTCTAAAATTCTTTGCAAACTCTCACAGCCATTAGAAATAGATGACTATCAATCAGCTGAGGTTAACAAGAGGAAGGAAGGAGGAAGAAAATATTTAAGATTCAATATTCCTCTAGGAAACCAGCCCCAGAATCAGCACACAGCGTCTGTTACCATTACAAAGTTTGGGGATTTACGCTGTTTTTACAATATTTTCTTTACACAGAGAGCATGTGCTATAGCCTTTCCCTTGAGACACAGGAGTATAAATTAGTCCAATCTAGGCTACATTAAGGTGTAAACTAAAATCCATCAAAAGTCTGCAAAGAACATGCTGATCACTCTGATACAAAACATGAAAAACACTTTTTTTTTGCTTAGAGCTGTGTAGGTGAAATGTTTCTTTGTACACAAAATTTACCCAAGAGATACCACCTCAAGCTAAAGTCCCCTTTAAAGCCACAGTTGTTTGTACAAATAGTCGCTTCACGTGTATGGGAAAAGAAGAACTACCGACCCCGGGCCTCTATTCACAAAGCGTTTTCGTTAATATGTCAAAACAGGACTAAACATTTACACACTGTACGAGCTGAAGCGAAGCCCAGACCAACATTAGTAGGTTGGTTCATACTTTTGGCTCAGTGCAGTTTGCCACACTAATTCATCGCAACAGATCACACCTGCTCTACCTGTGCAACACTGTGCATGGCTGCATGCCGTTTTAAAAACTGACAAAAATGAACCCATTGACGCATGAAGACTTGGTTGGATGCTTGTTCTCTGTTGTATAAAATGAGAGAAACAGGCCCCCAGTGTTGACAGCTGAATAAGCATTTTGAGAACCTGTAACAAACGACTTCCTACTCACATTTTAAAATATTATGACACCATGAAGGCAAACTGAGAGCAGATATTGCTTTAGTATAATATTTCAATATTAATCTCATCAAGTTTTGAGGTTTCAGGGGACTTTGATCCAGCTGCTGGAGCATCATAATGGCTTATAGTAAGTGTGCTTTTAGCTCCATTAAATAACTCAGCTGTTAAGTTTAAATTACAATTTTCTATGTTTACATTTTTAATTTACGGGTTAACAAGCGGTTTTGAAGGACCACACTGACTTTTGATGGTTTGGCCGACTGGATAATTTACGTAATGTGTGATGAGAGGAGAGGCTTTTGTGTCTGTTAGATACCCGTCTGTCAGCATGCTAATGCTGTGAATCCTCTTGTCACATACTAGGTATGTTTTTCAATGGGCAGAACATTCAAAAGACTGGTACGCCCCTCTACTACATCTACTGGACAGACAAAGACGGCTGGTTTGGCTTTACTTCAGAAGCCCAAGAGCACTTTTCCATAACACAACTATAAATTATCATCAAATAAACTTTTAAAAAGTGAAACAAACATTGTCATTTTAAACATATTTGTTAAACTGGCTTAGGAGCAACTACTAGCTACAAAGGCTTTGTGAATATGGCCCCCGCCCTTCTTTTAACAGAGCAGCTGTCCAGATAGAAGAGTGCTATGTGGTCTAAAGGGTTGACAAACTCCCCTTGGTATTACACTTAGGTCAGGGCCAGCTCACTGCGTTTGGTATCCAGCCATGCTGAAGTTGGCCAGGTTGGACATGACTGGACCTTGTGGGGCTGCAGCCTGGGCCGACGGAGATCCAAAGCTTCCCACCCAGGCCGGTGACTGAGACTGCCTGTGAAGATCCCACAAATACCTCATTAGTACGGGTTATGGTGCACGTGTACAAAGATCAGCTGTGATGTAAAAGATCAATATGGTCTCATGAATCTAAACACTACAGAATAAAACTCACTCTACACCGAATCCTTGCTGGTTCCACGTCTGGCCGTACATGCTGTAGGAGGGAACTTGCCACCCGTTGGCCACATACTGCCCATACTGCTGCTGTGGACTTCCATAGACCTGGTTCCACTGCCCCCACTGACTGTACTCAACCTGGAGGAATCAACAGAGCAAAGTCAAGACGTATCTTAGCTGTCCCATTAGAGATGACGTCCATGTTCAGTCAGGAGCGGATAATATCGCAAACCCAACAAGAGGGTCATACCGATTAAGGAAATGTAATGTACCTGTGTCTGTGTTACATTAATTTAAACCCTGAATCACCATTAAGTACTTATAAGTGTCAGAGCGCCTTTGTTAAAAGGATAGTTCAACATTTTGGCAAATTTGCCCATTGCCATAATCCCTATTAGTCATAGGAGTAGGTTCATTACCTTTAATTATCTGTGCATGTTGTTTTGAGATCCGCAGGGCAGAGACATGAGCTGCTCAGTGAACACAATGGAGGTGAACGGTACAGGTCCCCTGTCCCTCATCAAACTCATCAAATTCACAATCCAACAACTCCAAAACGCTCTCGTGGACAAGTTGTGACCTGCACATTCACCTCGCTTTGAAATAATCATGTAACATTATGAGAGAGAGTTGTTCTCGAGGCAAATGCGTAGCCAGAACTACATTTCAGACACGGCTGCTGGGCGGAGTGAGTTTAAAACAGGGTTTCTGCAGGTACCAGCAAATCTAATTTAATGCTTTTTAATGCCATTTCAAACATTTTTAATGCCCGTGACTGCAAATACTATACGTGTGCGTACATACACTTACCTATATACACATACACACACCCAATTACTTGGTTCTGCATGTTTATCGTGCACCGACTGCAATTTTCTGGTCGATCACAGATTTTTAAAAAGCCTGACCTGCCGATTCCGATTTTTGCCGCTAGCGATTAAAAAAAAAAAGTCAACAGTAGCCTGCCACCACCTAAAAATATTAATTTAGAAAATTCTCCATTTCTTCACCCACATTTAATTTTACTGTAGATTAACTGTATAATCCCCCTATTTTTCTGCTCTTTGTGCTTTATAGGGATGTAATGATATCAAAATCTCACTGTATGAATCAATCAATTTTTTAATGCCTTTGAGAATCAAATTTAATTCCTTTTAATGCCATTTAAGGCCTTAATTTTAGCAAAATATATTTAATGACTTTTAATGCTTTTTAATGACCCGCGGAAACCCTGTAAAAGCACAAGTAGTTCTGAGTATTTGCTTCATGTGTCATAATGTTACATAATTATACATGATTATTTCATAGGGTGGTGAATGTGCAGGT
Organism: Trachurus japonicus; assembly: GCF_045865225.1. Classification (NCBI taxonomy): domain Eukaryota; kingdom Metazoa; phylum Chordata; class Actinopteri; order Carangiformes; family Carangidae; genus Trachurus; species Trachurus japonicus. Next base: position 21,462,775 of record NC_140921.1, read on the forward strand.
CATAACATCCTTGGCGTCGTTGGATTGTGTATTCTATGAGTTTTGAGGGACAGGGGACCTGTACCATTTACCTCCATTGTGTTCACTGAGCAGCTCACGTCATGCACCGAAAAATTAAAAGGTAATAAATCTACTACTACAGGGTTAAGAAACACATTTAAATCTAAAATGAGTTCTGTTATTAGTGACACTTTATACCTGTTGGGGATTTTTTGCCATGTCAGGAGATTCTTTGCCCCAGAAGCACTTCACGATGTGCCCTTCGATGGCTGTTCCATTTACTGAAACAATGGCATGGGCTGCACTGTCGTGGGAGGAAAACCTTAAAAAGGAAACATCAGATTAGCAGGAAAATCCATCTCACAGGATTTCAACAACAACACGGAGCATTAAAGGTGTACAGAAATGGCCGTTTGTCCTGTTTGTCGCGCCGAGTTGTCACGAGCTGCAACACGAGTTTACCCGAGTAAGGAAAACGAATTTGATTGGTCGTTATCGAGCGGGCGGGATATTCAAAGCTTGGGGCGAGACCGAGCTCCGTGTGTGTGCGTGTTTCAGACGTTTGAATGACGGATTACGGATCCAATATCAGTGACTGATGAATCGTGTACAGGCTGACGTATAATCCGTGCGCCTGCATTATCCAATGCGAAAAAAAACAAACACTTTCATCCCGGATTTACTCAAAAATATAATTTTGCACAAAGTTTGGCCTACATCGTCTGATAGATGAGTTATTACACTAATTTTATGACCCAGAGTGGGCTTAAATTCAATTTTCTTTTCTGTACACCTTTAAACCTCTGCACTGTAGGCGAGGACAAACATAAGAGAAGAGGCCACTGACTGAGTGAAGTGGGAACTGGCCTGTCATGAAGTCATGCAATGTGTTTGTGCTGACATCTACAGGCCAAATGCTGCAATGGGCTGAAACTGTACCTGATGAATGAATATCCCTTCTCCGGGAAAACTCTTATTTCCATAATTTGACCAAAAGGTGAGAAGGTCTGCCGCATGAGGTGTTCTGAAACAAACAGAAAATGTTCCTGTGGTCAGTTCTCAGGCTGTGTGAGTAATGTGTTTGGGAAATAATCAGATCACTGGTGCAGCATGACTACGTGCGCTAACAATGGCATCTTTTGAGAACGTGACACTTGCCTGATAACCCTGACTGGATCCCTCCACAGTACACGGTACAGTTCTGTGGACTGGACTGAGTCACCACGTCGTCAAACCTCAGCTGCTTGGAGCCATCTGAATTTAAAAAAAAAAGAAAATACACACACACACACAACAGTTGAAAAGCCAGAATCACCAAGACTTTTCTTCACCTTTTAAGTCAATTTTTAAAAACCTATTTGCGATAGCTGAGGAAGATGAACGTTGAATGCTTCTTCCTATCTGTTCATCATGACCATAACTGATCTTTCAAAACACTGTTATGTAGATATCTTCTAACCCCCTCCCCCCCATCCAGCTGTCTCAGGTTGAAAACTGAGATTTCCTTTCAGGGTCCTGCACACCCACAAAGGAGTTTTCTATTATTCTGGCTCATTGGACACGTATGTTATGTAACTTCACTGGACCCCATCTACAACTGATGACAAAGGTGTAATAGATATCAGACCACAGCACAGAATGTGTGGACCCTTACCCCACCTAGAGGAGCTCCAGCCCCCCTCAGTGGCTGTACAGATGATATAGACTTTAAAACTTACTGTCCAGGGCACTCTTTGGAGCTGGTGGTTTACGAGTTGCCCAGTTGGTCCTGATCTGGCGTCCTCCCAGCCACTGTCCACCCATGTTAATAATGGCATTCTCTGCGTCCTACAAACCCAAATCAAACACAATCAGACCTCTGGATTCGATTGATCTCTAAAAGTTTATTGGTGACCAAAGTCAGTTCTCAAAAATATGTATTACTGGTTTTAATCTACGGTATGTAAGTTTCAAATGGGGATGGTAAATAAGAACTGCAATGTTAGACGATTTAAGTAGTTGTGACTATGGTTATGATTAATTCCTTCATTACTGTAAATGCTTTAAAAGTAAGATAATAAACAGAAAATAGAAATAACCTTCAGTCTGTGTTCTTGCACTGGAGCCTTACCAGTTTGTTGTAGAAGGACACAAATCCATACCCCTTTGATTTGCCTGTCGCCATGTCCTTCACAACACGGGCATCCCTGCAGGGAGATGTTTAAACAGCTTCAGTACGATTTTCACTTTAAAGGCTTCAAACTAAAAAAGGAACCACGCAAAACACACTGAACTGTGAATCCTCTACTCTGTCCTACATTAAGGTATATTAGCTATCATGGCCTTGTACTGAGCACTGACTCACAATGTAACTTCAAAGCAAGACTTGAAAACAAAAAACATAGTACAAATACATGCAGCCTACAGTATTGTTTTTAAGTTAATTCAGATGTATTAATGGATCATTGCCTCTAGAGCACCACTTTTTGTTCAATCCTCTCAACAGTAGGCTACTGATTTAAATTCACATAGGAACAGATTATATGGATTACCATGCATTCTTAAAATCTGCTGTTGGTGCTCATCCTACAAATAGAAATATATAGAAAATATCAAAAGAGAAAAAAGGAATTAAACGGCATACATGGCCTGTTAACAGATTTCTTTATTTTTCCTGGTCAATTCTTTACCACCAATATGGAGTATGGAGTTTGGGGAGCTGCAAATTTTGAGAAATTGACATTTTCAGTAATTTTGGAAGAGGATCATTACACTACAAACAACACTATGCAAATCAAAAGAGACAATTTAAACATAGATTTAGAGGAATACATTAAGTATTGGAGTTTGTTAATCTAAGCTAGGTCATGTTAATACATAGCAACTACAAATAAAGACATATGGAAAGAATGGAATAAATAGAGAAAAAAAACTACATCTGTGTCTCCAGAGTGCACAGTTCCTTGCTGTTAGCCTTCAAGCTCCTGTCCAATCCTATGAGCATTTCTGTAAAATAACCAAAGTGCTATTACTTCACTGAGACCCACAACTAAAAGCTGTTCACGTTCATACACACAGCTTACATTTTGCTGACATACTGTACAGTTTACTTACCACACCCTAAATATGCAAGGAAAAGCAAGAGTATGCTAAAAGCTCAAATTTCAGGCATAAAAACAGAGAGACACAATACGTAGATGACAAGTAAATATCTGCAATATAGAGCTTTATAACCTACAGGGCTGGTGTTGGTATTAAAAACTTTAACCAGTTTGTTCCAATCTGCCAAGAGCACTTTTAAAAACATAGCAATGCATCTGATGAAAAGAAATCCAGTCCATTTTGATATCTAATTATACGTGACGATTAAGTATCTTGGTTCATCACTAACCATGTTTACATGCATGGATGTACATTATGAATTATAAATGTGATAAATAATATATCAAGATGAAACAGAAAAGAAAGTCTTCTCCTGAACACCTTATCTGTCGACCTCTAAGCACCTGCTCATACATCATTCTGCCTAACGATTAATTATATCGTTTAGCCTATAATATAATACTAATTATCAATGATTAGCAATCAATATGACATCCATCTGCCCAGATGTTCTTTTCGACATTTAGAACCTGTCGTAAAATACAAGCTTTTGTCTCCCCTTAACAGTTTATATAAGTCTGATTCTCAATATTCATATTTCAGTGCTCTTTACTAGCCATTTTATGCCTTTGTTATAGCAATCTAGATAAATGAGGGAAAGAGAAGAGAGAATCAGAGTGACATGTAAGAAAGACCCCTGGGAGGTGTCCATCTTGGGACACTTGAGTTTGTCATCAGCCCCTTGACCACTATGACACTACTGTGTCCCAGTGTTTCTATTATATCAAACCTGTTTAACCAATTTAATCACAAAATGAATGTTTTATATGCCCCATTCAGTCAATACCCATGCATGTAAACATGGCCACAGATGTTTTTTTCAACTTCCATAATATTACAATGTGTTAATTTTAAGTACCTCAATAGTGTCAAACTTCAGAGAAATTAATATGCTTGCACTGTAGCAATTAAATCAAAACACGCACATAAAAAGAATCATGCTTTCAAAGCGAAAACTTACGAGATTTTCCCAAAAGGTGCAAACGCAGCCTTAACATCCTCAGTGGTAATCTCAGGGCTCAAATCACCCACAAACACATGGAAGTGATCTGGAACAAAACAAATCAAAGCAAAGAAACCATTTACTATTCTCTGGCCAACTCTGATTTCAGCAGAGCAGAAAATCAATAGGTGAACACTTACTGGATGTGTCTTTCTTCTGGCTACTTGGAGTGGTGGCCCAATTTACTTTGACCTCCTGAAAGCATAGAGTACACAGAGAGAGAGGATTTAAAGTTAAAGTAGAGAGAAGGAAATATATACATTTTCTACACAAAGAACAAAGATCACAGGGGAATTCTGACAAAAGATGAACTGCCCAACCTCACTTTTAATTTTAGACCAGACAGGTTGGCCTACCTTTCCTAATATCTTCCGCCCGTTCATGGCTGCGAGGGCCGCTGCAGCATCTCTGTGTTCAAAGAACTCCACAAAGCAGTAGGGGTCGTTGCTCGTATGCTGCAAGGGACAAAGTCATGCACAGTGGTTCAAAAGGTTGGATACACTAGCTTGTACAAAACTGTGGTATACCTGCAATTATACCATTCTCATTTTATCCACACTTCCCAACAGTGGCTGCAATTGAACATGACTGTTTCCTTCTAAGTTAAACGTCCTGGTAACTTTTGGGTGAGGAGTGGGACACACAAGGGAATTGAAACAGCTCTCAAGGACATCAATCGTAAATGCTTACCTCTGTGATCATTTTACAACTTTTGCAAGGTCCTATCTGGGTGAAGAGTTGCAGAATCAAAATTTCTGTGACATCCCTGGACAGGTTCCCCACATACCTGGAGGAGGAAACATGTTTTTTTATGCAAAATCTGTTACATGTCCATATATCGATGAGCTCTGACAGACAGTGATGCTGCAGGTGAAAAACTGACAGGTTACTTGGACTGTTACCTTGTGGTCAGTGGTGGTGAGTTAATACTGTGACGGAATCTACATTTGATTAAATGACTTATCAACCGGCCCAGCGTAACCACCATCGTTAGACAGCAACTGCCGCCGTCGACGTTTATCGAATAGCTACATCCACGCACATCACATTAGAGGGGGCTTTTATTTTCAAAGTTAACCCTGTATCTGCTACCCCGACGTTAATGAGGCGATAAGGATCTACGTTGTCGAGCACTTTGCTGCAGGTTTGAGGACAACGGGGGGTGGCTAGGTTAGCAACCGGTTTCCTGCGCTAGCGAAGCTAACGACACCCAACGATAACGATAAAACACATGGAATTACTTACAGGGTCCTGGGGTGGCTTTCGTCGTCCATGGCCGTCGTCGACAGTCACCAGAGCAGAAAGCGTTAGTTACAAGCGGGTTAGCTAACGTTAACCGACTCCGGTGTGCGCTGTCAACTACGGCAGCTAGCTAACTAGCTCGGGAGCTAGCTAACCGGGCGCTAGGGCTGACGTCACGCTGGGAGTCCAGGGAACGTGCGCGAGGAAAAGTCCCGGTGAGGTCAGAGACAAGAAGACGACGAAGCGGTGAAAACTATACTTTATACTTTTATTCGGGGCGTTTCGTTTGTCGTGGTTGACTGGTTTATTAATGTCTATAAAGGCTCGTCGTCGAACCCAGTTAGTATTTATTTTGTCACATTAGGCCACCTCGGGAAGTCGTTTGCATTAGAGACTTTTATTTTGAAGTAGAACGCGAGGGTAGGCTTGTTTTAATTACCGGCACCCGACAGGTCCCAGCGGCTCGAAACTAGGGGACCTTTCTAGAAACGGAGCTCAGGCTATGAGCTCAGGTGACTCCTGGAGTGAGAAGGCTACAGTGTGAGAACGTGTTGACACATTCATGATTTGAGGAGGAGCGTTATTAACTACAAGTATGTAAGTGTAATAGGTAATAGACATTACCCAAGCTATACTTAACACAATTAACAGACTGTTAATTCCTACAGTAACATTTATTTTATCAGTTTTTATCATTCATGTTTGATAATGGATACACATTATTTCTTCAAGCTGTGAAAACTGTTATAAGAAACAAAGAGTTCAAACACCTTGTTCACCTTGTCACTTGCCACAGACTGTATATATACACTGTTGCATTAATTTTTCTGTTATTTTACTTAAAATGAAGGTAGGAGATTTATAAGTTATTTTACTTCTTCCTACTCCTTTTCGAACATGTTGTCCTTTTGTTTTGTTTTTTGCATTTTGTTGTGTTAGTTTTGTTTTTGTTTTTTTGTATGTTCTTCTATTTAATATATACTTTATACTTTATAAAACTTTTCATTTCTTTTAATGTATCTTTATTTTATTTTTCTCTCTGATCATGGAGATTCTAAGTTTTGTTTTTATGCATGTTCGAAATAAAGATTTCAATCAATCAATCAATCAATCAACAGACTGTTTTAATTTACAGTAAACACGTGTAAAACACGTGTAATTTAGTTGTAATCAGTTTTATCATTTATGTTAGATAATGGATACACATTTCTTCAAGCTGTATACCAGTGGTTCCCAACCTTTTTTGGTTTGTGACCCCATTTTGACATCACAAATTTCTGGCGACCCCACGATCGCCATCAGTTCAGATATTTTTATATGCTGCATTTTATTTGAACTCGATTTATATTCCAGAAAGTGAAAGTATAGAATACAGTTGTGGTGTTTAAAAAAGAATAATACTTTGTTAAAAGAACATTTTTATCAGTCATTTTTCAATTTTTCATGCGACCCCATTTGAATTCCAGGCGACCCCACGAGGGGTCCCGACCCCAAGGTTGAAAAACACTGCTGTATACTGTTCACACACCGCTCTTGTTCTCCTTGTCCCTGACCTTTAGGCTACTAGCCACCGTACATAGGCCTATATGATTAATCAATCAATGATTAATAAAACGATTATTGAATGGGAGGTTTATAAAACTGTATGAATCCTACTGATGTATTTTGCCACAGTGGGCTGTATGTTTTAATAATAGCACTAGGGGGCGACAAAGGCAGGACTCACAACAAAAACTCCATTTACTGGCGTTAACAATTATTGGGTGCTTTTATTTTGAAGTCGCTTTTATTGGCTAATGCATATGACTTATTCTGTGTAATAATTTAATTATCAAAGATTTGATTGGGATCCATAAATTGTATTTGTGGTTCTAATTTGAGATGAATAGCACTTAGAGCTTTACACTTGTTAGAAGTCACTTTAGAGTAAGTAAGTCAAGTCAGGAGGATGGTTGGTTACCAGATGCATTTGTCATTTGTTGGTTGCTAGGCTTGCAAAAGCCAGAAATGCTCCCCCATGCATATGAATATTCTTGAAATGTGTCATAAAATATTCTGGACACATCAACGTCAGCACCCAGTGAAGAATCTAGTAATCATTTGTCAATGATATTTATCACTGACCAATGTCATCAGCTACTGTAATACATACAACTGGACATTGTATGGCTGACTGCCGCATTTTCCCAAAGCAAAAATAAGTAGTATAAATAAATACAATATAATATATGTAATTATCACCTTGAAAAGTGTTTTTGTTACTAGTACACACACAACAGGATTAAAAAGATGATCCACCAATTAAATCTGGTTTATATGATTCATTATGTATCTTCTACATTGTACGGCATCAAAAGCCTAGAAACATCTTCATAATATTCCTGATGGAAAATATTTATAGACCTGACACCCCTCCACAAATTCCTGGTCTTGGGGATGTGGAAAGATGATATGGTATTTGTTTTTGTCTTTAGAGAAATGAGCTCTACAGTCTATTTTTGTTTATTATCAATTCTCTTCTCATTTTCAGGGCCCCCCAAAATACAGTAATCAATTGTCTTGAACTATAAAAGTCTGGACTTGGTGTGAGCATCACTCTAAAAAAAATACTACCTGTAGGCCTAGTGGTTTCAGACCATGTCCATCCAAGTGAGAGTGACTCTAATAATTTACTATCATTTCCCTTGTGGGATGGGATGAATTGGAGTGACCCCTGTGATCAGGGAAGATCTGTCATTAAAGCTGTCACTGTGCCCACTCTGTATCACAGCAGCACCACGGCTATTATGCAATGTGTACCAAAAATCACAGCAGAACCCAGACTGAGTTCCCTTGGACGAGATTCATCATGATGTGGGAGTCTTGAGTACATCTATTTGGGAAATATGTTATCGTGCAAAGGCTTTGGGATTCCCTTGTCTGACTAACATAATGGCTCTCAAACTGGGGGTCCAGCCAGGGCCACAGCTAGGGGTCAACTGGGGGTCGACGGTGAAGGTTTCCCAGTCAGCAGCTGCAGCACACACCCGGAGAAGTCGATGGAAAGTAGGAAAATTAGGTAAAATATTAACACGAGAGAGAGGGAGAGAGCAGAGATCAAGTGTGTGTCTATGTTGGGGGGCGGGGGGGGGTCTGCGACATAACAGTCTCAGAGCCCGTGCCACCGTACCCGGCGCTGTCCGCCCCCGACACTAACCCTGCTATTTCGAGAAACTTCCAGCCCACTTTTCCCACGTCACTTGAAGGAATCTTTAAAGCGTCCGTCGCCTGTATAAAATGTCTCAGTACTCGACAGCAGCTCGAAACATGAACGGCATGATGAAGGCACAGTCGCCGCCGATACTGACGATGGCTAATAACGACAACGAGCCGCTGCCGCTCGGCTGGGAGGTGAAAATTGACCCGCAGACGGGATGGCCATTTTTTGTGGACCACAACAACCGCACGACCACCTGGAATGACCCGAGACACGACACGAAGAAGGTAAGAGAGAGAGAGAAACAGACAGAAACAGACAGAGAGAGACAGAGAGAGAGATAGAGAGCGGCTGCGTAAAGTTGTCTCGTCTGCGGGTGGCTGCTGCTGACGAACCGCACAACTCCGCAACCACTGCGTTGGTGCGTGTTTTTGTGCCTCCGATATGTTGTTAAAGCAGCACCGGCGTTGAGCTACATCACTGTTATATTAGTCTTGTTGACTATGTCTATAGGCCTTGTTTGGCACCGCCGCCTCCCCCTCACACAGACAGCTCATAAGCTTATTATAACGGGTGATCAACCCCGTTATGTTCCCGTGTCATCATCTAATACTATTATTACTCAATGACTCACCCTGCTGCAGCATAATGTGTAAAAGGACTAGTCTATGATGAACGTCCAGTGTATTTTTTTTTTTTTTTTTTTTAATAATAACGTGGCGGAAAACACTGCGACGTCCTGCTGCCTGCTCATATTAAACTTTTTCCCTTACATGGATTGAGGCAGGTCCCGTTGGTTGGTTCATGCTGCATGGCTGAGGCTGCCTGTCATATTCAGCTCTATTTAATATAACACACGCTGTGAAAACAGAGAGGGAGAGAGAGAGAGGGGTCTGTAGAGGAAAACCCGTGGAGCTGAAAGTGAGCTTCACACGGCTGCCAGTTGGTACTAGTCTTTAGCCACTGTTGTCCAAAGTTAGGGTCCCGACGAATCTACTAGAAAGACACAGCTGTCAGGGGATAAAATTGGTGCAATGGTGCTGCTGGCAGTGTGCGGTGTCCCATACTGAAATGGCAGAGGGCAAAGGGTCGTTCACAGCTATTTCATAACTTTTTGCCTCTACTACCTACTGGTTTACATATAAATGCAGAGGTTGTTTTTTTTGTTCAGTAAGGATTTTTTGTGTGTGTTTGCTCACAAATGGCTGAAGACAAAACTTTGACCACTTTTCAAATATATGACTGGCAGAGTGCTGAACTACCAGTTGACCTGTTGCTCACACCTCTCTGTAGCTGTCAGTGGCAGGTGTCCAGTCACACTGTGTACACTATGGGAATAAAAAGTGAAAAAACGTTTTTACTGCAAATGGAAACGTACACCATTAGCCCTGCAGTGTTTGACACATGTGATGCCTTATTTATAATTTATCGCCAAAAGTATTATTCCCTGTGATATTGTGATTATTTTTTCCTGCAATAGTGGGAGCCTCATTGGGATTTTTCTCCACTCTGATTCTTATGTAGCCTGTCTGATATATCAGAATGGTTTGTGCTGTTTCTCATCAGACTAGGTGTGGTCATAGAAGACTGTCACTATGAAGAAATCCAGTTATCCACTGTTAAAAGTTAAAGCAAAAAAAAAAAAAAAAAAATTATATTGACTCTTCCTGGTGAATTTTTGCAAAGGGTGGAGGAGAAGAAGCCCCCCCCCCTCCCCTTCTGTCTGACATAATGGTGATTAGCTCATATCATGTTTGTATGGAGGGCGCGCCACACAATCGTGTGTGGTAATCCAAATAGATGTCACTCTCTGGAGAAAAATGTGAAACTGAAAACACAGCAGTTGTCTGACTGGAAATGTGCTGGAGTCCCTGTTAATCAAAAAAAGTTATTTTCATTCATCAAATCCTCAACGAGGTGATACTTTTGGCATCACTCTGTGGAAATGTCATGTTTCAACCTATAACCTTTGCATGACTGAGAACACTTTCCAATAAAACACCTCTAGGTTGGTGTTAAGTTGTGTTTCGGATGGACTTAGTTCAAATCTAAATCATTAAGCACATACGCTTAATAATTTATTACATAAAAGTGAAAAGTTACAACTTTTACTCAACAATATTCAATCATTTTTTTTAGCTGTATAATTGTTTATAACCTCTAATTGGTAAAAAAAAAAAAAATTAAACAAGCCAATGATCTGGCAAAAATAGAGTATAGAATAGAAATAGAAGAATACTAAACCAGAGTGAATGAAGGTTAGTGTTAATAGTGACAGCCAAGTTTGTTGTGTCTATTGTAAATAAGACCACACTAACTCACTAACATTGTCTGTCAACTGTTTTTATGGTTAAATAGAGGAACCTAAAATGGACCTAAAAGTCACCCAAAATGTAAACTAAACGTCATCTAACTGTGTTGTGTATGTAACGCAAAAGATGAGACAAGGATCTTGACATCAATTGTTTAAAATGTGAAATCATATCAATATACTGTATTACTGGTTATGTTTCAGGTGAGAGAGGTTTCAGCGAATGGACCTAACATACCACCAGAACCGAGCCCTCTGGAGACACAGAAGACCTTTGTGAGGGAGATGAAGCACCCCATCCTCCGCCCAGGTTACGTTCCCATCCCGGTCTTCCACGAAGGCGCGGAGCTGAAGCAGCAGCAGCATCCATGTTATTCCTACATCCAGCCGTCTATGGCACAGAGTATTCGGACAGATGGACGGACACCTTCCCCGACACCAGTGCTCCACTGCAGGCCCAGATCCCCTCTACACGGACCCTCAGACGGCTGCTCAGCTGATCCCGGAAAGGTCGTCTCACCTGTTTCACAAACATCAGAGGTAGGACTTTGTTTTGAAACGATTGGCGGATTGGAGACAAATACTAAAAATGTTCACTGTTTTAATTTGATCTTTTTTTTTTCAGGTATACACTGTCCCGCATCATCAACCCCCACGGCCCAGCAGCACCGGTCTTCAAGCAGGTTACATCCCTATCCCCGTGATCCACGAGGGTGGAGGAGGTCAAACACAAACACAGGCTCAGTTAAATCCCTCCGTCTACTCCCAGCGTGTCCCCTACTCGGAGCACCAGCAGCCCTACCACCGCCTTCAGGCAGACGAATGGCCCGGCTACTCTGCAGCCATGCAGCCCCCCCGGGAAAGGGCTTCTCCCATACTGTTTACCCAGCATCGGGACCCTGCTACCATTCACCTCCAACCTCACATTAGAAGCCAGTCACCCATTGTAACACAGGTGATTGGAGAGAGACCACAGGTAGTTGATCTTCTTTGTGTTGTCATTTGTGTAGTAGTTTCACTTCTTGAATTTAAAGGGACAACGAGGGGTTTTGGAAAGCCTATTTTCACACTACATTTCCTATGAGCCTCCGCGTGCACGGTGAAATTCTTGGACGGACGAAAGCGAAAACATTTGCCAAGAATGTTTTCATTGATCAAGAATGAAAGTCGGAGGTTGGAAGACGATCAGATACCATCATAGTTCCGACTATAAATGGTGATTCGGTGGCGTTATTCCCATGACCCGCCGGGCAGCGTCCGCGAAAACCGAAAGTAGGAAATGCTGCGAGAGCCGACCACTAAATAACTATAAGACAAAATGATATATTGAAAACTGACCCATTAACAGGTGTGGGTAACGTAGATTCATCCACATTAATATGAGACTCTTTTATAACCAAATACAAACTCCTTGTTGTCCCTTTAATTACTGACATAAGTAAACTTTTCTATGATATTCTAATTTATTGAGATGCACCTGTTAGTTATAGATTGTGACACTTGCTAATGATTTCTCTTTAACTCCCAAGGTTCAACAGCACATCATCACAAGAGACCCGCCGCAGAGAATGGAGCAGGAACAGCACAGCACACAGCAGAAACCAGAGCATACGCAGATCCCTCAGCCGTTGCACATTGAAGCTGACATCCCAAAGCCTCAACAACCTCAACACTTCCAGCAGCCTCCACCTCAGCAGCCTCAGCAGTTCCAGCAGCCTCAGCCTCTCCAGCAGTCACAACACTTCCAGCAGCCGCTACACTTCCACCAGTCGCCACCTCAGATGTCTCCGCAGCCTCAGCAGCCCGAACCGCAAATGCAGCCACCGCCGCAGCAGCCGCAAATGCAGCCGCCACCGCCGCAGCAGCCGCCACCGCCGCAGCAGCCGCAGCCGCAGCCACAGCCACAGCCACAGCCACAGCAGCAGTTCCAGCCTCCCCAGAAACCAGAGCAACCACAACAACACACAGCGGATATCACAGTTCAAATACCTCCAAGACCAGAAGCCCAGGACGTGGCGGCTGCCCCCGCCGAGGTCCCGCCTGTAAAAGTAGAACCCGAACAGGCCGCGCAGTGCCCAGTCCACCCAGGCTTGGCGAAGGTGCAGCAGATAGTTGGACGGGTTTCTAAACTGGAGCATGAAGTGAGATGTTTTGATGGAAAGAAGAATGATAAGAAGTACTTGTTACTGGAGGAACTGCTGACCAAAGAGCTCTTAGCGCTGGACTCGGTCGACCCAGAGGGTCGCGTAGACGTACGGCAGGCGAGACGGGACGGAGTCCGTCGCGTACAGACCATACTGGAAGCACTGGAGCAACTGGAGGAACAGCCAGCCAAGCCTGCTAACGACACCGCCATGGAGGGAGACAACCAGACGCAGAAGGGAGAGCCCAGCATGTTCACCAAGGAGAACGTTGAGATGGCCAAGGAGATATCATAATGACTGCACACTTCATAATCAAGAGGAGAGAGGGATAAACCTGCTGCATATGTGAGAGTCAACCAGTCTGCCGACTCTCCTCTTGCTCTGTCTACAGCATTTGTGGAAGTTGCATGCATTGATTAACAGTGTTGGTATTTCCCGCCATTCAGCACATTATTGGTAATTCAGTGCAATTGTGTTTTTTCAAGCCAATGTTGTTGCCTTCTATGTTGTGCCAATGTCTTCATAACAAGACAGCTGTCATGATCGAGGTGTTGACAACAATTTATAGTCAATTTAAAGTTTGAATAAGAGGCCTTTATCAATGAATGGAAGAAAACAAGAAATATTTTCTTAAGAAATGTTATGTGTAGTTGCCTTTTGTCTTGATCAAATATTGTATGGAGCTTTTCTTAATCCAGTCAGCTCTTCAGTTCGTACACGAGTGCAAACATCGGGGGCTTTGAAAGAGAGCTCACTGCAGAACTCGGTCAACATGAAAAGCATTTCCCCCCTTTTTATGGCCACATGGCCATGTTGGAGCTGCTTTATCACACAACACAGTGAATATGTTTTATTAGATGCTGCTTTTTGGTGCATTACTGATTTTGCCATCTTTGCACTTTGCCATCGTTGAAATGTATCATGCTGAAAATTCAGCAACACTTCGTTTTAAATATATCAGTTACACAGGTTTTGATTGATGTGCTAGAGTGTTTGTATGTGCATTGGTTTACTTGTTATTTCAAAACACTATCAGTATTTATATCATTATATTGTATTTTGGTACATTTATGAATGTGTGATGACAAATGGAGGTGAGATGCTGTATCTTACTTGAGATGTGAGACAATCAGCACTTAGTGCTCGTTAGGAATCAGACAAAATGATTGTCAGAATGTCTTTGTATAACTACCAAAGCCACAATCTGTAATAACACTAACACACAAATGGCCTAAAAGCCTTAAAAAATACCAATGGTGAGAAAATGCCCAATTCACACAGGAGTGAAGAACACTTCAAAGTATTTTTTTTTTCAAAGGTACTTTTTTTGATTGCCCTAATTGTTTGTGTAGTAACTTATCACTGTAGTACAACCATAAGCCATCTGTAAGGTGTGTAACACACCTTTACATATTATGGATTGTGGCTTAGTCTTGATCACAGTAGCAGGCTGATGTATTGAAAGCAATCAATCGTGTTGGTATGGTTGAAAATAAATTGTATTTGACATGGATTTTGCCTAATATTTGGGTTTCCATAAATTCTGCAAAGTCTGAGACTGAGTCTTATTCATTATTTATTATTTTTTGAGGAATCCAATACTAGCTTTGTATTGTCTGCCTATTCTGGGAGAAAAGTTATCATTAAACTATTTACTATTTTTAGGGCTGCGACTAACAATTATTCTTTATTATTTATCAGTCAGTGATTAATTTATTTTAAATGCTTACTACAGTTTGCTAGGAAGGGTTAGCAAGGAGTAGGTTATTAGGTCTTTAGAATACAGGGCATGTTTTATTTTAAGCATGCCTTTACCAGTCTCAGCTGATTCTCTCACTAATCAGTTAACCTCTATATATTGTGTGCATACATCTAAACCTGAACTGTAGGTGCATATGTCTACTACCTACTAAAGAAATTCATTTGTTACATGCATGAGTGTTTGAGCTCCCTGTTTGGCCCTGACCCAGTCTGAGCCTGGTGGTTTTCACTGCTGAGATTAACAGTCATGACTGTGAGGTCAGCTGCTCTCTGCCTCTTCCCTTAGGCCCCACTGAGTCATGACTGACAACATGTTTGTGCCCTTATTATTCCCATGTGGGTGGAGACATGAGTGGTGGGCTGCATTTTGTTCTTTTTATACATGAGAATGATCCCAACCTGTTACATCAGAGCAGTGATTCAATTCTTTTTGATTTGTCGATTTATATATGATCCACTAATTTAAAAAGTCATTTTACTTTGCTGTCAGTGAAGAAGAGACACTGCTTAGTAGGCCTACTACAAAAAAATTGTAGTCATTTTATTCAAGAAAATGCAGCATAATAGTGTACAATACAAAGGCATGGGACACAAGGCATTTTCAGTTTGTTTTTTAAATACAAAAAAGGACACCGAAATAAAGGGGAAAACTAATAAAAGAAGGACTCAAAATATAGATCATGAAAGCAAATCCTTCCACTCTTCAACATATATTTACATAATGTAGCCTTGTTAATAATTACTCTGCTGCCATGCTGGATGTTTTCATCTAGTACCTGTAGTCGACTCACCGGTGATGACGGCTCAGCCGCAGGTCACGTGTCATTGTTTGGAGCAGGAAACAGTCGCTTACGTCTTGAGCGCCTCACACCACCAGCAGCTGCCTACAAGGAGCACTTTTACTTGCTCGTTGATGTGTTTTTGCCCTCCCACTGTCCGGCATGCCCGTGGGAAGGGATGCCTCTCCAGTAGAAGACGAATTTGATAATCATCATGCGTAGATGTGGATTAACCGGACCCGACGCGCCCCCAGCTGCCGCCGCCGCCGCTGCCGCCGCCGCTGCTGCTGCTGCAGCTAGCTCTCTGGGCAGCTAGCTGCTCCCGTAGCCGCGCAGCCCCGGAGAGAGACAGGAGCTAGCCGTGGCTAAGCTACAGTTACCTCCGAGACGTGGAAGTTGATAATTAGCAGTGCCGAGGCTGCTGCCGCTGCTAAACCCAGCCGGTTGCTTTATTATCTTTGTGTTAGGCGAAGGGACAGAAAATGGAGCTGTTTCAAGCCAAAGACGAGTACATCCTCCAGAGCGGCGACCGCGCGCTGTGGTGCAGCCGGAAAGATGGGACCATGACGGTCAGACCTGGTAGGTCCAGTCCGCTGCCGGCCGGGTGACAGCTCTCTGTCCACCGCAGCCGGCCATTCACCTCACACTAACATATGGCTTCTCTCCCTGTCAGAGCCATATAAAAGCTGTGTGTGTGTTTGTTTCCTGCCCTGTTTAGAGCTGACAGACATTATTCTACTGCTGCTTATATCACCACATACTGAACCAGGAGTCCAGTCCAGTCTGCCCCTATCACTCACTCGGTCGTCTGTGTTGTAAACGTTGTCGTTATCATTTAACGACTATTTAACTGTCCAGTGGCAGGAAAACAAAAGGGTATAAGCCATTAAAATGCTGGATGCGCCATTCCTATGTCCTGAAGTCATCGTCCTAGCTTTTTATTCCGGGAGTGCCAACACCCTCAGACAAGCTCCAAAGTTCTCCCTTAGCTTCTTATGTTACCTCCTGAAGGGTAAATGTGACTCTTCAGCTCCTCTTTAGATCAAACAGACATAGACCATGACTGTAAAAGGGTCGAAAAAACTAACAAAACAGCTTTACAGTACATACCATGTGCTTTACTTATGACATCTTGGTAGAGGTGCTGTTTCTAATGTGGTGAGTAATAATAAACTGTAAGAGCACTGATATCACAGCACAGTGAGTAGGCTACAAGTTGAAACCTGCATGTTTTGTGTCACTGTGGGTTGTGTAGCAGCTTCTGTCATTACACCTCGGTTACATTGCAGAAGTTGAGTTGTGCTGCTGCTGCCCACAGCTGTGACAAAGTGTTAGAGCTAGTGAATGAAATACCGTGGACTCTGGGTATTATATATAATAAAGTAAAAGGACGGCTCACAGCAAAGGAAGAGTTTCATTAGACCTGTGTGTGTTATCCTGTTATCCTGTTGAAGTTGTATGGCTGTGCAGCCATCCTGAACAGGTTTTCAGTTGCACCACTGTTTCATTATTTAATTGGAAAAAGGGTTTCCACTCCTCACTGGGTTTCCACTCTTCTCTCAAGCACACAGTCAAGTACTTTCACAGTATTACTCATCCAGAGTGTAGAAGCTGTGGCATTACTTTTTTTTGTTTTTCTCTGCGAGACCTTTCCTGGCCTGGCCTCCACGGCCGTTTCCCTTCGTCCTCTGGCTCATGGAACAGGAAGAATCATTGTGTGAAGCTGTTCTCCACCCTTAGCCACACCTTTCACATTTTTCCAATTTTCTCCACCATGATGTTCGATCCATCACCAATGCAAAGAATTTCAATTTTCCCCCTCAGTCTCAGAGTTTGTGCTTTGCCATAAGTGACTTCAAACTTTGCTACTGTTCAAAAATGTTAGTAAATGTCGTTGTGCCAGTTTTCTCTTCGTGGATTAACCACCATATAGGTTACAGACCTATGACTGGTTTAGTTAGACCCCTCCCTTTACCGGTTATTTACTGTATTTACCACAGATATTAGCTCTGCACCATGTCATCAGAGTGTTTGTAGGTTGTTTGTGGTTTTGTAAAACTCTAGTTTGAAACTGGAAATAGAAAATCAACCAGCCATGACCGTCATGGTCTTCTCTCACATTTAGGAGATTATTGAAGTTGTCAGTGTGAACATTGAGCTATTTCCTGCTCTCACGAATGAGATAACTTGAGGCCTTTAATTGAGAAAGAGGCCATGGCATGTACATATATCATATTTTATCATAGCTGCTTCTTACCCAAAGCCTACCTAGCTGAGCTGTCTTACTACATATCCCTGTTCTCATGTTTCATCTCTGTGTTTTTATTGCAGCGACAGACCTGCTGCTGGCCTGGAATCCAGTGTGTTTGGGTTTGGTGGAAGGCGTCATTGGAAAGATCCAGCTTCACACAGGTGAGTAGACACACAGACACATTTTTGAACATTTGAGTTAGCAAACCATCCGGTGCTTGTCCAGAACATTTCTTACTCAGAAGCAAAGGTGTGAAGAAATTAATTCATTTATTCATTCATTCAGGCTTTATTTTAACTTGGGAATACATCGAGGCAGCAAACTCATTTGCAGTGGAGCCGAGCAGAGGATAAATTAAAAGCTCCTAGAAACAAGAAACAACAGTTTAGAGCTTATACAAAAAAAACTGTCAGGGAGTACAAACTAACAAACAAATAACATTGAAAAGGGAGAAATACAAAGCAAAAAAACACAATAAATAAAACATCTACAATGATGAAAAAAAAATTAGAATAAAGATGAGACCAGCTAAAACAAGAACATCTGGTAGCAATGTGCAATGTAATTTAAGATTTTAAAATGTCAGGCTCATGATTAAAGTGAAGTTTTTGATTAATCGTTCACAGTTGTTCCATGTTACAGCTGCACAATAAGAAAAAAACTGGATCCAACCACCTGACTGTGTTTGATAAAAGCCACATAAAAGAAAGCAGTGAAGTAATGTAAGGGGTAAAGACCAATAAGAGCTTTATAAATAAATAAAACCCAGAGTCTTTCAGGCCTTTCTGTAGGAGGGAGGGCCACTCAACCCCGGCATAGAGGTCACAGTGATGTGTGTTATAACTAACTCCAGTAATAAATCTTACCACAGAGTGATAAATTGAGTCCGGGAGCTGGGGCAGGATGTAGAAAATGTCACTATAATCCAACATTGATTTAAAAAAAGTTGCCTCATTATGTATTTTTCTATAATACAAAGGAAAAGAAAGTTTCTTTCTTTCTCTTTTTTTTTGTAAACAACTTTTTATTGGTTTTCAACAGAAACACAAAATATACATTTTGCCATCATGTCAGTAACAGAGATAGATAAAATAAAATAAATAAAATATTGCCACCCATCTATCCTATCATCAGAAAGTTTATTTCTATAAAATAAACTTATGGACATGGACACATGATTTCAAAAACCCAACAGTGTGTATCCATGAACATGACTATTTATTCCATTATATTTATTGCGCACTTTCATGTTTCACATTATGCCCATCACAGGAAGATACTGTATATGTATAATTCTGATAAATCAGACCGATCACCATGATTTAAATATTTATTTACCAGATGTCTTGTGTTTTATGGCTGGTGTGCAGCTGGTTTCTTCGCACCTTTCAGAATGTGAGGAATTCTGCACCCATGACGCAACTCCCCCTCAACCCCCCTTTCTCTCTCTTCTTGGCAGATCTTCCTCTCGGCCTCGTATTAATCCGCCAGAAAGCTTTGGTCGGCCAATTACCGGGCAACCACAAAGTCTACAAGATCACCAAGATAGCTGTCATTCCTCTGTCTGACGAAGAGCCGCAGGAGCTGGAGCTGGAGGTGTGCATGCTCGTACTGTAAATGAGAGACAGGAGCCACTCAGTTGTGTTTTAATCACCGCATTCGTCCCCCTTGACAATCATTATAAGACTACTTGTGAGGATCCTAAATTGTTTTCTGTGTAACCATGAATACTCGCCGTATGCGTCAGCACATGATTCATCCTGTAGATGAAGTGATAGTTGCGTGAAATGAGACGTAGTTATCTCTCTTTTTTCCCTTGTTTTCTTAAAAGATCTGTTTTATTTCACCCACACAGTTAGAGTAAAAAAAAAATGACTGTAGGCATGAAATTGCTGTAATAGATCTCAAAGGAAGTTGCCTGTGGCTAAGATTTGAGTCTTTCAGGGGAGCTTCATGGATGGTGAGACAGGATATTTTCAAGTGAGTAAATACAGACAAGGCTGATTGTTCCTGGATGAGCTTTTAGACCCCGTCCTGTTAGACGTTGTCCGGGTACGGCAGTAGAGTCACTCCACCCGGTTTGTGCCTAGAAATCCTATAGATCAGTGTAGTTGGGAGATTGTTTCCTGCATTTGTCCAGAAACATGAGAATCGTAACATTGTAGTTGTTGTAGTTTGTAGCTGAATCTAGTAGTAGTGGGTAGAAGCTTATGTTTCTAAATTTTTTTTTATCAAGTTCCAGCATCACAAATTGAATTTCACAGACTGTTCTACAAGATGGTTTGTGTTTTAGAGCTTGGAGGTGGTACCAAACTTGGTTATTATCCTAAATCTTATAAACTTCTCTCTAACTCTATTTTCTAAATATCACTGTCATGTTGATTATATCTGTGTAACTGCATAATTTGACACAGGTTTCTGTTTTTCAGCTTTGCAAGAAGCATCACTTTGGAATCGACAAACCAGAGAAACTGGCCCAGTCTCCTGATGAGTCAAAGTTTTTGATGAAAACTTTTAGTCAGATCAAATCTAATGTTGCTGTCCCCATCAAGAAAAAGGTATTTTTGTCTCATACACTTTTTTAGAAAATATATATATTCTGTCATCTTCAAAACCGCACATTCCCTTTTTCTTACTTTCCCGCTTTTAAAGGCTTTAAGGTCCTCGCAGGGTTTTCTTTCTTTTGCTTCGTCATCTTACTGCTCTTTCTTATCCACCCACCCATTCCAGTATTCCCCTGCCTTCCAGGTCAAGGAAAACAAAGAGAAGGAGCGACTGGAGAGGCGGCTGCTGGATGAGCTGTACAAGATATTCATGGACTCCGACTCCTTCTACTACAGCATGACGTACGACCTGACAAACAGTGTGCAGCGTCAAGGAGACTCAGAGAAGACCAGCTTACCCCTATGGAAACAGGTTTGAAGAGAAGCAGAACAAACAGAATGACGACACTCACACATACATAGTCTTCTTTCTTAATGTGGGGGAAGGAAGGAATGTGTTTCAGCTATATTTTATTTCTAATATTTTATTTATTTATTCATTGAAACAGTTTTTATATTTTTTGTGATTGCTTGTGCTTTTTTGCTGTTTATAACCTCTGTAATGCACTTTGATGGAAAGTGCTCTATAAATAAATGTATTAAATTTATTATAAGCCACCGTCAGCACATAGAATAATTGTAGTGCTTTACTCCAATCGATAAAAAGAATACCTGATTGTTAACGCGATGCATCCATGAAGGAATCCTTCAAAGCGAGAGGCGTGGCCATGACGACAGCGTCACACAATGATGAACAGTTAAGATAAAATGAATGAAATACTTAACAAGTGACTGATTGTACTTTTAATCTCTTCAAGGTGGATGACCGCTTCTTCTGGAATAAACACATGATCCAAGACCTCATTGACCTTCAGGTAAACACAGACCGGTTCTGTTTATTATTGTGTTTCTATTACTACAGTAAGAATTGAATAAATAGCCACTTTTGACTCTTTTTTTGTCCTCCTTTCAAATTCTGGTGCAGTGTTTCTTTAAAACGGTCAGCTCAGACTGTGTAGCTAGCTGACTGTGAAAGTGCAGCAGTTGTATGTGCTGATAATTACCAGAGCTTTATGAGAGGAGTATGAAAATACTCAGTGAATAGAAGCGATAATGGCTCTGAGTTATGAAGGATTATCCACTCTGGATACTTAGTGGATGCAAAGTGTGTCCCTATCAGCCTGGCAGGGAGCATTTTAATCTTGTCCTGCTGAGTTTTTTTTTTTCTTTGACTGTTCCAGGTGCCAGAGGTCGACTTCTGGGTGATACCGATCATCCAGGGCTTTGTACAAGTGGAGGAACTGGTGGTGAACTACAACGAGACGTCTGACGAGGACAGGAGCAGCCCCGAGACCCCGCCGCAGGAGGTCACATGCGTCGATGACATCCACCCTCGCTTCACCGTGGCCCTGATCTCCAGACGCAGTCGCCACCGCGCAGGTACAGCGAGTTACTGTCAGCTCAAAGCACAGGAAGGGTTTCTTTTACAAAAAGCTTGGAATAATAATAGCGTGGGAGACAATTAAGTTTTGATCTGATTGTGAATAATCCGAGCGGTCGATGTCATCTCTCTGCCCAAAGGGATGCGGTACAAGCGCAGAGGAGTGGACACGGACGGCCATGTGGCCAACTATGTGGAGACCGAGCAGTTGATCCACGTGCACAGCCACACTCTGTCCTTTGTGCAGTCCCGTGGCTCTGTGCCGGTCTTCTGGAGCCAGGCAGGGTACCGCTACAATCCGCGGCCACGCTTGGAGAAAGGTCAGCACAGCTACATTATCGTGCATATATTCCCACAGAGAGGGGTTTTTCATAGCCTTTGTTTGAGGATAATAGACTTTGCTCCTCCAGGGTTTATATACTTGTACCTTGAAAAGGACATTTGATCCAGCACCAGTGTTTTATTCATCACTGCAGTGTATTTGAACATGGCTGTGTTACTGTTCTTGCTCGGCACTTTAATTTTTACTAACTGGGATTCGGGGGAAAATTATGAATTGGATTTGATCAGACTGCTATATCCTTTTGTGAATTAAAACATACAAACTTACGGTACTTACTCTCTTTTCTTCAAAGCCACAAACACGATGTCTTGACTATGACATTTTTACCCAGAATCAGTTAGTTGTAAATCATTGCCATCTTTTTTTTTTTTTTTCTCCATATGTTTCAGGGGAGAAGGAGACCATGTCTTACTTTTCTGCTCACTTTGAAGAACAGCTTAAACTCTACCAGAAGCAGGTGAGTCACCATTTGAATGCTTGGGTATGTGATTAACATATTTATGAACTACTTGAATGCACCAGTACAGTCATGTGTTAAGATCATTTTGAATTCATCACCACTGTGGTTGGGGAATTAAACTGAGAGAACCCTGACTGACACTGGTGACATTTTTCCCATTATCCCACCACTGTCATCTCACACCACTTACATTTGAAAATGTATTCAGTCAGACTATATTAAAAATTGTCTTTGACTATAATGTTGCTGTTAAAATGCTGGTACGTAGCTGTTATGTTATTTAAGCTTTTGAAAAACTAAACTTATTGGCCTTTTGTGTGAAGAGGTAAACTGTCAACCTTCCACATGCTGACTCATCGGTCTGCTCTCTGACATTTAGCATCTCAGTGTGTTTCCACTGGAGCGGCTCACAGAGGGACACAGTTCATGTTCCCCACAACTCTAAATGACGGCGCTCTGAATTGTCCCTCTGCAGGTCATCATTAACTTGGTGGACCAAGGCGGACGAGAGAAGCTGATCGGCGACGCGTATCTGAAGCAAGTCCTGCTCTACAACAACTCCAACCTCACATACGTTTCATTCGACTTCCACGAGCACTGGTAAGAGGAACACTTTCCTCCGCTGTGAAAACGCCTTCATGAATGTGCACGTAAAAATCTATTTCTATCCCACCATGCATTAACTTCCCCGTTTCTGTTCCTTACGTTTCTGTCTCTCAGCCGGGGTATGAGGTTCGAGAACGTACAAGTACTGACCGATGCTATTTCTGATATCATCACTGACATGAAATGGGCCTGGTAGGTTGCAGAAGCAGTGAACATGAACACTATTCTTGAGACAGACAGCAACAGCAACAATAAATGCTGAGGAGGCGGTAGTATATGTAATCCTCCGACTTGTCTCGTCCTCCTGTCAGGGTGGACCAAGCGGGAGTCATCTGCAAACAGGAGGGAATCTTCAGAGTCAACTGTATGGACTGTCTTGACAGGACCAACGTGGTTCAGGCTGCTATCGCTCGGGCTGTGATGGAACAGCAGGTGAGATGTTTTCTTTGGCAAAGAAACAGACGTACGTACACGCACCAGCTGAGCCTTGAAGGTGATACTTTCTAAGCACGGTTCACTTCTTCCTGTGGTTTTTCATCTGAAACCTACATTGTTCCTCTCACGTACAGAAACTGACTCTAGTGCTCATAAAGGAAATCTCTGTTCCTACTGGTCGGAATTGCAATAACCATATAGTTAATCAGGGGATATACTGACAATACCTGACAGTGTTGCAGTATATTGACATGAGCTCTATTTTTGACAATGTAATATAAGTAATGTACATAACAATAACATAAGTGATCAGTTGTATTTTACAAAGTGCTTTAAAAAAGGTGTCAGTGTAATTCATCAGATTCACTTGGTGACACGAGTCCTTGTCTCTGCTGTTAAACTCTGTGTTTGTCCAACGGATTAGTGACAACTGCATGTATTTGCTCATCAGACCACACACACACGGTAACAGCTGACATTGGATGTTCAGGCAACACTGAACAGGAAAGATAGAAAACAAGCTGTTTACCGCTCGTCAACTCAAACATAGACTGCACAGCACAAATGTCTCAGCTTTGTAGAAATCCAGCGTTTAATCAGCAAATACAAGAGCGAACTTAGAAGCTCATTAAAGTGGATGCTGACTGACCTTTCACACAGCGAAAAAAAATGAGAGAGAGATGTCACAATGTACTGACGGAGCAAACGGTGTGCACAAGGACAAAAATATCTGTCTTGTTCTTCCTGCAGCTGAAGAAACTGGGTGTGATGCCTCCAGAGCAGCCGCTGCCTGTCAAGTGCTACAAGATTTATCAGATCATGTGGGCCAATAATGGAGACACCATCAGCAGACAGTACGCTGGCACAGCAGCGCTGAAGGTAACATCACTGCCACATCACTGCCCCGTCCACATCTGGATCAGTGTTTGCTTAGTGAGCCATTTATTCCTCTGACATAGTGGGTTTTTTAGTTCATTGTTTTAAGGGATAGTTCCACCTTCTGGCAAATTTGGCCCATTGCCATAATCCCTATAGTTTTAGGAGTAGGTTCGTTACCTTAAATTATCGGTGCAAGCTATTTTTATAACGGCGGAGCAGAGCCGCGAGCTGCTTAGAGCTAGGCTACGGAGGCTAATGGGATTTCTTGGTTTCTCTCATCAAACTCAATCCAACAACTCCAAAACGCTCTCGTGGGCAAGTTGTGACCTGCACATTCACCACACTACGAGATAATAATGGAATGTTACAAGACAGAGTTGTTTTCGAGGTAAATGTAGAGACTGCTTGCCGAAAAACTGCTCCCGACGGGAACACGCATCAGCTGTTTTGCATGAATTTACCACGAAACAAACTAACGCCCGTTATTATCTCATAGCGTGGTGAATGTGCAGGTCACAACTTGTCCACCAGAGCGTTTTGGAGTTGGTGGATTGTGTAATTGATGAGTTTGATGAGGGAAACCAAGAAATCCCATTAGCGTGCGTAGCGTAGCTCTGAGCAGCTCGTGGCTCCGCTCCACTCCGCCGTGCTAAAAATAACTTGCACCGACAATTAAAGGTCACGAACCTACTCCTAAAACTATAGGGGCGATGGGCCAATTTGCCAAAAAGTTGAACTATCCCTTTAAGCTACTGAGACATCAGTGTTATAGTATTTCAGTAAATCAAACACATCAAAATGACAAATAAGGGGTGAGTATTGTTGAAAAAAAGGTTTATTCAACACACACTGATCTGTTTTAGGGAGATTTCACCAGGACAGGGGAGAGGAAACTGGCCGGTGTGATGAAGGACGGCGTGAACTCAGCCAACCGCTACTATCTGAACCGTTTTAGGGATGCTTACAGACAAGCGGTCATTGGTATGGAAAAACAGAGCGATGTTATAGCTCTACATGTGTGTGCACGTACACATGTGATAGTCTCCTTTGAATCCAATCCTCCCTCTCTCTGCAGACCTAATGATGGGCCTGCCGGTGACTGAGGACCTGTACTCCATCTTCAGTAAAGAGAAGGAGCATGAAGAGAAAGAGAAAGAGAGCCAAAGAGGAGCTCAGGAGCAGGTCAGCCTCCTGCTGCAGACCTACATGCAGCTGCTGCTGCCGGATGACGAGAAATTTCACGGTGGCTGGGCCCTCATCAATTGTGACATGAGGTCAGTGGCCAGATTGATATCTCCTGACTGCAATTAGCTTGTGTTGACGTCATTAGCAGAGTAATTTATTACAGTGTTTTGTGTTATTAGTTACAGTCAGTTGTGTTCGGTCATGATTGTAGTTTAGATGAAGATCTGGCTGTATTTTTAGACGAATGCACACATGAATGCAGATAATTCAAAGGAGTTACTCATGTTTTCTTGCATCGGTAGTTTTCATTAGTTTCTGAAGCAGTCTTAAATGATACAGTTCTTTCCTCCCACCAGCCTCATTGATGCAACCAATAAAGATTTGGATGTGCTGCTGCTTCTGTCAGACAAAGCCTACTACATCGCCTAGTAAGTCTGACCTGTGGAAGATTTTGCACAAATGTGTCTAAATTAAAACGTTTTTTCTTAAGAATTCACTCATGCGTTCATTTCTTTTCCTCTAGCTACGATGAAGAAGCAGATAAAGTCAACCAATACCAGCGCCTCAATTTAGAGGGTCTGGAAAAGATCGAAATTGGTGAGAAGTTATGCCTCAAAGGAGAAGTGAAGGTTCCTGTGCACTCGCTGAGTCACCCGACACTTCCCAAAAGTCTACTTAACAGTTTCTCAGTAATGTTTTAGCACAGTCTGTGTTTGATCATGATTCATGCAAGAAAAGCACATGGCCAAAAAATGAATGTCATACGTTGTGTTTTCTTCTGCAGGACCAGAGCCGACTCTGTTTGGGAAGCCAAAGTTCTGCTGTATGCGTTTGCATTACAGGAACGAGGAGACGAGCGGCTACTTCCACACGCTGAGAGCAGCCACACGAAATCCTGAGGACGACGGAAAGGGTAGGGAAGAATATGGTTGTAAAAATTCTTTAAATGTCGCAGTAAAAAGACAAACTCTGAGACTTACATTGTGACATATTCCAGATACATTGCAATGCATAGCTGAGATGCTTCGCATAACGAAACAGGCCACAGGGCTGGACCTGCTTGTGGTTGAAAAGAAGCTGGAGAGGTGAGGAATTTGTTGTTAGGATACAAAGTATTCATCTGTCTCCATCACATGGCTTACTGTTAACAAAGATAAACATTTTTCACTTTTAACCAAATACAAGAGCTGTTTCTGGCAAACCAACAGCCTCTCTGTGTCTCTGTTCCAGGCGACAGAGTCGACCTCATGAGGATATAATGGGGATCCAGAACAAACCAGCTGATCAGGGCCAGGGGAGCTCTGGCTTGGCACAAGGCAAAAGCTTCCTCCTCAACAAATTCTCCTCGCTCAATCAGAAAGTGAAACAGACAAAGCTGGGCAACTTCTCCAAGCCCGATGTGAAAGTCAATTTCCTAAAACCAACTATGCACGTCAACCTGTGGAAGTCAGACAGCAGCTTGGAGACATCAGATAACCCCGGCGCGGGAGGCCTGAAAGACATCGGTGACGGGCACTCTGAAATGTCGGACTCCGATTCGTATAACTCTGACCCGGAGCACCCCCCGTGCTCTGGTTCTTTGGAGAACGTGGACTATGTGCTGCCCAGCTGCGGCATCGTAGCATCAAACCCCCGACTGGGCAGCCGCTCCCAGTCCATCGGCAGCGTGGAGCTGAATATTCCCTCCGTTATCCGAGTCACGGGCTGCGACGGAGTGCAGGAAAGCGCCTCCCAAGTCTTCGAGGACAAGTCTCCAGGCACCGCCTCGGTGGCCGAAGAAGCCATCCTGATTGACTTTGGTACGCCCATCGATGCCTACTGCCACCAGTTCGTCCAGGACGCACAGACCAAACCCGTCGAGGTGTTTGGAGAGCATCCACAGCCAGCTCCGCTCAAACCCCAGGTGCCTGTGCAGAACAAGGTCCCAGCAGACTCGGACAAGCAGCCGAACTCCGAGCCGCCGCAGCAGGAGGAGGAGCCCCAGCTCCCCAGGCCATCCCAGCTAGACGTCCAGTCCACTACCTCCAGTTCCAACCTCCTCACCGTCCAGAAGCCCAGCTCTGCGGCGTCGGGAGGCTCTCAGAGGAGTCTGGGTTCACAGTTGGAGGGCAGCCTCGGCCCGTCGCCCGCCGACAGCAACGGCAGCCGGGTGGTGTCCCCCTTTGCCAAGATCAAGAGCTCCATGGTCCAGGTGGCCAGCCTCACGCAGGCGGGACTCACCCAGGGCATCAACTTCGCCGTGGCAAAGGTGCAGAAGAGCCCGGAGCCAGACGCCGTCAACGAGGTCCAAGAGAACGAGCTGAAGGCAATGTTTACACAGTGCCAGACCAGGATCATTCAGATCTAGTGCTTTTCCTTGTAGCAGTACAACGTGTTGACACTTCCTGTATGGTAGCAGTAGCAAAAGCTTGCACATAGAGTCACCACACAGCCAAGAAACACGCTCTTCGATTTGCCCTTTAGCTAAACTCGCCCATATTAACACCGACTCTTGTACAGAACTTACAGATAAACACTGAAGCTCCACATGACAGAGACCATGTTTACATGCACACAAATATGGATTCATTGATTCTTATGAGAGCGTTTGTTTAGATCGTGTCCCTTCTGCCCTGCAGTCTTATTGACAATAGAGTCCATCACTGTTATGGATTCATAATCAGTTGTCATCAATACATCAGTTCCCTAAATTCCAATAATATGGAAATGTCTCAGAGAATCTGAGAATATTTAGGCTGAATTTGTTTTCAATGTTTTAATTATTTTGGGAATCTATTAGAACTGTTGCT
Source organism: Trachurus japonicus (assembly GCF_045865225.1). Classification (NCBI taxonomy): domain Eukaryota; kingdom Metazoa; phylum Chordata; class Actinopteri; order Carangiformes; family Carangidae; genus Trachurus; species Trachurus japonicus. Next base: position 21,491,284 of record NC_140921.1, read on the forward strand.
AAATTGATATAATATATAAATCCAACTGAATTTTCACTATTCTATAAAAACAAATGACTAAGATTTAGGTTTTTAAGACATTTTAAACTTATACAGTTCCAAAGTACCTCTGTGCATGTAAACATGTCACTGTCCTTGGTCTGACGAGTTATTTAATTACCCACAATGCTTGCATGTGAGGTTAACGGTAACAAACCAGGTAAACGTTAGCTGCATGTTGAGAAGACCAAGTCCTGACTCTGACACATACCGTGTGTTAACCCCCCCCACCCGTATGTGCAGGTCACTTTTTTGGCGTGTGTGGTGTTGACCTCGTAACAACCTTCGATCTGTAACAGCTGTTGTAGAATCCGACCAAATCTCCTCTCCTCTTTTTTTTTTTTTTTTTTGGTGATTCCCAAAGGACGACTCTGTGTTTAAACTATAACCTTTTGTATAGGTGTCAGAAACTAGCCAGACGACATGCTGTACGTAGTTATCCTATGTAATATCAATGTTGTCAAGTGTAGCTTTAGAAGATACAGTATACCGTTAAAGAAACAATTACACAAGACCTTAGTAAGAGTAACCTGGTTGTTGATATGTACAGTGAGTATTGTATGTTTAACTGTTCCCTCAGTAGAGCCTTCCCTTAAGCATTTTGTATGGACGGTAGGGGTGGCAGCTTATTTTGAAAAGAACGCCCAGTACTGTCACTGCTGACCCCCGCGTAAACCAGACGACTGCTGGTTGTTGTTTTTGATAGATGTATGTATTGAAAGAACTATTCTGCTAATGGTTGTACTAATGAATCATGAGGGTTTTCGTTTTGAACCAGCGTTGTACATTGACGTTGCATGTCTGACAAAGATAGGAGAGTAGCATATAGTAGATATATATGCAATTGCACCCACCCAGTTATTAGAGACACTGACGCTTTATGCACTCCCCAAACTGAAAGCATATTTGCCTTAATAGGGAATTGAAGTGGGATTATGTATATCAGGTATTTATGGCAAAATCTACCTTTTTAAGTCCATTCTTACATGTTACATTTGGTGTACTGTATAAAAATTCATGTTCAGGGTTACTGTGTGTCATCATCAGGCTTTGTCTTGGGATGTTTCAGCCACACGGCGCACGCGTTCTCCAGGGTGAAGAGAAAAACGGTGTATGTGCTGTACAGTATGTGTGAGTTTGTGTGTTGGACCATCCCTGCTGCTGCTGGTGTTAAGAATCGCTCGCCTCAGAGCCCTGGTTATATTAACAAAGCTGTAAACGTTGTTATATTATGTGTGGGTTTTTTTTTTCATTAACCTCAAAAAGTGAGGTTTTTGCCTGATCGGGCAAACGTTCTAGTTTACCGTTAAAACCTTCTCCAGAACACATGATGATGAACCAAGGCCACCTCATCCCACTGTTATGCATATATCGACATGTCTTTTTCTCATTAATAATAATGATAATAATCTGTTTTGCCTCCAGCTGAAATATCCCAAGATAAACAGTCACGTTTCATATTTTGTGTTACATTTGCCTGTTTTCTGCATTTAGCTTGCTCACCAGCAGATGAGATGTGGGATACTTGTATATTTTGTCCGACTATAATTGTGTTAAGTGAGACTGTAGCCTTGGCTGCTTTCTGGGTAGTTAATCGAACCTGCTGATTTGTGTGTGGTGCTGCCAAAGCTTGAAGGTAACAGCTGTAATGCAAAGTTTTAATGCAGAAGGGTATAGGGTGTGTGTTTTTTTTTAAACTTCCTTCAGGATTGCAAACACTGGAGCAGTTCTCAAGCAAAAGCAAAGCAGAAACTTCCTGTGTCCTAAACTGGCTGTATGAAGCTTAAAGGAACAGTAATCCTCAACATTCCTGATAGAGACCACAATGCTAGAAGTGCTGGTGTCTGGTTTTTATATGCAAAAGCTGGCAGAGTAGGATCCATACCATTTTGTTTTTACACCAAGTGCTTTTGCAACCACCTCCTCATCTGTTCTCTGTGGTTGTCTTCCCCTCCTGTCAGGACCCGGGGCCATGACGAATGATCATGTGACCCGAGGTCTGAAAAAGCATTTGATTTGCACTGTTAAAGCACATTTTCTAGCATTAGCACCATTTCATCTGAATGTCTGTGGTCATTGTCTTTCTCCTTTTACCAACTGACTATTGTCATTGTTTTCCACAGTGTACTGAGATTGTATTGTATATTAAAGTATCCTATTTATTCTTATCCTTTTTTTGGGTGTGTTACTTGATAACAAAGTGCACTGTACACTCTTTGTTTAGGAAGATATTCCATTGGAATAAAAAGTACATGAGTGAATGAGTGTTGCATTTATTGACGGATCAATTACCAGGAAGCGTCTGCGTGCCAGCAGGCTGCTATTTAAAGATGCTCAGGAAGAAAAGTGCACCATGGGAAATTATCCTCCAGACCTCATTACTTTATTTATGTAGGTGAAGTTTTTTCTGTAAACAAACTTTGGTCTGCAGCAACACTGAAAAACCGCTGGCATGAACCCCACAGCCGACTGTGGACTTAAGGCAACAATGATACACACACTGACGTTACTGTATATAACAACCAACAGTCAATAAAGTGAAAAATATATCAAAATATTATCACCAACTCACTAGGGGGAAAAAAATCCGAACACTTCAACTATACGGCATATGAAAAACATCTTTATTACAAATTTTTTTTTGTAGTTTATCAAAAAAGAAAGAAAAAAAAAATCCATCTCATCCATCTGTGTGATCACGGCTCGTTGCCGTTGACGCACTTGTGCTGCTCCATCCGGCTCCTCCGCAGCTCCTCGATGTGTTTGGCCCTGAGCCAGCAGTCTCTGGACAGCGAGGTCTGTCCCAGGCTCAGGGACAACAACCTGCGGACAGAGCGACAGTCAGCCACGTCCCACTCACTCACATCTCGGCCTGAATAAATTCTAGCTGCGTGAACGCTGTGATTACATCTCAGCCTCCAGACTGACACAGCCGTTGGGCGGTTCAGGCTTCCAGCGGGTCCAAACGTTTGGTCTTTTTTAACTTCAATCGCGCCGACCCGTGGAGTCTCTGTCGCCCTGCTTATGTCATATCTGGCATTTCCATTGTTGTCATAACTAATTACTGCTGTGCTCATTCAACACTTTTGCCTTTTAAAGAATCTTTTACAGGCTGCTGCTGTTGTTGTTCTCGCTGGATAATTAGGAAAGAAATGCCAAGGAAAGATTATATAATCTTCAATGGCGGCCCACCTCGCCACAACAAGCATCCTGTGGAGGTCCTCTGCAGACATGCTGGTGGGGTCGTCCTTCCTCATATCTACAAAGTCATCCTCGACGGACTGAGGACATCAGAGAAAGGACAGAGGAGTTAGAGGACACACTAATGCACGCAGACGTATTATTATTACATAAAGGGTACAAGCCATCTGCAGGGAATACACAATCAGATGGATTCAGCTCCGTGTCACCTTGGTCATCTCATCGGAGATGCTGTAGTCCAGCAGCCGAGCCACGCTCAGGTAGATCCGGAGCTTGTTCAGCTGCGACGAGGTCTGCGTGTGCATGTGGATGCTGCTCAGATACTCCTCGGTGTGGGGCGCGGCCACCTGGGACTGCAGGTGGATCTGACAGTCTGACTGTGGAGATGAACAAACAGACATGATGGAGGAGGAACGACATGGAAGAGCTGCATGTGTTTGTAGTGTTTTGTTTTGTTTTGTTCCACAGGTGTTGCTATGCAGAACTCGGCCCTGCCTGATGTGTCCACCCCCACCCCCCCTTCATTTGGCTTGTTCTCAAAACTTCAGGGCACGCCAGACAGGAGCAAAGCCTCGCTGATCTGACTGAGAAGCATCCGATCAGCTGGACCCTCCAGCTGCTCGCCAGCCAATAGCTGTTCGATGTAAACACGGCGGTGCAGCCCGTGACTCCGGATCAACCGCCCCCACACCCCCCTCCCCCTCCCACACCCCGGGGGGAGGAGGAGGAGGAGTTGTTTACAGCGAGCTGCCCTTCACTGCCGGACTAATAGATGGCCGGGGCCCTGACGCCTCTTCCAGGATTGTTCCTGTGGCACACAGCTGCCGCCATGGCAACCCCATTAGAGCAACACACAGGAATAGCACACGGCACATTCCTCGGGCCGGTGGCAGCGGAGTGAGAGCCGGGGGGTTAAAGCCGCTGGCTGGAGGGGTAGCTGCTGTCGGCCAATGGCGGCGGAGAGGACAGCGTGACGCCGGCTGGAAACAACCTCCAGCGTTTGACACGGCGAGGTCTCATGAGACCTAACCCCTCCCTGGCCTCGCCGCAGGAGGTGGGGCAGGGTGGGGGGTATGTGTGTGTGTGTGTGTGTGTGTGTGTGTGTGTTTTGTTTTTCATGTGTGTGTGTGTTTTTGTGGGGTGGGGGGTGTGAGTTTTTTGCCCTGCGGTTTCACGCCTCCTCCCTCTTTGTTCCTCACCGGCAGCAGCGAGCGGCCTTCCGACGCGACCAGCACGTTAATATTGCAGGGGAATTCCATCTGGTGGTAGTTAAAGTCATAATCAACCTTCTGCCACGAGATCAGGTTCCCCAGGGCCGTGACGTTACGCACACCTACAGCACCACACACACACACACACACACACACACACAGAAACACAAACAGAAGAAGATACAACCTGGTGAGTGTTGACTTTATCAAGCCATGGCAACAGTGTCAGCGGGCTGCATGGCGGCGGCGGCGGTGGGGGGGGCTGTCCTCTCAGTGTCGTCCCCTTGTGGCTCCTAGAGGCCTCACCTGTTGTGTCCAGCTGACCCTGCTCCAGCTTGGTCTCATCCAGGAAGAGGGAGGTGTTTGTGGCCAGCTGCAGACCGCCGCTCACCAGCCGGTTGGCCACGTAGTCCTTCTTAGGCACAAGACGCATCTGGTTCATGTTCTGGAGGCTCATGCCCAGGTAGTACGACTGTATGGGGAGGGGGGGGGGGTGAGAGAAGCCTTGTCAGTGTCTTTCATTTGAACACAGCAAACACAAGTGTTGAACTGCAGCGTTTTGGCTCATTAGCCACGTTTACATGTGCATTTTTTCTACAATCTGATTCTAATCATTCTGATCGGAAATTCCAACTTCACTGTTTACATGGAAGGGAAATGAAGTGATCTGATTAAAACGTGCGTGTACATACATCAAGCAATCTTTGATGTTATGTGCAGTCTATAGCACGTCACATGCCTGAGGTTTGTCTTGTGTTATATTTTGTAATATTTTTTTGCTATGAGAAACAAGTGTCTTGGATGCAAGAAAAACTTCAGAAGAGATTGTGACAAATAAAGTACTCAACTCAACTCAATCAGATATCATCAGAATAAATTCACTGTGACATGCGCAGTGAAGTTTTGTCAAATTTGTTGAAACAGTAGCAGAAGAAACTTTTCCTTCCGTCAACAAATGCTGTCAAATTGCTCCTTTGCTCGCCCCTCTCCCCGTGCTGACCTCCTCTCTCTAGCAGCATGTTGCCTCCTCTGATCCAAATGGACCTCTATCGTGTGCTGCAAACGTTACTATTGTTTCTGGTTTTCTCTTTAATCCAGCTGCAGCCACAGCAGTTTATACTTCTCCTGCGATCTATGCGAGAGGTCGGCCACAGCTACACCAACACATAACAGTAACGGTTTATTCTGTGCCCCTTCCACCACCAAAAACTTTGATCAGATGAACCGTTTACATGGATCTTGATCTGAAAATCGACTGGCATAAACCCTCCATCTCGATCGGAAAGAAATTTATTTATGAATGAGCCCGTTTCGATTAAAAATTTCCAATCGACGCAGTTTCATTCGGATTGGCATTTATTCCTACTTTATTCCGATTGTTTGTGTCCATGTAAACAGGGTTAACGTGACTAAATTCACTCACGGAGGGAACGAGCTGCTGGATGATCTGGTAGAGGCGCTCGGTGTACGAGGCGACTGTGGGACAGCCGCTCAGGTTCAGGGTGAATTTACCCAGAGGGAGAACATCCCGCCTGGAGTACCTGCAACAACATCGAAACATAACGTCAAACAAAATCGCCTTTGGTAAGTAATGGTGAACATTACAGACCAGACTTGTTATTTGGCACGTACACGTTAGAAATGAGATGCAGGATGAGGTACTCGGCAGCCAGGGCATCTCCCAGAAGCACATGGGTGAAGTATGTGAGCAGCTCTGCCCTGACCGAGGCCATCTCGCTCAGGGTCGAAGATAAAACTGAGGAAGAAAGGAACAAATAGTTAAAAGAAATCCTCATATAGAGACTACAGGCATGTTCGCTTTCAAAGCTGTACAGTGGAAAACATTCACTCCATTATTGGTCCTGTGGGGAAGCTTTACAAGACAGATCCACTGCAGCATAATGGCTCTTTTCTCTGCTCCCACACAGCTGGAGGGCCACATGACAATGTGACTAAGGTTTATGTTGACTCAGTGTGGCACACAGGGATAATTACAGCACACACACAGGACAAAAAAGGTTAGATGTGATTAGTGCTGCAACTTCAACAAAGATTACTTTCATTTATTGATTGAATGCAGCTAATCTATCAATCAATTCACCCATTAAGTGTCAATGACACCAGGCTAAGACGAGACAACCCACTGATGGTAAAGAAACTGGGATTAGCTTATGTTCTGCATTGTTGTGTGATTAGTTATTAACTGATAATTATCACACTGTGTAAATGAAACAAGACTGAAAGACAATTGGTTTTAGAAGAGGCTGCCCGTCAGTGGCCAAGGTCAGACTGAGATCCATCCTAGAACGCACTCACGCAAACCATCAGCTATTCCTGTGATGTGACAGGTACCAGACTGGTTTTGTTCATGTCCAAAATCTGTCACCGAAAGAGATAATTTAATAACGCACCATTTCAACTATTGCATGTTATTACAGGAGGCGGCGGAGGCGACATGTCCTCATATTTAGTCATGGAAGTTACTAAAAGCAGCAACAAGTAGCGTCATGCACAGCAGAGACGATGCATCAGTTCATCATCAGGTTATTATAAAGTTCTGGTTCAGAAAGATCTTCTTGACATTTTTCTGTGCTGCTGGATTCATACCAGGCTGAGTGTGTGTGTGTGAACTCAAACCCTAGTATCACTTTACTAAGGAATTTATAAATGGTTTATAACTAGGTTATTCATTTGATGGTCAAACTTTATCAATAAGTAATTTTAGTAGTAAGTTTTCATGCATTGATGCGGGCTCACTATTTGGCAAGACATGTGAACAGTGGGATGATGAAGACTGGGGGAGTTCACCACATAGAGGTCACCTGCTGTGTTACAGCTGCAGAGCTGGTGCCCTAGAGAAGAGACCAACCAGCTACAAGGAGCTGCTCCATCCACTGTGCACAGTCTCATCAACAGCTGTGGTTCTAATGACATGTAAACAACACTGCAGAGTGTCATTCTGCTCATTTGCAGTAATTTGATCTGTCAAATGAAACTTTCTGACCATTAAGATGCAAACTGGGGTAAATTAATTGCATATCATTTAAGTGACATGTGGAGCAGCAGGCACAGATGATGGAGAGAGATATCAGACAGTACAGTCTATCTGCAGTCTATCTGCAGGACAGATAAAAGTGGGCTCACTATTTGTCATGGAACAGGTCATACCTATAAATAATGAACAGTGTTAACATGCTAATTAATAAGGTAGTCATTCATTAATATTTTCTAAAAGTAGGCTTTTGTCAATAGGTACCACATTTATATCACAAGGATGAGGGATTTCTGAACTTTTCCAGCTGTAAGAGAAGTGATGTCATGTTTATGAAACCAATACACACCTGCAGTTCTTCTGTCCTGTCCTCCACCAGTAAAATACAACCAGATTATGAGTTTATAGTGGAAAATTATTCTGTGCTTATGAGAAGTGTATCAAAACATCCCAACATCGGGGTCTTATTTTGAAACACTTTATGCAAATGAGATGAGCTCATTTGCATCTGTGCCCACTGCCCATGCTGCAGTAACGCAACACTGTGAGGTGGTTTGTAGCGGAGAGATCGGTCAGGGTTTGGACTCTGAATGTCCTTCTATTCAACTATTCCTGATTACTGGCATTTAGAGTTTCATGCTCTACCGCTCGTCCTTACAGGCACTGTTGTCCTCCAGGGTGACGGGGGGCAGCAGGGGGTTGTTGTGCGGCAGCGGCTTGGCGTAGAGCATGTGCAGGCGGGGGACGAGCGAGGCGGGCGGGCTGTGCACTCTCTGCTCCTCTGCCGTCTCCATGCCGTCCGTGGGGTCCAGGAGGGAGGAGGCGTCTCTGTGCGGACACAACAGCAGGTAAGTCAATCACCAAAGGAGGGAAAATTGAAATTTTTTTAACTAACTGAACGCGTCTTACTTCTCGTCAGCCAGAGCGCTGAGAGCAGGGTTGACGGACAGGATGCCGTAGATCTCTAGCGTGTCGTTGAGTTTGAAGCTGTCCCAGTCCTCGTACACCTGCCAGCAACACACACATCTTAACTTCTGAGGACATCTCTTCTTTGACACACAGGTAGGTCATGCACCGATAGCTTGTGTCGACTCGACAGTCCAGTTACTGTCAGTCGTCTCACACACCTTCACTAGGCAGGAGGGGCCTTTCTCTCCAGGCAGGGGGAAGTTGAGGTCGAGGTGAGAGGCCGACGCCACCTGGCTGGACGGGGCTTCTGTCTCCTGCCGCTTACAGTCACCGTTGCCGTGCTGCTCTGCAGGACTATGAGGACCTACAGTGACAGGGGGGTGTATGATAATATATAATATATATAATGTGTTCAATTAACGTTAAGGTGTTGCAATTCATTTCTCTGATGTACTACTTACATGTTTTTCTTTACATTACCACTACTTAAGTGCAATAAGGGACCATTTCTTACATTACTCATTCATTATTTCTATTCATTAACAGTGCAATATGTGTGTGTCTCTATCCTTGATTATGAATTTACTTCACTTCTTATTATCTATCATCAATAGGTGCACAGTAGTTGTTGTTTTCAAGTAGTTTTAAGTGCACTGGGTTAGGGTTAACCAATTTCATTGTCCAATTTGTGTACAATGACAATAAAGACTATTTTATGTTTCCTGTGCTATGACAGAACAAACAGGAAACAAACTGCAATTTGTCTGAGTGACTCAAATTTGAGCTTCAAGTTCATTCTTGACCTTCAACCTCGGCACTCTTTGATAAAAAAGATTCACAACAGCTACTACTGATTGAAAGAGGTCATTGAAAGTGTTCAGAAGAAAGCTGACCACCATTAAAGGTACTGTGTAAACTCTATTAGCTGATGGAGATTACTACACTGTGTTCCAAATTATTATGGAAACAGGATTTCAGTGAAGAAAACATTCCATTTTTAGTTTTTCAATGAAATTTTTCAGTTGTGCCATTTCCCCTGTCTGTTCTGGCAACCTCAGTGTAAATACAGGCAGAAACTATGCACTGACCAACAAGTTTAATGGAGACAGTTGTTAAGGTGATATCAAAGAAGAGCTCCTGTGTTGATACGTAACTTAATCTATAAAGATGTTTTTGACTACCGTAAATTAAATGATATTAAAATGCAAGAAAATACAACATATTTCCATTTTGAATGCTTAACAAACTATTGATTATATTAAAACTCTGACGTACATAACAATTTGTAACACTGTATTTTGAATCGTTTAAAAAATACTGTTCTCGTCATCATTGGTAATTTTGTTTCACAAAATCCAGATATTGATTGTTAAGATTACTGTTAAGGAAGAAAAAAATCCTGTTTTGTTCTATCCTCAGTTTTATTGACTATTTAGGAAAAAAAAACAAAAACAGCATATGCCGAATAATTTGGGATGAAGTGTAGTTACCAAATGGGCCTTGTGTGTGTGAAGATGTTTGAAAAGTGTGAAGAACTGTCCTTTAATTCTCTGTATCAGTGAATATGACGTCACACAACTTTTGCAAACACTCTTCATTTCAACTGCCAGAATGAATTTACACCCATGTAAAACATCTAAATGGAAACAAGGTAAAACAAAAAACTTCTATCTATTTAAACGCCGTGATAGCGATGAATGGACAACGCCTCTGCTTTCACCTACACATTTACTTATCTCACATTTACAAGCCTCACATACCCGTGTGCGGCTCCCTCTGTTTCTGCGGCTGCGTGTCCATGTCGTCCATGTCGTCGTCTTCCTCGTAGCTTCGTTTCTGTCTGCTCGGCACGTACGAGGTGGAGGGGACCACTCTGGCTTGGCTGCAGCTGGCGTAGCTGTATGACAGAGTTAAGGAAAACTAAAGGGAGCTTGTGACGTTGCGTGAATAAAATGCACATTAAACTGGCACGATGAGGAGGATATGTCTTTGACCCAGGTGTTTTCTCCAGGGATTGGCACACAGTAGAACGTCTGTCTCTCTGCAGTCACAGTGTTGGAGTTAAAATCCACCTGAGAAATGTAAATGTGCGGGTCAGCATTGTCGGCTCATCATTTACGGACGCCATGAATGGGCGAACAGAAGCACACATACCCCACATTCTGTCACATCTTTGTACTTCCCACACCGCAGCACCTGTGGACGGTCACACAGTGATACAACATGATGATAACAGGATGACATCAGACGCTTTATCAAATGCAAACTACATGCACTGGACATAGCTGTGCTGTATATGCAAACTGCTGCACAGGAGAGGAAGCTCTTACTTTAGCCTTTGTCGACGGATCAACAGTCTCGTACACGCCCATGAAGAACTCCGGATCGAACATGTCTTGGATTAAACAGCGAAACTTCACCAGGCTGTTGGGCTTCAGGTAGTGCAGAGGGACGTCGTTCAGAGATGGGACCTTGCACCAAAAATAAAAGTGTTTGTCATTTAACACGTGAGCGTGCTGAAGCATCTTCCAAGTCATCTTTTTCTCTGCGTAATTTCAACACTGCATGAATCCTGGAGCTGCGTTACCGAGGTATGATCGTCCTTCTCTTTCAGACGATCTTTGAAGAATTCAACTGCCTTGGCCTCCCATCCTGAGTTTGGATTGTTTTGGGAAGCAGCTGAAATATGAACAAGGGAATATTTCTTGTCTTAGAAAGCAGCAAGAGCAAAGATTGGTCATAAAGCAACTAATTAATTAGATAGTTTCATTTAGCTGGGTCACATTAAATCAGTCTCAACTTTTACTTTTAATAAAGAGAAAGGAACTGTGTAACTGTGGCAGTGGAAGGAATTTCAAATTAAAAGACTTTTCTAGAGATGCATTAAAATATCAACATAGGATCAACTGGCTCAGGACTGTCTCTTATGGTATGCTATTTCTAACTGTATACTGCTTGAACTGTAATGTCAAAATATATATATTGATGCTTTAGGAGTTACTCAACTGCCCCTCGTGGAGAGGCCACATCACTATTGGCTATTTAAAAAGTTCTAAATGACAAAATACTTAACAAAAATGTTTACTTTACTCTCTTTAGACAATGGAGTTCATATGTATACGTGAAGCGACGTGGATCAAAGAAACTGCACTGAAAATCATTATGTTTCCAATAAATAAATAAACAGCACAAAGTTTCACATTCTCTGAAACTATGTGTAGGACATAAAAACTTCATATCTCTACATGTTAGATTGGTACAGCCATATTAGTCAATTAATGAAGGACTTTAAAACATGTGAAGGGTCCGTGAATGCCTCATGTGGATTTTCAGTTCACACTAGGTCTTCAGATCAAACTTACACACACTGTGCTCTCACATAACTAAAACGGGTGTGTATACAGAGACAGCGGGGAAACAAGCTGCGGACTCTTTATGAGTTATGTGGCATCTTTGTGGGACGAGAGAAGCACAGCCACACATGATAAAACCCTGTAATTAGCACACAGCGCTTAGCCACGAAGCTAACACAGGCTAGGTTCACGCGTTAACGTTAACAGTTAGCTGTCAGGGGAGCGGAGTTCCGGTCCGTCTCTTACCGAACATCCCCTCAACGACACCCAGAGGGTTGTTGATCCAGTCCTGTGTGGAGGGCATCGTCGGCCACGGAAAGACGTCTGAGTGAAGAGACAAAGTTAAAAAAAAAAAAATCTCTGTGAAAAACACTTGTTTGTTGACTTTCTCCACACACACAGGATTGAGGCAGAAGTGAGGGCGGGAAATTTGCGTCACCGGGGGAGAGAGCGTCGTTCGTTTGTTGTGTCCACGGAGACCGACCGGAGCACGGAGACACCGCACTGGCCGCAGGTACGTGCTCTATTTCAGCCCCCTGTCTCTGTGTGACAACTTTGAATTGAGTTTGGTGGTCTGTTAAAAACAAAAATAAATATGTCTGTGAAATTACATTTTGTCAAAGGGCATTTTCATTTTAATTTTAGCAAATCTGAACCGTTAAATAGTGTCAGTGCGTGTGCGGTGTCTCTCTGCGGCCGGTAGGTGGCGGCGGTGAGACGCTCTGCTTCCTGTTTCCATCACAACCAAGTGAGCTGCGTGGGCTCCGTAGATCTGTAAACTCTGCGCTGCGCCGTCTCGCGTTTCGTTACGCTGCTACCGACGCTTTAGAGATCAGTAAAAAAAAACCGTGTGTGGGCGGGACCAGAGACTTGTTTGCAGAGCCGAGCGTGTCCTGCTGCCTGCTCCGGTAGTGGCTACGTGTAATTCTACGGGAAAATGGCAGATAGGAAAAATAATAATGCCCCCAACAGCGGTGCTAACTTGTTGTTCAGCGCCGCTCCAGAGTTTAACTTCAACCTGCCCTTCATGCCAGTGAGTCAGGCCACTGGTCCGGCGGTGCTGTCAGGAGGTGAGGCCGAAATAGATGTCTAAATACTGGCTGTGTCCTCAGTCGGCTAGGCTAGCTAGCTGGTTAGCTAGCTGACCGGGGTCTCTGTGCTGCTGTCAGCTGTTATTCAGGGTAAAAGAAAGAGAAACAGAAAGAAACAGCGCGTCTGAGCCGTCAGTTGTTTGTCAGGCTGGTTGTACTGACTGACAGCGTTATGATTCAGACATACCGTCCCAGTCTGGTGGTGTGTTATCACATGAAGAGGATGTACAGCTATTTGACAGAGCCATATTATTAAGACATATTCTTTAAAGTCTGAACATCTGAGACATCCTGTCCCAGAGTTACCCGTCTATTTCTGTCCTGCTTCAGACTTCTGAGGGTGTCATCTTGGACATTTGGAGTGTGATTGGCTTGTTCCTCCATTTCCAGGCAATTTAGATGATGTAAATAACAGCATTACTGTTCCAGGGCCATAAATGTGTCATGTGTTTGTATGTTTCTGTGCTGAACTGTTCACATGTTAAACTGCTTATTTGTTGTTGTTTTTAACATAGTTTTTATTTCAGTTTCATTCAAAATCATACAGAATCATATTCATCATACCTGCTGTTTTCTCCAGTTTTCAATACAACATAGTGCCTATAGGGACATGATAGGAGACAGAGACTATAATAGAAAAAAAAAGAATAACAAATATTTGATTAATAATATAGATTGGACTCTTATATTGTGTATGGGTTCCTCACTATAACAGTATACCCATGGCAGGGCTCCACCTTCTAGTGCATGTATGTCAAACTGTTTTGATGTCTTTTAGATGATTCCACCGATGTTGGAGAGGAGGACAGTTTTCTAGGCCAGACCTCTGGGAACGGACCACCCCCCTCCACATTCAACTACTTCTCCAGCCCTGTAACCAGCAGTGATCCTTTCGCCTCCATCGGTCAGTCGCCATGCCCGCCCCCGGCCCTGTCAGCAGCTCCGACCACAACAGGCCCGGTTTCTGTTCCCAGCAGTATCGGTATGGCTCCACCGCCACCTGCGGGCGCACAGATGAACCCCGCTCCTCCGGCCTTTGGCAGCGCAGTATACCAGAGCCCTATGGGACGTCACACTCCTCCCCCCACCACGATGACCCCCCCGCCTCCTCAGATGCAGCCGCAGAGCCATAACCCGTACCGACACACCCCCAGCAGCAGCAGAGCCAGCCCTTATATCCCTGCCCCAGAGATCCTGCCGCCAACACACACACCTCAGCAGAATCCCTACTTTCTCAGCTCTCCTCCGCAGACATTCCCGCCGTCGGGACCCGCTTTCACAAAGGTAGACATAAGCTAATCAGCGACTGTTGTGGATTGTTTGCGTCAGATACTTGATTAACTCACTAAGCTAATGAGATGAGCGTTAAGAGCAGCTGACTGCCTCAAATGCAGCTGTCGTTGATGAAGAGAAACATAACAACAAGGTTTTTCTGTTTTCAGCCTCCTCCTACACAGATTCATGCGCCTCCACCTGCAGCCACCACAGCCGGAGCAGTAGTCCCTGCAGGTCCCATGATGCCATACAACTATAATATCTATGAGCCTGTCCAGCCTCATTGGTTCTACTGCAAGCAGGTGGAGTCAAAGAGCGTCTGGCTTCCTTTCAGTATCATCGACTCCCTTCAGCTAGAGGAGACGTACAACTCAGGTACGATGGAGCGTGAGGCTCTAACCTCTAAAACTTTGCTACGGTGCTCTCACAACTCACCGAAACTGTGACCTGCGCAAAATCTGCTTTGTTCTCCCCAGTTCAACCAGACCCAGAAAATGTGATCGTGCGAACAGACGGAGGCCGTTACGACGTGCAGCTCTACGACCGGATGCGGACCGCAGTGTACTGGGAGGAGGAGCCGACGGAGGTCCGGCGCTGCAGCTGGTTCTTCAAAGGGGACACTGACAGTCGCTTTATTCCTTACTCTGAAGAGTTCAGTGACAAGCTGGAGGTTTGTTTCAATTCCACACTTGAGCAGAAGCAGATGTGTTAGTAAAATGTGGGACACTTTATTTATTTATTTTACATCACTTGCCTTTACACACAGACAGAGTACAAGAAAGCCGTATCTACTAACCAGTGGCACCGGAGACTGGAGTTCCCATCAGGAGAAACTATTGTTATGCACAATCCAAAGGTAAACATCTCTCTGATTGGTGGTGTCGTGATAATTAATGTCATTAGCTTGGTTTAATGAATGATAAAAAACTGTTGTCTTTGCCTCTGTAGGTGATTGTGCAGTTTCAGCCCTCCTCTATGCCAGATGAGTGGGGCACAACTCAGGACGGGCAGACCAGGCCCAGAGTGGTGAAGAGAGGGGTTGATGACGACCACGATGAAGTGCCTGATGGTAGAGATGCTCCTCTTGTTAACACAGCTTGTTTTTTTTTTACCTCTTTCGTAAATGAAGATAAACTTTGAGCTTGCTGATTCAACCAGGAAGCCCTGATAGTTTCAGAGAGAAACAGATTGTCAGGACACTATAAAGTGAGATAAAGCGTTTCAAAGTACATTAGAGGAAATGTCAGCCACCGTAATCTGTTTTTAATTAGGGGAAATTCATTTACATTCAGATATGAGATATATTTTAATGTCTGGTTATAAATGTAAGCAGCCTAAATATAGGTTAAGACAGTTTGGCAGTAAGCAAAATTATATTCAACTCTTCCATCATGTGCATCTCTCCCAGGCGAGCTCCCTAAAGTGGATCATCTTGTGTTCATGGTTCATGGAATCGGTCCTGTGTGCGACCTGAGGTTCAGGAGCATGGTCGAGTGTGGTGAGTACCGTACACTAGTAGTGTATGTCAGGTTTGTGTACGCTCCAGGGTTACAGTTTTAATGAAAAAAAAAAAAAAACTTGTATCATTGTGGTTTCAGTGGACGACTTCCGTAACGTGTCACTGAAGCTGCTGCAGAGTCACTTTAAGAAAGCAGTGGACGAGCACGCCATCAGCAGGGTGGAGTTCCTCCCTGTGCAGTGGCACACGGCTCTACACGGAGACGCCACTGGAGTGGACAGGTGAGGGGAGGCACGTTTACTCACACTGTAATGTTTGTTTTTTATATAATCAAGTCTGACACAAACAGAAGTCTTACAGATCTTATTTTGTGGAAAGTACTTTATTCTGCCATTATAGTCCATCCATTAGGTTCAGTTATTCGAACTCAGTGATCCTTTAATTGTGTGTAAGAACATTGCTTTTATGAAAGGACTGAATTTATTCTAGATTTTCTTATTGCCAACGAATCATGAAAAGATCAAACACATCACTGCATTTATCTGTTTTGAACAGGCTCAGTAATTTCCCGCTATAGTTTCCAAGTGTAGAGAAAATATTTGACGGGGGCTTTTTTTCAGCTTTGACTCAACATGCTGTAGTGACAGTATTTATAGCAGTGTGACAACATGGCCTTGAGTCACAATAAAATACTGTCTTGGTATGGTTATGGCCTCCAGCACAACAAGTTGTGTTTTTAATAGTTTATGGACAACTGTGGAGCTCTGTGACACACAGACAACACTTGTTAGAAGAGCAATGTCATATTGATTTTTAATAGGATTTACTTGTAAGAAAAATGTACAGTACTGCCAGATGTATCCTGTCATGAACTTCATCAACTCTAAACTTGTCTTTGTAGGAGGATAAAGAAGATCACCTTGCCCAGCACTGGACGATTACGTCACTTTACAAACGAGACTCTGTTAGATGTGCTTTTCTACAACAGTCCCACTTACTGCCAGACCATCATGGACACAGTTGCTCTAGAGATTAACAGACTTTATGCCCTGTTCATGAAGAGGAACCCAGACTACAAAGGAGGGATGTCAGTGTCTGGACACAGTTTAGGTACTAAACCAGTTCAGTAGCTTCAACATCAGTTTGGTGACGGTGTCCGTCCCCTCTTCTCTGTCCTCTCTTCTGTTTATCACCTACATTGTGTTGTTTCTCTTCGTACTCACAGGTTCCCTGATTCTCTTTGACCTGCTGTCAAATCAGAAAGGCGGCTCTCCTTTAATGGGCATGCCAGCCATGCCCACCTCTAATGGAGACGCCAAACAGGTCAGACACCGCTGAACTGAGTTAAAGGGATAGTTCAATATTTTGGCAAATTGGCCCATTGCCATTATCCCTATAGCCTTAGGAGTAGGTTTGTTACCTTTAAATGTCGGTGCAAACTATTTTTAGAACAGCGGAGCAGAGCCGCGAGCTGCTCAGAGCTACGCTACGGAGGCTGATGGGATTTCTTAGTTTCCCTCATCAAACTAATCAAATACACAATCCAACAACTCCAAAACTCTCTCATGGACAAGTTGTGACCTGCACATTCACAACGCTATGAGTGATAACGGAACGTTTCGAGACAGAGTAAATTCATGCAAAACAGCTGATGCGTGTTCCCGTATTTACCTCGAAAACAATTCGGTATCGTAACGTTCCGTAATTATCTCATAGCGTGGTGAATGAGTCGGGCCCCAACTTGTCCACGAGAGCGTTTTGGAGTTATTGGATTGTGTATTTGATGAGTTTGATGAGGGAAACCAAGAAATCCCATTAGCCTCTGTAGCGTAGCTCTGAGCAGCTCACGGCTCTGCTCTGCCGTTCTAAAAATAGCTTGCACCGACAATTAATGGTAATAAACCTACTCCTAAAACTATAGGGATTATGGCAATGAGCCAATTTGCCAAAATGTTGAACTATCCCTTTAATGCACAACATTATGTCATTAATTATCCTGCCAAAAAGATTTGGAAATTAAGAGACAATGTATTAATGCGCTAATAATTGATCAAATAGTGTTGTATTACATCATTATCACCTCTTCTTCTCATATCAGGTGGCAGCTCCTGTCACACAGAGCAATAACACCGTCCCTCCTCCGACTGTCGAAGAGGAGGCCAAGGAAGACGGAGAGGAGTTTGAGGATCTCTCTGCTGTGCTGGAACATCTGGGCCTGTCTGAGTACAAGAGCACCTTTGATGAGGAGAAGATTGACATTGAATCTTTTGTAAGGATAACAGTCGCCTTTGCTTTATTTCCAAAGGAATGATTTCCTAGTGTTACCTAAAAGTCTAAAAGGATTTTAAAAGTATAATCAAAGAGAGACTTGGAAGCTGATGATACTGTAAAATTTGAAAGTTTGAAAGCGGCCAAGTTTTCTGATGTCTTCGTGTTGTCCTCAGGAGCGAGGATGGCAATTTAATTTTGTCCTCCCTCTTGTTCTTTCAGCTGATGTGCACAATCGAGGACCTGAAAGAGATGGGAATCCCTCTGGGTCCCAGGAAGAAGATTGCCAAGTTTGTCAAAGAAAGAGTGAATAAGCTGGTAAGTTTGTCTCCTGAGTTTCAGGGCAGCTTGAGTTTCAGCTAGGAGACGAGTGACAACTAACACAAGCTTCTCTTTCCCCTGCCCGTGCTTTCACGTCAGGCCGCCCAGGAGAAGAAGGCAGCAGAGGTCAAAGAGGTCAGTCAGGCGGTGGCGCCAGCAGCAGCTGAAGCTCCTCCCCATCCGGCTGTGAAGAAGCTCCCTGTGGGCCGCACCGTCTCCTCCGTCCATGTGGACTACAATTACTTTGAAATTGGTACTGGACAGGTAAGTGGCTTCCAGCACACAGAGGGATAATGTTAAAAATGAAGATCCTCACTTCGACACAGACAATAATAATGTGATTAATATTCTGGTCTGCAGGTGTCAGTGGTGTACCACGCTCTGGACTTTGAGCCAGTGAATTTCTTTGCCCTGGGTTCTCCAATCGGGATGTTCCTGACAGTCCGAGGGCTGGAGAAGATCGAAGAGACGTACCAGCTGCCCACGTGCAAGGGCTTCTTCAATATTTACCATCCGGTACGCAGCTCCTCCACCAGGAACTAATGCTGACTCACTGACCGATGCTCAGGCGTTATTCACCTACTTCACATGTAGCTTGTTTTGTTTTGTTTTTGGTTTTATGCTGCATGTTTGTAGATATTCCAGAGTGCAAAGGAGTTTCATTCAGTCAAAATCAGCTGTTCTTCTTATAATGAGTCTTGTTTATTATGTAACATGGTGTTGGTTATGTAACCTCAGTACCTTTATGGGCCAACCAAACAGGTTTGATACGATTGATGAGTCATTGTAACCTCAGTATCTTTTATGGGCCAACTAAACAGGTTTGATATGATTGATGAGTCGTTGGTAGTAAATCCCATCAGTGCCAGTGAACCAATGAGCATGCAGCATATTGTAATAATACCCATGATTGGCTGGTCATTTACACAAACTGATATCAGTGTGTAACAAGACATGACAACATAAGAAAACTAAAGCACATGTGAGTAATGACTCATTAAGAGTAGGTATCACAGGCCGTCATTTAGCTGTATCGAATCCCGACTCGGGCGGCCCTTTGCTGCATGTCATTCCCCCTCTCTCTGCCTCCCCATTTTCCTGTCTCTCGCTACTACTACTGTGCTGTTTATTAAAGGCAAAAGCCCAAAAAATATACTTTATATAAAAAAAGAAGAATAGGGTCTCAGCATCAGGAGTGCTCATGCTCCACTCTCTGACACGTTGATATCTGTCTTGCAGTTGGACCCAGTGGCGTACAGGATCGAGCCCTTGATAATCACAGACCTGGACCTGAAGCCTGTTTTGATCCCTCACCACAAAGGAAGGAAGAGGCTTCACCTGGGTACATTTCTGCTGCATCCACAGCTAATTATACCCCTGTTGTTATTATAATGTTTATAAAACCATGTTAGAGTAGGTATTAGTGAGTCATGAGCTGACACAGTCTGAGTTGTTGACCGGTGTTGGTACATGCTGTGTCCTCAGCTCAGTCCTCTCTGGTCCATATGGGTGGGGTGCCCTAATTTGTGTGGTGGGAAAATACAAAGAACCTATTCTTACAGCCAAACAGCTATAGAGCAGTAAAATGGCAAAACAGCCTGAACAGTGATTTCTCTCTCTTGCTTCTGCAGGGAAATATAAGTTGAAGGTCAAAGTGAAGTTTTGTCTTGTTGGTTATATTTTTATTTTAGAGCAAAATGTTCAGAAGCGATCAGTCTTGTTTCCTCCATTGACTTTGGACAAAATTAGGTTTTTCGTTTTTTCTTTGCATTGACATGTTTACAAATTAAAAAACAACAACAAACATTATCATATGTGAAAAGCTAATGGATGAAGTGGTGTGTGTTGCAGAGCTGAAGGAGAGTCTGACCAGGATGGGCTCAGACCTGAAGCAGGGAGTTATCAGCTCCCTGAGGAGCGCCTGGCAGACGCTCAACGAGTTTGCTCGTGCTCACACCTCGTCTGCCCAGCTCCAGGCTCAGCTGGCCATGGTGGCCAATCAGATCGAAGAGGAGGAGAAGCAAGCAGAGGAGGGTGAGTGGCTCCTCAACTGTGACTCTTGAGTCGAGTTATTCCTGTACTGTGTCAGATTAGGAACTCCGTTGTGCTTTGTTGCAGAGCATAAGATCCCAGAGAGCCCCGAGCCACAGAGGGAGGAGGAGCCTCAGGTGAAGATCGGGATGCTGAACGGAGGCAATCGCATCGACTACGTCCTGCAGGAGAAGCCCATCGAGAGTTTCAACGAGTACCTGTTTGCCCTTCAGAGTCATCTCTGCTACTGGTACACACGACTTTGTTTCATTCTGGCTTCTTCACACCTCACAAAAATTGTTGTAGATGTTTCTATCAAAGCTCCATACAGTATAAAGGTAGATGTTTGTGTTAAAGCTCCATACAGTATAAAGGTAGATGTTTGTGTTAAAGCTCCATACAGTATAAAGGTAGATGTCCATGTGTAGTGTGATTATAAAGCAGCTCTAGGTTCTATATTAATACTGTGAAAGTATCAAAGCATCAGTCCACAGACACTTGCACACAAATAAAGCACAAAAGTGGAAGAAACCCATTGAGTAAAGATTGTAAAGTTTAGAACCGTAGTTCTAAATTCCTTCAGTAATTTTTCAACCAGAACTACTTTGTTGATTGACATCAGGCCACAGCAGTTTTAATAAAGGATTCAACATAGGAACAGTTTATCAAGCAAAAACACTGAAGAACTTTCTTTTCTTCATGTCTTCACTCTGTTGTGAGCTAATGATCCCCTGACTTTTCATGTGTTGACATGATAAAACATTTGATGTGCAGGGATCTGTTATTTAAAGAAGTGATGCACATAGTAACATTTCTGCTTCTCAATGCTGCGCTTGGTTTCAGATGAATAAGCCTGATATAAAATGAATATTGACTGGATTGATTTATCTGCGGCTCAGCCACTTTACCTGCTGACAGATGTGAGGTGAAGCCTCCGTATTAACACATTTTGTGATTTCCCAGGCAATCTGAAGACACCGCTCTGCTCATCCTGAGACAGATCTACAACACCAGGGGGATCCATCCAGAACAGATTGCACATTAATTCTATGAAGTAGCTGAGATGAAAATAAGCCTGTCTGAAACCTTCCTATTTGGTTTATTTCATGTCAATTCTCCTGGATTTTGATTATGCTTTTTCTATTTTTTTTTTCCTTTTATTTTCTATTCATGTAGTTTATTGTATGCAGATGAATAATACAATTGTATTATGCCATTTGTCTTAAATTAAGAAATATGCGAATGAGCTAGTTGATTCAAAAATACTTGACGAGTTTGATATTACATTTTTATAGCATAAATTATAGAACTGGTCAAGTTTACTGAAAATATGTCATTAAATCAAATGCAGAAAGAAAACAACAGAAATAACATAACAGTGAATGCAGCCTTCTGTAAGTTTTATTTCATGGAAAAAATGTCATAATAAATCATTTCCTTGCACAAGTTCTTGCTGTTTGAATTGTTGTGAACTGCTGAGAGGAAGACATGGAACATTTCTCCTGCAGGACGAGGAGATGTTAAGACTATCTACAAAAAGCTGGAATATCTGCAAAAAACATTGACTCGAAAAAATTATAACAGCACAGGATGAGACGCAAGAACGACCTGTTTTCTTTGTGAGAAAAATAAAGCACTTCTTGCCTTCTCCTCTGACACTGCATTAACATCACATCATTCATTAACATTACACCTCTCACCTCTGCTATCGAACCCCCTCCCTCCACACCCCCAGCTGCAGCAACAACACCCTCCCTCATCATCAAATGGAATAAAATTAACAAGCCTACGGCCATCGTCAACGCAGCTTCAAACAATACCAGAACAATCGCCTCAACATTTCATGTCACTTAAAGCATGTAGGCACGTACGACAAAAGTATTCAAGTCACATGTACGAAACAAAGGAATATTTAGAAAAGTATTTACAATAGTGGCTGTAACATTCAATCCCGGCCCAGCGGCAGGACTCTCAGCACTGTGCGAGTGTCACCGGGCAGAAATGACAGGTCTTTGTTATTTGGACAATAATACTGGTTTATCATAGTCCTGATATGGTAGCGCTGCATGCTGTAAGCAGGTCTTTGCTCCTGGCTCTTTCACTATTTGATCAACATGCTTCTTTGTTAAACCGAAAAGTACATAGTGACCAACTGTCACGTAAAACACACACAAAAGGTCCCTTTTTTTAAAACCACGATGCCAACTTATATTCATATATATAATACTAACAGAACAGTATGGCTCCTTAACAACTGCCAGTATATTTTATTACTGTAAAAGACTGCTTTGATCTGAAGTTGAGAACCAGCAGAAATGGACAACTTCTTGTGGGGTCGACTCACTTGAGAAAGAGCAGCTTATCACTGTTCCTTCTGTGGACAGGAAGTAAACATGTTATCATTAAGACATGACCGTTTTGTAACCTCATTCAATAACAAACCCACTCTCAACATTGACAGCCTGGAAGACACTGATCTGGGGTCTTCCGGCTGACGCCACATTCAGCAGTGGAGAAGGTAAACAGACTGGTTTCGTAGTCTGGTGCCATGTTTAAAGCAGGTAGGCTGGTTTACTGAGAAGTTTATGTTAATCACTGCATGCTTATTGAAATGACTGCAGTATGAAAAAACACAATGGCGTCCTAAAATCCAAGAGAGATATCACTTGTTTTTACATGTGTAACTTTTCCTTCAGCAGGTTAAATGTTACTCATCCGATCATGTGCTTGCGTTTGATGCTGTTGTAGCTCGTCACTACGACTTGTACCATGTTGTGAAGTTTTACACCAGTTGACGTTTTGTTTTTGTACATTCATTTGTCTACAGCTGTGCGGCGAAATGCAGAAGGTTCCATGTAAACACGTCTTTGCTGTAATGCGTTGATACTGTCAGCACCTCTCGGGTCTTAACGTTGGAATGACGTCGGGTGGGCGGAGCTCTGAGCTCAGTCCTCTGTTTTGCTCTGAGTCTTGAAGGCCTGTTTGCGCAGGTGAGCCTCGATCTCCTCGCGGAAGACCAGCATGCCCAGGTGAGAGTGGGAGGCTTCGTTCATGGCTTTGGACTGGATGCACATGCGGTACTGCTCCGGCGTCAGCTCGTCGGCGCACTGTTTCTCGTGCCACATGTGGAAAAGGCCGGACACCGGGGTCCTGACCACGATCGTGTCGCTCCGGAGATACTTCCTGTACAGGTGGACGTCCTCCACGCCCCAGCCTTTCACTTCCAGATCAAACCCCCCTGGAGGAGGAGGAGCCGTTTGCAAGATGTTAATGAACAGTGTCGGGCACAGTTAC
The DNA here is from genome assembly GCF_045865225.1 of Trachurus japonicus. Classification (NCBI taxonomy): domain Eukaryota; kingdom Metazoa; phylum Chordata; class Actinopteri; order Carangiformes; family Carangidae; genus Trachurus; species Trachurus japonicus. The sequence goes on from NC_140921.1 coordinate 21,514,728, forward strand.
ATAAAAAAGTAATTAGCTATGGTTACTAGTTACGTTCCCAAAAAAGTAACTGAGTTAGTAACAGAGTTGCTACATGATAAAAGTAATTCATTACCTGGAAAAGTAACTATTGCGTTACCTTTTTATAAAATGCTCAAGTGCATCAAATTACTTGAACTTCCCTCCATAACCCCTGTTTATCTGGAACTAACCAACTCACTCAGTATTCCTCCGCACAGGCAGGGTCCGCAACACGCTGTATCACTGGCAGCTGATAGGCGGAGTGATACAGCGAGTTGCGGAGCCTGTCTGTGCGGAGGAATACCGAGTGAGTTGGTTAGTTCCAGATAAATGCCTTTTTTCCGACCAGATGATGAACTGAAAGTAATGTGTTAGTGTGTAAGGGCACATTTTATTGTTGTAACGTGGAAACAGTAACTTTTTTGATTACTCATTAGTGAAAAAAGTCACACCATTATTTTATAAGGCCGTTATTCGCATCACTGTTAAAGGGATAGTTCAACATTTTTCACTCCAAAACGCTCTGGTGAACAAGTTGTGACCTGCACATTCACCACACTATGAGATAATAACGGAACATTACGAGACGAGGTAAATACAGAGACTGCTTGCTGAAAAACTGTCCCTGAACGCGCATCAGCGGTTTTGCATGAATTTACCTCTAAAACGGCTCTGTCTCGTAACGTTATGCTATTATTTCATATCGTGGTGAATGTGCAGGTCACAACTTGTCCACCAGAGCGTTTTGGAGTTGTTGGATTGTGTATTTGATGAGTTTGATGAGGGAAACCAAGAAATCCCATGAGCCTCCGTAGCGTAGCTCTGAGCAGCTCACGGCTCTGCTCTGCCGTTCTAAAAATAGCTTGCACCGACAATTAAAGGTAACAAACCTACTGCTATGACTATAGGGATTATGGCAATGGGGCAGTTTGCCAAAATGTTGAACTATCCCTTTAATGAACCTCATGGTTCTACTGTGAGAATTATTGATCAGTGCTTACCAATATTTAGGAAATCTGAGCGATACTGACACGTCATTCCAAATCCAAAGTCTCTCCAGAATCCAGCATCCTTTTTGTGAATCTGAAGTGAAACCGATGATCGTTTACACATCAACAAAAAACATTTCTCTGAAGTAAAGTTTCATGTGAAAACTTGCTCTCACCAGTTGGAGTTCAATGGGTGGAGCCAGCTCCAGATTTCCATAGACTATGGCAGGATTGTACAGACTGAACACCACTGGATAGAAGACTTTCTTGTCTGCAACACAGAAATAACCACATTTCAGTACAAACAAGGATCAAAAGAGACCGGACATGTAATAAACCAGAGAAACAACATGATAAAACGTACTCGGTGCGGCATGGAGACGACAGGTGTTGAGGAACTCCAGTGTAAAATGGATGTCAACATCACAAAAAAACATCAGGACGTCCCCTTTCTTCCAGGCGTGGGCTCCGATGTCCAGACCCCGGCCTCGTGAAAACTCCTCGTCCACTGGGATCAGGGTGTAATTGGAGAAGCTCTCCTCCCTGACGGGTTGAAAGTTGAAATTCCAATAACACATCAGGCACCGACAGTGAGGCGAGCTCATGAAAAGCAAGAGTTGCTCAGTGAGCGAACCAACCTTGACATTTTTTCCAGAGCTGACTTTGCGTCCGGCAGACCGTCCTGCCCAAAATAAACCACCGTGAGATGCACTCGTCTGTCCTGCTGTATGCACACCTCCCTGCAAACATTCACATATATCATCCATGTGTAAAATTAAGAACAAGAACATCTGCAAGTTTTCATTTGATTTCACAACCGTGTTGAAAACTACACCGACATATCAACAACTCGACATGTTGGATCATGTAGCAGAGGGCGGCTGTGACCGTGTCTGTTTCTTTCTCACCTGAAGTTGTGTAAGAACTGTGAGAACGTTTCTACTCTGCCCGCCAGCGGCACGATGATGTTGATTATCATTCCTGATGTTTCTACAGATGTGCTCCTGACTTTCATTAAGGGACCGAAAGGCCTGAAGAGCGTGACATGGCGGAAGCTGCTGGATTCCTCTTTGGCAAAGAAGAGCTCGTAAAGTGTCCCTTTGTCTCGCTCCGTCCGGTACAGTCCTGCCAAACAGAGGAACACAGAGAACAATTCGACTCTGATAGAGCAGATCAGCTGCAGTCACATCATTACCCAACACTTTGTCCTCTGGTGTGTCTTACCCTCAGTAAAGTGACCCTCTGTGTAGGTTTGCCTCTGCATGGGCATGTCGTCCTCCACGCCGTCCTCCTCGTCGGGGTTGTTGATGATGTCCAGCGCGGCCTCGATGACCTCCACCAGCTCGTCCCTGCGGTCTTTGCGGACGGGCTTCTCCTCCGGGTGCCGCGTCAGCCCCATCTCCAGCTGGTACACCTTGGACGAGGTGAAGCTCTCGAAGGGCACCAGGGCGTACTCGCTGGGCAGGCGCGCCCCCGTGCTGACCTCGGCCTTGTCGATCTGAGAGTGCAGGTACTCCAGCAGATCTCCCGGCTCTTGGTCTTTAGTCTCGGTGAGGCCCTGCACCCCGGGGAGCTCCTTCTTGTCCTGCAGCAGCTTCAGCTTCTCGCTCATTTCCTGCAGCTCCTGCTTGAGCTGGGCGATCTGGCGCTTCAGGCTGGCGGCGCGGTTGAGGTGGCGCTCCTCCTGCTCCTGCAGCAGCGCCTGGTAGTACTCCTTCCCGTAGGTCTCTCCCGCCAGGCCGGGCAGGACCAGGCTGACGTCCGCCGGAGGGGTGCACTCCAGCAGGTACGCGAACAGCAGCAGCACCAGCAGCAGGAAGAGCCCCAGGAAGAGCCAGCGGACCCGGCCCTGGAGCGGCAACCCCCGCCTGGGCATCACGCTCACTCACATACAGGCTATAGCTGCAAAGTCTGCATTACCTGTCCCCCGCCTCAGATCACATCACTTACAACATGTTTCTGCACATCATCATGAAAGGTTCAGGAGGCTGGTTATGTCATTTTACTGTCAGGGTGCTGGGTCTGGGCTCCAGTGAGTCAGTGTCTTCAAACATTGGTCCTGTGTGAATCCATGCAGTGATCACCTGAGGGAAATCAAAACAGACAATTACATTTTTCATTTCACAGAGACCCTGCACACCAGCCCTCTGGTCCCGGGGATCAGCTGATAATCAGCCAATAACAACACTGTGTTACCATTCAGACAACCTCAGTAACCAACCATCGCTCCATTGACAGTTTAACTCAATAAGTGAAACATATTTTCCGTAACAACGTGTCCGCTCAGTGACAAACCTCTGCGGAGGTTTCACATGTTCAAGACGTAGGATTTTCAAGAAGAGACAGACATGAGGATTTACCTGCACCTGGACTGTCCTCGCTAGCACACCGCAGCTAGCGCTCTGCTAAACAACAGCACACACGAAACTACGTGCGGCTGACTTCCGGTTTAACTGTCTCGTCTTCAAAATAAAAGCGCGATACTGCCCGACACTGCTCCGCAATAAACTACGAAGGGAGGAGTGAGTGATGATGTGGAATAAAACATCCTAAAATAAGGGGACACTATACAAAACAGACACACAGTTCAAGGTTGTGTTTCTGATAATTGTGTTAGTTACAAATAGCCTACATGTTTTCTCCAGTTTTAATTAATTATCTGTCCTGGCTTCTTCCATCCACCACATACCAGAAACAATTGTCTGTTGAAGGTCATGAAAGCCTACAGCTCCAGCACACAAAGTAATCCTGAATGTGTTCACCTGGCCTCACAAGTGTAAATCAGACTGAAGACAGATGTAATGAAAACCAGCAGGAACCAAAGAGCCAGAGCTGGCCATTGTTGCCTAAATACTTCAAATAACACACAGTGCTATGATCAAATAATTTCTTTGTAGGCCCTACCTTGACAGAAAAAGTGAAAACTTCTATCTAAATCAAAAAAATATGTCTATTAATCTTGCTTCTTTTTTTTTTTTAGTATATTGTTTTTTTCAACAACTTTTATGCCAATAAAGAACCCCTGAAGAGGAATTTGAAAGCATTTTTCCAAAAAGTACACAGCTCTGTTTTTCTCGTTGGTCCACACATAGTGCTTCAATCATGAAAAGAAGATTTTACTAGAAACCCTCAGCAGTTTAACATTAACTTTTGCAAAGTTAATTATAAATATATTAATAACAAATAACGATAAATAAATAAATAAATATTGAATATAAATAATAAATTGCTTTCTAATTATTGTCAAACACAGTGAAACTTTGTTACAAATAACAAAAAGTATAGATAAGATAAATCCCATCAACAGCAGTAGCTAAATGGTATAAATGTGTGAGTAGGATTCTGTCATTCTGCTATGAATAAAGTTTCAAGATTTAACCAGTCAGAATGAGGAAATAACAGATAATACTGTACTTGCTAAACTATTTTTAAGCAGCAACAATCACCTCATGCTTGAAAAGACCCTGAAAAAGGAAGTCATGATTTGCATGGTGTCTACATTTCTCCAGTGTGGTCATATGAACAGACACAAAGGTTCAGTTTACAAAGTGTAAACCTCTGCAGCAAAAGTCAAGTCTGTGACACAGATGTTCCCACTGAACCACAAGGGAGGATTTCTGCTTTGAAATGTCAGAGACTTTTAAATGGTAACCTCTTTGGCTTGGCTACTTTTTAAGCTGAGAAAAGGGTCCCATTGGTCCTAAGTCACAACAGACAATGTTTTACACAAATTAATTGTCAGCTTTGTAGTTCTCTGACTGGCAGAGGCAAGAGTAAAGAATTTCAAGGACACATTCAAAGTGATACCATCACCTTGGTATGAATGTCTTCACCGTCTGAAGGCAGCAAACTCAGACAACACATTCATACATCGACAGGGACTCATAAATTCCAGTGACTTCGTTTTACTGTTGTTACACTATCAGACGACGTGTAATGTGGTTACCATAAGATGTGCCTCAGTTCAATGATCATATAATCAGACTGGTTTGTCATGAGTTTGATTGATTGGAATAAACCTGTCCATATTTATTGCTTCTGTTTATCATAAAAAAAGTATAATAGCTATACAGTGTGATTTATTTATTTTAACATACCACTCATTTTAGTGCACACATATTTTGGTGGTAACAATTGTATCACAGAGGTCATTATTCTGTGGTATAAATTGTACCGTAGCTGTTTTTACTAATTTCTTTGAGAAAAGTGATACCTGTGTAATCTTTAGCACATTCTGTCCCTCTGGAAATTGTGACAATTAACATTTTGTGAACACTTATTTTGAAAAACCTTCACCGGATATTCACACGGTCTTGCAGCTAGCTTAGCAACGCTCGGAGCTTCACTGTGCTTTCATGTTATTTAATGGCTGTTACAGAGTCTGCTTATCAAATATAATGGTTAAAACACAACCACTGACCTGTTCCCATCTCTGTCCATCCCTGCCCGTACGTTCAGGCGCGGGTTCAGTGTGAAACCACCAGCAGCAGGCGGCTTGTGTTGCAAAATGCCACGGAGCAAAGAGAAAAGAGTGGGTCGTAGCTTACTTCCGGTCAACCAGTAACCAATGGGAACGTTAGGGAGGGATGTCGTCAGCAAACACGCTGAAGAGCTAAATAACATTATTATTATCACGTCCCAGCTATATTTTCCTTTTTTATTACTTTTTATTTAACTGTATTATTATCTATTTATCAAAGTTTTAAGCAACTATGCATTGTTTCTCTGCTGCTTTTGTTCCAAGTTACCTGTTGCTGACATGTCAGTGTTTCAATAAAGGGCCTTAAGATCCTGAACTTTCTCATTTCCAACCTACTTTTACTTCAAAACTAAACTAAATGTATAAGTAATATATAATATAATATGTAACTGAAACAGATTTTAAACTCTCGACTTTCAAAAAACAAACTCAAAAACAGCCAAAACCACTTGGAGCAGTGCTGAGACTCAGTGGAAAGTGAAAGGGAACACTAAATTTGCATTATTACATAACACTGAATATTTACACATGGAATGGCCTCTGTTGACAAATGCTTGCTTGGACATTACCGCAAATACTTAATCAAGATTAAGAAATGAATCTCTGCAACCCAGTGTATAATGAACAGTTAATCTCTTGAGGTGAGTGAGTAGCTAAACAATATTTTCACAATGTTGTGACAATGTTAAATCATGTAAACCACCAAACAGATGTTGTATTTTGTTGATCGTGAGAAGACACACACACACACATACAGAAGTTGACCATCTACTTTCAGAGATATGAGGTGAACAGACATACTGCACATTTTTAATGTTTATTATTAATTAGAACATAATCAAATAATAGCAACCTAACAATGATGACACTCATTAGTTTACATAATTGTACTTTTTCCACAAAGATTGCAATTACGATGAATGAAAAAGTGAACTGTAGTCTGACACAGGACATGGTTACAATCTACATTAAGTCTCATGTCCTTACACTGGAGTAGCACTCACTAGTTGATATTTTCCATGTAAAAAAGAAAAACAAGAATAAAAAGCAAGAAAACCGTTCACTGAACATGTCTGTGTTACTTTTCTTTGGCAACAACAGTTTTGAAACATCTTGTGGAAGAAACACAAAATGGGTCTTTGACTCTTTTGAGGAGCACAATCCTCCTACAGTAGAAAATTTACATTTTCAGAACAAGTTCAGCTTTTTCTCCACTCAACCCCAGATGTCTACAACAACAGGTGATGGTAAAGACGTCCCCTTTAATTCCTGGGCTGGAACAAGATCTTCACAGTCGCACATTAATAATTGGAGGCTATTGTAGAAGCGGCACAGGCACTTAAAAGACATTGACACTGACATACAATCTGGTACAATAGTCATGCAGTGATACAACTTGGCCAACATGACCCATGAGGTAATAATTAACATACTGAAGAGCAGAATGAAGCATGGTCTATGTTGATCCAGCCAGTTTTGCAGCGAAAAGACCTCAGTTTTAAACCTTGAATACCCATGCAACAGAAATAAAAGGGAACCAACTTTAGCATCAGATTGTATATGTACAGTCTCATAGAAATATATACATCTACCGATTTGTCATCTTTTCTACAGTGTTGGTTTGTCTTTAGCTATCGAGCTTGTCCACAGCTTTTGCGGGTGAAGGCAAAGCCATCCAGTTTGCATAAACACTATCATTGGCATATCTTGTAAAGACTGGATTAGTGGCATCATGTCTGTTGAGCGGTACCGGGCTCTTCTCAGGCCAGTTCGGGTATGACATGCCTAAAAACGAGAACATATCATTTTTCTGCACTCAGTGAAAGATAAACAGCGTGCAGACAGTAAGGCTCTCAAATCAAACTCTGTCGTGCCTGTCTCTGAACAGAGTCTTGGTGTGACTCTCTGAGGTGTAAAGCTATGGCTTTCTGCATGCTACAAAAAATTTAAGATAATATAGTTTAGTGTTTATTTGCATTTTTTGCTATCATGTTGCTCGTGTCCCTGTGTTTGACCTACTGCTGCCTTTCTGTATCTGTTCAGGGAGTCACTTGAGAGTTGCATTCAAAAGCCTTACTGTTTCTCTGTTCAGCATTGTGGAATCATTATAGATTAAAAGCTGATACACAATAGAAATTTTAAACAATCTGGAACTGAAACCACAGTGAGTGATTGATTCAGCGAGGACCTGTTTCAAATGTTACACACTGTTTTGTCCAATGCAAACGAATGGTGAGAAAGTGACAAATGGAGTGTGATGGAATGAAAAAATGAGCTATGTACAAATAAAATGCAGATGAAGCATGATTATGAGCGGTGCCATATAAATAAGAATGATGGGTATATTCAATATTTACAAATGTGGATTTTTTTGGTTCAGCATTCATGTACATTAGAAGCAGGTCCAAATAAAACAAAAAACGTCAAGACACAAGATCTTTTTTTTTTTCCACTGAGCCTCTCATTTACGATGAAATGGGAGATATGTCAGCGTTAATCAGCAAAAGGCATGCCTAGATCACAGTCACGCACACTTGACTATGGAAAAGCCAATCACAACTTGCCAAAAAAGAGAGCTTGTGTTGTGTGTCCTGTTTCTAAAATCTAGTAAATGCATGGGAGATTCTACCATAGAGCTTGTTTTCAATCCATGTGGAGGGGAGGGTTCGAGGGAGAGGGGCGTTATTACAGTCCACTAGTGGTGTGTCCTCTTCAGAGAGGGCGTCGTCGTACAGCAGGGCATCGGCTGGTGTGGACGCCGCAAGGTCCAGGTAATCCTGACAAGAGCAGACGAAGGTGGATTAGGCCGATTAAGGAGGAGACTAAGCACACTTAGCGTGCTCATGTTAAAGCTTAGACGTGCATTGACGTTAATACATTTGTTCAAACCCCTCTGTTTATCTCCACTATGTCTCTTTTTGATAATAGTAAAGTGATAGCCTGGTGAACTCTGGGATGCCTGCGTTCCCTGTGTCCTTAAATGCTCTATATTTAGCCTCACGTCAACAGCAGGAGCCTGACTGGAATGCTCTGTGATTACACTGCCCAAGGCCACATTTTAGGATTGCTCTTCAAACACTAATTATGGTATCTAGAGCATTTGGGAAGAGTGACAGATCATTCAGTGAAGCAGGCGCAGCATGTGTTTGTGTTTATGCAGTGCATGCTGTCCAGCAGAAATGATATACTGCTCGTTCTGGACTCGACGCAAATCCAAAAAGAGAAGAAAGCTGAAAACACTAACTTCAGACTTTCGGATGCAGTGATGCATCTCTGAGGGTTTGTCAACATTGAGCCAGTAATGCATGGAAAGAGACTGATTAATAACCTCCCCCTTAATTCTTTCCTGTGGAGGGATACGAATAACATATTAATGTATTGTATAGCTTCACCATACCCGACTTTTCACCATCATCTTTTCCAGTTCTTTGCTGATGTCTGAGAATGTCTGCCTCTTGTCTGGCTCTTGTTTCCAGCATCGAAGCATGAGGTTATACCTGTTGAGGAAAATATTTCATCGTGCGTGAAATAAGCATCATTTAATCCTCCCAACAGACTCATTCACCACAACTGACTGTCTGTTATTGTGCCAGAGGGGCGTCGCTGCCCTCGCTGGAAATGTGAGAAGCAACAGATCTTACATTTCCTCTGAGCAGTTCTCTGGTCTCTCCATCCTGTAGCCGGTCTTGAGCAGGTTAAAGAGGCGTTCAGGAGCGATACCTGGGTATGGATTTCCTCCCAGTGTCACTATCTCCCACAGCAGCACACCAAAGGACCAGCTTAGAATAAAACACAGGAGTAGCTATAAGAATAATCAAATCTACGACAGGCTGTTAAAAATATTTCCTCTGAGCAGGTGAAGTGCTGGTAGAAGGTGATGTAATAGGGTGGGCCTTGTTGGTTAGCATGCTAACTTCAGTAAAAAACAACAGCAAGAAATGTGATAAAGACCAGCGTTAACGTGAATGCTGTGTTCCACCAAATGTTTGTGAGTAAAGGACTGTCAGTCAGAGGCTGGTTAGCTTATCTTAGCACAAAGACTACAAACACAGGGAAAGAGCTAGCTTGACTCAGTCCAATATTTTTATTCTATTATAAAAATCAATGTTAAAAGTGGATACTGTAGTTTTCTAAAGAGCAATGTAATCACCCATTGATTTCCTGAATGAGTCGAAAAAAATATATAAGGTAAAGTAAGAACAGAGCTGTGCAAGTTGGTTATTCTTGGTTCTAGTCCAGGGGTGTTTCTAGACACTCTGGAGGCCTCAGGCTAGGGGCACCTTGGAGGCACCCCACCCCCTACAACCCAGGCCACAAACTTTAACTATTAATTAATCCAGAATTTCAAAACCGTCGATGATTCAATTTACCACACTATGCACAATGTCCTATGTTCACAGCCATTGGCAACATCATGTTGTCATTGATATGGACCACCCGTCTCTGGGGGGTCCATTCCAGCTTGAGGCCTCTAGACAATGCCTGCGATGCCTCTTTTCTAGTTTTTATGTGAATTTAAATGCTAAGCTAATCCTCATGTTGTCACAATGATGAAGATGAATGATAATTATACTCACACATCACTCTGCGTTGTGTAAATGTGGTCAAACAAGGACTCTATTGCCATCCATTTAACAGGTATACGGCCCTGGGAAACAGAGAGAGAGCTTGTAGCTGTTGTGACTAAAACAAAAACCTCTTGGTACTTTTCTACCTCCTTCTTTTTTTTTTTTTTTTACCTTGCTTCTCTTCACATAGGAGTCCTCTTCATACACGTCTCTGGAAAGGCCGAAGTCTGAGATCTTCATCTTCCTTCCCTCAGCTACGAGGACGTTTCTTGCTGCAAGGTCCCTGTGAACGAGCTGTTGGACCAAAAATACTCGTTTTGACTCTATTCATCTTTTTGTCACAAAACGACAACTCATCTCCTCTAAGCGCTTAAATTACAGCTGCATTTTCAAAGCGGCAGTGCTTTCATTTACCTTTAATTTTCACACTGCTCTTAAACTTTAAATAAAACTTCTTCCACTTTAACTGCTACCTCAAGGTCCTGTCGTGTCTGGATTTTGATTGCAACCACAACATTTTCAAAATGTATTACTTTAACCATCTTCTCCAGGATATGTAACCTTTTACAGTTTGTCAAGTAGGCTACCTTCATTTCAGCCAGGTACTGCATGCCTCTGGAGATCTGCCACGCGAAGGAGATCAGGTCGCCCATGGTGAGCGCCCTGTCGTCTGGGTTCTCCAGATAGCTAGAGTTTCGGTTGGCATCCCTGCCCATGTAGCTGGGGCCAACTTTCCGACTCTCGCGAAGGAAGTTGCGTAGAGACCCATACTTGGCATACTCCACGATCAAATACAATGGACCTATTCAGAGAGAGACGCAGAGCTCAGACTCCATGTGCAGCACACATGCCCTGGGAGAGGATGGCAGGAGGACTGAGGTCTTACCGTCCTGGCTGCAGGCTCCATACATCTTTATGACGTGCGGATGGTTGACTTGCTTCAGCAAAGTGAATTCTGACAGCAGGTCACGCAGCTCACTGTGCGAGGCGTTCTCTGTTACGGAAGAAAAGCGGGGATTGTAATGATGAAACCATTCATCTCCTCAGACATTCACTCCTCATATATCACCATCACTTCCAGGCTCGTCCAGATTTTGCTGGCTTGACTTACCTTTAAGCATTTTCACAGCCACTGTGGTGTAACCTGCTTTTCCTTTCAGCCTGAAAGCTGTTGCCTTGACCACTTTCCCAAACTCCCCTTCTCCCAAAGTCTTGCCAAGTACAAGGTTTTTACGAGGAAACTCCCACTTTGGATCCTCCTGTTAAAACAACATGACATCTCTGACTTCAACACACGCTATACAGCTAAGAAAAAAACTCAGTCTCAGGTTGAGAGAAGCAGCTTACGGGTATCTTAAATGTGTCGGTCTCGATGGACTCCTGTGAGCCCCGGCGCAAGTTGTTAGCAGGGAAACTGATGGGATAGGCCTGAGCCGGCCGACGGAAAGTCATCTCTGCAGAGGCGATCGGAGGTTTGGGAGAGTTCTTGTGGTACCGGTGGATGAAGTATGAGGACAGGAGGATGGAGACGACGAAGGAGAGCAGAAGAGACGTGGCGATGATGGTCTTGCACATGTCGTCACATATCACCTCTGGAGGAGAAGACGTCGTCGTTTGTCAATAGAGCAGTTATCATTGTGTTGTTTACTATTGAGATGATGTAACACAGGACCTTGTGGAGACAGTATTTCACTTTACTAACAAGAGTTTTGTGAGATTTATGACAACTCACCTTCAATATCCTCCATCTCACAGAAGCACTTCTCTGAGTAGCAGTAGCAGGTTCCATGACCGGCCTTGATCCCGTTTCCCAAGCCTCGTTCATGACCTCCGGTCACAGTTTCCTCTTCAGAGACACCAAAAAATAGTCAAATGGCCTGATGTAAAAATTTGCATGTAATATAAATTGTGCTTTTCATATCTAAATATCTGCAGGAAAACACATTTTTTCATACTTGTACAGTCTTGAGGGCATATTGATGCATCTTTGCTTTCCACTGCATCACAAAAGCTATCGGGACATGTCCGCAGGTCAGGGGAGCAGGTCGAGTAGTTTTCAGAAATTCCTGAAATATTAAAAGCACAAGCGGAAGAACAGATCACACCAGATGAAAAGCAGCACTCTCATGCTTTATTGTCAAAAACACAAATTCAAACAAAGACAAGGCGGATGTCTTGTTTAAACAACAATACATCACTATGGGGACTTACTCTGGTCATCGTATTGTTCTCAGTGGTCGCATTTATCACAATTAAGACCACATTTTCATGACTGTTGCATCCATTTCCAAAAAGGATTTAACTGAAAAGGAAACACATGCTGGATCGGGGCCTTTAATTTTTTTTGCATTGCCGCAGCTGAGGGAGAGCGGTCATGGTCTCATTTGGATAATTAATATGGACATGATTTAGCGATGTTAAAACCCTGTATGATTACAAGCCAACAGCTTTTATTTGACGCTGCTGTTAATTAAATAAAATGTACCTTTCTCTGTGCCTTGCCTCCACTGGCATCTCCCCGTTGTGGCCCCGAGGCCTCGGACAGACTCGCATTCTCCTCGCCGTCTGTTCTCTGCACAGGACAGGAACTGCTGGCTCTCCTGGCCGGCCTTGTTTGCTATGTACAGCAGAGCCAGAGACAAACACAAGCAAATCTTTAAAAGGCATCTGGGAGAACGAAAAACGGCCTATGACAGAGGTCAAACACCAGCTGTCTCCTTGCAGTGCACAGTCTAGATAATGATGTGAAGACTTCTTTTTTTAAGATTTTAAGATTCCATTTATCACTCTGCTCTCAGATTTATTACTGGGGATAGATGTCACCCATCATTGTATACTATATGAAAAAGTTGGTTGGTCCTCCCTTTCTGACAGATGCATGATGCACTGGTATACTGTATGTTTATTTTCAAGGCCCTTACTTCATCCCTGGCACTCTGGATCTTATTCAACTCGTTCCAGTGGTTTGATGTTTCTTAAGGTCCCTTTTGTACATTGAGAGCTGGGTAAATCTGCCTTTTCTTTTGATGCTCCAAACTCGTGGAATATTCTCCAACACGCTTTGGAGCTGGAGAATATTCCCTCTCTTGCTGATTTTAAATGTATGGTGTCTGACTTTTGTAAATCAACCTGTTTGTTTTTCAATGTAACTGTATTTATGCTCTGCTGCTGCTTGTAAACTCGTCGTCCCTGTAAACGAAGGGAAACCTAAGTGACCAACAAGTTCAAATAAAGGTTTAAATAAAATAAATAAGCTGTTACAGTCTCACCTTCACCAACTAGTGCGACCTGGATCTGCGTGCTGGCTTCCTGCTGGGTCTGCTCCTCCTGAGCCACCACTAGGTAGTGCAGGTCTTGGCACTCGGGCCTGCGCAAAGCCTCCGAGTCGTTCACATAGAGCAGCCCCCACATCTCGTCGGGAGTCTGGGTGATGCTTATGGCCGCGTAGCAGGACTGCAAGTCAGCAGACACGTTCCTATCTGGCACCTCCAACCGGTACGTGACAGTGAAGCCATCGAATTGCTGGCAGTTTTCCACACAGACTCTGCCAACCTGTCAGTAAATGAAACATTGACATACATAGGTAATTTTAGTGAGAGGATGCCCAGCAGGTGGCAGTCTCAGTATGTTAGAGAGTGAGTCAGCACTGGGTCAGACTTTTAAGATCTTTATGTAATGTCCATGGTTTCTGTGTAGTGAATAAAATAAACTCTTCGGAACATTTCTGAATTAAATTAAATCTTATCCTCTGAAAAATGTTCAGTGGCACTGAGAGCAGGTACCGTTCTGTGAAAACTGCTGACTCCAGGTGAGGATACACCCATGACATATTGACATAAAGACTAACAACAATTCACAATCACAGTCACTAGTTAACGTAAACTTAATCCTGCATGTTTTTGGGTTGAGAGAACAGTGGAGCAAACACACCCAGGCAAAAAGGGAAACAGCTTAAGAAATGTCTTGACAAAAACCAAGTCCAATTGACTTGATTCAATTGCCTAGAAATGCCTTTGACCTGGACAAGTGCAAATTTGCACAGACAAGCTGAAGAACTGGATACAGAAAGGCCCCAGTCAGCCAGGAGGCCTGAACCCAAAACCTTCTTGGCGTGCTAACCGCTGCACCACCATGACGCTCACAGAAGTCATTCTGTCTCTTAAATTGTCAGGAAATTATGTCGAGTCATTTTCATTTGCTGTTTTTTGCTTGATCAGCCAGACACATGTTGCTAGGATAAACACACAGGATAAATATGTCTAATGGGATAACTTTTTCCATCATAGCGATTCTATAAAAACATTTCTAACCATACTACATACAAATTCAGCAAAAAAAATCTCTATAAAAAGTTTTTTTTTATCTCTTGATACACCAAAATGTTTGTAGCCTATCAGTAAAACTACCAGAAACCCAAAACAACTCATTAGCGGCGCAGGAAGAGTGCAATAAAACACCAGGGTGTGAATTGTGTAACTTCTCAGTTCAGTCTCGTAGTGTCTTTGCTTTATGTTTATTTTGTTGTTTCTAAGGGATTGAAACCACTGACCTCCACCACGGGAGAAATACTGACACAAACTTTGTTTTGAAACCCTCAAGTCTCTTTCTCTCTCTCTCTCTTACTCTCTGTGTATTCTTTCTTCTACAGTTGTAACTCATGCACACATGGACATGTAAATAATGTTTATGACTGACTTGGACGAATGCCTTCAACACAGCAGCAGACTAAACAGGAAGCTGTGGATTGGTCTGGTTAGGAGTCATGATCACCTGTGCGTAAACAGAGGCTCTGCGTGTCAGCGTGAACATCTGGGTGACGTTGGCGAAGCGGATCTGGACCGGTAAGATGGTGACATTGAAGTGCAGCAACACCGTTCCCTCCAGACCGGGATAGGTCGTGTCGTTGACCAGGTAGTCCAGCTGCGCCGTGCGACTCTCGTTCACAAACAGGTTCCTTTTCAGGACGAGCTCTGAAATCAAAGGAAAAAAATATGAAGCCTATGTATGTGAAATGTGAGTGTAAATGTAGGCTATGCGTTTTGATTTCCGTGGATCACTCACGGTAGTCGTGGACGGTCTCTCGAATGCCTCCATGAGCTGCTTTCTTTTCATTGAAGGTGCCTTTTATGTCAAATGTTTTCTCCAGCCATGGGTCGCTGTTGAGCAAAGTCCCCACGTACTTATTGTGACTCTGGTCTATGGGATAGATGGGGGTTAAATCCCTGTCAAAGACAAACAAGGTCCCGAAAGAGCCGCCCTAGAAAAAGATGAGAAAAGTGAGAATCAGAACAAAAACGTAAAAATAAATTAGTCAAGATTTAAAACAGCTCAGTGTCTTCTCACCTTTGTCCGATTGAAGCTGATGACAATGTCTGCTGTGTCTGTTCCGTTCATGAACGGAGCGTTATCGTCCTCGTCGTTGACAAAAACATCCAGAGAAGTTTCCACCTTAGTGATGAGCGCCTCCGTTTGGACGGTGCAGACCAGCAGGAGTCTGTAGCACTCGCTCTCCTCGCGGTCCAGCGGGGCGGTTACCACCAGCTCTGTGGTGTTGTCATTGACAGCAAACGGTGCTGGGGTATCTGTTCACAAGGGGCAGAACAAAAGTCTTTCTGTTACTCCCCCCAAACTGAGTTACTACATTATAAAAGTAACTAATTTCCAGGAAAAGTAAGTTAAAGGTGCCATAT
This sequence comes from Trachurus japonicus, assembly GCF_045865225.1. Classification (NCBI taxonomy): domain Eukaryota; kingdom Metazoa; phylum Chordata; class Actinopteri; order Carangiformes; family Carangidae; genus Trachurus; species Trachurus japonicus. The sequence goes on from NC_140921.1 coordinate 21,530,455, forward strand.
GTAAGAATGTGGCCAAAACGGTTACTGCAGTCAAATTCAAAACACAGCGATCTCATTTTTTCTCCCAGCCGCAGCGGCAGCTCAGTGGAAGCAGACTGGAGGCTGAAATGCCACTGACGCCGCCGTGAATGGGAGAGAGAACTAGGTGGCGCAACATGTAAACACGTAAATTCAAAACATAAACATGGTTTGTAGTCTGCAAAAAAAGATTTTTAATGTGAATACTCTGGCTGTGCTATTGTTGTTGGTGAGTTCCTCATGTTATATGAACATTATTCCTAAGTCTCTGTGACATATTAGGAGGATTTTACGGCCAGTTGCTTTAGATTTCTTACATACTGTACCTTTAAGTATTGCATTACTTAAAAAAAAAAAAAAACTCAAATATGTCAAATTACTTGGACCCCCCCAATGGAACTTTTAAATTGTAAACTTTTAACTGTATGTAATGAAACTCAACATTGAATATGTTAAATAAATGAAATTGACACTTGATAGAATAAATCATTATTATTAACATTGTACACTTATCTACACTATAGGCCTACTGCATTGTTGTGTGGGACAAATTGTATTATAGATATGATTCTTTAATCGGCTGTTGTTGTTTGTTCTTGTGTACGTTACGTCCATAGACAGTGTACGTCTAGCGGTGGCTCAGGTTACAGGTTGGAATAACAGTAACAGTGACAGTAACTTTTTTGATTACTCGTTACTAATAGAAGTAGTGCTGTGTCTATAGCTACTGAATGAATGAAGCTGTGTCAGAGAGACGGCTGTGACTTAAAACAACACTGCAAGATCTGCTGAATGGTTAAACTAACTTTATTGGTATTGTAGCATTTAGCTACAACCAGTAAACAAAGTGAATCAGTATAGTCACATTAGCCACCATAAGCTACAATTCGTACCAAACCATATGGCTGAAACCATTGACTGAATTGCGCATCGGTTCATGAACTCAACTTGTTATGTGTAAGAGCAGGAATTGTTACTTCATCTTTCATCCATTATGAATCTCTCTATGTAATGTGTCTAACCTGACTCCACATTGTAAGTGATGGTGTAGTTGGGGCAGACGTTGAGTCTGGTGAGGCGCCGGAGTTGCCTTAGGGCCCCGGGGAACCTGTTCTCCATTATGTGGGGGTTGGCGGTGTCCCTGTGTGGGAAGCATAGTTCCTTCATGTCCGTCTGAGCACACTGCGGCAAGGTGGCGTTGACAAAGTCCAAGGTGATCCGAGGCGAGTTTCTGCTGATGCAGCGAGACCTCTTGGAGAAGTTGGGTAGGACCATGACGTGCAGGGCCAACTTCTTAACCGACCACGAATATGGAGCTGATGAGATGCACAGCCAAAACAAAAACAAGAGGCATTTTCATTTTAATCTCAGACAGTGCTCTTTTTGTTGACTGCACTCTTTTTTCCCAGAACGCAATTACATTATCGTCCTGAAGGCAGAAACCCAAACACAGGGCCGGAGCATTATTTGTATGCAAAGAGCACAAACATCCAGAAACTAATTTACTCCCATGTGGACAGCACACCTGGCACTGAAATGGGAGTGTGCATTACCATGAAAATGCTTGCGCCCTACTCACATGGGAAGGCAAAGTCACTCTCCTCCAGTGTTTTGTTCAAGGACAGCACACCAGTGTGGACGTCCAGTTGGAACCAGGAGCTGTGGGCCGGACGTTTGACAGCCATCCAGCACAGGTAGAAGTGTGGCCGCTCCGTGCTGCTGTCCAGCATGGAGTGGACCTGGAGGATGGGCGAACCTGCCGGCTGCCCAACGTACACCGTCTCGATGTATTCATTCTGAGGGAAGTAGAGCCCCGTCACTCCTGCAAGAAAAGGAGACATGAAATAAGCAGATGTTTCAGAGCGGGCAGCCAAGTGAATCACAGGGGAACTCGGCCATATTCCCTTTAAGGAAAACTGAATAATAAGGCCTGACACTGCTGCTGAGATCCGGTCTTATTACAGAGAAGGATAAGAGCAGTTATCAGGCATCTCTTTTTGGATATTTAATTGTGACAACAATACCCGCTGACATTGCTGTCTCAGAACCAAATGCAAATTAACACATACATGCAATAGGACAGTTTCTTTTTTTTTCTCTCCTTTGATGCATCTTTCATCTCCTGTTAGCGGAAATTGAAAGAAGGGTTCAAATGACACTTATGCAGCTCTTTTAATGAATTTCTCATGTGGTCAATAACATGCGGTTTCCGATTCTCCTTGCATTCACCTTGAGATGTTTAATTACAAGGGATAACATGATACAGAGGTTGAATGAATCATTACCTGCCAGTGGGTAGGGGAGTGTGTTTTTGCTCTATGTGTGTGTGTGTGTGTGCATGTATGTGCTGGGGGGTAATCTATAAAGAGCTATAGCAGGCTGTGTGTTTTACAGGAAAAGGGAGATGCGAGTGTTCCTCCTGTAATTATATCCCTGTTATGTTCCTCTTTGACGACAGTAGGCGACCATTTAGGGAACGCACTAATGTCATTAGCAGACAGCAAAACTAGATTTTCTATTTCTGTTGGTGCAGTTGAGGCTTTGGCTCTGGTTTCAGACATTGATTTAATTTTGTGGGGCTTGGATGACAGGAGGCTGGGCTGATGGATAAAATGTGGCCGTCCTTCCTGAAGGATAGAGATGGAGATACACTCAGGGAGGCTGCAGCCCCTTTTTATTAAAAGTGCCCCTGAAACAAAAACAAACAGCGGGCCACTTGTTTGTTAATCCTGCTGGGATGGAGGGAGAGTCAGTTTCACGATGGATAATATTTTAGGGATGACTTCCCATTTCCTAAATCTATCACAACCACATTAGAGCCAGTGGTGCTCGTGCATTGAGGCCTGATTTGAGCACAGTTAGGTGTAGAGATCAGCCAGATGCCTCCCAAAATGGATTTGTAATGGGGCTGCTGTCAAGAAAAGCATCACATCTGCCACATCTGCTTTTTTGTATGGATCTTGGTGATAGGGCCAATGATTGATTGACAAGATTTTGCATTCTCCCTGTAGAGCAGGCACTATAGCAGCTCATTCGTTGATTTCTATGATTCTAAAATCATGTCCATGTTTGTTTCTATCTGAGCTGCATGATACAGTACAGTGAATTTAGGATGTGATAAAGCAGGAGATGATGAAAACTTGCTACTCTAATTACACTGTAAAAGCCCAGCTAGAGACAAGGACTAAATATCAGCAAGTCTGTGTAACAACACATGAGATTTATGCATCGTCACCAAACTAAAATTGACACATTGGAATATTTTGGCACTAGAGTGTAAAAAGAAGATTATCTAAACTTTCCTAAACAGAGCATGCACAGCCTTTCAATGCCAAGGCTGCTGACATTTTATTGTTTCAGTCAGAGAGTCTATCTTGGATCAGACTCCTGTGTGTACTCATGTTGTAGCCACAGTGAATGGAAGGACAAAGACTATTAATCCAATGACACATGCCTGAGGTTGTTTGATACCTCTGGACTCTGGGCATGAAGCGCTGTAACAAAGTAATATAACGCTGCAGTATGCTGATTGCTGAAACAAAAGAGTCAACGGCCTTACTGAAGGAATAGGACCATAATAAACCATGTACCCATTAAAACCAGTGTTATTAACTGTAAGTACAACACATGGATTATAAACAACACAGAAAGCAAAGTGAGTGAAGAACAGCACATGTAGGTCTACAGTGTGCAGTCAGAGTGGGTCTCCGTCACTGTACCTGTGATGGCCATTAGAGGGAGCCATTATCACATTGAGTGACAGACCACGACAGCAACAGAGTTGAAAACTGCTCCTTGATATTCATCATAATAATTCATTATCAGACTAATGTCTGCACTGATCTGATGAGATGTTAAAGATCTGTTTGTTCATTTGTCTTTCTAACAAGTTAAAAATATCTTTTTCTGAGGAGGTTTATTAGATTAATAGGGGAAATTAATCTACAGAAATCTTGCTCATGGTCCAGTCATGAATCAAACAGAGCAGATGACAGCAGCCGTACAAATAAAACTATAGGGTCCAACGTGTTAACCAGTGGGGCCCACGTGCATTTATGAATGCTGGCCTTGGCTCAAAGCCACGCTGGCTGCTGGACCCCATGCAACACAATTCGTTTATATCATTCAAAATTCAATTTCTTTCCAGGACCGAAGCCAACAGAAAGCAAGCAGTTTATATCAAAACTAATTAATTGAATGGATCAAGCAGGCCCCTCTTAGCAAATGGCATCTTTTATCTGTGAAGCCATGATGACGATTTTCTGAAGCATGACTCATTAGCTTCCCCAAATGATGCGCAAGAATGACAGAAACACAGATAGTAATGACATTTCACCTCTTAACACTGTGCACGATAATGATTTTAAAACTTAAAGCTGCAGCACATGTTGTACTTCAATGAATGCTGTGTCATAGAAACCTATCCTTCTGATTCTGATATTATGCTGTTTTCACTTTGACGTGCCGTAACTCAATGTGTGTAAACACTAAAACCATGAATAGACCTTTTACAACCTTCAAACAACTATAAAACTGATCCTCAGCTGCAACACACAGCGTCATTTCTTCAAAAGCTGGAGTAAGTAATTTTGCAAACAAAGCCTGTGTTTGAACAAGAGGACTCTTGTAGCAATCCATGTTTACAAAAGATATCATGTACTGCTGAGTGGATAGTGAAATTGGACTTTAGCAAGGATGAAAAACAAGAACGTAAACCCTGCCTCTGTCATTGATACGTGTGTGCTCTTCCTGGTTGTCTTTGATGAATGCAGTTTCCTTGAGTTAATTACGGTCTGTGTCTGTTTTGTCTCATATTTTAACGGTGGAAGGACAAGAAGGACAAGAACTCATCACAAAATCTGAAACCACATGCTCAGTCAGCCACAGTGTGTCTGGGACTGGTCAGGGCTGATAGGGTGGAACGCCCTCTTCGTCGTCCCAGACAAAGACAGGAACTCAATTAGCTCGATGCGTGCTTCGGCTGATAGATTTACCAGCTATGAGCTCATGTGCAGGAGGAACCCACGAGCGTACTAATCTACCTCTGTGGAAGCCTCAATGGAACAAAACGTGGATCTCCACGCCCAGACGTCCTCAAAGAGCATCCTCGTCAAGAGCGAGGAGGGCAGATGAGGAAAAGTGACCCGGCTGCTGCGTCGATTCATTCCCTCACTAATCTCCTTTGTAGACTGAAGCTGCTGCGGTGAGAGCTCAGCCCCCGTGCCCTCTGATTCCCAAGGTCAACGTGCGCTACATCAGTCCGTGGTAACGACCCATTGGAAAGGCCGTGTATCTGGCAGCAGACCAATCAATAACCAGTACTAATCAACAGTGATGCTGATTGTTTTCCACTGATAAGACAGACGAGGAGAAAAGCGGAGGGCTGCATGCGTGCAGTCATTTCTGCAGCACATTATATCAGCCCACTTGTTTAAGCTGCATGGCCACAGAAATATCCCATCTACACTGCGAGATTCATTTCACAGCGGGCTCCACAATTTGCTCCATCAATATCCACATTTCCAAAAAATCCATCATCTATTACGAAGCAGCTGTAGCGAGCGGCATTAAGGAGCACATCACCCTGTTTTATAATGGTGATATAAATACAATAAATATTATAATCACTCTAAAACCTATCATGATTACTCTGCCAGCAAAGATGTAACAGTTATGGGAATGGTTCTGTTCAAGGATTCAATTAACTAAAAAGCTGCACATCGGGCTGTAATTCCACTTATGAAAGCTATTATTGATCATAATGTTTTGAAAACTCTCCCTCATGGTTTCCTGTCCCAGTATGCACAGTCATACCACACTGGATCCAGAACCTGGATTTAATATAGTCCTGAGTGCAGTCAGTGCACTTTTAATCACAAAACAACATGAAAGTCATTTCCTGTCATGATGACACAGCCATCAAACTTTTCATCAGGGTAATATGATATCTGATCCCAATTTATGATGGAGCAGTCAGGTTCCAGGTAGATTACTCAGTTTACCATGATGCATACCGTAACATAATAATCAATTAGCCTGTAATGTAATCCAATTAGCCCTTGGAGAATACAAGAGCTGAGATCCAAAGAACCATGTTCATCAGTCATCAAGAAATCTAATAGAACATCTCCTCGGGGGTTTTACTGCAAGTATAAATCCAGTTGGAGAATTCCTCTGGGGGTGACGGTGGCATCAAAAATTGAACACGTGGTACGTCAGAGAGCTCCAGACTCAGTTTGAGTCATTAGACTGCTGTGATAAAACATCTGTCTCCTCATCAGGGTGGTCGTGTTCCCTGATACAGGACAAGGCTGTAAAATTAAAACAAACAAACAAACAAAAATTCTTCAGTGGAGGTTACAGTTTACTGCACTGACTGACTTTGAGAACAAGGACTTGCTTTATTATTTTTTTTTACCCTCTTTGTATTAACAGCATCCAAATAAAAAGTATATCTGTAAACAGCAAACAGACTAACAAGGTGAAGCTCTAATCCAGCGTGAGCTTCTTTGTGTTCACTAAACATGTCTGAGTCTACAGCCCTATACGCCTGCGGGGAAATGCAAATCTCAGCATGCTAACATGCTAACGGTGAGATGTGAAGTTTTGCAGATAGTTGGTCATGAATTAACACATTGACCTAATTATGCAGCTCAATTTAACTCAGTGGATCATCTGAGTCACCAGGATTAATCTTATGGGGATCATGGATGTTCATGTCATGGAAATCCAATCCATCCAATAATTGTTAAAATAGTTGAAACTGGAATTAAAGGAGCAAAAAGAGCATAAAAGCAGCCAGGCACATGTAGCTGTTACCATACTGCCTATTAAATGTTTGTGCGATCATATGAAGAGGTCTATTGTATTACTAGACATTTAAAAAATTAAGATGAATTAAATATAAGCACTCCTGAAGCACTTTAGCGGTGCTACAGGAGACCCTGTTTAGCATTTTAGCGTCATTAAATCACTGTAGTACTATTCTGTGTCTGCTTGTTACATCGTGTGTCACCACATCGGGTTTCACGGCGGATGATGGATCACATTATGGAAACAGAGGGAGGGGGCGTCACTTTTATGGCAGAGGATGGAGGGCTGCTGATCTTCCGGCACAAGTGGATGTGAAGCTCTCAGAGTTTTCTGGCACAGGCAGGTGGTGGAACGTGGTGGAAAAATAATTTCCAACATGTTTGCCCACCTCTTTAAAAGTGGAGGATGTAACAAATGGACACAGAGGGAAAACCACGGGTGGGGCCGGTGGAGAGGGGGGGCTGAGTAGATATCATCCTGTTTGTGATTAACATTTGGGTTTATGGAAAGAAAGAATACAGGCTTTGATGTGTAATTAGTATAAAGAACTGATGTATGCACAGAAAGAACCAGTACTACATAGTCCATTGAATAACACTTGTGTGTAATCCATCCTCTCCACCGATGTCATGACCTTGCTATTGTATCTTTGACCTAAAAAGTCTTCTCCATGATTGATTGGTTTGGTTTGTTTGGAGTAATTGCAATGAATGATCAGATATACTTCTTTATTACAATAGTATACTTAATGCTTGCCAAAAAACAACAACCCTAATCTCCCTTAGGCCTACATTTAGTTCTGCAGTGTCACTCGGACCATGTGGATTCAAATGAGCTTGTTCTTTGTTTCGCTGATTGTCGCAAACGATGGGTCACAACACACAGCGTGCACGGCTGGGCGACTGGAAAATAACTTGTCAAGACCCATGTGAAACGAGAGGACTAAATGCCCCGAGGGCGAAATTTCAATCAATGTCTCCTTGTCCTTTCACCACAGCAAATTAGATTCTACCCATGCATGAGAGGGAAGTGTGACCCTGAACTGACTAGAGGATCAGGGAGAGAGCTTTGACAGGTAGGAGCGGCATCCATGCAACGCCAGCAGCAGCAGAAGCAACAGTCCACAGTCAGAGGTTGGGACTCACAGCAATGCCGGTAATGAAACCAGTTTGGTTGAAGACCTAATGGGATGGTGTAGCCTACTGTATTTTTTTGCCAACATTTTTGATGATTTAAAAAGTGTATAAGCTTGGCAGACGGAGGAGCTGTAACAGAACAGTCCAAATATCTTTATAACTTTTACTGGCTGAAACTGCTGCATCACGACTGTGACTCTGATCAAATGTGACAGGAGGACACTGATGATTTAATTTTGCATTTGTTGCAGACAGCACCGTCACTGTTGCTCATTAAATAAAAAACTATGTTTGTCCTGTTAAAAAATGTTCAAAACTTATTTTTTTCTTGGCTGATTTTTCTTTGTGGCTTTCAGTCGCTGGGAGGGAAGCTGAGGCCAGATGGTTGTGGTTGCATATCACATGGTGAGGCGTGTGTTGTATGCCAAATTTTTAAATGAATAAAGGAATCAAGTTTCCTTTTTGCTAGAAACAGCTTTGACAGAGTTTTTGCCTAAGATGAATAAAGACCCTGCTGTTTACACAATTTAATATAAAAGACAAACTCCCCACCAAACAACTTGTATCATTGTGTTTTCCAATTATACTAAAAGAGATGTACCGACAACACGAGAGGAAGATTGACTTAAATTTATTAGACATCCAACAGCAACACAGGACAGAAGCTTTTCTGAATCCTGTAATGTAATAAGGAGCTAAATCAAATAGCTGCATGTATCAAATGAGATTTATTGGTCTGGTCCTTCTCAAAAAGCTAAATACGCTGATGAAAATCATCACTCTAATGCGAGGAGAAGGAGGAGCAGCTAAAGAGGTTGGCACCGTGGCCTCCTCTGGGGAGGGGAAGGAGGTCATCACCGAGGACGACCACTGGGCTGAGGTTTCAAAGGTCAGAGGTGAGGCGAGGAGGGGTCAAAGATACAGTAGCAAGGTCACGGCGGAAGATAAACCGATCAATGCTTTTATGTGAAAACATCTGTGGTTGTTCCAGGGGATGTGATGGATCACACAGGAGCGTCTGTTAAATGGATCTGGTTAATCCCGATAAAGATTACCACCATCGGTTCAGTCAAAAAACCTTCTCAGTTTTCTCTTAATTACCCTCAAAAAGTCCAGATTCTTCATGCTCATGTTTAATCTTCGCCTCAGCACCTTGGATCTTCTCCTCAACAACTAAAAGAAAACACATCTGCGTCACCACATTCAAACCAGCTCCATGATCTGCACACAAGCAAAGAGATGTTCCAGCTTCTAATTTCAACTCTGATACTGCTTTTCTTCTTCTACTTAGCTCTACTTGAAAGAGCAGGGCGACGTCGCAGCCACATTTAAAAACGCTGATTACTCTTACAGTGAACGCTGATTGCCAATTTCCTTTGTTTGATTACCTCAGCAAAAGAAACTAAACTAATCAGTGACCTGTAACAGTAACGATGTGCATCCCCAAACACTCAATACTGGTGCAACTTTTGTTTTCTATGACCTAAACAAACAAAATACCTGCTTTTAGATTCTGGCAAACAGTAAAGGATTTGTAATGTAGCCTACCATTAGAGGTAATCTGTAAAAGAACTTGGTGATTTGAAATCTTTTTTTAAAAGCAGGAAATAGTCAAAAATGTCAATGATGTCAACAACAGAGCATCCTCCAAAAGTGAGACAAACTCATCAACCTGAACGTACACAACCAGATCAATCTGTTGTGTCATTGTGAAGCCAGTTACGATCCAACCTGCAATCTGAACAGTGTGTGCACTTGTATAACAGGCGATATTTTCCTAAAGAAAACAAACAGCCAGTGTTTGCCCAGAGATAGGAGCAGCTGCTGCACACCTGCCTGCAGCTCGCTCCTTCTCCTCTCTGAACAAGTCCAGGTCTTTTGTTCCAACAAAACAGGCAGGTGATGGACACGGCGTTCAAACGCAGGGGTGTAGGTTTCAGCACCCATTTAATTACCATCCTGTCCTTGACACATGAAATCGAACCAGACCGACTGCGTCCATCTATGGACATGAGGGGGGAACGACTGCTTCCTTTGACAATACACGTAAAACGGAAAAAGAGACGTAAAAGCACGTAGGGTGTGTGAGGCTGGGGCATCACACTTTATCTGTGATGTGAATCTACATCCATCATCCTCTTTGTGCTGAGAACCATACTGTCCGTCACAATGAAAAATAATCAGAGCGCATTACACCCAACTGTGGCACCTTAAAAATTTCATTAATCATTTTAACAACTCTGCAGGAAAGTGCTCCCTTGGGCGATTACGTCTAAAGCTGGAGTTTATGGGTGAGCCCACTTTTCCAGACATGAAACGTGAAAATTCAAAGGCTGTGATTTTAAATTGAAAAACACACTTAGAGAAAATTTTGTTAAGACCAGTTTTAAATCCAAAGAAAAATTCAAGAATTCCACACAGTGGTCTATATTTATCAAAGCGTCGCATCTGACATAGTTGCTGCACAGTGAGATTTGCACACTATGAGAGACACTTTAAATATAGACTGCATGGGAGGACAGTGTTGGTACAGTTGGGCTGTGGGATTGTGAACAGGGATTATAATATTATGATATATGGCTGTATTCATTTGACACTGGGTCTCAATGTGCCATACCACACATAACAGTACCAAGCAGCCAGCACACTTTCTGTAGTGGGGAAACAGTGCTGGCATTGTGTTCCAGCCATTTCACATACTTTCTCGGTAAAAGCCTCAAAAACTCACTCAGCTTCCCAAAATGTTGCAATTTAGCAAAGCAATTTAGCTTTTGCACATGAGCAGCCAATTTCATGTGTATTATCAGATGCCATCTAGACTCCAGGTCCACTGGCTCTGTTTGCAGCCGCTCAGAAATCTCTCCTCTTTCTATTTATCCTGTTAATAATTAGTTTTTTTTATCAGTTCTGCAGAGAATCATACATTTTGTGAATTTAAAGCACATCACAAACAAAATATATTTTAGTTTCTGCTGTTTCCACACAACTAGTAGCCTACAGGAACGAAAGAGATGATGAAAAGGGGAAAATAACAATAAGAAGCTGTCAGGTGAACAGAGGAAGCAAAGAAAACACAAATTCAGATGTTTTCTTTTGGGTACACAATTATATCTTATCTATTTGTATCTTCAAAATTAGGCACTGTACATTTGGAGGCAAAGCTCACTTGAGTGCAAATATTTGTTAAAAATCATTTCCAACTTCCTCCTGTGCTCCTGCAGCAGCAGCAGCAACAGCAGCAGACCTGCTGATGAACCTTACCTTCCAGCAGCAGCACCACCACCACGAACATGTTTCCCCGAGAGAAACCACAACTCAGCCCCATATTCGCGAACCATAAGTAAAAGTTTCTGAATGAAAACGCGATTAAAAAAAAAAAAAAAAAAAAAGTCCTTCGCACAGGAAAAAAAAAATGACCAAAAGAAAAAACCCGAGAGCGACAATCGCTGCATAAACCAGCGAGTTCCCCGTGTGCGCGGCTCCGGGCGGACGGATGAAGTCCTCAGTGTCCCATAGGCGCGCTGCTGCGTGCGGCTCCACTGGCTGCTGCTGGGCTGACTGGGGCCGGGGGGAGGAGGTCCGTCGCTCCACGACTCAGCGCTCCCCTGCTTCCGCAGCAGCAGGCATCTACAGGAAATTTAAGAGCATAATTTAACAGCAGGTCAGTCATCTCATTAACACTCTGCGGGGGGAAAATTATTAACAATTATCATTAGAAGTGTTATGGCTCATTTTAAAGGTACAGGCATTATTTTTTTAAGGGATACCAACCTACTTGTTTTTCAAATCACAGCTCCATTACACTTTTATAATATACATAGTGGATGAATTTTATTTTGGAATAACACAATTCAGCAGTATTTATAATGTATGTTTCCTTTTGTGAATTCAAACAGGATATTTTAAAGCAGAGCATCATGTGAGAAGACCAGAGTGTAGTAGCATCAAGTGAATGGAGTTTTTGGCACAACAATGAACTATTTAATTGATGAGCCCACAATGATGTGGTTTAATAACACTCCAGCAGCAGACAATTGCAGTGTGTATATACCTGCTCACTATACTGCCAGAGCAGCTGTGTGAATCTGGTCAAACTCTGTGGGACCTTTCCCCTCTCGTGGTCTGAGAGTGTTTCTGAGGCTGAAGGCTGTGTTAAAGTGTGGGATATCTCTCTGTGACCAGGCAGCATGGGGTGATGCTCTGCTGTGTCCTCAGGGCAGGACACCAGTCACTCACACAGAAACTGCTCTCCAATCAATGTCTCTGCGTGGAGCAGAAACACTGGAGCTCAGTGGGCTGCAGAGGGGACGACAGGAGCTCTCACACTGCTTTAACCAAGTGGAACAAACATATATGCTCCTCTCCTAGGTATTACCTGTCTTATATTGTAGATAGTGAAATTTCTGTGTATTATGATTATAAAAGCAGGTCTAAGTTCTACATTACTAATACTGTGTAAGTATCAAAGGATACATCCATAGAAAATACACACCTGTATCAACAACAGAGCAGCCACCACCCTCTGCCATGTCACCAGCACAGCGGATCAGGATCCAAACCTGCACGACTTGGTTTCTAAGAGTTTACCTGTTAGTTTACTGTATTATATAGTATGAAAACAGTTAGCCAATCAGAAAAGAGGCTCAGACTCTTCTCTCTTCTGATTGGCTGGCACAGACCTGTTATTACAGCTCCAGATAGAAGCCTGATGAGATGTAAAACTAACACTGAGATGGTTTTTGGTTCTTGAAACACAAATGTATCTTCTGGTTGATGTTAAAACCTTGAAATCAAACACCAGAAACATTTAAAATATGGGACCTTTAATACTAACATTGGCTACTATTCTTGGTCATTTCAGACACACAACTCTGGCTCTCTGAAACCACAGATATCTGTTATCAAACAAAGTTGTACCTAAAGAGAGAAGCCGTGACAAGTATCACTTGCTTCCAGCTATCATATTGTCTTTATTTATAAACTGATGATCAACCGTTTAAATGATCTGATGAGATACTCACATGCTCTATATAGCAGGGTGATGCTGTTAACTATCAAGGGAGATGATCATGGGGATCATTATGTGAATATTAGAAGCAGAGTGGTCTGAAACACTGTATCTGGGATAAAGTTTCCATATGACAGACTATAGGTATCCTGAGACATATGCTCAATGCAAATCAATAAAGGCAAGGAAGCGTGGTGTGTACAACCACAATAGTCTGCTATGGCCTTTTTTTTGACAAGACTAAAGCAGCAAGAAGTTTAGAGCACTGCAGAATGAGATTAGCAGAAATTCAATCTGAAATCTAAGCAGAATATTCATCACTTCCACGGCCTGGGTATTTTTATTTTGACCCTCTTGATCTTTGCTAACAGCTACTTGTGATGTTTAATGGTTTCTGTGTTAATCGTGCAGCTGCAGTTACTGTAAGCCACTCTCAATGAGTCAGCTAAATGCTTATATTTAAATAAAGCGCTTTATCATTGCATGCAAATATACACAAAAGATATCTTTAGGCCTCTGTGGCGAGTCTTTATCGATTTCATTTTCTCCCCATGAAAGAAGCATCTCTGCCTTTCCACTGCTGCCACGGGCGTTCAGGAAAGCAGTAATGGACCTACAAGTCTTGTTCGGGAGAGCAGGAAGCACCAAGTGGGATTCAAACAACAACTTCTGTTCATGGGAACGATTAGCACAGAAAACCACTACAGCATGTTAGATAACGTTCTTGCTGTTTGTGAGGAGTGTGTAATATGATTTCACTGTGGAGGAAGAACACAATGTTGATGTTTCATTTCATTAACTAGATGGTCGTTTCATGATGTGCACACCACCTGACCTGATGCTAAGGGCACACACTGTCAGATAAATATATTCTACACACATGTGCATCAACCAATCAAACCCATTGACAACCATGTGGAAATATTATAATCAGCGTGTGAGAATGAACTCTATCTCTTGCTAAGTAGCGTTATACATGAAATAAATAACAAGTGTAAAGGGCTCAGGCTCTTTTGAGGTAGAGGTGGAGGTGGTGGGAGTGGGTGGTGGTGGTGGTGGTGGGGGGTAGTTCGTCTGATGAATTGGATTTGTGTAATTTCCCTGATTTTCTATTACAACAAGTGCAAGAGGTTTCAGTCCCATTAATGACACTCCTTTGTGAGATGTGCATCTTGACCCCTATTAAAGTACTGTCACTTGGACAGCAGATGGTACCCACACACACACACACACACACACACACACACACACACACACACACACACACACACACACATTTACACCCACACACGCAGAGAAGGGGGAGAAGTGGCCATGGCAACAGATTCATAATGGCTGGCCTGGTGTGTAGTGGAATCACTCGGCCTAATTTGTTAAGTAGCACCTCAGTATATTTGATTTAATCAGTGTATTCAGTGAACAAAACAAGTGGCGTCAAATAAAACCTCAGCTGCCCACGCTGACTCTGGATCAGACGTCTTCTTCACAGGCTGGATGCTGATTTCATGGGTTTTCATAGATGAACACTTTCATATTTTAACTCAGTGCTGCAGCTGTTTGATTAAAAAAAACAAAAACTTTGAGCATTTTGTCTTTGCTGCTCCATTCATCAGACGACTTGGACATGAGCATCAGTAGAATTCATTCGAACCTGCGTAGGTAGATTGTCCATCACTGAGAAGTAAACTGAGGTGATTAAGCCAACAACAGTGGGCCAGGTTCTTAAAAACTCCCACAGATGTTGTGATGGATATAACTCACCATGAATATAGTTTTCTTTAATTGAAAAAAATAAAAGACATTGGCATCCACTGAGTGAGAGGGGGCAGATGATCTTCTTGTTTATATTTTGAGGAAGAATTTCTTCCTGTAGAGCAGGTAGGCGATGAACACCCACAGCGCCGTTCCCCAGAGGCTTTGGAGGAGCCTCTCCCAGTGACTCTGCTGGAAGTGCATCTCCCAGCTGAACGGGAAGTAGAAACCCAGGAGAGAGTGGCCCACGTACACAAAGATGGAGTTCATCCCTGAGGAGGAGGAGGAGGAGGAGGAGGAGGAGGAGGAGGAGGAGGAGGAGAAAGTTGCTGTTAATGACCAGACTCCATTGTTTTGAGCATGTTCAGATAGTATATCTGTCAATGACTTGATAACTTAAGGAGACTTGGGGAAACAGTGTGAACCCTCAAGAGCTTTCAAAATAAACTTAAGTTTCACACGATTAATTAACCACAAACTAAAAGTGACTGATGATCACCCAACAGTGATCATGATGCCATTAAAGAACACACACCCTTCAGACACTATTGTGGATGAATAGTCAACTTTAGATGGCAAGTTAGCCTGATAATATAATACATTATACATATATAAGGGGTGAAAAAAACAAAACTGGATTGTTACAGGCAGGAAAACTGAGACATTGGCCTGATAGACATTAAAGGGATAGTTCACCCAAAATTCAAATTTCACTCATTATCTACTCACCCTCATGTCGACTAAGGGCTGGGAGAATTTTCAGGGTCCTCCGTGCCTTCTCGGAGTTACGGGGGGGTCCGTGCAGCAGTATTTGTCCATATAATGGTTGTGAATGGTGCTCACTTTTCTTCGTCCAAAAAGGCACACTAAATTTGAATTTCGGGTGAACTATCCCTTTAAAACACTAAACAGGGCAGATTAGCTGCAGAGTGGGGATCCACTGTTACTATAAAAACTATATATATATATATATATATATATATATATATATATATATATATATAATAATGAGGATAATTTAAAATCACTTTAAGAAATTCTGTGCATTTTGTTTGCTCATATGTTTCTGGGGTTATTATACCTAAAGTATGCACTACTATGATACACTGAGCCCTTTGTACACATTAACAACAAACATTACCTGGGTATATGAATGGCTGTCCGCCCCACCAGCCCTTGACGTCAGTGACAAAGTACATGGCCCCCAGCAGCAGGAAGGAGAAACAGCCCATACATGTCACATAGGACAACGACCTGGAGAGACAGGCCGTCAGCAAAACTTTACGACAACGGCGACATTTTACCCATTTGGGCATCACTAAAATTTTAGTGGTGTGGTGTGAACAAGGGTGTAAACACACAGAGTCTATCAATCCTCCGCTGCAGATAAATAACACCCAGGGGTCTCGAGCCAATCCAGCAAACTGTGGGACAGTTTGCAAGATTGGTCTAAAGCATCAGCAGTGGATCCTTGGCACGTGCCCCATGGAGCCGAGCCAGACAGCCATGTCCCTGTCTGTTCCTAAGTGCAAGAATGTTTGATGTAATACCATCTAATGTAAAATGGCTGCCTCCTGAAGCCTCCTTTCACTGGGCTTTTTTATTTTTTATCTCAGCTGAAGTGGGGCCAAAAAGGACTCTTGGCTGGGAGTTAATTACTTCTAGACATCCAGGCAGGGGCTCGTACTCAAGAGCTCAATAACCTGTGCATGATGAACTGCCTATAAAAGCCAGTCAGGTAATGGCGAGGGATGAGCGCCGTGTTACTGGGGCCCCAGTGGAACATCATGAGGAATTTGCTTACACATCACAGATGAAATGGTATTCTTCCTGCTGAAACATTAAAATGATTCACATCATATTAAAGGGAACGTGGGAGTGGAACAAATGCACAGGTCGTAAAGTAATCTACGTCTGAGGTAGTAATTGCGCCGTATTTCATGCAAAATCTTTACAAACATTTATCAAAGACGCCGTGCCTTGTTTTTTCCGAAACGGCACATGATAGTTTGGGAGCGGTTGGACTGCTCTGTTATTATATAGTAGATGCTTTTCCCAGAGCCCATCAACCGGGGATGGTGAAATGTGTACTGAGTGCTTCTGGGGTAGAGAGGATAAAGCATCCTTAATACTGCTGGCCATAAGGAAGAGTGATCATGTCGGGAGGACGTATGTCCGCTCAACCTCACACTCCCGACGGCCCGGGTGATTATTTACAGTCGTAGCTGATGTTAGAGGTAAGTAAACGCATGTTTTAGCAGCCTTGATTTGTGCCTGTTGGAAACCCATCCTTTCTTTTGTGAGGAAAAGTGGCTGGATTTAGAGGGTCAGGAAGCACTTACCAAAGGTTTTTATTGACAGGTATAAATCCTCCGTCTCGTGTGCACTTAGAAAGGATGGCTGCAGAGATTCCCTGAGGGTGGAAATGAAACAGATTTCAAATCGATGGAGGGCGATAAAGCAAGCCGTATTGGGCTGCTAAAATGTGAAGCAACACAGTCAAGAAAGTCCAGCAGATTAACCGATTATCTGAGAGTCAGACCAACACACTGCATCAAACCACACACACACACACTCTACAAATCTACACAGTGATGTTGTGATTCACCTACAGTACGTTTGGGACCCAGTTGACTCCACAGCCTAATCAACCATGATATGACTGAACAGTGTATGATCTGATGAACTCCACATCTATAAAAAACTTCTATTGTCTATTTACCGTTTACATATGATTTAGATACTGAAACGTTTTGTGCTCCAGAGAGAAACCAAGGCCAAAGGATCAGGATTCAAACATGCTTGTTAGGTGGCCATCCATCATGTGTATAGATGACAGAATCGATGATGTGGAAATAGCCTAGCCGGGGCTGGATTAAGTCTCCAGGCTATCCAGGCAGCAGGATGTGGGAAAGGGCTGGTATGTGGGGCAATCGCTCAATTTCAATCTCTCACTTCTGGAGCCTGATCGTTGGACTTTAATTAACAGGGGCTGTTGTTTATTAGGAGGAAGATGCATGGGCGCCCCCGAATATCAATCCCACCACGGGAATCGGTGGCGTTAAAGCTTGGCTTTGTCGTTGCACTGAATCAACACTTTTCTGGTACTTTGTGGACCTCCTGTGCATAATACCGATCCTGTGGTCGGGCGCGTGCAGAAATAAGTCCCCCCCTCTCTCCTCCTCTGCTGAGAAGACCTGCTAATGTCAAGAGCACATGTCTGAAACAAGAGGCAGTTCAGCTCTGCTTCCTGCCTCCCCTCTGAGCCCAAATCATATTAGAAAAGTCAATATCAAGAACAGGCGAATCACTAAAACTAATTTGGCTAAAAATAGATTTAGCCACAGAGATTAAAGAAGACATTAAAGCTAATATACATAGGCAGGAAACGCGGGGGGTGATTATGTCGTATTTATGCTTCACACAGGGTCTGGATCTGTTCCTGAAATCAATAAAACAGGCTGCTCTCACTGTCAACCATCACAATGTGAGAAAATCTATTTTACTGTTATTCACTATTTCAGTTAAGCAGGATTTTAAGTCGTTGTATTGATCCGTCACTAAACGCTGCGTGATCCTGAAATATATCATCTCCAGCATTAAAATCTTGAGCGTAGCATCTACATCATCTATATAGCATCAACTGGTGAACCGTGAGATACGACGGAAAAACATAAAAGCCTAATGTTTATTTATCTAGTCATGTGTTACTTTGTCATTCTTTGCCTCTGGGAGAAGCCAAATGGATCTAATTTATTTCACCTCCCTCCAGCTACTCGCACTCCACAATAATAGTCAATAAGATTCAACACCAGGAGACATAATGGGGAAATTTGTCATTTAAGAATTGAGGTTAATGACATTTAATTCTGGCAACAGAATTTCAAGTGATTCTCATGTATATAAGCAAAACTCCTCCAGATTCACAAACATAAGGCACATTTTAAGACACCTGCACTTCTTATTTTGGATTTATTACTATTGGACCCATTTTAAAGCTGTTGTATTTTATAGTCAATAAAATTTCTTTCCATTTTTTAAAAATGGTCTTTTTCCCTCATGCAGCTTATCCCACACCTGAGTCAGGGACGATCTTCCTTTTACTTTAGACTGAAATATCTCAACAGGTATTAGATGGACGTCCATGAAAGTTTCTATTCACATTAATGCTCAATGCTCAACTAAAAAACCTTCATTAGACCTCAGCTGTGTTAAGTGCTAATTAGCAAATGATGGATTAAAATGGAATACATAACCACTCATTGAGTGCATTTTAGCACAATGACGTTAGCATTTTAGCTCCGAGCTGTTATTATTACACTAAGTATAACCTCAGGGAGCAGCAAGGTTGTTGTTTTTTCACGTCATTAGTCAGTCTGACCTGGACGAGGCCGTGGCTCTGTAAACTCCACTGACACATCACATATGATTTTGGGTTATACAAATAATTTAACTTGACTTGCCAAACCCAGCAGTCTGACAGATGCAGCACTGATAAGACAATGTTAATGACAATGCTGTTTCCTTGATGCAGGGACCTTCGGTGTGGTTTAAACACATGGGCCTAATAAATAAACCCAATACACATTCCAGACTGAAGGAATCTAAAATCTAAAATTACAGAAAAGGCTCAGTAGCACACATCAACCATAAACCCAAAAACTAATGGGATCTGTCTCTGTTCCTGTGCGGTTTCCCCTGGCTGGGTCCGTTGGCCCCTTCTTTTCATCCTGCACAGTTTGATTCCCAAGGCTGAGTGATGCAGCCAGCTCCTCCAGCTCCATCATCGCTCCAGGTCACGGCACTGCCAGTTCAGGATGTCTGCCTCCACAGCACGCCGGCTCCCACTAACCCCGTTTTGCAAACAAAGCTACATCTCTGCAGCATCTCACAATAAAACGTACATAAAAACAGCAACCGGGCACAGTTGGGCCAAGTCTACAGCCTTCCTGCACGGGTGTCTGTCAGTCTCGTTAGAGCAGGCTAACGGCCTCCTGTCACTGGTTTAGAAATGCAAAACGAGCCATCTCACATAACACTGGGCTGCTCCCTGTGGGACATGTTGCCCCTGTAAATGAAATAGAGGCCAGCTTGCTTCTTTTTGTGTTTTGAGACCACCCAGAATGAGCACAGATCCAAAACAAATTCGACGTCACATGCTATCCACACAGATTTATGACAATATTTATCTTTCTACCCTGGATCTGAATGGACTTTAATCTGGCTCTGTTATACCGCTTCACAGAAACTGTCCTGTGTACGGACTGTTAATGTTAGTGTGCAGGTAAATGAATTGATCGTGCTCTTAATCAGATGCTAATGTAGTGACTGTTAGTAATACGCACAACTCTTCAAATCTAAAACCACATGTGAGGCTCAGACAGAGACAGTGTGTATCCCCCCGAGGCGCTGGATACCCATGTCTGCCCGGAAACACAGCCACACATGGATGTTGTTTAATTGTATTGAGATCGCACACATGTCCTCTCCCAAGCTCCTGCTAATGAATGGCTTCAGCAGCTCTGACTAATACTAGACTGGCTAGGGGAAAAAACACTGTTGTGGAGTTCACCTGCAAGGCTCAGCTATGTGTGAGTCACAGGAGCAGGAAATGATTTGTTGTCGTGGGTTTTAAATGATCAATTGACTTTTATACTCATTTACTTTACCAGCTGTGATTCAAACCTCCACACCATGTGACGTACCAGAACGACGGCCCACGCCAGGAATCGACCGAGGATGTGGACGTTTAACTTCTTATAGTAAATGATAATTTTCCCAGCCTGCGGAGAAGGAAGGAGAGATAAGCGCAGAGACCACAACTCATTCAATCATTCAATCATAATGAAAAATACCATGTAACACCTTCCGTAACCAAATAGGCCTGGGATGTGGGTGTCAATACTGTGCCCCTGCCGTGGCTGTCACATTTTCTCCTATCCCAGTCCGGCCAGATGTTGGGTGTTAGTCATCCGCACCCTCTGATTAATTTGGTGATGATAAATATGTTTCAGCTGAGGACATTAGCACTGGTGAACACAGAGGAGGGCGAGCGGACACCTGGCGTGTTGTCTAAGACTCGCTGACTGAAGGGCTCAGTGCTGACCGCCCACTGGGAATTGAGCTATGTGGCTGCTTTTGCCTGACAACTTCCCACAACACAAATGGTTATAAGTGACACTGCCGCCATCAGAGACCCAGGTCTAAAGACCAAAAGCTCTCTCCTCTCTTTTTGACAACGTTTTGTCAATAAAGGAGTGCAGCTGTGCTCCGATAATGAGGCGGCAAAGAGTCCTTCACATAACCTCCACTAACTGCCATGAGGGGTCTTTATTGACCAATGCAGATCATCTTCTCACTCATACTCTGGGCAAATGAATTCATTCCTTTAAGTATAAATGTTAATCAATTAATAGATTATTTGCAACATTTCAGCTGCACAAGATTCAGCTAATAAAGTTAAAGGAATAGTTCAACATTTTGGCAAAATGGCCCATTGCCATAATCCCTATAGTCATAGCAATAGGTTTGTTACCTTTAATTGAAATGAATGTGCAGGTCACAACTTGTCCACCAGAGCGTTTTGGAGTTGTTGGATTGTGTATTTGATGAGTTTGATGAGGGAAACTAAGAAATTCCATTAGCCTCCATAGCGTAGCTCTGAGCAGCTCGCCGCTCAGCTCAGCTGTTCTAAAAACAGCTCGCACCAACAATTAAAGGTAACGAACCTACTGCTATGACTATAGGGGCAATGAGCCAATTTGCCAAAATGTTGAACTATCCCTTTAAAGGCCTCACTGAACAGTGGCTCTCAGCCAACCATGTAGAGGACCGAAATAGGCAATACACCCAAACTGTCTTTCCAGAAACAACATCCAGGTTACTTGCTAATCACAGGTGTCATTGGAATTCATTTTCAACTTGATAATTAGCCACTATTACAACAGTGTTGTCAGTGGTGTGGCACCGCAACTCACAGAACATGGGTAAATAAAACCAGAACTGTGCCAGTGGAGG
This sequence comes from Trachurus japonicus, assembly GCF_045865225.1. Lineage (NCBI taxonomy): Eukaryota > Metazoa > Chordata > Actinopteri > Carangiformes > Carangidae > Trachurus > Trachurus japonicus. The sequence goes on from NC_140921.1 coordinate 21,552,199, forward strand.
AGATTCGAAGAATGTTTTAGTCAAAATTATTCTGTAAATACATCTGATCTTCAAATTATCATTATAACATTAACAAATAACATTTGTCTATTAAACAAAAGCACATCTGGAACTAAACCCTGATGACAGAATAATATAGCGCTTGAAATATAGATACAAGAACAAAACACTTGTTGACTCATAGAAGAGAAATATACGCTCTGTCCTACCTGCATCCCCAGGAATCCCATGACAATGGAGTTGATTGTACCCAGAATCCCCTCTGGGTCAAAGGGCTGCGTGGTGTGATACATCACCTGGAAAAACAGAAAGAAATAAACAAAGGTTTTCAGCTGGTTTTAATTCCACTTGCAAGGGTTTCATAACAGACAGATAAAATGCAGGGAATCTTACTTTGCATGTTGGGTATCTGTACATGTTATCACCAAATATCACTCTGTCGATGTGTCCTGCTGCTCCTCCAGTGCAGTTTGGGTAAAGACCATCATCACCGATTCCACCAGCTCCCAGATAGCCTCTGAAAACAAACGCAAGTATAATCATGATTAGTAGAATAAGAAATTGTCACTGATAAAGTAACACAATATGTGTAAATGAGTAAAAACACACAGTTTAAGTCAAGGGAAGCTCCTCAGGTGCTAAATATCTCCTCTAGTCTTTAGGTTTTCATGAGATTTGTCTTCAGCATATAACCCCACATTCCAATGAAAAAATATAAAACAATCAGATGTTAGAAAAAGCTGTGGGGAAAGAGTGCTCCTATTTAAACTCACACTGCCATGCAGGGTTACAGAAATGGGGGAAAAACCACAGAGAGAGCAGCACTGAGCAGAAGACACAGAGCGAGGAAGATGGATCCTCTGCCTCCGCTGCTCTTATTGCACATGACAGACTGAGATTGGCTAATTATGCCCTCTGAAGCATCCACCACAGGCCCATAAATCACAGCGGTTCATAACACCAGCAACACAAGGTGCACACTAACACCTCTGCTGCAGCGCAACAGCCCCAACTGGAGATTATCTCAGCATAAGACATACATAACATACATGTAGAGAGAGAGAGAGAGAGAGAGCACCGGTGAGCAGACTGCACTGCACTCGGCTGCAAGGCAGTCACAGCTTAGCGTGGAGTGGACCTACGTGGGGCAGTTGGGTACAGGCATGAGGAAGGTGAGGCACAGCCACAGAGTCTCCAGCACGATGACGACCAGCCACTGGGGCCAGTAGACGACGACGTCCTGGATGGGGTTCCACCAGTGATACTGCAGCACACGCACACGTTGTTAGGGGAAAAGAATCACAAAGCACACAACGACACACAAACAGCACGGCTTTATGGATGGCGATGTCAGTCTGTCTGTCTGTTAGTCATTTATTGTGTATCTGGTACAGACGTTCGTGGCGTCTAGAGGATGAATAATTACTCTGTGTTTCTCTGACTTTTCATTTAATGCAACCAGCAGCTCAGATCTTTGCTTTCCAGTGAAATATATCAACATCTATCTATGTGATGGATTGATATAAGGTTTTACAGCACTGACACTTTTCACTGACAGTGGTAATGCTTGTGTCTGGGGGTGGGAAGGGTGAGGGAGTCAGAAAAAGCCCATTCAGGACAATAATTTACACCTCAGATGCAGACTAATGCACAAATCTCCCCTGAATGCCTCACATACTGGCAATGGGTAGATGCCATCCATCACAAGCAGCGCAGTGCACTATATGGGGTCTTAATGGGAGGTTTAAGTGGGTTTGTTATGTTTCAATATGAGGAGACAGGGGGGGCCCTTAGCTTTTGGAGGGTTTGAAGGTGCAGAAGGTGAACCTCTGATGACTGCTGCTTCCTCCTGACCAGGCTGAAGCTCTCACATCTCTCTCTTTCAGTGGTTTGTGACTAAATATCTGCTGCAGCTCGACTTTACCTTATGCTTTCTGTTAATTAGCATGCTCATATGCTTAGCTAAGATAGTGCGCTTGCAATTACAGCTGCTGCATGTGAACCTTGTTATTTGGGCATGATAGCGTGAGGAGTGAAGAAGATTGTATAGCCGGGTGTAGATGTGTAGTTCTAGTTGGAACTCTTGAATGTTTTTCCTCCTTGTGTGAGCAGCAGTGATGAAATCGAAGTTGACAGAGCTGCTCACCGATTTCAGTGGGATTTCTTTCTGGCCCCACAAAGTCTGCAGGAGAGACAGAACAAAGTAGGTGAAGCCCAGACGCTGCAGCACTCCAGGGACCCGCAGCCACGACCAGGACACTAGAACACAGTCAGCAACACACAGCACAAACACTCAACAACAGCACTGCACAGCTAAACACTCAAAAAGAACATATGAACACACAATTCACACACAACGTAGATGTAACTCATCTCTATGAAGGTTTCGCTGCTGATTTGAGCAAATTGTAAATCAGGTATTTTCTCGGTTCTCTGTCTACCACCGCTTCCTGGAAGAGGATCATGATGATGGACAGCACAACACACAGGGAAATGGTGTCAGCCGCCAGGATATGGACGTGTCAAGAAGGTGGGAAGCTGATCAAAGATTCCCACTTATCTCTCGGTCTCGACAAATTGGTTTGGATCGGCTCGGCTTCTGGTTGAGAGATTGATGGTAATCTACTGTACACATTAGTTAATTGAAAACCTCTTTCACACACGAATTGCTGTAAAAAAAAAAAAAAAAAAACCTGCGTAATCCCAGTCATTGATCTGTTCAAATCAAATAAGAGGCGGAAATTTCTTTTCACAGGAAAAGAGGAAGCTCTCGCTAATGACACATTTGTTAAATATGCAAGTTACAACCCCCTCCAGGATCGTTTACTGTATCTGCCCCCAACAAAACTGTCACTTACATAAAAATCATTGTGAAAGTTACAGCCGTAAGGTGAACGTCAGGACATTGTAACAACCTTTGTTTCACTTTTTTTTGATCAATGGATGACGATTCTTTGTGGGTTAAAGGTGCATGGGTTGTGTGCATGTGTGTGTGTGTGTGTGTGTGTGTGTGTGTGTGTGTGTGAGTGTGTGAAATTGAAACCTTTTTTGATGTTCAATATCATTTAAGGAGTGAAAGCTCTGCTGTCTGCTTCCCATCTCTGAGCACTTTTAGCGATAGATTGAATAAAATGATGTTTCTGTGGTGGAAGTGAGCACAACTGAGTAAGCCATCAGAAAGTGGAGCAAACTGCTGAGACAAATAAAAACCTTTCAGAGACAGGTTATTCAACATTGGATTTGTCTCAAAGGCAGACTCTCAAACATAAAATCTTTAAAAACCACACTCTGCGCAGAAAAATGTTTTTGTATGTCCGAAAGATCGGCCTCTATGAAATCAAGAGAAACAGCTCTCATGAGCAGAATAGTCAGTCAACACTTTAATTCAGTATTTCCACCCTGACCTGCAGTGAACCCGCAGCGAAGAGAGTGTGGGTTTGCGTTAGCACAGCCACTAACACAGCCGCTGCTGCTACTACAAGCTAACAAGGCCTACAAACAAATACAAGATGCTAACTGCTCTGAGAAGATGCTAAGTATACGTTTTGCTCTTAAAGATGATAACTGTGCTAACTTTTCTGAAAAGATGTTAATCCTCAAACCATCTTGATGCTCTCTGATGTTTCAGATGTAGCCAGCAGGACGGTGGGCGGGGCTTAACACTTGATCCATATTTTCTTAATGAGGAAGTGCAGATGAGCTTCGGCCCCTGTTTTGATTTTGCTTTACACTTTCAATGTCAGTAAACCATGTTAAACAAAACATTCATCCAGAATATTTTACAAAGTTTCAAACATGTCTGGATTGACGACCTTTAACTAATTGAGTCGGGTAGGCTACTTTAATTTTCTTGACCAATAAAGCTGTGTGTGAGACGAGAGTTTCAAGGTCTTCACCACTGTTTTGTCAGTGATTTGGACATGGCAGGATTTATTTGAAATGACTCATAGCTGAAGTCAAAGGTTAACACCTTCTTCTGTCTCATCTGACACTGAAACGATTTAACATATTGAGCTGATGTGTCTCCATTCTCTTATTAGATCAAACCCTGGGACTGAACTGCCGAGGACGTCCTTGGAGACAGAGGGCAGAGCTGCAGTTTATGGTAAAAGTCACTGTTGCTGTTCTGTGCAGCTCCGGCCTCTGCAGCAGCTGCATGAGGCTGAAGGGTGTAACATTATCTGTTTATAATTGTCCATTACCACAGCGGTTGTTTTTGCTCAATCTGCCTCTGTTAAATGTCCCCTGGTGCTGGGTTTTGAGACTGCACACACAATAACAATATTTTTGTTAACCCAGTTACACAGACATCCAACCGTGAAAGTCCATTAGCACTAAGAACAGCTAATGTTTAAGGGCGCCCTGTGCGTCCCCAGGTGAACAAAGCTCCCCCTCTTTTAACCCCCTGGATGAGCTCTGCAGCTTCAGCATTCAAAGCAAATGCGCTGTCTTTGTCACCTCTCTAATTGCAGGGTGTGAAAACAGTGTTGTAATAGTCCTGTTGTGTATGACATTAGGACTTAAATTCATCTGTGGATCATTTTTTCAATCAATTAATTACTCATTTGATCTATAAAACATTAGAAGTGAATGAAAAATGAAAAATGAGAAATGGCCACTGCATTTATCAAAAACCTAATGTTGACGCCTACCTTGTTTTGTGTGACCAAAAATGACTTTCCCCCCTCTGAAATGACTTAAATGAATCTTAAATAAACAAATTGATTAAATAATAGTTGCTTTTTACTTGATAACTGACAGCACTGACTAATTGAATAACTGTTGCAGCTCCATGTGATGTTGCATGAATGCTTGAAGTTGAAGTTAAAATCATGAAAAATATGGTGTTTTTTATGTTTGTTTTCAGATGAGCAGGTGCATTTCATTTTTCTCTCTCTCTGTTCTCCACTGGTGCTGATGATTTACAGCACAGTGCACATAATAAGCTGACATATTATTAGAGACATGCCACAGTCTGGGGTTTAATAATTTCCCCGTTACAGAACAAAACAAAAAGTACATAACAAGCGCCTCCACATTTAATGCATTTGCTCCATTAACCACAGTATAGTGTGATGTGTGTTTGCACCTACGTGGTCCATCTCGGGGAGAGTAGTTGAGGAAGCAGAAGCCGAGCATCAGGAGGACGACTGTTCTCCAGCTGACTTTGCGCAGCAGCTGGAGGCGAGTGACTCCTCTCCTCGTCATGGATGTGAAAGCCAAGACCACCGAAGTCCCAATGATGAACACAAACCTGAGAGAACAGTATTAGATTGTTAAAATGCATATACAAAACCATGCATTTTTGTGCAGGACTAAAAAACATATCCTCCTACCAGGGCATGACAAGATCTGCCACAGTTAAACCTGCAACAGGAGACAGACAGAGATGCAAATTAATATCAATAGAAAAACAGATAGTTGAGTCTGATGCAGTTATTCACAGTTCTTGACCTCTTCTATCCAGGCAATTTAGAGGGACAAGGAGATGAATTAAGAACAATACCATGTCCTTAAAGTGCTGCCTCTGTTATTAACTTTCCATTTTGAAAAGGTGTGATTAATAAATATCCTTACTCCTGTGACAGTAGTGGCCCTGCAGCAAAGAGAAGATTAATCAAACCACCCATTAAATCAATACACCCTTGTAGATGTGGCGAAGAGGCTATTATAAAATTTAAATTGAGAACACCCCTAAACGATGACATGAATTTCATACAAGCTGCAGGGACATTTCAGTATTTTATTCTATTTTTTTTTTTTGCTCTATTCATCTTGGGAGGAAGAGACCCAGCAACTGTCGGCTTCGATCACAGGTGTCTTGCTCAAGGGCAGACTGGCAATGGCAACAGGGGAGTGCTTCCCATTTGTTTCACCCTCCCATGTTCTCCCAGCTGTCATTCAAACACTCGTCCCTCCTCCTCCTCCTCACTCCTCCCTGGTTGTTAATAACAATAAACATCTATGGATTGCAGCTTTGATCTGCTCCATGTGAAGAATGGCATCGTGTGTGTTTGGTCTGAGGCAGCATTTATCATAATTAGTGACAACAGGTCAGAAAACGCTGCAGACATGATGAGGAGAAAGCTGCCATTGAGTAATAATAGCCCTGAGTTCATTTATTTCTCACCAGGCTTTGTGTGATAGAGAATGAAGAAGTGCAGGAGGCTGGAGACTGTTACAACACTTTTTGCATTTGTCACTTTTTGGACCAAAGACCAACCAAACTTTTACATACTAAACTTACTTCTGTCTGCTAATTACAACTGACCAAAACCCTGAGGACAGTTGTAACAATAAAGAAAGAAATTATAGAAAAGAAAATGTCACTATTTAAATCCTAATTTTGAAAATATGAATTATTTATACTATACGTACAACCGCAATACCTGAATACATGCATTGAGTAGAATCCTGCTTATAGAAGATAAGCACAATTATTTATTTTACTGATTATCATAAACAGAGTGTGCAAATAAAACTACAAATATGTAATGCTAACAAAATGATTCCCAAAATAAATTGAATTCTTTTATTTCAACTATATTACACAGTATTCTCTTAATTAACTGTCTGTTTTGGACTTAAAAGATATATCTGATCTAGCTGCTTAACTCAGTAGATAGTGAAAATAATTACTCATTAAGTAAGTTTTAAGTCATTTAAAAGGAGAGTCTGACTCTGCCACAAAAAAAAACAGCTCATGAAAAAAATAATTTCCTGGTGTGAAGGAGCCACACTGAGCATGTGCAGGATCAATGATGAAATAAGACTTGTTGCCACCATGCCCAGTCTACTCGGCCAGCTCTGTCCATAAAGCACACTGAGACAAATGGAAATTAAACTTGTAGACAGGCTGTTGGGCAGATGCTACTTTTATTTGGTTTATTTTGTAAATGTGTTTGTGGTTTGTACTTTACTTAACCGTTCCATGGTGCATGCTGAAAGAACCAGTAGCCTCCTCCACCATAGTTCACAAACACCATCACTGTGAGGGAGAACCTAGGGAGAACAATGAGATGGCAACAGTGAGTGAGCACTGTAATACATCAGTGAATCTGTATATAATGGGATTAATCTTGACACTCTAGCAAAGACTAAATGAAGGAAAAGTGCGTGAAAATGTTGTAAAAAATGGTTCATAAAAAGGTTAAATGTAGAATGACATAATCATTTCCAACCAATTTCTAGAAATCCAACAGCAATACTCAGATTCTGATTGAATTTTAACTCTAGAATTAAAAAATTAAAGCGTCTTGTGGAGTGGCTTTTTTTTTTTTTCCTTTTTTAATTCTGTCACACTCTCAATGCAAGGTAATGCAATCTAAGCATTATGAATCACTCAGGAAATGAACACTCGTCCTCTGGATCTCCTCAAGCAGGAGTGCTGACTAAAGACTTTGTGTTTAATATATGATACACTTTATACTTTAGCACCGGCCAGGGCTGCTGAAACACCGTGCACGTGATGGAGTGCTCCACTGAATCAGGCGCTGGTGGAAAAAAAAGGTGTTTGCGTGGCATGTAAGAAAATGGGGCGGGTGCCATTACACAACACAAACTCGCGGGGGAATGTAAATGGCTACACGGTGGAACAGCTGCAGGGGTTTGCAGAGTCCATCCTTTCAACATCCTAAATACTTGAATTTATGCTTCTGACTCGTGCGTTATTCAATCAAAAAGAAATACAAATCATAAGAGGGTCTTTAAGAGGCGTAACAAGATTAGTACAACCTCTAAGAATGAGACCGTCAGATAAGGTGCTCTGTATCTGCCTCTGCCTCCTCTTGTTTTTCTGCCCAGATTCAATTAAGAGGTGCACCAAAGCCATTACTGCTCTTTTAGCCCCAACCTGCTGATACAAGATTTTAATCGGCCACTATCATCTCAAAAGGGCTGTTAAAGTAGACTAAAGCCCGCTGCATGTGTCCATGTACTCTTTCTCTCTCTGCCTCCCTCACACACACTCATACACACACACACACGCTCATATGCACGCAGGTTATCGTTTAATTTTTGACGAACACATCCATTAGTTGCCATGGTGACAAAGACAAAGGTTAAATCACCACCCAGATGAGACCGGGTGAAAATCGTTGCAGTATCATGGCTTATTGGCCGTCGCTTTGATTAAAACACTCTGGGTGTCTGATTGTGAAGAAGAGCTCTATTATGAGCAGGTTATGCCACAAAAGCCACACACATGCCCACCACACTTGCACCTGCTAATTATGATTAAGGGAAACTGTGAGTGCTTAATGAATACAATGTGTACTGGGCTCACTTTGTTCTGTAAAGTTAATATGAGAACAGATCATACCCAGGCTGAGGCAGCACAGGCGCCTTGCTGTGGGCCCTAATCAGGTTTAAGTTGTAAATATCCCTTTAAAGCTCTTCATTGAACATTTGTCACTACAGTAATAGACTTAATTCATGTCTGGGAATCAGTTTCTATGATTTACAGCGAACAGATTACAGGCAGACGTGTCTGTCTGGCAGCAGTGACGACTGGTTATGACTCATTGATAGATGCTGATGGACTTCTTTGATTTGAGTCACTGTACATGCATTACCAATTAGAGTATTAGCTTAGTACATTCCCCCCATTGCAAATGGATAGTTACACTCACTGCAGAGTATTGAGTTACCCACTGTGATGGCTATATCAAGGACGTGGACACCCAATCTAGTCATAATAAATTACTACTTGAGTGGAAAAGTCAAGGTTCTTTTTTTCTCTTTTTTTTGTGGCCAAACATCAGAGTGAAGCTGAAACTGAACCGGAGGGGGGAAACTTGGAGCTCAGTCAAAATAAGGCACAGAATAATTCAGCCACCTGGTGTTAATGCAGCTGACAATCCATTGTTTGGCTGTAATAGTTGTTCCCTCTGTCGCACGGCGCTGCTAACTACTGACGGTGCGATTTCCAACCGTAAGGGAGACGGCAACAGGCTTTTAGCAGTGCGACACAAGATTAAAATTCAAAGCCTTTTAGAAAAATTAACGTGCGACCATACCCCGCAGTTCTCTGTATATCATGTCAGTGCCGTCTGAGCAATGATCAGAAAAACCTTTCAGCTCAGAAGAAAAGCCTTTTGCCTTCAGGAAATGTCTCAGCATTTATGGCAGTTGACTGATGTGTCTGTTCTCTGTTGAAAGTTGTTACTTATGAGGGGGTATGGATCATAAGTCACGGGGCTGAGGAGGCACACACAGCGTTAATCTTGAGCGCTGAGTCACAGTTTGATTGAGTGCGGTGTCAGGTATGAGAATTTCCAGTATTACCAATCAGGACATCAATACGTTACAAGTATCTGTTACCCAATACTGACATTTCAGCTAATAAGATTGAACAGGAAGTGTAAACTGAAATCTGTCTTTTCCTGGTGTGTGAACGAACGTCCTCAACCGAGTCCATTCGGCCCCGACTCAATGCAACTGCAGTAGGCTATGTGGTGTTTTGAATTCAGCACATATGCACGGTGGCTTCAGATGGCTTTTCATCCACAAGGAAGCCACAGATGGAGAAGATGCCAGTCGTCTGTTGGATGCTGCCTCTGTGCTGCTGGATTTCCTCTCGCTCACCCTTTTGGCAGGAGATCTATGACTGTGGGGATGTGTGCTGATATGTTGACGGTATTATTACATCAATTATTTGGCAAGGGGGAGGTCAAAGCCACACCAGCATCCTGTTTCCAGAGAGGCGTGCTTTGTGTCTACCCCCAGGCCACAATTAAGGCTAGCAGGGAGACCAGATTCAATCACATGCATCACTCCTGTCCAACAGAAACACACTGTTCCAAACCCGAGACGCTCTGATATCAGAAATCATGCCCAAAGCTAGACCGCCTGATAACAAAAGCTTGGGGGAGCATGTGGCCAGACTGTGACCCCTGTAATTATTCTTTATGCCGGGCCTGTTGATCCTCATCATGCCTCAGACCGCTCCAGAAAAGAATTAGCATGTGAACGAGCCGCATGTGGTGATAGACTGATAAACAGGACGGTTGTTGATGGAGTACATACCCTCGGAAAGTGTCCAGTGAGTGCAGACGTGTTGGTTTGGCGTTGGTGGGAGCTTCACAAGCATGTTCTCCTTCCTGTAGGAACAATTAGAGGGTTGCAGAAGACAGGGTCTGAGCTCTGGCTTTTAGGTGAACATCAACATGGATTATATGAGGTTGTATAACAAATAACCATATACTGTCTGTCAGACTGCTGCTATATGTTCAATCAATTTAGCTCCAACTCTTGACTTCTTTTTCCTGTGTGGTTGAGGATCATTTATGTTGGCATGTGTTTGCTTTTCCAAGAATGCTCCACTGCATATGAGCTGAAAAAACAACACTGAATGTCCATTGCATCATACTGATACAACTGATAAAATAAATATACAGCAACACCTAGCACCATTAGCACTCATTTGTTATGTATTTCTCCATCTTTGTCTGTCTTTTGGAGCAGGGCAGGGAGCATGCAATAAGTTTATCAGAGTTTCTTCTAAAGTTTGTCACTATGACTCAGTCATTTCATGTTAATATGAAGCTGCTGATTAAATGCTAAGTGTCTTCATGTTGCTTTGAAAACGTACATATCACAGTGCTGGTTACAAGACCTGTTTTATTGGCTAGCAACCTCTGCTAAGTGGCACTAGATGACCCCTTCAGTGATTAATCATAATCAATCACTTACGTTATAATTAAAGTTCAGAGTCATGTTGTGTACTTTGTGTGTACTTGTTAAATGCAAAAAAAGGTGTACGATTTTACAATAAGATGTGTTATAAGATGTAAAAATATGGACACAAATAAGAGTCCAAAATGCCACATGGGTCAGAGCCCCTCCAAATCATGTTGGGCATCCCTGTTGCGGGTCATTTTCAGGGAGGCAGGGTGGCCGCGCCTGTCTTTCCCTCTCGCTGTGAAGGCAGCATTGAGATGACTCTGGCCTGTTGCCCTCTCAGTTGGATTAGCCTGACTCTCTGGCCTTATGCAGCAGTTTAAAGAGCCAGAGCAGGAAGACACCAGCACTAATATGCTATGATGGATGCGCTTGCCATCCAGACAGCATATGGAAGGCCGAGACATGTTGCATGGAAGAATGAGAGGAGCCATTCATGCTCACCGAAAATACACAGCAGCTCTTGCCATCAAGCAAGATGATTGGAGGGATAAGACGCTCTATGTAAGTCTGCAGTACAATTGGCTCTGCTAACATTTGTATCAATCATTCCATTAGTGTCTCCCAAACGGCTTGATGACTGGAGTCTCTGAGCAATTTTGGTATGCATCTCAGGCTGCAGAGTTGGCCAGCGGAAAATAATTCAGTGTAACTGCACTGTGGATCAAGGCTATGTTAATGTTTGATTACAAAAAAGCATAAAGTCAATCATATTCTTCAGTAGAGCAGTTATTTTGCGTAGTGCTTCAAATAAGAAAAACTAAACAAGAATTTCAAGAAAAGACCAAACAAAGATACAGAAATCTGAATTTCTTTATGAACAACATATTTAGTTTTCAGTCAAAATTGCACAGATGAGACTCCCACTTAAGCACTCATTTAATAGAGATCATTCGATGGGTTTATGATTGAGCCAAGTCCAATCAATCAAATTAGCACTGGTATGACCTCATTGCATTTATCAAGATATTAATCTAATGCATTCATCAGTAGCAGCATTTTACTTACATCATCCACTGAGTACTGACGGCCTTGGCAGCAAATGGTCTTAATAAAGTTTGATGTGCAACGGCTCCTGTAAAGAGGACAACAAGTCTGGTTCTGATGGAGGAGAAATATTTTCATGATGGATGATGAAAAAAACAACAACATATACTAGGTACCTGTAGATGTTGGGTGCCACGACGAATATGAGAGCGATTAAGGCCAGGAGCAGAGCTGCAGCCAAAAGAGCTGACACAACAATGGCAACAAAAAAACAAACAAACACATAATGTTAGGAAATGGATGTTGTGTAATATAACATCTACTGTATGTCAGGAACTTCGTATTGTACATCTCTATCAGATTAGTATCTGACTGAGGATAAAGAGCCTGATAGACCAGTCCAAACTGTCTGCGTAAGTCGCCTCAAGAGTCCCATGTGGGAATCAAACCGTGTCAAACTGGATCCCTCAAGTGACAAACAAGAGCCTAATGGAAACCTCTGGGTCGATCCATCACAGAGCAATCACTCTGGGTAATCTAAGCCTATGGCATCCGAACAGGAAAATGTAAGACTACACTGGACCACAGAGGATAAAACAAAGGCAGCGAGCATCGCAGATAACAGCGGGTCAGGATGAGGTTTACAATATGAAATACAGTGACCCACATGTCTTTTGATTGGAATGTAAATAATTAAATTGTGTAGACACACAGATGGGTCCATATTTTACACTTCCTGTGTTTTGTTTGAAGTACATGGTTTAAGAACCAAAAACTATCTCAGTGTATTTTTACGCCTCCTCTCTCTAGAGTAACAGGTCAGTCTCCGCCAAACAGAAGAGAGGCTCGATGGTGATGGCAAGGGGCGGGGCTTGCGGCATATCTCAGAGTGGAAACTGCTTCAATGTGACATCACAAAGTCACAGAAATCCCTTTTATGGCTCAGTTTCTGAGTTCAGACTGTGTGTGTGTCTCTGTGGACTGAAGCTTTGATACTTTCACAGTATTGATATAGAACCTAGATGCTTTATAATCACACTACAAATGGACATATTCCTCTATACTGTATGGAACCTTTTAAACAGGAATTGGTGCAATGTGAATTGTGCTAAAACACCATTTATCCTCTTGCTACATCACTGCTCAGCCATCAGCCCCAAGCAGCACTGAAATATCAGTGAGATATTTGACAGCTGTGCTACTGTTTATAAAACTATAACCACAGGCTCAGGAGATATGAGTGTGGTCTTCTTGCGTCAAAGCACGAGAAATCAAGGGGCAGCGTGTGTGTGCACTGTTTGTCTTTAGTGGAAAAACAAACAAAAAGAAGCCATTTCAACCTGAGCTGAATCCACACTACGACATCCACTCTGGACAAAGAGTGGTCACTTAATTGCCTCTGGAAAGTCCTGGCATCTCTGCTGCCCGCCCATAAAAACACCATAAAGCTCTCGGCGCATGAAGTGAAAACAGTGAGACCTCTGCAACAAGCTACTGCTCGCTCTATTAGTTACTGTCAGAACAAATAGAAAATGAATAGAGGTATTTGAAACAACTAGATTAAGTTCAACCTGTGGACATGTTTTGCTTAAGTCGAACACTTAATATTAGTCAATATCCTGGGATTTCGATGTAAGAATTAAGGTCTCGGCAGGTGACTTGTGGTTTGTGGTGCGTTGCAGAATACAGTACTAACGTGATTAAAGGGTGGATCTGATAGCAGCTGCACAGAAACACATCCTTGAAGAATACCCCACCCAGCAGATGACCTCATGAAGGCCTGCCGCCACCGATCAATCTATGATGCACTGAAGTAAACTTTGAATTCCCAAGCAGGGCAGCTCTAACCTGTCTTGAGCTGCTGACCAGACCATTACTTAAGCTGAGCAAGTCCTACGGGGAGTTTGTATAATCACCGGTCTGTGGAGCTAATGGAAGCTCATCATACTGTGAGGGGTGCAGTCACACTGACCATATATCTGCTGGGATAATGGCTACTTGGCCTTAAAAGTCCGATCTACAACATAATCTGCAATATTGTTAAGTAGAGTGTACATTATGGAGGGAGATGCTTTCAAAATCCCATTACGCCCTAATCCTTCCACACTCCCTAATGTATTACCCACAATCCCCCACTCGTGGAGCCAGGCCCTCGAAACAAACAGAAAAGCTTTTCTTTTATCCCTTTTCAAGAAAGCATGTCTTATTTGATCAATACACATCATGTCCCCAGAGATGGATGAGAATTAGTGCTCAGTGGATGTGGACAAGCAGAGTGATTCTCCTCTTTGCTGACTCGATTAAGCAAAGAGTGGATCAAACATTTGGCCGGAGCGTGGACACTGGTCCCCTCACTGTCACTGTGTCTCTGCCAGGCCAACACACCCACCCTCAGACACTGAGTCAAAACTAATCGGCTGATTTTCTTCATTTCTTCACTCACGCAGGTATATGTTGTTCGGTCTTTTCTCCTCACTGTGAGCACAGCTGGGTTCGCTGGCAGCCCCTGACATCTGGATCCGGACATAGTAATGACCGCCTTCTCCATATGTCTGACTCCACCTGCATCCAAAACAGGGAAACATGGAAGAAGCGCCTAACCTCAAAAGGCACATAAAAGAACAGGCTGTTTTTATTTGATCCTCTCTGAGATTGTATTTCCTTAGAAGAATATATGTAATTACTTTTTTCATCCACTGTTGCTGTTTCTCTCCTGACCTGACTGCTATCTATCTCCTCCTGGAGATTTTCACAACTCCTCTAAAGCTCCAGAGCTCCACCTAGTGCCTGTGCACTGACAGTGTGTCCCTCTGTCCTCTCGTCAGATCCAGTTTCAGCCCCCAAAAACATGCATTACACGCTCCTATTGATCCACTGTTGGGATGACATACTAGCTATCGCTTGGAGTGTTATTTCAAAGGGGGGAGGAAATCAATAGCAGCACAGTCTGGTTAGAGACCTCAGCATTGATCTATAGAAGCCCAGGACCAGACCTCAGAGAGGCCAAGAAACAGCACCACAGGCTTGTCATGTTGCTGCCAAATCCCCGGCCTCGTGTTTACAAGGTCCCTTCAGATGGAAAGCTCTGCCCCGGTGTCTTGTCAGAACTGATTCTTTATAAATATGGCCACTGCCTCCTCCAGTTACGTAACATCCCCACTGAGGTTTCCACAGGACATGTAGCTTTGATGCTTTAATGAGCCCTTTTCATCAATATTGAAATGTCGGGTCTTATTAACCCCAAAAAGGCTCCTGATCGATACCCGGCGAGGTGCTTTAAGGGAGGGCATCACTCAGGTCCAGAAAGCAGGTCAGGATTACTCCCCCTGCCCTGTAAATAATCGTGCAGACTGCTGATGCAATCATCGGATGCCACCACACTATATTATGTCTGCAGACAAGAGCGATCCACTCCCACAGGCAGAGTTATGATGAGTACACAGGAAACAAATCAGCAGATTTACCTCCACAGGACCTGGATTTACAGCTGCTCTCATCTTATTTGTTACAATATTGAACCTGTTACCTGCAAAGAGTTGTTGTGTTCCTGCTCTTGGATTCCACAGCAAGGGTCAGAGTGAATGTAGTGCTGATCACCACGGACGTGTTCTGGTTGGGTTTCACCGTGGCCAAACGCTGATACACACACTAAGGGGGAAAAGTCTTGACTTACTGTAATGTACTTTACACTTAAAACTTGTCAAACCATTAGACTGTGCTGAAGGGAAATAAGATGGACTAACATAGATAGATAGATAGATAGATAGATAGATAGATAGATAGATAGATAGATAGATAGATAGATAGATAGATAGATAGATAGATAGATAGATAGATAGATAGATAGATAGATAGATAGATAGATAGATAGATAGATAGATAGATAGATAGATAGATAGATAGATAGAGGCATGAATACTGATGACATCCAGAAACCTACATTTTAAACTATATAAATTCGAAGCTTCAAAGCTGGGCAGAGTACAGCTAATATGAGTGAGCCTAATTTGCATTCTGGGAAATGCAGGATCCGGTGTTTTTGAAGTTTGATTTATATTCGGAACGACTAGGAAATATTGAGCTCTGCTGCACAGATGTTGACCATTATTTTATTCTTCCACTATTTTATGACCAAGAAAACGGTCCAACATTTAATTCATAAGAGGCTTGCTTTAGCCTCTCTGGTGACTGGATACATCTGTGAGAAACACGAGTCCAACACAATGTTGACTTCCTCTGTACACGAGGCAATGATATCTACTGTACGTTGTTGTGTGTGCATCACTATCAACCTCCCAAAACCTGATAAATCAATAAAAGTATATTGACTTGATCGTGTCTTAGTCAGCAGAGAAACCCGGGGACACAGAGGAGACAGAGGAGGAGGTGAAGAGAGGCAGGACGCTGCATGGTCTTTACCTTGTAGCAGAAGTCTGATGTGTAGAAAACCTGCACTTCTTCTGACAGGTCATTGTGAAACGTTACCAAAGCCTGGTCCATTTTCAGATGGTGCCCTGTAAGTTAACGGTTTGAGGATTTACTGCTGCTGCTGCACTGAACTTTTGGTACATCATAAATCAGAGATTGTAGAAGGCTGTATCAGCTCATCATCAAGATCATTACACTGACTCAATACTATTGACTGATAAAGTCCTCAAACAACTCACAAGCACATTTGTTATAATAAGATTTGAACTTTGATTATAAGAAGCAAACACACGAGTGGCTAAGTGGAGCAGGTACAATTACATGTTTGATTTTAAATGTGTCACTCTGCCACTACAAGAACATTTTTTATCCCCAGGTCAGTTTAGGAGTGGACACCAGAGTGATCCACGTCCACCTCTAATCAATCACAGTGGACTCACCTGATTCTAAGTGTTGTCCATAGCTGCTGGCTACAAGGACTAGCAGCGTTGCTAGTGACAATGTCCTGGGATCCATGTTTCTGCTTGAAAACAACCCCGGCTCATCTTTATAACTCTCACACCAATATAAAACATGGTCAAAGGGCATTGGCAGGCGTGGCTGCTTTTAATTGGTTTCTTCATAATGTGTAGAAGTGTTTTAGGGCGGAAATAATATATTAAAAACTGTCATTACTCAAGCAATAGGCGATTAATAAAACGGCGCAATGAAGGATGATTCTTTTAAGTTTAAAAGATCCCATGGTCCATGTTTCAAAACACACTCTTTGCTTCTCTATTTGACTCCAGTCACTAATGGTTTTGTTTCCAGTCAGGGCAGCTTTCCTTTCTAACCAAAACACTAAAGCCCTGTTCTCATTTCCCCATCCAGCCAACTGTTAAACGCTGATCACTTGTCACATCCTCTCCTCTGCTCTCTTCTCATTTCATTAACCAGTTCATTTCCCTGAGCGCTCGCTGTGACAGATGAGTTCACAGGGCGCTCTCAGAGGAGCACCTCATTAACCTTTGACATGAACTCCACTCAGCCGGAGAGAGAGAGAGAGAGAGCAGAGCTGCTTCAAAATCTGCTGTCCTGTTTATCACAGACGTTATTTACAGTGCGGCTTTTATTCTGCAGTTGAAGTTAATGTTTAATATGGGTGTGTGCACATTCAACGTGGAATAAATTATTTAAAGAGTGTGTCCCTGTCCTTTCATCACACAGTAAGCACTGCTGTAATGGCCTTTGTGCTGCTACAATAGCTGGCCTCACACATGCCTCGTGCAGCAGAGGACGGTTTATGATTAAACCCGTGCTGACAGGTGTGTGTGCAGCAGCTCAGCCGTGGGGATTTCTGCTCAGGCTTCAGCCGGGGCAGCTAAACAGGACCCACAGCTCATGAACTCAGATGGATTCATTCCAGCTGCTCTCCCTGGCTGCCACAGCAGATTTGCCTCTGTGCAGCAGGGAGCTGGAGCTGGAGCTGGAGCTGGAGCTAGGGTTGAACGTCCTCTGTGCATGAAAACACTCTGCAAACATGGTGAGTACACAACCTCACACTGCATTGTGTGTCTGCTCCGCTCACTGTCTCACACACCTGTTGACATCCACTCAATCTCATAGGTTCAAAACTCCACTGGATAATGTTTCATTGCAAACAATAACGCACATGTTCAGAGTAAATCTAACATTGAGTTTCATATGTGCCGGTTTGATTTTTGGGATGAGAGATATTAGCACATTTCCCTGTGAGTGTTTGTGTGTGTTTGTGTACAACACATGAAGCCTCTGTGTCATGAGGAGATGAGCTTTAATTCAGTGGGTATTGTCTGTGAGCTGCTGATAGATCAGATTAGAGCGTTGCTATGATACCTGTTGATGTCACTGCTCTGTTAGTGGCTGTGGTCATGCATCTGTTTCCTCCGTTGGTGTGTATGACCGCTCATCTGGGGACAAAGCCTCCTCCTGATTGAGCAATGAAGTCCAATCTATTTGGACGATGTTGTGAAATGTTGACAGTGCAGTTTGGATTCGGAGTCAGGGTCACGAGGGCTGAATGAAACGAGATGAATTGACTTTTAGAAAAAAAAACAAAAAAAACATGTGATACTTCATCATGTGTCAGGATTAGCAACTGAATGACCAAAAGGGACCCCCACCCCTCCTACCCCCACCACATACCTTTGAACAAGCCAGTTTTTTAAAACCAGGAATGCAGCCTCTCATTGTTTCCAGATGGGATCCCGTGCAACCAATCACAGTTTGTGTTTGTGAAACTGCCCCTCTCAAATCTGCTGTACACTTACCCCCCCCCCTGTCCCCACCAGGCTGGTAAGATACAGAGTCTGACTGAAGAGGAGAGGGCCCACCTACTCCCCCTGCTACGCAACGCTCAGTGGGTGGAGGTTGTAGAGCGGGACGCCATCTACAAAGAGTTTGTCTTCAAAGACTTCAATCAGGTTTGTAGTGCGTCACACATCACACAGAAGCAGCGGCTTAGGTACGATTTGTTGTTTTTTCCTTTCAGGCCTTTGGTTTCATGTCCAGAGTGGCTCTACAGGCGGAGAAGATGGACCATCACCCTGAGTGGTTCAACGTCTATAACAAGGTAGAAAAGATTAAACACACACTGTAACGCACTCTCTGCTTTTATGAATCAAACAGGCTCAGACAAACTACTCATCTCCTCAGGGAAGGGTGAACCTCGCGTGAAGTTGCAGCTGCAAATGCAGATGTGTCTTTCACCAACAGCTTCAGTATGATTCACTGCTCTCTGTGTTTTAACATTAAAGGGATAGTTCAACATTTTGGCAAATTGGCCCATTGCCATAATCCTATATAGTAGTAGATTCGTTACCTTTAATTGTCGGTCAACAACTCGGTCTCGTAACGTTCTGTTATTATCTCATAGCGTGGTGAATGTGGTCACAACTTGTCCACGAGAGCATTTTGGAGTTGTTGGATTGTGTATTTGATGAGTTTGATGAGGGAAACCAAGAAATCCCATTAGCCTCCGTAGCGTAGCACCGAGCAGCTCGCAGCTCTGCTCCGCCGTTCTAAAAACAGCTTGCACCGACAATTAAAGGTAACGAACCTACTGCTATGACTGTAGGGATTATTTATTTGCCAAAATGTTGAACTATCCCTTTAACACTGGACCAGATTCTGGACTGTGGAGGAGTGCTGTAAAGTCTTTCATCTCACAGTTATTTGGTTTCATGGGGCCAGGCCTGACGGGAGTGAGACATCCAGGAGCTGAAGGGACAAATATTTCCCTGTGGAGTCGGTTGAGACCAAAACAGAGATAAAAGAAGGACTTAGCTTTGTTAGGTGACCAGAAACACCATGATAGAGGCCTGTTTGGGTTTAATTCAGGTTTTCTGTAGCGGCTCTCCACTGAGATAAGAGTCTGGTAAATATTTGTCATTTTGACATTATCGACTTTTCATCTCTCTGCTCCTCTCCTCTTTGTGGCACTGTTGCACAGCTTGTTGCAAATGAGCAGAACGTCGAATAAATAAACAAAAATGCTGTTAATACAGATGGAAAAATTAACATGGACAGTGTGAGAGGATGTAGACTACCTAGTTAACAGATTTCAATTCTGAACCTATATATTGTTTAGAGTGTAACATCATGCTGTTTCACTAACCTCGGTCTCTGTGCCCTCAGGTCCAGATCACTCTCAGCACACATGACTGCGGAGGTTTGTCCCAGCGTGACATCACACTGGCCACCTTCATTGACCAAGCGTCTCTGATGTGACGGACTGAAGCGGTGGACATCACAGATCTTCAGCCCGAAGAATATGAAGCAGTTCCTCTCTGTCCATTGTGGAGAATGCGTCCGTCTGTAAAGGGTCCAATGTGTTTTTGAAAATATGCTGTTGTTAGTTTTTGCACATGGTGAATATGAGATTATTAACCGAAGGAGAAACATTGTTTACACATGAAAGAATTCAAGTAATTCCTCAGTAGCCTGATAACATCCAGTGATGTCACAGCGTGTCCCTGTGTCTCTGGTGCCAAGTGATTCTGTGCTTTCAGTAAAAAGTTGTTCATTCTCTTGAAAAATGAGCCGAACATGATTCTTCTCAGACTGAATGTATTTTATTGAAAACACAACAGTGTGGAGGATGGACCATCCCCCATGTTAACTGTTAACCACTCTGAGTGTTTGCTATGGATCATTAGCTAAGAGAAGCAGCAGCTGCTTCCTCACTTGAAATGAGTCAGCTCAACAAGGACTCATGCTGACATGACCGGAGATTTAAACTTTGTACACTCAGAAGCAAAATCTACAAAGTTCAACATCACAGAGCAGACAGGTTCTAGTCACTATAAGCTGCTGAATTGGATTGTAATGTACAGTACTTTAAAGCAGTGGTTCCCAAACTGTGGGTCACGTGGGCAGACAAATAATGCAAAACTGAACAATTTTGGTGAAACAAAATAATCAGAAAAGAACCTTTTTGACATCTTCATCTGGGCGATGAGTTAGAAGGATGTGAACTTCTGCTTCAAAGTGTTGTGTTGTCCTCCCTGTGAACGTCTGAGGGAGCAGTGGTTTTAATGATGTCACCAAATCCCTGAGGGTGTTAAGAGACAAACACTGCAGAGATGTCATGAGTTCAACCCTCTGGAGGCACAGAGGTGAATGCTAATTATTGCTCTGCAATATTACACAAATACAGACGGGACAGATTAGACATCTTCTGTGTAGACTCCTACAGAATCTGCTAAACAGGAATTTGCATTAAAAGTTTTTTTATTGAAGAGATTTCTCGGCCATTCGATCGTCACACTTTTTGAGGAGAGTTCTCCAAAGAAAACATTGTTGGAAGAGTCTTTCTTTTTTTTTTTTTTGCACAGGTATGAGTTTCAAACATCCCGTCACTGGCCGCAGTATTAAAGGATGGACACAGAAGATGGGGTGAGCTTCAACCGTTAGTGGGGAGTTAGGTCCTCAGTCTGGTGTCAGTCTTTTAACCAGTCACTGACTAAAAGATGGAAAAATCCCCCCACACACAAGAACCTAAATACATTCATGTCTGATCTCTTTAAAACAAACACTAACGAATCAAAAGACTCACAAATTAAATGATTAATAAAACACCCAGTGGTCACACAAATGGTTAAATTACAACAAGGCTGATGAGCTGTCAATCAACACGATGCCTCTAAATGACATTAATAGCAGAGCCTTCCCCCCTTCGGTCTCATTCATTAAAATTAAAAGTTACATATTGCACAAACATAGAAATAATTTCATGGAAATACACAATATCAGGAGAGCACATAAAAACAAAAGAGAGCAACACAAGGTCCTTTTGGTGTTACAGTATGATTTTAAATGATCAGCCTGTTAGTAAATCCGTACGTATCCTGCCGAGTGGAAAAGTAGATCCACGTTGAGACAAGCTGGAGACGTTCGTCACAGTGGATCTGTTCCCTCTCAGTCTGTCTAAGAACACTTTAGTACAGTTTGTCTAATGCCCTAACATGGGGAAGATTAGGTCAGAAACTAAATAAAAACCGTCGCCCTGTTCGAATGTGTTTGGGTGGATGAATAAATGACATTAGAGTAGAAGCTGAGGTAGATTGAATTAGGAGACAAATGATTAAAATAAGGTAGTGCACAGGTGAGGAAATACTGAGCGTCTGCTACTTGAAGATACAGTAGACCAGAGGTGGAAACAGCCTTCAGTCCAGTCTGTCATTGCTTTACTTTACCATAATTAGATCATAATTTAATGAGGATGTCTCTTTTCCCAAATGTAAATAGCAACCGAAGAGGCTGATCATCCTCACTCCCAAAAATATTCCCACCCCACTTACTTGTCCCTTATTTAAACTTAAAAACCATTTCTTTATTGAATATTAATGACATTCAGAGCTCCGCTGTCCACATCCCTCTCCCTCTGTCTACACATCCAACCACTGTAAATGGACCACAGGTTAAGAACAGAAGATCATCACACTAAGTGCTAACGAACGAGGACAACAACATGTTCATGCTCACGGACAGACTACAACATCAGAGAACTGGAGTTTCAAGTGATTGACAGATTAACCTGATAAGTTTGTCGGGGCATCGCAGTGCGTTTTCTTTCTCCCCCATTCATTTAAATGCTGTTTTTCCAGAGAGCTGGTACATGATATGGATAAACCTCACACACACACACACACACAGAGCTCCACCGTGTGGAGGCCAGTGAGGAGCAGTACATCAGGCTTCATGCTAGAGGGCAGCACAGCGTTTCTAACAAGCGTTCAGTGGTCTGAGTTTTTTGCCGAGTCATCACAGGTATTGAAGCAGTGACGGCGAGCTGAAATGTTGAGGAGGTAAAAAAACAACAACAACAAAAAAAACTGAATGGTTCTGCTGTGAAATCAGCAAAGATGATGACAGAAATATGGATTTAACCAAAGCTAAAATTGAAATGAACTTGCAAAAACAAATAGGGTAACACAGGCACACACACAAACACACACACACTCGTCTACAACGCTAAGAAAATCAAACTAAGAAAGACTAAAACTTGTTTGGATCCAGTCTCTTCTTCTCTGGGCCACTGAGGCGCAGTGTTGCAGGCGGTTTCCCTCTGGGCTGATTAAAATGACGATGGCTTGTGCTTCACATATCTCTGCAGATGTCTTCCATATGCTGTAGGTTTGCAAGTTAAGGCAACTGTTGGGCTCTGGGAGCAGGCGGGCGCGTTTCCCTGCGTGCAGAGGGGTCAGGGGCCACGAGTGGGCGGCGGCGGCGGTGGGGGTCAGGGGGCCCAGTCCTGTTTCAGTGGGCTTTCCCGTTGCCGTTCATGTGGCTGTTGTTTGTCTTGGGCACCTCGGTGCTGTAGAGACAGTCGAGGAAGCCTCTGGAGATCTCCGTCACCATGGACCGGTCCGGGATGGACTGGGCCATGCCGTAGATCGCTCCCTGAATGAAACAGCAGCAAGACGCCAGTGAGTTCCCTGCACTCGCTAAGAGTAATGTTGTCAGGTTTGTTGTTTATGTTTTGTCAGGGATAAAAACGGCAGAGGGAAACAGAACGGCGCATTAGCAGAGACAATTATCTTCTGCTAATGAAGAAACATGATGATCTTTAGGCAGGCTCTGGAGTCACAAATGGATTAATGGATGTTTATTGGAGATAATGGTCTCTGCTGAAAGTGTAGGTCACATTAAATCTAAAAATGTGTGTGTCAAGTCTGTGTGAAGATCTGACTGAGTCATAACAGAGAGGGAGGACATCAGCCTGTTTTTACAGTAACAGGAAAGTGGTGGAGAGGGAAGTTTCTTATTATATTAAGGACTAATCCAGTCTGTGCTGAAACTAAGCCAGTGAGTGAACATAGAGTAAAAATGTGTTATTAGTGTTTCATTGTAATTTGTGGATTGAGTTTTCTACTCATGGCCTCTGTTTTCATGTCTGATTGTCAGATGAAGGCAACGCTTCATTCACAGGTGGAGATTTCACTTCATTTAAAAATCGACACCTGGAGCAGCACATGGAGTTTGTGTTGTTGTGACGGCCAGAGCAGCAGATAACAACAACCACATCTGCCGTTTAAATTCTTAATGAGAGATGATCGGCTGAATGGAAAGACTATAAAACTATAGAGTTCATTTACCATGTCTGAGGTCTGTAATAAACAAACAGAAGGCAACATGTTACTGCAAGAATAACAGGTTTCACTGTCTGAAGGTGGAGAATCAAAGCAGAGCGGGAGGTTATTTATTCTGAGAGCCTGTCATGATGATATCACAATATGACATTTGAAGTGTGAACTCCATGGTGCTGATGGTACTTATCTACAACCGTCTGTGCTGCGAACAGCTTCCTTTTTATATTCATGTTGTTGTTATAGATGATAAAAACTAGTGATGAAGCTATTGTGGAAAAATGCAAAGTTTTTAAAGTGCACCAGCCCTTTATGTAAATTATTCAGGGTAGTAATGTAGCGAACATATACTCGCTATCCATAATATTAGAAACCCCTGTGCTTCCCAAAGCTACTGCTTTTTATGTAAGGCTCAGTTTTTCATAAAAAAGGAATAAATGGGCTGCATTATTATATCACGTTCTCCTAGTCTTAAAAAGGGATATTTCAACATTTTTCATTCAAATTTGCCCATTGCCATAATCCATATAGTCTTAGGAGTAGGTTCGTTACCTTTAATTGTTGGTGCAAGCTTTTTAGATCGGAGGGGCAGAGACGTGAGCTGCTCAGAGCTACGCTACGGAAGCTCATGGTATTTCCGGGCTTTCCCTCAAAACACATCAAATAAACAATCCAACAACTCTCGTGGACAAGTTGTCATAATGAAACTATGAAATAATAATGGAACGTTACGAGACAGAGTTGTTTTCGAGGCAAATGCATGGGTAAATGCAAAACCGCCGATGCGTGTTCCCGTTGGGGGCAGACTTTTTCGGCAAGGAGTCTCTTTTCGGCACAACACCGGCTTTGCATTTACCTCTAAAACAACTCCATCTTGTAACGTTCCATTATTATTTCATGGCATGGTGAATGTGCAGGTGACAAATTGTCCACGAGAGCGTTTTGGAGTTGTTGGATTGTGTATTTGATGGGTTTTGAGGGAAAGCCCGGAAATACCATATGCCTCCGTTGTGTTAGCTGAGCAGCTCGCATCTCTGCCCGGCCGATTTAAAAACAGCTTGCAGCCTTGCACAGACAATTAAAGGTAACAAACCTACTCCCAAGACTACAGGGATTATGGCAATGGGCGAATTTGAATTTGCCAACATTTTGAATTATCCCTTTAAAAACCACTCAGTGTTTTACACTACCAGTCACATTCCCCATTCACACACACATCATGCAGAGCTTTTACCTACATAATCTTCCATGCACACCCAGATAATATGATTTTGGGTCCAGAATTTGGCCAAAGGACACTTTGATATGTAGACTGGAGGAGCTGGGGATCAAACCCCTAACCCTCTGATTAGTAGCCAACCCGCTAAACCTCCTAAGTCACTGCTGCACACAATCAGCGAGGTGTTAATTCAACAATTTAGCACTGAGGTCTAGTTGGTGACTGTGTTGTACTGGACTACATTATACTGAAGGAGTTCCTAATACTCTGCCTCAATCACAAAGGCAAACCGCTCTCAGTGAAATGTAGCTGAACGTCAAACTATGACCCACAGCGGATGAACATGTGTCAGGTGTACTGTCTCACCATTCCTGTGGTTTTCTCTTTGGGGTTCTTCATGATGATGGCGACCTGCTCTTTGACATCACGGATGAACCTGTCGGCGACGCCCGTCTGGGTGTGCAGAACTGTGCAACAAATGTGGATGCTGTGCCAGAGGAGATCACACGGTTGTTATTAGTTACTTGTGTATAACGTATCACACCATTAGACCCGTCTCGCTGCCGTCACGTGTTCTCCATGTACCTGGATGGGTACTGCAGTGTGTTCAGGTTCCAGCCCTTCGTCGTCAGTGCGTTGGACAGACGGAAAATATCAAAATCGTCCGAGCCGATGGCCACCACGGAAACCTCTGGATCCCCGAACACAAACACTCCTTTTACCTTCCGGACTCTGTCAAGTGAGAGAAAGGTGAACAGACGTTAGAGGCGGTAAAACAAACTGTGCCATGTGCTTCAGTGTTGGTCTGACTGTCTCACTCTGTTTTGATTCTGCGTGCCGTGCTGATGATCTTCTTGGTGGCGTCTATGTATCCGTTCTCTCCCATGTGCATCATGGTCGCCCAGCAGGCGGCGATGATTCCTCCGGGCCTGGAGCCGGCCACGGAGGGAGAGGCGTAGATCCCCCCCTGCCAGTCTGGAGCCACGAAGTACTGATAGTGACGGTACTTTTTATCGCTGTAGAGGATCACTGAGGAACCTTTGGGGGCGTAGCCGTACTGCAGAGGAATGTGGCGCACACATAAGCACAATGTCGTTTTTGAAAGCATGGCCTGGAGCCAGATAAGATAAAACATTTGTCTTTAAATACCATGACTAATGCATTACACATAACACAGTGTCTATAACTTGTTTTTGTGGGCCTCATCTTTTAGATTTAGAAACAGGAAAAATAAAATAAGAGGCCGCGACCTGAAGGGAGCACACAGCCACTCCTTACCTTGTGCGTGTCTGCGGAGATGCTGGTAACACCTTTTACCCTGAAGTCGAACGGGGCGAGCGTATAACCAACCTTGGCCATGAACACAATGAGGAAACCTCCCAGACAGGCATCCACATGCAGCGGGAGGTTGTAGCGCACAGCCAGCTGGAACACAGCGAGGGAAAGCGTCAGGAGATCTGACTTCCCTGTTTTCACTTCACAGCATATTCATATGAGGGAAAAAATCTTTCTCTCCTGACCTTTCCCACTTCCTCGATGGGATCCATGATTCCATGAGGAAACTGCGGCGCCGAGCACACGAGCATGGCCGTGTTCTTGTTGATGGCTCTCTTCATGGCCTGGAGAGAGAAGAGAAGAGGCAACGTGGGAGTGACTGAGGTCTAAGAACGGCGACATATGTGTGCATGCGGCGTGCGCATGTGCAATATTCTCACCTTCACGTCCACTTTCATAGTTTTATTGTCCAGGGGAACATGAACCAGCTTCATCCCAAAGTAATGTGCTGCTTTGTTAAAGGCTGCGTGGACGCTAACGGGAGCCAGACTGCAGGGAAATAAGATGTGTAAGAAAAGAGAACGAACAACAACAAGCAGCTCCTCGTGTTAAAGGGATAGTTCAACATTTTCCGTCTCGTAACATTCTGTTATTATCTCATAGCGTGGTGAATGTGCAGGTCACAACTTGTCCACAAGAGCGTTTGGGAGTTATTGGATTGTGTATTTGATGAGTTTGATGAGGGAAACCAAGGAATCCCATGAGCCTCCGAGCAGCTCGCGGTTCTGCTCCTAAAAACAGCTTGCACCGACAATTAAAGGTAACGAACCTATTCCTAAAACTATTGGGATTATGGCAAAATGTTGAACTTTCCCTTTAAACTGCACATCTTACATTTCAGGGTACTTGATGCCTCGTTCGTACGCCATGTCCCTGTACGCCTTGCAGGCCATCAGTATACTCTCTGTTCCCCCTGAGGTGACCTGGGCAAAGCAGAAGTAAAGACACATCAGATACGTCGTCTACCTTACACTTTTGCTTCTGCATTTTTTTGGAGTGTGTTCTGACTGCACGGTGACTCACTGTGCCGCAGGATTCGGGCCCGCCGTGGAAAAGCGTGCAAGCCATCCTGACCACCTCTGCCTCCATCTTTCTTACGCCTGGAAAGATGTCCGGGTGAAGTGGATTGCTCCAGGCAAAATCTCCATAAACCTGAGAGCACGGGGG
Organism: Trachurus japonicus; assembly: GCF_045865225.1. NCBI lineage: Eukaryota > Metazoa > Chordata > Actinopteri > Carangiformes > Carangidae > Trachurus > Trachurus japonicus. Next base: position 21,579,622 of record NC_140921.1, read on the forward strand.
AAGAGAGAGATAAATGTGACGATTTGTATCATCTCCGAATAGTTTCTCATGATTTATAAAATAGAAAGAAATGACTTGTAACTTTAACTGAAGCCAAAATGTTTTCAAACTTGACCTTGACTATTCGTGCTTGAAATGCTGAAGTGGAAAAGATATAAAGATGCAAACCTTCACCAGGAGTTTGGTCAGGGATTCATCGCCCCAGTACACTGCTCCCGAAACACACCCTTTCTCCCACTGCACTTCATCTGCAACAACACACACACACACACACACACACACACAGAGCCTCCTCAGAAATCACTGCTTTTCTCCAAAAAAGGTCAGGCCAGTGAGACGCTCTCCAGGGACTCAGCTGCACAGAGTAATGAACCGTGATGGAAAAGCTCGGGGAAAAGAGCAACGACTTACTCAGAGTCTCGTACTCTCTGATTTTGTCCAGCACTTGGTTCTGGGAGAGGCCTTTAGACGGCAGCTGCTTAGTGTAGCTCATCCCCTCCTTCAGCGTGCACAGACTGGTAGACATGTCGTCCAAAGCCTTGTTCAGCTGGCTCTGGATCTGCCGGGAGGAGAGGACAGGAGAGGACATAAAACAAAAAGCAGACTAAAGCAGGTTGATGAAAAACAGAACAGAAGGTTGGGAGAGGTGCATTTCAGACTTGAACGTGACAACAGGTCCACGGGGCTATCACTGTTTTATGTTTTCTGATAAAGCCTGGAAGTGAGCTCTCCGCTGGTGACATAATGACCAGAAGTAACCGACTGTTATCACAAGCGTACAATGTTAAGTGTGCCAAAGGTCTGACCCCCCCTACCCCTCCTCCTCCTCCTCCCCCTCCTCCCCCCTACATGCTCTACTCAGTCATTCAGGAGTGAGTCATAGGAGTCCACGAGACAGAGTCAGTGAACATCTGCTGGGAAAAAAGAGGGAACAGTTTCACCACTGATACTTACTGCCACGCCAACAAAGGGTATTTTTCTGATGAGTCGAAAGCACTGCTTCTTGATCCGGGATGTGAGACCTATTAGCCAGAGAGGGGAAAAAAAGGCAGCAGCTGTGGTGAAACGCTGGCACACGCTCAACCACAAAATATTAAAACAGCTGACGGCGACCTATAATCACAAGTCAGGACGAGAAGCCCACGCGAGCCTCGCGGATGTACTGACAAAGCACTTTATTGTGAAAGGCACGCGGACCAGTTTGCTCTGAGGAGCTTCGTCCTCGCCGGCTTTCTCTCTCTCTCTCTCTGAAGAGCGACGGGTGGAGCTGACCCCGCCGCCGAGGAATTCAACCATTGATTGAGTGATAGTACGTCTAGAAAGTCTTGTTGATTTAAGGTATTTCTCAGTCACGCACACTAGAGGAACAAGTCCTGAACCTACAACTGCGCAGCGCAAAACTCAACAGGGTTTCATCAAGCAGCAATCCGGCGCAGGGTAAACCTGGTGTCAACGGTTCAGTGAGTGCGCCTGCAAACTAGAGCGTGACTCAGAAAGCTTTGTGAACAGTTTTAGGGAACTGTTATAAAGCTCGTCTCATGTGTTCATCAACTGCGATTCGGTGTGTATCAGAGGGCCTGCTTTGGTTCCTGCGTGTCGTGTGTGTGTGTGATGAATTACTTTCTTGCTGGAAGAGGAAGCCTTTGACCCAGACGGCTCCCAGCGTGGTGATGACCGTCACTCCGATGATCTGCCACGGCTCCAGGTCGGCGCAGCGCAGGTTGACCTGCCGCCGGCCCTCCTGCAGGTACAGCAGGAGCATCTCCTTGTACACCTCCAAGGCACTCTGCACACACACACACACACACAGATAAACAGAATGAACTGTGAACTCAGAGTTTCAGACACACACCTTTTTTAAGCAAAGAAGAAAAAGACCGGCCTATAACCGTTTATGATATCTATGAACAAGTTTACATCATCATTCATCTTTACAGCAAAATAAACTTTATCACTACAAACATGTTTAAATGAGGAAGTGTTTTGGAAGAAGTTAGTCACTGTCTGGCCTTTTCATTTCAAAATGATTCAGTTTCTGTGTTTTCTATGACACACTAGGCTGACTTTTCCCATGTTCCTAGAAATCAATGTCCAAACACTGAAGAATCCTCCTTATTCGTGTCAAAAGCCTTACAGCTTGAAGATCACAGAAAAAAAACACACTCGACAACTCACTTTTCAGGAAGAGCAACCTAGTTACCATCAGATAAATCCCTAACTTGAATACTTACATCAGAAGACATGGTCGGATCTACAGTTTCCTCCTCGCACTAACACTGTCTGTGGTTTTTTAACAGTTGTCTCTTCGTTGCCCAGGTGAGAGTGAGACAACGCTCTCACCGCTGACTGGACGACTATCAGCAGGCTCCTCCCACTGCCCCAAACTGGCAACAACACAAGCAGCCAGCTGAGAGGATGTTTTGCAACCAGCAGTGATCAAGACGAGACAGGGAGTTCTCCTTAAAGACAAACAGCTACCACTGTGTGTTTAATCCTCAGCCCGAGCGCCTTGAAGTGTTGAAACATGAACGTGAGTGTTGATTTTCCTCACAGGGAGCCTTTCTAACTGATCTTAAGTCAGAGTAAATGACTCATGAAGGCTGTTTCATAAGCGCACAAATTTTATCTTTTCATTATCTCTCCCCCGTGGTGTTTTTTACGACACAATAGCAGGCAGTGTGATAGCAAGGACGGCTCCAATCAGATGGAGAAAAGCTTAAGGTTCAAAAGACAATATCTTAAGTAATCATAATCTCGCACAATGAGGCAAACTCCCCTTGTGCAGAGGAAACGCTGTGTTCATTGTGTCATGATGAAAGTTTCTCTCCTCTTGTTCCAGCATCAAAAGGAAGTCAGGTTTCAGCCTGGTCTTTGAAGGCCTCATCCAGAGTTTCATAGTGAGAAGAACCTGATTTACTTTCCTTTTTTTTTTTGGTTGCAGTAAAAGGAGCTTCAGTGGAGTCCACCCCCTGTCATACCTGCCCGTTTGGATAACATGTTCTCATACAGGTTTGGCAGGATCCGTTGCTGCATAGAGCTTGAGTTGGGAAGCAACGGAAAAATAAGCCGCTAACATGTGTGTGTTACTTAGTTTTTCATAATAGTGACGGTGCTCGCACGTAGTTTTGTGGAGTAGAGGTGCAGATCAGATCTGTGCTTGCGATTGCTGCCACATGTGTCATAAAGAAAAAGATTAAATGGTGTTATCTAACATCAGTGCAAAAGCCAAGCCTGCCCTTTCACATCCAGGCCTCTGTCTCTTGTTATCCAACACACTCTGTGTCCATATTTTCACCCTCAGGTCCACCCACACTTCTCCAAAAAAAAACCCAAAAAAAAAAACCCATTCACAGCTAACTTTGCCTCAGGAAAACTTAAACGGTGTTCACACACAAAGACTCTTGTACCAGCATTGTCCTCCTTCATTGTTGGGAGCAGTGGACGCCCATTCCTCTGCTCCCCCCCATGTAACATTTGACTATTCTGTAAGGAAAGGCTTTTGTTGTCTCGGAGGGGAGGTCATGTTCTCATGGAAATGTACTGGGTGTGAGGCGGCTGCTCCTGGATACATCAAGGGAAAACAGACTGGAGCACAACATCACCACTTGCTGCAAGTCAAAAGGAGATTCAGGGGGAGAATAATTACAGCTGTGCCATGCGGAGAAAAAAAACAAACTTTTCCTCCAGCTGCTGCCCTGCACAGTCCCACAGTTATCATGACATCAAGATGAGGCAGCAGCTCCCCTCTCACTGATGTGGATGAGTGCAGGAGCTTCACAGTGACACACAGGTCGGAGGTTGACTTTGCACTGACAGCAGATCTGTGTCAGACCAGCCGCCCTCTAGCGCTCGCTCTTTTGTCTCTCTGCTGCTGCTATCAACAAAAGTTGATTGTGCTCCTTGGAGGAAAAAAGCCCCTGAAATCTCAGCAGCTCCCTGGTCTCAGCACAGAGACTAAACGCTTTGTTTAAAACTTCCTGCAGGTTTATGTTGAACAGGATCTCTAATTTTAAACGGTGGCGGCCGCAGTAAACAATAGGAAACAGCTTTAAACCTGTTAGAGAGGAGAGACTCTCCAGCAGCAGCCACTTTATCACCAGGTCTGGACTTCATACAGCTGCAGCTCTCAGTCATTGTTATTATCGAGAGTGTGGAAACATAATAACGAGGCTGCTCTCGTGAGTGTCCCGTTTCAAGCCCGGGTCAAAGTGTGAATGTAGGTTAAAGTGTGAGTGAGGCTCGGACGACCGCGGGCTCTCGGTGAATCTCTCTCTCTCTCTCTCTCTGTGTCTGTTTGAAGACTTGGAGCATCACCGAGCAAAACAAGTCGGTCGGCGCTCCGCTCCGCTCACTTCACTGATAAACAAGTCCTCCCCTCTCTCCGCCAGCGTCTTGGAGCAGCAGCGCTGTCATTGTCCCGACTCTCTCAGTGTGAGCAACCGGGCAGAAACAAGGCACAAGAGAAGCGACACCTACCCAGTAGTCCATGTCGTCGAGCCCGCACTCTGCCCGGGAAAAACCCCTCTCAGTTTGTCGTGTGACCTCCCGCAGCCCGCTCCGCTCCTCAGCCGCGGCTCGACATGTTCCTACGGCGCTCGGCACTACAGCTAGCCGTCATCCAGGAAGTAGCCAGCGGCGGCCTCAAGTCATGGATGCCTCAAGTAGCTGCTGCGCGCCGCCCGCGCATGTGCAGATGTGCAGCTGCTGTGGATGAGGCTAAGCACGTGCGCGCCCGCAGTCCGCGTGCGCTGTAGATCGTTTGTTTGAGAAGTGGGAGCGGCGCACGGGCGCAGCACTGTGCGCTCACAACTGGATGAGTTAGCAAAGAGCTGGTGATGCGTTCAATGGCTCCTCGTAACTTACATTCACCAGACCAGCTAATCATAACAAACACATTTTGACCAGATAAATAAATAAATAAATAAATAAATAAAGCTACATTTTCATTTAAATCTGTAGCTGATGGGACGGCGTTTAGCTCACTGGGTAGAGCTGCCGCCCCATGTTGAGGCTCAGTCCTCGGTGCAGGCGGCCCCGGTTCGAGTCCCGCGTCGGATGGCACTTTCCTGCGTGTCATTCCCCCACTCTCTGCCTCCCCATTTCCTGTCTCTCTCAACTGCACTATCAATTAAAAGCAATAAAAGCCCCCCAAAAAATATACTTTAAATCTGTAGCTGACATTTTTGCATTCATTTTATTCTTAATTGTTGGATTACATTCCCTGTAATTATTGAACAATATCCATTTTTTTCTCTCCAATTTTCCAATTTCCATTTCATCCAACTTAAGTGTGCAATATTAGTAGGCCTACCTGATGCAACACTCTCATCTAGAAGTCCAATTCTATTTAAACTGTATTATCTAAGTAAGCTGTGTCAATATTTTTCCCAAGCTACATTTTTATTATCTATGTTTAGCCCAGGAATTCTCAAGCAACAGTATTAGTTATAAAAAATAAAATATAGGTTATATACAGTGAGGGAAATATGTGATCCCCTGCTTTGCTGAGTTTGCTCCCCAACAAAGAAATGGAGAGTCTATAGTTTTTATGGTAAGAATATGAGCAAAAATCAACAAAAAATAAATAAATTCAGAAATAATATCAACATATAGCTAAAGGTCATAAAGTAGGCTAATATAAATGCGATCAAGTGAAATAAGGGAAAAAATAGCAGGGGATCAAATAGCCTACTCATTTCCCCCTACTAACATTTTGATTCAAAATGATCATTTTTGTTGATTCATGAGCATCATGCTGGTTTCTGTGCAAATAAATGCTGGAATGTGTAATGTTTAGTTTTTACTTATTTGGCCCAAATAGCAGTCAAAAACAATCTTTAATCTAGTCCCAGCTCTGAGAATAATAATGAATATGGTCCTATGATGCTACAGTGCTGCCCGAGCTCTTGTTGTGAAAATCTCATGAATCTGAAATTAATGTTGCCTAAAAAATCACTGGCAACTGAAATGATGAGATTATTCTTTTTGTAGCCTAATTACATTTTTTTCCTTTTTTATTTATTAAAAAAAAAAAAAAAAAAAACACAGTAAAAAGAAGACAAAAGCAGCTCAAATGGTACAACATACAGAAGACACAAAGGGTAAGGTCAGACATTAACATGAGAAGTCACAAGTGATACCTGGAAAAATACTTTCAGGATACAGATAAAAGAATAGGCCTAGTAATAATAAAAAAATAAATAATAATAGGCTACAGGCGACTACTTAGCAGTAAGGTGACTAAAAAAGTTATTCCAACACCCTGATGTTACCAGCCTTTTGCCCCTTATCCTAGCTAGTGTGACCTCATATGATGCTGTCACAGTCATTAGAAGTTTCCACTCTCTCAGTGTTGGTTGTGTGGGTGATTTCCAGTGCCTCAGTGTTATCCCAGCAGCTGACGCTGTCACAACTGAATATGGGCTTTTTGTCAAGGTTGGTGTTTGTGTTTTATCTGCCAGAGGGCATAAACGTGGAGTATTATTCCTGCTCGACATGATTATTCTTGATAACTCTTTGGCACATTCAGTTTCACAACTGAATTCAGTTTCACGGCTGAATGTGGTTGTTCACCTTTATTCTAAGAACCCATATTTCCGACATCCCACGAAGGCATCGATAAGGGTCGGTTTTGCAATGAGGTGAAACGTTATTTTCTCTTCAGGAGTGAAAACAGCGCCTCAGAGCAGCTGATCGGTGCCACTACAATTGATATCTAAACATGTTATTTACGAAGATATGAGTTTTATTTCTACATGAGGTACACTCACTTATTCTAAAAGGAATATATATTTATCTGATGTCAGTGCAGCAGTTCAAACCACCAAACAAGGCAAATGGTTCATATGACAAACTTCTGATATGACGAATTTAACAACTCAATAGTTATTTCTGCTGTTAAATGGATGAACCAACATTTTTAGCATTAATGAGGATTGTCAGTAGTTGAGTGCAGCATGGTGTGCACAGGTAAACACACCAGAATCAGTCTTTATTTGTTTGGACTTTTCCAAACAAAAGTTTGCTAATTACACAGCTACATCCCTCTTTGGAGTGGACTGCATTCCACAAACACTTCATACAAATATTGATTACAGCATTTGCTCTGATTTGTGAGAATTAATTAGGTGGGCCAGTTCAAATGACTTAATGAAGTCTTAGCAGTCAGTGGTTGTTTATGTTGGGTCATTTATTGTCAGTGAAAAATGGACTAATATCGTGCTCAACTACAAGAATATTTTTCCTGCAGATTTATCAACAGTTTTGTACAGATCTACTGGATGTTACTGCAGACAAACTCTCAAAACAAACAAACAAACAAAATTAAAGAAAAAACCTCCTGTATATAAGCCTGCTTCAGTGGCAGACGTAAACATTTAGATAAGGTTTTATAGGACTTTTTTTTTTCTGAGGACTTCATCCATTTATAGAAAATGTACATTTGTTCTTTGTGTCCACAAAGAGCCACTAATAGATGCAAAATCCAGCTTGTAAACAAGTCTTTAGAAGAAAGAAAGCACACTCTGCAGTGGTTTAGGGGGTGAAAGGGGGCGACTTGCAGCCACAGCCCTATTCGGTCTTAAAATCCCGAGTCTTTACAAAAAGACAAACTGTCTCCAAAGGACAGCTATTCCACTGTAATTGGTGTACACTGTCTTCAAAAGCTGAGGTGAGAGGTACAATGCATTGCCTGTGAAAGGAAACTCTAAAGCACATTAAAAGTGAATTACTTCTTGTTATAAGTGTCCTCGGGGTCATTCTGGTCACGACGCGCGCACCTCTCCAAAAGCGCACACGTCTCCAAAGGCGCACTCCATACTTTCTAAAAGGCAGTCACATTGTTGAGGGGTTTCACAAGAGGTGTACATATGGCATCCGGGTTGCAATTAAATGTTTTAAAGATGTTTTTCCTTTCTTGAAGAAGTTTCCTTTTTCTTTTTTTCCCTCCCGGCAGCTCTTTGCCGGAGAGAACAAGAGGAGGGGGGCACATTGAATGGCTTCGCTGCTAGTTTGGGATGACAACAATCTGGTCAGCGAGTTGTTGGACTTTGATTGCCCCCCTCAAAACGTCCTTCAAACAAAAAGCTGAAGACGAAAATAAAGCCCCACCTGGTACCTCTGTTTGCTAAAATAATAATAAATAGATTTCGTTTAATAAATAAGCAAAGGAGACTGTAAAGTGAAGTAGTAGAGGAAGTATTAATCAGGAGGGCCAGGCAGGTATCACCTGCTCCAAAGCTTACTCAGTTTATTGTTAAATATTGTTAAATCACTTTTCGTACCAAGTCTGCTCCGATATCTGCTATTTCCACAGCAACTGGGCGCTTATGTTTGCCTATACTTTGCATAACAAGCAGGACACTACAGCACACTGATAAAAAATCAAGGAGAGGGACTGACAACTTCAAACCCACACCTGTCCATGATATCCCAATATGGATTTGGCATCAATGATTATTTGTAAAGTGGTAATATTTAGTTTACTTTAGACTTTTCGTGCCTTTTATAACAGCAAGGCACCATCTCCTATCTCACTAGTGTATTTGTCCAGTTTATTGAAAGCATATGGTTATCAGATTGTTCCCAAAACACATATTTAGACAGAAAGTTAAGGAGAGCTTTTTGTGGTCCTTTGTTGGCAATTGTAAATCATGTTTGAGCTCTGGCACACTCCCCCGCTCCCCCTCACCACAGCCCAAGCGTGTCTGCGTGTTGCCGACACGGTTCACTCCTCTGTAAGATCCTAAAAGTTATGCTTTATTATAAAATTGTAATGCGCCACTGAGGTGTGGCGATAGTGGACATGTTTTTGGAGATGTCATGGCGCACAGACACAGGCTCGCACCACAGAAGTAATCGAGTTTTTATTGTGCTGACACACAACAGGAGCCTTTGTACTACCAGTTCACACAACAGGTTTCACCCTGTCTGACCCTCTCTTTTGAGAGGCCCCATGCGTAATTGTCTTTGTCCAAATGCCGGAGCTTTGCGCTCTAACGCAGTAAGCAAACGTTTGTCCGAATGGATTTGGCTTAAAAAATATATAATATGTTTTATATGAGTTATATTTTTTGGATCTGACACAGAGACGAGTCGTTCTTCAAAGAACTTGCTGTAACTCTCGAGTAAGAACCGTTCAACAACAGTTTAAAGTCCTGACATTTCAACCTCTCCAGCTCATGTTATGGGCGCACAATCAAAAAATACGCAGCAGTGTTTTTAATGATAAACAGTTTATTGGCAAATAAGCATGGGTGTGCTGTTATTTCCACAACAGGTTTCGACCCAGTGATGCACAAGGAGCTGATTTCAGATGCCAACTGTTGTCCAGGTAACCATAACCACCGTTTGCCACGCACGGGACGTGCCAGTATTCTGAGTGCGTAAAATGTGGCGTGACAACGAGCCTTCAACTCAAGCACACAGATCTGATAACACCTGCAAAGGCAAACTCGAACCTCGTGCCTGACAACAAAAAATCACATTAAACAAAAATCACCAGTTAACTCACCACAATAATCTCTAATTCCATAGGTGTGTACATGAAGAAAAACTATAAAAACCAACTAACGCCCTGTATTTAAATTTTTCAATTATTATTATCATTATTATTAAAACTGAGACTTTATAAGGATCACGACGAAGTGCTGCGACTCCGCAGCTTCCACTGGAGCTGCACCATCACCATCTACACCCATGTACACAGTATATAGTGTTTATAGTGTCTAGTTTGGATTAAGTAGTTTTTGTGCGTAAAAAATCGTGTATTTGTATTTTCTGTGTTGTGAATTAGAATAACTGAATATGTGTTGTGTTTTTACTAACTGTAATGACACACACACTACTAACTCCACTGTGAGGTGGAGAGGAGGCTGCATGACTAATAAGATGCTATTAGCAATTATGGTAAGAATAATCACAAATATCTATGATACATAAATGGATTTAAAAAAGAAGAAAGAAAAAGAAAAGAAAACACACACTCACAGTGAGAGTAATGGTTTTAAAACTGACCCTAAAATTTTCCATATTTTACAAATTAAGAATTTTTTCAGATTTATGGGAATTGGTGTCAGATATTTCTTTAATTCTGCAAAAAGTAAGGTAGATCCCTCTAAGGCTGTAAAACATAAACTTTCTTTTTTTTCCCCTCTTTTTTTACTACACGTGTATTCAAGTCAGCATTACAAAGAATATACAAAGACAGACAGTAGTGAGGAGAATGAGAGAGGGAGAAGGACGCGCTGCCTGGAAGCTGATTGGCCACTTGACAGGCGCTGTTGATTCAGGCTTACACCGGGCAGAAAGATAAGATAAAGGCCATATAAAATGACGGAGATGCGCATCCGTCCCTCACTGTCAGCTGCAGCGGAGGATTAACAAGGACGACGCGCTGTCTCTTCACCTGAGCTTCACCTGGCACCAACACTGAAGTAAGTGCAAATACTATATATCCATCTCTGGGTTTTTATCTGATTCTTTAACCTTTTCTAAACACTAGTAGCACGTTTGTTCCTTTCATCACTTATTTCATTATCCATTATGGAATTTTCAAAAAAGACTGGTGAGAGATTAAACTGGTGCATGGAATTATTTTAAATGTTGAAATTTTACCCCTTTTTTTAAAGTGTAAAAAAAAGTAGTGCACACTTGGATCAGATGCAAGTATCAGTATCTTTAATATACCAAGCTTTCGGTCAAAAGATCTTGATCAGCCTTCAGCCTATTGGTCTATTTATGCTGGAAATTGCATCTAATCCAAGTGTTCAGATACTCTCCTTGGCACACGCTGGTCCTGAGTGCGGTGATTTACTCCTAACTCCTAACTTCTTACAGTTTTTTTTTGTAAGAAAGAAGAAACGAGGAGAAAGACAATTAAAAAACAATCTTGAGCTCATATCAGTGGCCGTGGACTTGAGTTTTGATTGAACTTGAACTCTCTCCTCCACAGGATGTCTCCCACAGTCCGGAGCGCCCCCGGGGACGTGCGCACGTGCAGAACCTCCGCCAAAGACGCCGGCGACGCCCCGGAGGAGACGTTTCTCTGTAAACTCCCGTCCAGGCTGCGGGCCAGGTGCGAGCGCCCCGGACAGCGCGGCCGCCGCAGGGTGAAGGCCAACGACCGGGAGCGTCACCGGATGCACAACCTGAACTCTGCGCTGGACGCGCTGCGCGGCATCCTGCCGGCGCTGCCCGACGACAACAAACTCACCAAGATAGAAACTCTGCGCTTCGCCCACAACTACATCTGGGCCCTGACCGAGACGCTGCGCATGGCCGACCAGCGCGGGCACGCGGCGGACTACCTGCCGGTGGCGTCGCACCTGAGGAGCCCCGCGAGCGTCTCCTCTACAGAGTCTGGTTACCTGACGTCACCCGACCTCGACCCAGTTAACTGCAACTCATCGGTTCATGACCTGAGTAGTGAAGCCAGGACGTGTGCAGAGTGCACCTCTGCACCTGTCTGCTTCTACTTCCGGTCTGCGCGTGGGGACGTCCACCTCCCTCACACGTGGCACTATTGATGTTTCACTGTGATTCATGTAGAAATGTCCACACATAGAAGAAAACAAAACGAGTGCTGCTGCGCTGCGCTGCTCCTCTAGAGGTGGAGGACGTTTGTGGCTGGGCCGTGACGTCAGTGACGTGTCCAGTTGGACAGAAAGCAGCACAAAGCAGCGCAGCAGCGTTTTCTATAAGCCATAAGTAACAGTTGGACATGTTTGTATTGCTAAGTGCTTCCGTCATCATGTTGTCTTCACTTTATATCCTTTTTTTTTTTTGTTTTACAACCACAGACAATGACACCGAACTCTGTCACAGCCAGGGATTTAGGAACACAGGAGACTGGTGTAAGCTAAAAATATTTATTTGTCAAATGTGGTTTTCGAACTATTTTGCTGAGTAAAAGTAGGTTTATTTATTTACTTAATAAAAACTGTAGAAAACATGTGGTCTGTTGGGGGTGACATGTGGTCTGGCTTTCCATTGTTTCCATGATTCAGAAGAAGAGCAGGAGACACACGTACAGACAAACATTACTACTGAAACACAGCTGCTGTCATTGAAATAGAAAACAGTTCCTTAGAGAAAGAAAAAACAAAAAGTCATCATCTCATGGTCATGAATTTTCCTTTTGTAGAGGCCAAAGTTAATGTGCAAATCAACATTTTAAAACATGGAGTTCTTTACTGCCCTGCCTACCAGTGGCTACACTGAAGAAGAAGGAGGAGGGGGAGAAAGAAGACCATTATAGTCTCAGGAGTAGCATGGGCTAAATGTGGTGGCGTGGTGGTGGTGTCCTACAGCGGCGTGCAGTCCTGAGGCTGAGCTCAGCGAGCGCTCTACTTGGGGAAGACCGTGACCACGTCGTAGCCCTCGGGCGGAGTCACTCGCTCCCGTGCGTGCTTCTCGCAATAAATCTGGTCCTCCACAAAGAAATGTCCCTTCTGTTTGAGGTTGACGTCGCAGTCTGTGCAGGTGTAGCACTCGGGGTGACGGAACTTGTCCCTCAGCTTCACCACCATCCCCCTGAGGAGCAGACGTTAACAATCGTGTTATTGACAAGACTTTGTTTTTCATGTGCACACTGTAAAAGGTTCACATTCATCTGCTGCTGCATGTGAACAGCCTCACTCCCTTCCAGCCACTAGAGCACGAGTAAGGTCACATGTTTATGTTGGGTGGAGAAGCCTGGCTCTGAGTGGGTGCTTCACTTACTGAGAACATTTGTTAATAGATCAGACTTTGGGCACGGAGTTGTGTTGTTGTCATGTTGTGATGAAAACAAGGAGCAGGTTCATGTTTTTACTACAGACTGACAGAACAGAGAGATGCAGAACACACCCCCTCTAACCGGAGACACTGTTGTTCATGGCTCTTAAGATACGGCAGCCTAACATGAAGACATATACACTATAGTATTAAATATGATTCTTATATACTGTTGAAATAATCACTTGTGTGTCTGTACAAACTGAACCAGAGGCTCCTTCTGCTACAGACATTATATATAAAGAAACAATGTTATTATACAAGTCAACATTTATAAGGATAAATGGCTGAATCAGCAACAAGAAAACAACATTCGTGATATTTTATTCTAATGTATTTTTAGATTTTAAACTTTAAACAACTCATGTATGTTCGATCACATCACTGCACGTTAGGAGCTTTGGTGCATAGCTATCCTCTTAAGTCAGAAAATGTATCTCAACTAGAGTGGGGAGTCTGCTGAAAAACATCTGTCTCTCATAACGTCACGTTAAGTAAGGAAGGAAAAGTAATAATGGAAATATTTACAGGGGAGGAAAATTGAACTAATTAAAGTTATTTTCAAGGTGAGAGGGAAAAAAACAACAACATCAACAACTCGGCAGCAGGACAGCAGCTGCAGACTGAGGTCCATCTGGTGGGTTTTACCTAATTCAGCCACAGGGAGGAGACAAACTCCAACAGAGACAACTACACTCTGGAGACCCATTTGTGTTGCATCACAACATTTAGTCACAATGTTGAAATTTCCAAGTGAAAGAACACGAGAAAATAAACAGTGTCACTAAGGTGGAGGTCAACACTGATCAGGGCCAATGAGATCAGTCTCTGAGTTCAAGTGAAGCCATAAATGACTCTAATCTACTTCCTGTGTGCAGAGGATATCAAACACACCGTCTATAAAAGAGCAGTACTGAAGAATCATAAAATACTCACACAATCCCAGATCCACACTTGTCACAGACGGGCAGCTTGTCTGCATTCCCCACCGATGAGCCCATCTTTGTTGTGGGAGCCTTCACACTCCTGAAGCCTGATGGTTTATCAGAGTCTCCTGCAAACGCCACACACAGAAAAGTCTCAGCTGACAAACTTTTTGACGTTGAACACTCAGGTTTATTCAGTGCGTCACCAGAAAACCCTAAGAAATCTGTTCTCTAATTCAAACAGACGGATCAGATCATTTGTTCCCCCACAGCCAGGCTCTCTGATTAGCCTCCTCTCTGAAGGAGGAAGGTGTGAGTGATGAGTGGGATCTGTACCTGTCTCTAGAATCTCCTGAAGCACCTTGAATGAAGCCGACTGTCGGGGAGGCTCGTCAGACTCCTGGTTCTCCTGCAGCATCTTGTAGACCTCCGAGTCCTCTGCCACCGACGGCCGCACGGCTGCCTTTGAGGGATCTGATGGAGCTCTACAGAGAAAAGTGGTTTCAGTTCAGCTGTCTGCAGAGTCCCAGGAGGGAAAAAACCTGTCACAACAGTCTTCAGCAAACAACTAACAGCAAACATCATTATCTCTTCTGTTTATACATTAAGGCTATTGAAATATGAGAAATGATAAAACCCGGAAAACCTGAATGTCATAGTTTATTTCAGTCTCTCATATTGTTGTTTTTCCCTGGTCTCAAAGCATATTCAATGATATTTTTCTGAAATTTAATGTGAGTCTACTTACGTCAGCATCATATCCTCATTACTAATGATTTGTGAAGACATTTATCATCCAGCCATCTGGGAGTTGAATCTTTCAAGCTTAACTTTTGCTGTGCAGTCTAATCAAAAATGGATGAGAATCTACTTTAATCCAGCAATAAAAAGCCGATCAATCAGTGACCTATGGGGGAAGGTTTTCAACCAATAAAATAAATGATTCTTGGATGCACTGTTTTCTCTCTTCTTGTATCGTTAAAAACAGCAACTCAATGATACAAAAGGACTACGGATGCAAATTAGCAGTCATGCTAATTCTGGAATATTTGCGAATGTATATACTGATGTTCATTAATATGAACTGTCCCTTTTCAATAAATAAATAAAACAAATGATGAAAGAAAGAGCTTTTAAAGTCCAGTTCGAACAATAAAGTAAGGTAAGGTACTAAATAAGGTACAATGATGTTGGGCAATAGTAACTACACCCTAATGAAGATTAGACTGTGAAATAAATATAAAGTAATACACAAAAATAACAAATGTTCCATATGACATTCAGTTACAACATGGAAACAACCTCAACTTTAAAGGGATAGTCCAACATTTTGTCAAATTGTGACCTGCACATTCACCACGCTATGAGATAATACCAGAACGTTACGATGTTTTCGAGGCAAATGCAGAGACTGCTTGCTGAAAAACTGCCCTCAACAGGAACGTGCATCAGCGGTTTTGCATGAATTTACCTCGAAAACAACTCTGTCTCGTAACGCCCATTATTATCTCATATGTATGTATATCTCAATGTATATCATTAATGTTGAACTTACAATCCCTTTAAACTTGACCTGCTCGTCTAGTTTAAAGGTGATGTATGGGGACACTACTATATTTTACAGAGTGAGGGAGCTGGGTAAGAACTCAGGGTGAGTATTGGCAAGAATCTGGTGATACAATACGCATGAGGATAAAGGGGCAACCATACAATATAATCGCCATACTATAAGCAAGACTATAGGTCTTTTTTTTCTCTTCCTTTTTTGACGGTGCTAAGAAGAGCGACAGACTTGAACTCTCAAGAGATCTCAATGTTCGATTGAACAACTGCTGCCAACTAACAGCCAGAGACAAAATTAATCACTGCTGAGAATGTTTGCATGTACAGTAAGCTGTTGGTAAAAAAAGTGCTTTTGAATATTGATACAGTATTAAAACGAAATATTGCGATATTTTAGTGTTTAAATCTTTTCTCACACCCCTAGTGAGAAACCATGCATTATACACAGTGTGTCACACAATATGTATATGTAATATCACATTACATGGTTCAGCCGGGAGTTTGAGGGAAATTCACATATAGTTAATTGTTGTAATCAACTTCAGAAATACATAAATCACCACAAATTACTTCTCATTTGAAGTCATGATTCAAATGGCTCAGTGGTCTGGCTTGACTAAACCACTAGGATGGGGGGGGGGGCTCCAGTCTACATGGAATGGACTGATCTGATAATTTCAGGATCATCTTACTTGTTGCTGGGCTCACTGGGGGTGCCCATGGTCTTCACTTCGTCCACGGCCGAGTTGAAGTCCTTGATGTTCTCTGAGGAGTACAGACCCGAGGGGCTGTTGTACTGGTTGGTCACGACTTTGGAGCCGAACCCAGCGAACGGCAGCGCACTCCTGTTGTGGGTCGAGCCGATGTGTTTCACTTCCTGCGAAAATGAGTGTTTGGTTAAAACTCTTTGTGACGTGTCATGTGGTGGTGAGCCAAGGTCTGTGAAGACAGTGACTTGCACCGTCTGACACATGCAACACACTGTGTGCGCACTCGCTGCAGCGTTGGTCATAAATTTTGCACATGTACAAACGTGCAGTTGATATCTAGTGGGTTAGGAGCATTGCTCAACAACAACTGGTTGCTTTCAGCTCTTTCAGTGAAATTCAATAATGTAACAGCTTGCTTAAAAAGCATTTTGGAAAAGCTACTCGGCTTAAAAATGTCGTTTTCTTCTTACACTGCTGCTTCTCGTTTGAATAATTAGACACATCATTTATCATAATAGAGGACTGTGGACTGTGGCCTGAATTACAGCTCAGCAGTGACTGGTCTTAAAGACAAACACATCATGACATTGGCATGCCATCAAAGTGGGCACATAAATACCAGCAAATGTAGTGCATGCTCCAGAGTGGAAACACAGAAATGCCTCCAAATACAGCTCATGCTTCAAGCGTCTGACATCTAAATTACAGAACACCCCAGAGTCTCTGTGAGCGGGTGAACACGCACAACAAGAAACCGACAATACTTGCATCGAACAACAAGTCAGAACACCTTAAAATTAATGATATAGTGGTTTAAATGCATTAAAAGTTTGGCATCACAGTGACAGACTCCAGACAAGTGATTGAAACACATGTTACTGTGCGACTTGTGAAACACACACACGGCGACACGTCACACCGTTTCCTACATGAATTCACACTTCAGGCCTCAACTTTCCACTCAGCGGACAGGAACTGAGGCTTGCGTCAGGACTTGGCTGATAAACTACCGTCTCCTAGGAAACCTCCTGTTGGGGAGTAAACAATGACTTCATCATTGGCACAATAAAAAAAAAAAAAAAAAAGCAACAACCCACAAGCCTTTGCGGGCGTGGTGGGAAAGGAATGTGCAGGCTTCCAGAAAAGATACGGCTACCTGTGCGTGGGATTTCCCCCAATTATTCATTTCAGTGACGGAGCTGGGCGACTAATTTTTTTAAAAGCTCAGGTCCTACATTCAAGCTTTGATGGTGAAACACACCCGTGGCTCTGATGCAAGATTCATCTTGTACGGATGCGTCTTCCCTTCCTCCGATGAAAGCGGCGACCACAGTTTAGTTTCTGACCTGAGGAACAGAGGAAGAGGAAAAAAAGGGAATGAAAGATGCTATAATCACACAATAATTACACACACAGCCCGTTTAAATGCAGCTTGCCAAGATTTCTCCTTCCTGTTTCTGGGCGTTTTTTTTTTTTTGCGTAGATGCACACACACACTCTAACATGACAATAAGATGGTGTTTTTGAACGCAACTGAGCGGCTGGTATGAAGGTATGCTCTTCTGCTTGGTGTCCTCGACAGTTTGCCACGCCTCGCAGTCAACTGACTTTCACTTAATGTAAGCAGACACATTTGCTCCGACCTGCCTGTCTAATCAATTTCAACATCCCTGCAGCTTGAAATCGTCCGCTGCCAGAGAGTTATGATGTAACACGCCGACATGTCACAGTATGACAAACCCTAAACACAGAGACACTCCACAAACTAAAGATTTCAGTAAAACCAAAGACAGACTCGCCCTGTTAAGAAGCATGAATAAGCATAACATTACTTCCTGAACACCTGGACTGAGGCTGAGCTGTCTCGTATTACTGTGTTTTGCAGGCCTGCGGCTACGCACATCAGACTGGCACATGTTGCCACCTACCTGTCTATGGAGAGCACCATCTCATCTCCGCAGCCCTTGATCTTGTTCTGCGCTTCCAGGTGAGTCATGCCGTCTGTCGGCTCTCCGTCGATGGCCAAGAGCAAGTCTCCGATACACAGGTTGGCCTGGGCTGCTTTACTCCCAGGGGTGACCTACAACAACACAAGAAGAGTGGGGGTTCATTAATAAAAAGCAACAACTTTTGGGGGTTGTATGAGCTCAAAATATGCTTTTGTCTTTGAGAAGGATTCTCAGGAGCCTGTTAAATATGTGCTTTCACACCCTTTTCAAATATTTTGTCTTGAGAGAGTCCACCACACCACACACAGACATTAAAAACGTACAAGAAAATGTTTTGCAGATGTGAAACACACTTTTGATTTTCTGTCCTCTCATCCCCACGCCGACCTTCTGAAAGCTTCTCATCGAGTCTCAACCTACTGGCATCTAATTCGATTTAACTCTGACCCCGGACGACCCTTCCACACATTTCTTTGATTACAGTAAACACTGGCAGCCACTGAGTTGTTTTCTGTCAGTGGCTCTGGCTGAGCAGCGGCCTACTGCTGAAGATAAGGCTCCTGGGCTGGAAGCAGGGGACGGCCGTGGCACAGTCCAGGAATTCCTAATCACTTTTCCATGGGTGGAGTGAGGACTGACCACTGTAACAACATTCAAAGCAGGAGCAGCAAAGGTACACACTGGAGAGTCATGCTCTAGTTTATCACCACTGCCACGGGAGTGTCGCACTGTAAAACCTGCGTAATATTGTCTCATAAAGTTTTGTACTGATGTGTACAACACTGTGGTGAGGTAACAGAAACCGAGAGGGAACAAGGGCGTAAGGAAGTGTGAACACTGAGGGCTGTCAAAATAAAAGACACTTAAAAAGCATATTCTAGAGGAGGGCATTGAAAGTGTGCTTTTTTGTTTTGAAGTTTTTGAAATTAGGACTTGAAAGTTATAGGATGTGAGAGCCCTGGTTCATGTGAAAGTCTGGGCGTACATTTCTCACAGTTCTTTGTTCCGTCAAAGTTAAGTTACACTAAAAACATACAGCTGAACAACAACACAGCTGCAGCTAATAACAGTAACAACCCGACACAGTGCGCGTGGAGGTGTCGAACTGGAACACTGTGCAGGTGAGAAGGGTTCTGGAACGGCAGCTAACGTTAGCCTCGTTAACGGTGACGCCGGTTTCACTTGTGTTGGAGTAACGGTCGTCTTAACGGTCCCATTGTTTAAAACTCGTGTTAACGTTCGGTCAGTTGTCGGTGGAACCGGGACAGGACACACGCGAAGAGAGGTGGAGGTTAGCCCGGGACAAGCCCAGCCAGGTGCGGTGGTTACGTTACTCCGCTCGGTAACAATGCAGCAGCAGACCAACAGTAAAAGTAAGTCAACTTAACTTACCCGGGAAATAGCCAGCGGCTGCTCGAAGTCCTTTCCCCCGACGAGCCTGAACCCCCACGGCCCAGGTCCCTGCATCACCACCCGGACAGGCATCTCGGTACAAAAAGTTTGTTGGGTTGTTCAAAAAGAGCCGAGTGTAAGTTAGCTTGTATGTCAGTATGTCAGAGCAGCAGTCCGCCTCCCCAGCAACATGTGCAGTGATCGATCCTCAGCGGTCTGAGCCAGGCTCCAGCAGCATTAGAGGAGGGGGCGGACCCTCCGGTTACAGTCAGGCGAATAGATTTTGAAGTTTCCTCGCTGATAAGTGAGAGACCAAAGATCGTGAACGAGAAGATGGATCACTCCTCAGAGTGAGTGCGGAAGTGGACCAAGAAGAAAACAGCGGCTGAATTCAGCACACTGAACTTATCCCATTGTTGTCTGCGTGACCAAAACCCGATGTTGTTCCAAGAGCTCCAGCCACCAGCGACCGCTGACCCCAATAGGATTAACAAGGGGCCTGTATTATTTAACTAGGTGTGAATGATGTATAATAAAAGTCATTGTGCCCAGCTGTTTTAGGAAATTGATTAGGCTATTTAAAATGTGAAATACCCAATACTAATACCTCTGGTTTATATAGATTTATGTTTTCAGTGTGAAAATATGAGGTCATTGTTTGAAAGTTATAACAGTCTGTCATTAGTTTTTTCTTGAGAGAAAATGTAGATGTCAGACTTGGCATCTACACACTACACACATAATAAAAACTTTTACTTTCAACTTTTTTGTTGCTTGTTTTCTGATGACAGAAAATGATACAACTGTAACAGACATAATCACCGTCTTTGCTGTATACACCATCATTTGCATACATGCCACTGCTTAAAAAAACATTTATAATCAGAGTAAAACTGGCACACCAACTCCAACCACAAATCTTTGTTTATGTAGTATTGTTCAAAGTCCCTGGGCCTTGACATTGTGATGATTCAGTGTTGATTCATGATTTTGGTGGCCAGGCTCTATGTTAGTATAAAAAAACAAGCAACAGGGGTAACAAAGGAATCTTTGTATACTTTCTTTTTGTATCAACCACTAGGCCTAATGTATTTCCTTTGTCACAGCCTGGACATTGTAAACCATGATGTAGATGAAACTCCTGATGATTTAACAGTAAGCTGGTAAATCCCCATTATAAGAACCTAATTTAACTTTTGTCCTAAGTTATTATGAAGAACAATAGGCTTCCTCTCATCTGGTGGCCTTTGACTTTACATGCAATGAAAATACTTTGAAAGGAGAGCAGAGTGAACCGTCTTCGTTTTCCTTCTCCTCTCAGATGAGCTCCAGTGTTTGTTTTAGGGATGTCTGCCTGCCGGTACGTCACCGTGTTATATGCGAGCTTACCATTTATGGTAGAGCTAAATCCCAGGATGTGGAATGTGCCGCTCCCAAACCTTGAATTCCTGCCAGAGGAGCTCAGCTGAAAGTGGAGAGAAAAAGTCCAGACAGGCTGGATGAAACACGTCCTTTCTTGTGGGGTTACAAGCACCCACACAAGGCCTTCAGGCTCACACCGGTGAAGTCATTCAAACTCTTTGTTTCCAAGTGAAGCTTTTCTGATATACAAGATATTCTGAAGTGTAAAGTAAATCAGCTTCTGACTGTCAGGGCTGTAAAAACATATCTATCACCTTCCTCACCCTAATGGGATTTCATCCATTTGACATAGGAGCTGTCAAAATAAGTCTACCATGTAACCTGGCTGACCTCTAACATTCTTTACAAGCTCATTATAGCCACATCTTAGGAAACAAAACCAGAACAACAGTAAATGGTTTAAATGGTTTATTAAATATTGCATAATACCGAAGTCACAGCAGTGTATAGTATTTTTTTTTTTTTAATATTGTCAATGTAACAGCACTGCAAATTGAAGCAAACAAACCAAACCTGTTGAGGGCTGTGTGTCCCATTAAACTAATCCATTCTCATGGGTATTAATCATTAAGTTGAAGCATTGTGTCACACTTTTAGGTACTTGCACAGTAACTGACAAGTTCTTGGTAAATATTTCTCCCCGTCACAGAGACTGGGGACTAATGGGAAAACCATGGTGGTTACATTAAATATGTCATGGATACATTTCAGTGATACTCCAAAAAAAAAAGAAGGAAAAAAAGAAAAAAAAAACATTAAATGAAAATGAGGCACAATTTAATTTTGCATCTAACATAAGGCATTATGATCCTCACAAATGGCAGCGTAATGTTCATATGCATTAAACTTCCTGTGCTCAGTAACGCTCCACTCTGTGCTTTGCCAAAAAATCCTTCAGGTAAATAAACTGCTGCAAGTGACTGAGAGCTCAGTCTGACGCTCCTGTCACTCACAGTCTATCTTTTTCTTATTTTACATATTTACAGTCCTTCTTGTGCCGCGTTGCTTGTTAGTCTGCATGTTCATTCATGATGAAAAGACATTCAGACGTTTTCTTTTACTTTTTTTCTTTTCTTTTTTTACAAATCATGTGAACGCTGTCTGCGCCACATTCATATATTCATACATTCATACATCCTGTGATGTTTTTATGGAGCGTTATATCACAGAGAACAATCTATAGTGAGTTGTGATGTGACTAAATAAGAGACTGTATTTGTCCACCATCCAGTCTAGTGTTTTTGAGACACTGCTGTTGTTTTTGTCAGGGATATTTGAACAAGCCTACAGGTCGACAGCCAATCAACACATTCATGAGGAGCTGGAGTCACACAGGAAAAAAAATGTTTAGCCAGCAGTGGAGGGAGAAAAAAAATGCTTTTGTGGTGTAACAAAATACCTGAACATCATATCAGTGCTATACAAGCAAACACACAATAATGCAGTGTATTATATTATGTGTTTTGTCTTGCTGAGACAATACCCCCCTTCGTCCGCGTTGGCTGAATTGTCAGTGGTGATGTGCACAGGAAGAAACACTCTCTGACTCTGTCTCAACATCAAATGTCAGTGAGGACGAAAAAACACTGATTGCTACTATATTTTCTTAAATTAATGCACTTCATTGATTATTTAACTTATACATACAGTATATCGCATATGTGCTAGCCACATACAGAACATTCAAACATGTTGCAATCAGGTCATCGTTTATCGTCACTGCACAACTGTCGCACAGTCAGATCAGATGCAAACAAACCCACAAAGACATGGTAAACAAACGCTTTGAGATTTAGTGGGTGTTACTTCACATTACGTTTCAGATTGTGTGCACCCAGGCAGTTATAAAGAGCTCTACTAACAGGATAGTCTGGCACCGTTGGATTGAAAAATGTGTGGATCTGACTTCAGCTTCCTTTGGATAGATCACAACACCGTCCCCTCCTGCTATCAACTAAACAGACTTCAAAATACTTTTGTAACAAATTGCTCTACAAACTACACCCATCTCCTGCTCCGAGCAGGTCATAACAAGCACTAAGAGTTATTTGCAAGTACTATCTGACAGCTCCGCTAAGGACTGATGAGCACACACATCACAGCGGTTGATGACGTCAAGGAATTTGACGGGAACACAAAGAAAAGAAAAACAATGGCTTTCATGTGTGCATCTGGAGGAGCTGCTCTGATGGTGTGTGTTACAGGATCTGAGGGTGCAGGAGATGTGGGAGCGACTGGAGTGTCAGCCCTAATGTCGCTTCTGTTTTCTTTAAGCTGAATGCAAATACGGAGACGTTAGCTTATAGTGTTTCATGCACCAAATTGATTTGTCAATCTCCTATTGGTGTTACAGTGCATGCTGTCCGATCTACATAGGCTATAATTCATATCATTCCACTAACTGTGTTACCTAAGTTGAAGTTATTACATAGGAAAATATGTAGCCATATCTGGAAGGCCTCTGAAAGTTTTCTGTACACATTTACATGGCTAAAACATACAATCTTGTCAGTAAGGGCATGGTTAAAATCTCAATATGCTTTTAAAAATCAGTACGATTATCCTCTAAGACACCTCGTTGGCTTTCATTCGAAACCTTAAATAGCTTCTTCTGTCATCACTGTTTAATCTTCTATTATCTTTCTAGGTGGGATCTCCCTAAAATAACCAAACAGGAAGTTGAGTGCTACCACGCCTGTCCTGTAGTGGTGAGGTGGAGCCACACGTTTACCACCAACTACCTTACAGGCATCTGCACGCACAGTTGACTTCTGCTGTGTTTCAACAGAGCAGGTATAAAAAGGTGAAAGTGAATAGTTTCTACTTGGATACACACAGTTTATCTTCAGTGTTATGAGACAATCAGCGCAGCCGTCCACGCGTTCTGTGCTTGATGTGGTAACTGGGAGAAAGAGAAGCTCACAGCACACTTCAACCTTTTTAGTGTTTCTCTCACACACATATGCCTGTAATAACTGCTGTGTTAACAACCTTTGGATAGAAAACAAAGATAATACTGAACCGGTATCTAAAGCTTTTGGTTTACACTGAGCTGTGAGCGCTGCACTGTTCTTGAAAAGCAGCCAACACTGTTTGAAAAGTGAAAAGAGGTCCAACTGACCATTTTCTAAAAGGTCTTTGTATAAGGCTTCAAGAATTTCAACTCCAGAGGGCACTGGATTCATGTCGTTGTCTTCACTCTCAAATGAAGAAAATTGTAGGAGCAGAGTGAAGCACATTGCACTCCACAAATATTCACTAAACACTGGTTCTCTTTTGGAAGTTAAACGAAAAGGAAGTGGTTTTACAGATTTGATCATCGATAGCCAATCGTGTTAAACACCTCTGATCCTGAAAGGTAGCTCATGACAAACAGCTCCAACCCCACACCCCAAACAAAACAAAAAATACATTCAGACTCCTTCATAGTCCAGTTCAATAAGATCCTCTCCATGATCCATCAACGCTGCTCTGCTGCCGGCCTGCTACATAAAACACTTGTGTACTGTAAAATTCACGCGGACAAAGTGGAAGTTATTATCTGTACAATCAATGAAAGCTAAAGTTTGTGGTCGGTTTCAGAGGGAGATTCCACATGTGGAGATGGACGTATTCTTGTGAGGGAGAGCGTGTGAAGTGTGATGATGAAGGTGTACACCATGCTGAGGGTTTGGGCAGTGAGCCGTCTCCGTCCTCGCCTCGTGCAGTTTGACATACCTCAGGCCGAACCGATCACTTTCCCCCGGGACGAAACGGATTCGCCCGGCTAAATGACTATCCTAACCAACAGCCATGCGCGATAGTAATGACTTCCCAAGCTTGACAGGCAACCGTGTGTTACAGCCAGACTAGACATCTTTACAGTTTCACCTCCTTCACGTAATTCCCGGGGAAAGTCCCAAACAGTTTTGTCCTCTTTGAGGTACCTGTGGAGAAACAGAAAGAGAAACACCGATTGTGAGGAAGAAAGTAAAAGGACTCTGTCTCAGTTTGAAGCTTAAAGGGATAGTTCAACATTTTGGCAAATTGGCCCATTGCCATAATCCCTTTCAGTTTTAGGAGTAGGTTCATTACTTTTAGTTGTCGGTGCAAGCTATTTTTAGAACGGCGGAGCAGAGCCGCAAGCTGCTCAGAGCTACAGTACGGAGGCTAATGGAATTTCTTTGTTTCCCTCATCAAACTCATCAAATACACAATCCAACAACTCCAAAACGCTTTGGACAAGTTGTGACCTGCACATTCACCACGCTATGTGATAATAACAGAACGGAACAAGACGGAGTTGCCGAAAAACTCGAAAACAACTCTGTCTCGTAACATTCTGTTATCATCTCATAGTGTGGTGAATGTGCAGGTCACAACTTGTCCACGAGAGTGTTTTGGAGTTGTGTATTTGATGAATTTGATGAGGGACACCAACCACCACCATGAGCCTCCATAGCGTAGCTCGGAGCAGCTCGCGGCTCTGCTCCGCCGTTCTAAAAACAACTTGCACCGACAATTAAGGTAACGAACCTACTCCTAAAAGTATAGGGATTATGACAATGGGCCAATTTGCCAAAATGTTGAACTATCCTTTTAAATGACCATGAATTTTGGACAATTAAGACATCTGTGCTATATTTGAAATTGTCCATTGCACTCAATCATGCACTGTCGTTCTCTAGGAACCCTATATGGACGAATGTGACACAGTGAAGACGACTCTACTTCTCCAGGAGGCCTGCGCATGCACATTGCACGCGTGCAGTCCTTTGCTGTCATGCTGCCGAAACCCTATATGGATTAATGTGACACAGGGAGTGTGACTGCACGTCTGAAGAATCTATCCTAGGGGCACATACCGACAAACCAGCCGTCATCGCACTTCTCCATGACGCTGACGAGATCTCCTTCCTGCAGCTCCAGCTCGTCGTCGTTCTGGGGCACGTAACTGTACAGAGCCTGGAAACTGGAGTGGGAGGGGGTCACAAAGATACACCGGTCAACTCACAAAGGCCGAGAGGTCGCACCGTAGGACGTCAGGAAAGTTTAAAGCGTGGGTGTGGAACTTAAAAAAACGCAGATCCTACTCACATTCCACAGTGAAGACGGCTTGGCTCCGGACTGCTGCTGTGGGACTGGGGTTGCTGGGAAATGATGAAAGATTGTTTACTGGGGTGGGGGTGCAGTCTATGGACAGAGTCATGAGGGTAGTGGGACAGGGTGCTGCAGTACCTCACCGAGGTCTCAGCTATATTCAAGATCTCATTACACACTGCCTCCTAGTAGCAGATGGAGTCGTCAAGAGAAAAGACAGACAGCGGGCCCACAGCGAGTGTCCCGGAAGACGCCGAGGTGAAGTCGAGTGGGGGTGAGGTGAGGAGTTAGAGAGGGGTAAAGGGGGGAGGTGGGCGGAGGACGAGACAGGTGGGTAGGTCCAGTAAGTAGAAAGGAAGGAAAGGAGGTGATCCGTTAAAAGCCAGGAGGAAAAAGCGGAGGAGATGTTGGTGGAGCCCGGGAGGAGACGCATGGAGAGGCAAGACACCAGAGTGAGAGCATGTAGACAGGAAACATGAAAGATTAGTTCACAGTGTAGAGGAAAATATTCAGTATGAACATGCAGTATTACAGGGAAGCTGACAGGTGCAGCTTTAAGGAATACTTAGACATTTTGGGTGATATCTCTTGCAGAGAATTAAAGGAGAAAATTGATTCCACTCTCATATCTGTCTGTTTTATATGAAGCTGGAGCCAGCAGCTTAGCATATACTGAAAAAAAGGGAAACCAATGCAGTGACAGTGCAGTGGTCATGGCCAGAGCTACTTGATGGATGTGGTGATTTTAGAGACTCATTTAAATTTTTGTCAGCTTGTAGGCTCTTTAACTCCTCACCAACATTTCTCAGTAAATGTAGCTGTGGCTCTATGTGACCAATTATCAGCCACACAGAAATATGAAGGAGCTGTTTGTCTGGGGGAACTCCTTCTTTTATCCAGTTGTAATATAATTGAAATTGACTGTATACATTTAACTGTGAGTACACAGTTACAAGGTTGAGTTGACTGTGTCTGAATACTCTCTGTTTATAGAGACACTTCAGCTCCACAGTCACAGTTCAACAGCCTCCATTAAATGTAGTAAAGTAGATGTAGATCTAGTTAAACACTGATGAGATGATAGCAGCATTAAAATAAATATGAAGCTCACTGGAGTAGTAAATTTGACTTTTATGTGTCTAAGCAGATACCTTATGACATCGTGGATATGCAAATCAGTACATGACATAATCTAACATAATATTGTGAATGTTTTTCAGGAGGCTTGATCTATTTCCGTTTCAAAATAGATGAAAACACTGGTGATGACAGGACTCCATGAAATCACTGGGACATCCAAGAAGTGACATGGCACATAACCTATCAAATCCTGTTTTATGGATTAATCAAACAGGATGCCATTTATTGAGCTTCAGATGAGCTATGCTATGCTACTGCTATACAAGGCTGAGGCTAGCTGCTGCCTCCAGGTTCATGCTCAAGTTCAACAGACAGACCTGACAGTGGTAATAATCTTCTCATTTGCCTTTCAGCAAGAAAAAGCTAATTTTCTCCACAGTCTCTCTTTGTACACAGGTGAAAAAAGTCACATGGCAGCTACTGGGCTGTTTACAACCACTGGAACATACAGTACAGTGAGCCCCTTGTTGCTTAGACAAAGGTGCAGAGGTCAGGTGCTGCTGTCAGTCACTTATTAAACAACACTACAGCAGAGAGGTTTAAGGAAGTCTGGCAATAAAGTTTTTTTTGTAGTTTCAGATGGTTATTTTTTTCTTAACATTATATTATGTTTTAAATTCAGTTACAGTTTGTTTAGGTTTATGCAACAAAATGTCCTTGTAAGTAAGATGAAGGTCTAGGTTTTACAACATAAACCATGTATTAGAAAACTTGCAAGTCTGATTGTCTGCAAGAACTTCTCTAATATGACTCACAGCCTCGACCTGGGTGTAAATATCCACACTGGCTGTCCACTCCCTGAGTGCAAACACCATTGATGACTTGACACCTGGCTGCTTGTCTCTGCCATGTTACATACACCTGAGCATAAATAGCCATATTGGCTCTATCCTTCCTGGGTTCAAAAACCATCTGCTAATTCTATTTCCCCAAAATATCAAACTATTCCTTCAACAGGAAAAGATAGTCCTCCAATAGCTCACATGTCTAACATGTAGAAGAAATATAGAAGACATAATGGAAGTTAAAGATGATGAGAGTCAGATGTATTGTTGAGGGTGATGGGTTATAAAGGTAAACACACAATGAAGAAGTTACAAAATCAGAATTTTTCTGTAAATCATCAGCGGAGATCCAGGGAAACTCTGCAGCACCTTACCGCAAACGAGTTGACGTTGTTGTTGTCCTGGATGTCAAACAGCATCACAGGGCTTCTGGAGCTCCGCCCGTGGTGGTCG
This sequence comes from Trachurus japonicus, assembly GCF_045865225.1. Taxonomy (NCBI): domain Eukaryota; kingdom Metazoa; phylum Chordata; class Actinopteri; order Carangiformes; family Carangidae; genus Trachurus; species Trachurus japonicus. The sequence goes on from NC_140921.1 coordinate 21,607,815, forward strand.
GCCTCGTTCCTCACAAACTGCAACACAGAAACGTCACATCACTGGACTGGACCTTTCAAAATTAAAAGCCCTTCTCCGGCGACCGCCCTGCGTCCACCTGCTGCAAAGTGTTGCCATACTGCAGAGACACTCGGGTTGCACTTCCTTTCCATAGTTTCGAAACAGAAGCAAACATGTGAAAGCTATAAATACTGACTAATAAATATGTCACTGTCCTAAATAAACCTCCAACCTCCAATGTCATCCATGTTATGACACCCCTGAAGGGAACAACAACAACATGCAACCATGTGCTGAACTTTATGAAGACAAAGTCACTTGAGCTCTCAAATAAATCCAGGAAATGTGAGCAGGATGTCTCCTCTTACAGTCTCTGCACACGTAGGAAATCTGACACAGAACTATATAAAACAGACACACTGTAAATCATTTGCGTGTTAGTAACGCACACAAAAACAACATGCAGACTTGCAGCCTCGAGCAGTGTGACTAACTTAACTCTGCCTTTCCTTAAAAACCAGTAGACTCAAACTCCACAGGCCGGAAAAATCAACTTCAGCTCGTTAGTCACGTCTGCATCAAACTCTTTTGTTTAGGGAATCAAACTGTGGCCAGAAGCCCAAGATCCAGAGTGAGCCTGAGATGCAACACCACACACCATGCAGAAGATACCTCTGCAGGGCTATTTCGCCTGCTGCCCGGGGCTGCGCGGCCCCTCTCCCCCTCCGTGCCTTCCCCCTCTGTCAACTCCTTCTCCCCCCTCAGCCAGCCCTCCAGCACCGGCCCGCCGCAGGGGCTCACGCTGCGGGACAGATGTGGGGAGGGAGGGGAGAGCAGGAAGTCCTCTCCCTGAGGCGGGGTGAACGTGAGGAAGGGCGTGGCGGAGCTGGGCCTGGGCGGGTACGGCGGGGGTAGAGGGGAGGCGGACGGAGAGGCCATGGGGGAGACGCAGTACGGGCTGCCGCTGATGGGAGGCACGGGGCTGGCGGAGTAGGGCGGGGGCAGGTACTCGCCGCAGCGGTAGGACACGGTGGGCAGCGGGGGGAGGGGAGGGGTGGGGGCGGCGGGGGGGCTCCCTCCTCCCACGGTCAGGGAGATCCACTCGGAGGAGATGGCGTGGACCTCGGGGGACACGGAGCGGCGGGGGGAGCGAGGGAGGGGCAGTGGGGAGGTGGTCAGGCGGTTACGGTACAGCTTTACAGAGAGCAAGAGGATGAAGGAGATAAAAACAGAGGGAGGAAGAAAAGGATGAGAGGAAGGAAAATGAAAATGAAGGATGAAACAAATTCTGCAGACAAAAACTTTTAAATTAAAAAAAAAGGTGCTGGATTCAGTGTGAAGGAACCAATCTGGGTCAGCTCTCCCCCAACGCTGACCCACCGGCCCCCGGCCCGGAGTCCTCACCTGTGGAGAGGCGTTGGTGCTGCGCTGCGGTGACTGGCTGACGGGGGGGTCAGGATACTCCACCCCGTTTTTGACGCGGGGTCGTTTGTACACGTCGACGTAGGTGACGGGGAAGATGCCCTGGCGGTTGGTGCCGGGGATTTTTCCTTCATACCAGTTCTCATCGACTCTACGGATTAGTGTGATCCTCTCTCCCTGCGCAAGGTCACATCAAAATAGATATTAATTAAGTCCCTTTGAATAAACAACTAATTAATGTCAGTATTTAGAAAAAGGTTTGTCCTCATTAATTCCCACTGCACACCTTCCTGAAGGACATCTCCACCACCGTGTCCCCGTTGAAGTTGAAGCGAGCGAGAGCTTCTCCGTACTCCAGGACCTGTACCGGGGCACTTTTCTTTGGTTGGGCTTTTTCTGTGGGGGGAAGGAGCTGCACAAGAGGAGGGATAACAAAACTGACTCAGCAGGAAAAATAGAAGCATATTAAAGGGATAGTTCAACATTTTGGCAAATTGACCCATTGTCATAATCCCTATAGTTTTAGGAGTAGGTTCGTTACCTTTAATTGTTGGTGCAAGCTGCTTTTAGAACGGCGGAGCAGAGCCGCAAGCTGCTTAGAGCTATTTGATGAGTTTGATGAGGGAAACCAAGAAATCCCATTAGCCTCTGTAGCGTAGCTCTGAGCAGCTTGCGGCTCTGCTCTGCCGTTCTAAAAATAGCTTGCACCGACAAATAATGGTAACAAACCTACTCCTAAGACTATAGGAATTATGGCAATGGGCCTTTAAGGTGCGAAATATGTTGAAAAAATGAATTCAGGTCAAAGAAAATATTATATATTATATATTATAGCTATTGCTGTGAGTGGCTGTGAGTACAGAGAGACAGGGAGAAGCTGCTCACCTCAACATAACTTCGGGGGAAAATACCGACTCGTCCATGGTGTTCTCCTTCGTACCAGTTCTGATCCACCTGTCGAATGATGTACACGATGTCTCCCTTCTGAAACGGTAACTCCCTGCAAATGTTCCAAAGAGATCAGAAACTCAAAAGACAAGAAAGAAATCAACCATTGAAGTGTGACTTCACACAGACTGTCTGTGCAGCAGACAGTCTGAATAACTTATCTGCTGGTGAAAATGTGTATTGTATTATAATTTCAGTGATCAAGACCCCAGGGAGAGTAGCTGCTGGAAAGCCCAGCAGCTAATGGGAGTTTTTAATAAACATAAACACAGTGAAGCTCTTCATCTTTTATCATTATTCATCTTTTATTTTCTCATTGTCAGGTTTTCAGACTCTGCGTCTTCAGCATCCCACTCATGAGATTCTCCTCTTAAAGGCCACTTAAAGTCACTTCATTCATCACTACCCTGCTCGCTGGAGGCAGTGTTACAGCATCAATGTTTCTACTGGATTGCAATAAACTGTGAGGTGTTTCTCCAAACACATTTCTATACAAACTCTAAACATTTCCACTTACTTTAGAGTTTCAGCTCTGAAGTCAAAGCGAGCCATGGCTGGAGTTCTCTGTGGAGATACAAAAACACACTGGAGTCACTCTTATGTTACGTTTGTTGAGTTTTCCAATACATTGTGTATCTAAATCTCACTAATTACACTCTCTCTGTGCTTTGTCATTGATGCATATAAGGAGGAGATCCTCTGGTGCTTGTTGTGGACTGACTTCTGTCCTTTCTGTGCCCCCTCTGTACATAAACATTCAAGCAATGACAGGAATGATGTGCTTGTGACAGACTGGGTTACTTGTCCTCTGGAGGCTGCTGTGGCTTGTTGACAGAGAGACCAGCTCTCCAGCAGAGCAGACACACCTTGGTAAACACAGGGGTAGCAACTACGGCAGGTTTACGTGTGTTTCTATAGTTTGTGTGTGTGTGTGTTGTGCACTGTGAAGTCTACCCAACTGCTCCATTTTTAACCCAGAGGAGAAAGCCATCTGTGTCTACAGAAACCCTGCTGACAAGCCTGTCACCCCCCCTTCCTCTCTCTCTCCTGCCTCACCCCTCAGCCTGAGTCACACACAGCCTGACACAGCATCTGTCATCTTCTCTTCCTGCTTACAGAAGGATAAGACACAGCCATGCATTGTACCTCCACGCCCGATTTCCTCTTCTCTGAGTTATCTGTGATGTTGAGCAGGTCTCCGAAACGCTCGTTGGTGATGAACTGGTGGTGCGTCGGGACAATGCCTGTGTGTCTCCTCGACGCCGTGTCGGCCTCTTCCTGTTCCCGCTTCAGCCGCCGCTGCTCCTCCAAGATTTTCTGCAACCAGGAAACCAAACTGAGCTGTGCGTCCGCTCCAGATATGACTCTCCTCTACCCTTTTTTTTTTTTTAAATTCATGCCACACAGTCTTAGTGAGGATAATATATGATTTCCTCATTCATAACACAGCTCTCTTTACATAAATATTGTCAGTGAAGGTGTAATTAATGGAAGTCTGGCTCAATTGTTGAGGAAATTCACCTCTTTGTCTCCGTGACGCCTTCGCAACACTTCATCCGGGCTCTCCCCGTGAGCTGGGGACGAGTCTGGAACAGAGACAGAAAGAGGATTACGCTGTGAAGCAACGTCGTCGTCAAACTTATGTCAGATCACAATAAAGACCAAAATATTCAATAAAAAAAGGATGATGATATTTCTCCTCCTTCAAGTAAACAGAATCATAAAAAAATATACAATAACTACTGTACAACCACGCATGCTTTAAATGAACACGATAACCTCTGCAACACTAAAACAAAATGCACGCACACGCACGCACACACACATATCAAAAAAAGCCAAATGTAAATCCTGCATGCAAATAGGTATGAACACAGAATGACCTCAATGTGTGTTCATGAAACAAAGAAAAACAATGCAGGACAGAAAAATATGAAATCTACTGTCTCTTGGCCAGAAGAAAAGAAACATCATGTCATGGTTTTTACTGATCAACCAACCAGCATCCATTAGTTTGACTCAAGTGTCACCTTATTGACTTATTATTTAGTTTTCTTCCTATATCAGCATAAATGTTTCCTTCTGTGTCCCAGCGAGGGCCATGAGAAACAGCTACGGTATCAATGTTTCAGGTTTGCGTGTCTGATGCTCCCGAGTTCTGGCTGGTTACGTAAAAGGACATCAAAACAGGAAACATCCCGTCTGGCTTAAAACAAAACCTTTCATGGTGAAAGGATGACAGATGGCAGATGTGAACAGTCCCCACAAAGCAGAGAGAAAATAAAACAAAAACAGAAATACAGACATGGTGAGGCATCAGTTTGAGAGCGCGTATGCAACGTTGTATCATAATATCCTGCTTAAACATTACAGATGAATGCTGGGATTGTAGTTTGTAGTAAGGGCGTGGTGGTTTCAAAGTAAATAATTTGATCTGAAACACAGGGAGCTGTCGGAATCAGTGTAATGCTTATGCAGGCTCTCGCACTCTTGCATACAACTCAAATCTGATGTCACAAGGAGTAACGTTTTATACATTACCAAAGACTACCTGAACCTCCTACAGTGAGGTGTTTTGATGCGTTTGAGGGACCATATTCATTCACAGTGAAATGGAAGAGCACCAAACAGCACACTCAGAATGAGATGGAGGCTTCCCTGTCACTTTGTAAAAACAGACACAGCACACAGACTAGAGATGGAGGGTGGCGGCGTCGCTTTTTGTGGAAGGAAAAAAAAAAAAAAAGTGACACGAGGTGAAAGGAGAGTCGAGGTAGATGAGGAGAAGAGGAGGGTGACAAGTGGTGAAGGGGATGGAGATAGCCACCTCTCCGGTGAGCTGCCAGCGGCTGCAGTAGGTTCCCGTTGGCGTCCAAGCCTTGTTGTCCGTTACTCAGGCGGTCGGCGGCGGCGGCGGCGGCGTCTCCGTTGCCCAGCCTCTCCAGCACCTCCAGAGAGGACAGGCGCTGGGGGATCAGAGGCCGGGGCTCGGGGGACAGGCTGCCGGGCCTCCGGGCGCTCAGCGTCGCCGTCGTCGTCACCTTGGTGGCCAACAGGGTTCTCCGGGCCTGGTGGGACTGCAGGTTCCTCCGAGGCCTGAAGGGGGCCGGGCCCATGAGGAAGAGGTTCCCCGGCAGCGTGGTCTTCTTCTCGGCGGGCGGCGGCGGCGTCCTGTCCTGCTGGGTGGTGGTGGCCTGCTGCCTCTCGTGCCTGAGGATGGTGGTGAAGCGCGTGTAGGAGGCCGGGCAGGAGCCTTTGCATTTGCTGGGCTTGAGAAGGAGCTGGTGGTTGAGGTGGTGCAGGAGGTGCTGGTGCTGGTGGTGGTGGAGGTGCTGGTGGAGGTGGTGGTTGTGTTGAGGAGGAGACGCTGTGACCAGGATCACGGGACTCTTGGGCGCGCCCACGTTTTGGTGGATCAGTTCAGGGGAACGTCTACAGAAGATCTGCTCCAACTCCGCCTCGGTGTTGGAGGGAGACTCCGTCCCAACGATGTGTCCGTCCTCTGAGGAGGAAGCTGCCTCCTCCTCCTCCTCCTCCTCCTCCGCCGCCACCGCCGCCACGCTGCTCGGTGACAACGCCTCCTCCTCCTCCTCCATGGAGCTCTTCTCCTCCTCCTCCTCCTCCTCCTCTGCCCGGGAGCAGTCGTCTTTCTGGGAGCCGTCGGTCACCAGGACAGACTCCACCGACACCGCGGTGGCCATGTAGAGGAGGGCCGGCGCGTGGTCGGGGCTGTGGCCGTGGCCGGAGTGCAGGGTGGGCAGGGAGGAGGAGCGGCTGGGCGCGGAGCCGGACCGCTGGATGATCATTTCAAACTCGTTGACCCGTGACGACACCGCGTCCCGTGGAATGTTGCCCCCTTCGTCCCCCTCTGACCTCTCGCCCCCCTCGGCCTTTGACTTCTCAAACAGGGAGGCCAGGCTCCGGACGCTGCCGTTGGGGCTGCAGCCGGCCGAGCTGGGCCTCTGGATGTGGTGCATGGTCCTGTACAGGCTGGAAAACTCGGAGGCGCTCCTCCTGATCGCGGGAGAAACATTCCGGAGGCCGTCGGCGCAGTCGCTGCCACAGCTGGACTTAGAGTCCGAGTACGGCCCGCTCTCCCTGTCCTCTGCGTCGCACGGCCCGGTGTACAGGTCCTCGCAGCTGTGGGCCTTTGGGTGCCTGACAGCTCTAGTCCTGCTCTCCTGGCTGTCACCACTGGGTGGCAGCAGCTTGGGCTTGAACTTAGAAGGCAGGATTTGGGGTATGCAGGCTTTGGCAGCGGAAAGAGGCTTCTTACTCTTACACTGGTTACCTATTGCATTACTGGCAAGAACCGATCGACTATTTACAGAGGAGCAGGGTGAAATTATATAGCCATTCCCACCTTTATAATCCACTGGCAAGCATGCAGGACAACAGAATAAACAACATATTAGATTACAATGGTCACAGGTTCACACACATACACACTAAAACAGTGTCAGGCACATTTTCTACAGTAAAGACCAGGTTCTATCAGAAGTAGATGAGAGGAAGAAGCAGCCTTGATGCAGTAAACATCAAGTAACAGTTGACTGTTATACTAACATCATGGTACTGCGGTGAAGAGTTAGGTGTTGTAAAAACAAAATGGAACATTTTACTACAACAATTCACAATCTGAAAGATTAGTATTATTGTTATCAGTGTAAACAGCAACATAACAAGTGAAACTTAAAGTGTTAAAACAGCAATATGTCATGAAATGTTATGTAATGTTGGACGTCTCACCCCGAACCTCATTTTTTCTCATTTCTATTGTCAAGTCAAGGCCAAACTCCCTGCTGGACGTCCCCTTCTGCCCTGCTACACACAGACCAGTCTCCTCCTCTACTTTTAGCAATTACACAGGCAGCTGCCTTGATAAACGGCCTCTGGCACCACTGTTGATACATACATCCCTCCGCTACACAGCGTATCCTGATTCAACCTGACCAGTAAAATACATCTGTCAAAAAAAAAACCTCGTAAATACTGTCTGTCAGGTCCTGGGCTGTAGTTGTAGTAACAGACCCGTGATATTAGGCTGCAGATGGAGCCGGGAAATGACACAACACTTTCACATGCTGAGAAACGCTTCTGTAGCATGAGTGACCCATCTGTCACAGTCATATCTGCCAGAAAAAACACACACGCTGAGGAAGTCGACTAGATAATTTATCCACGGCCGTGCGGCGAGCAAAGAGTTACCAACCAACGCAGCCACTAAAAAAGCCCTACGGCAGCTCCAGTGCTTTAAAGACACAGAGATTTACACAGATATTTTTATTTCACGAGCACAAGACAAGAAAACTCATGACAAAGTGTTTGGGTTTCCAGCGCTTGGTCATTTCCCTGGTCTCGTCTACACTTTACCTTGTGTGTGGCGAACTGTTCGCCACTCTAATGATCAAGGTGGTGCCTCTGGCAGCACGCTAATGAAAGAGCGTGCTAGTCAGTTGACTGGAGTGCCAAATCCATTTACTGCACTTTTCCACTGTTCCAACTGAAACAAAAGCCACCTTGATGTACTGTATCCGTGTCTCGGGACGGCTCTGACGCGGAGGAGTGCTCTGATTGTAAAATATTCATATTCGGTCAATGTGGTAGCTATTATTGTGGGAAGAGTCTCTAAAGTCACATCTGCTGTGTGTCTTTCCAGATATAATGTGATGACGTATCGGGTCACACTGTCCCTTCCTCTCTCTTCCTTACATCTCCTCCTCTGGCGTTTCTCTCCATGTGCGCAGGCATTCCAGCCCCTGACCTCACACTGACAGCTGACTTCCTCATGCCTGCCCACCCTCTGCGTCCCTCCTGTTTATCTCACCCATGTCTGGCCCGGGTTGTGAAAAGCAAGAGCTCTGTTTATCGTCCCTCCTCATCCATCCCCGCTCTGGCCCTCCGCTCCCTGGCGCTGGAACGCTCTGGAGACTTGCCCTAAGCCTGCCTAGCGACTGGCGGCTCACAACTGGAGCAAGAGTAGGAGAGGAAGGTGGGGAGGGGGTGGGGGGAAATCCCCAAGGTTAGCTTCCATCGACTTAGCAAGACAACCTCACTCCCTCCATGAGTTTTCCAAAGCAGATGGCCAGTACACGTTTGATGAAAACATCTATGGCATCAATAATAAATCAAAAAGCTGCTGAGGGGATGAATGCTGCGAGGTGATTGGCCAATGCTGTGAGGTCTGGGAGCAAAAAAAAAGGGTGGATTCCAACAGAAAGGTAAACGGAAACACATGTATCCCTGTCTGACACGTCCGACCGTCCAACTTGAGTGTCTGCAACTCATTGGTTCTGTCTCAGCAGGAGAGGCCATTAACGGCCGCTGTTACTGCTCAGATCCACATTCACATTCAGACACACACCTTCCATTTGACTGGTCACATAAGTGAAGTGGCTGCCGTCCTACCTTTAGAGGAGGAAGAGCTGCCATGGCGCTTGTTTAGGGCCCGTAGACCTTGTAAGGGAATGTCGCCGCCCTCCAGGACACTCTTGTAAACATGGCGGTCGCATTCTGGAGCCGCGGGCTCACTCGGGGATGATCCTCTGTCCTTCTCCACCTCCTCGCTGTGTCCAGACTTGCTCGAGGAGCTAGACAGCAACGAGAGGAACAGACAGCTAATCAAATGCAAGTCAAATTCACTCAGCAGAGTTGTGTTACATGTTTTTTATGATAAACAGAGGCACACAAATTGGGTAATGAGCTGTCATATGGTTCTTATTCAGCATATCTTGAGGTAATTCCTGTCTTCGCAGACTTGTGGGAGACAAAATAATCGGAGACAGAAAAAGTCAAACTTGAGAAAGCAACTGGAGAATTTGAAGGCTGATGTTGAGAGAAGGCACCGGCTTCCACACATATCTTGGCATAGCAGAGAGGCCAGCAGAACAGATCTCTATAAATATTCTCCGAACATTCCTGCATGGTGCATCAACCCCTGCCATGCACCTGTACAACTCTCAGGTTTACTCCCTGTCACCCTGCTCATGTGTTACTCACACCGCTCCTCTATCTGTGCACACAAACATGGTCATTAATCTGACACACTTGAGTGTAGGGCAAATACTGTATATAAAAACTCACACAAACTCCTCTCCCTGCTGTTGGAGAAAAGAGGAATCCATTTTCCTAAATGTGTTTTACATCTGCTCTGCTGCCAAGATAGAGTTTTACAAGCTTTGCACAAATGTATGGCTACATTACTCTCATAGTCCCCTTCCTCAACAAGAAGCTCTTTCATAGCTGTGAGGAAAAAACAACAACATGTGCACTGCTGAGTGCAGAGAGTCATTAAAATCATGTTGGGACTAGGTTTCGTACAAGAATTCACATAAATGCTCTACAGGAAACATAGAGTACAGGAGCCATGCAAGATTTAAAACGAGTCTCTGAGGGAAGGCGGCACGCTGCTTATTGCAGGTTAAGGATGAGGAGCTCTTTCTGAGTTCACTGAGTGCTGCATCTGAATTAGGATCACAGCTTCTGTTCTAAAGCTTAATATCTTCCATATAATTTGACAATGTCCACTGTTTTTTTTTAGTTTTTTTTTACCTTTTCTACCATTTTCTCGATGAGAATAACTTCCATGCACAGACAGTGGGTGTTCCCTTGACAGGCACATCTACTGAGAGGTTCATTCATTCGTCTAATGACACCAGACATGCACATATGGTTTTGCATTTTATAATTTTGCCCTGACAACCAAATGTCTCCGATTTCAAACGGACCCCGTAGGGAGAAAAAAAAAACAAAAAAACATCCTGCCCTAAACATATGTTCCTCTGGAGGAAGTCAGTTTATGACCAGTTTATGAGTTTTCCTTTGAAAAGTCGGAGTGAGTGAACCTCCATCGCTACTTCATCAGGAACCCTCTTCCTTTCAAAACTAACAACAAATCTGTTGATTGAAACCTTTGGATTGGGAACGTCGTTCTCTAAACAATCATCCATCATCACATAATGGTTGTAGCAGATGGAAAGAGAAACGTTTATTTTCCCTGGACTGTAGCGGGAGACAGTCACAGAGGCTCAGTCCTAAATTCCTTACATTTTATTGCGCAAGCAAAAATAGACAATGTCAGTCTCACAAGACAAACACAAGAGTGATGAGGAGCTCGGCGAGATTTGTTTTAGCACGAGTTAACATCATCCTTCATAATCCAGCTGCTGCTCGCCGTTGTATTCACACACCCATTCAGGAGGAGATAACGGTTTTTAAGTTATGCAGCAGCTGGGCGAGCTCCCTCTATCCCAGTGACATCCAGGTTGCTGTCTTTAAATAAATCACCACATAGCAGCTCTGTCTCCACGCTACAACCACCCAACCCCACCAAAAAAACACCACGAAACACACGCACAGAGGACACACTGTTCTGCTAGCTTTTTGCCTTATTAACAGGATCTCCTCAGGAAGCCGGAGTCCCCCTGCTGTAGGCGGGAGCACGCTCGACAGGCTGGAGAAATCTCTCCACTTTGACATTTATCCTCATAACATGGCAAATAATCATCTACATGCTGGAGGAAGGGGAAGGGAGATTTAAAAAAAGCACAAGAAGCATGGACTTACTACTGCTGCAGGTCAGAGGCTGTTTCCAGGGGGCTGAAAGAGGGGGCACTCTGCAACAAACCAAACAAAGAAGTCATTGATAGATCCACAGGAAGGTCTCCTCCAGCTAGAACAGAGGCAGGAGCATTAGCTATGGCCAGACTCTCTCTTCTCTTCCTCTCTGCTGTTCTCTCGCTGCTCTGGGTTTCTGCCTCGAGCACCCGGGGTTCTTAGCCTCTCTGGACTGGTCTTGGCATGGAGGGAGTAAGCGTGTGTTTTGGCCTGCATGCAAGTTGGAGAAAACAAGCGGCAGTGAGGAGAGAGGAGGGGAGGGGAGGGGGGAGGAGAGGGGAGGGGGGAGTGGGCGTGCATCGGTCAGGGGGGCGCCCATGCGGGGAGGGGGCTGTCACAGGCTCAGCCAATGGGCTGCTGTGTTCCCGTGAAGCCGTCTCTTTTGTCTGGTATTGAGTCACTCTCATTACCAGTGGACCAGACCAGGGACAATTAACCAGCTGGTGGTGCGAGCAGGCCGAATTACACACACACACACATTCACACACACACACACACACACTCACACTTGACAATCTATCTCACACACTTACAGAGACACAAACGCTTCCTGACAAATAGAACACAGTAGAGCATTTTCAGAAACATAATTATTTTTCAGAAACATAATTAAAACAATGTTATAAAAGACAAAGAACAAAAACATGAAGCGGAACAAATAAATCAAAGTGTAGAGGAGTATAAAAGGAGAGGTAGGTGTTACTGAGGTGCAGATAGCATCTTCAAAACACAGGGCTGGTCACTCAGTGTGGCAGCAGCACCCACTAGCATTTTGAATGGTTTAGGGCCAACTAAATTTAGCCCACTGTTTCTGTTGCTTTCCTCCTCTCGGACGTCACAGCAGGTAAAAATAACAGACGTGACACGGGCACTATGAATAAGAGCACAAGTGTTGTTTGCAAATACGATTGCACAATCCCTCATCCCAGCCAGCCCTGCCCTGCCCTGCCCCGCTCTTAATGCCACATCCACTTCCCCACGGCGCGGCCAAGCCTCCGCTTCCTACGCTGATGACCAGACAAGGAACATTCTCCGCAGCTCATTTGCCACAACATGCCTTTCCACTTAGTTGCCAGGGCAGAACTATCATTAATAACCTTTCAGAATAAATGCCTATCTTTATAAGAACAGAACATCAGGCTGGCAGGTCTGATAGTCGGGTCTATTTATAAAGCCAAATGTTCCATGTTGACTTGGAGAACGCACCGGGTGTCATTGAATAATCTGCAGCTCTTCCTTGTGTTGCTACGTCTTGTGAGCCCCCTCAAATCTGATATCAGGGGGAGAAGATAGTGTCCTCTGACACCCCTGAGTAATTGGGCTTACACACACACACACGCACAAATACACATACACACACTCACACGCCCACAGTGGAAAGTAAACAGGAAAAAAGCATGGACGGCTTATCTGAGTAAAGGAATGGAATCTTAATCTGGTTATTTACAAGATGCCTGATTAGTGTCAGTTTATGTGAACTTTCCTTTGTACAAAAGGGTAAAACTGTTAAATTTCAAACTAATCCTGCACTCATATCACTTAGTGTCACATTACTGTCATAGTTGCATGACTCCCTTTTTAATCCAGTTTAGGAAGTAAAGGGGTCAGACAGAAGGTAGGGGCGGAGTGATGCTAAAACGAGTTATCAGATGTAGACACACAGAGCATGAAAGTGCTCACTCAAAGTGTGAAGCGTCTGGCGCTGTGAACGGACATGACGGACGGCCTCAGTGAGTCAGTGGAACACCGATGACAACGTTTCTGCAGAATTTCATGTGCATGTTTCCTAACAGGTGCCCCTGGCTGCTCAGGGCTGCGGCTCCTGTGCGCCCGCTTTCATATTCAAAATAGCGATCATGAGTAGGTCATGGTAACATGAATCCCATTCTTTCCAGCACCTTATTTGTGTTGATATGTTCTCATGAAAACAAACAGCTCCCCCAGTGTGAGGGGCCTGTTATAGCCACGCGCCCCTCGTCTCATCTCCTGCTAAATGCTTAAAGGTAAAGGTTAAGTGTATAACAGAGGTTAAATATGAAAGCACAATGAGCTGGCAGGCTTACGGAGTTGCCTCCTTTAGAATATGTCAGGTGGTAGGGGGAGGCTCTGTGTAACTCGGCGCTGAGACACTGTGGCAGCGGCCCCCTCGTCAGCATATGCTCGACAGATGGAGTCACTCTGTCGGTTATAGGGGGCCGAAACGCTCTTCCTGACCGGAGCTATGTGTGGAATTCCAGCTTCAGCTGCAGCATCCGTGAGTCTGAGTTTGACCGTATAGCTGTGGCTGTCGCTGGAGGTGTCTCCAGGCTCCTGTTGAACCCGGAGCTTGTTAATATTAATCAAGAGGACCATTACTGTGATTATACACAGGTGTCACTCCTACTCAGTGGCTATTAGGTGACTATAAGAGGCTGTGAGTGGACCAGTAATGATGATTTGACAGGAGGAGGTGCAGAAACAGTGCAGTGAAGCTGCTCTTTATAGAGGCACTTTGTTGACAACTGGGTAATTAGTGGTGTGAAACCACAAGAAGTTATAAAAAATGAAGTTCAAAGGTATAAGATGGAAGAAGTTTCCCGTTATTATAATATTACTTCATTAGTCAAAGTGTTTTTTCTCAGCACTTCAGAGGTTATTAATAAGAACAAGAGCTAAGTGGAGCAGAGCCAGAAAGGCCCCGCTCCTCATTTAACTCCTGAGCACTGTCGTTTTTGTGGGACTTCCAGTCATATCTCTCCTCCAGTAACACAGAGAGAGTGACTACTGATATGTCAATCAAACCCCAATGAGCCAGTGTGTCTGGCTGAGCCTTAAGGTCAAATGCTGCACATACCAGGTGCAGCTTTAGAAGTGACTTTGACATTAAACAGGAGCCAGTCATCAAGCCCAGCTCATCTGGCAAACATCCAGGCTGCCATGAGACAGGAGTCGGCCGCCTCCACGGCTAAACCTCCTCCGCATATACACTAACCTGGAAACGGGAGGAGGCTGGCCCTGCGTCTGGCTGATGCTCGGACATGACCTCATGTTGTAGCTAGCGGTGCCACCTCATGTGATCCAGGGTGTGGTGGTGGTGGTGTGGCTCCGACTGACAGAGAGCGAGGAGACGCAACATCTGTTTGTGGGCAGCCAATGCCACAGTTGTCTGGTGCCATCTAAGACCTGAGGCATGGATTTGTCATGACACCGTATACTGCTTCAACATGCCTGCACCACTTTGGATATTTTGGTAAATCTGCTAGATGGCAGACGGGCAGCAATTATTATTTCAAGGGCCTGGGATTATCCTGGAGCCCAGGACTCGCGCGGACTGCAGCCTCTCCAAGTGAAGAGTGACTTCTGGATGAATCACCCTGTGAAGGCCTTCGGCTCACGATATGAATTCTATCTGGCAGGGCGCATATGGAAATGAAGGAAACAAAGTGTTACTCTCGGGTGTTGAGTTAACGGCATCAGAAGAGCAGAGCTGCAGCCACGTTTGGCAAGAGATCCCAACATCCTGTTGTAAAGAAAATATGAGTGTGATAAACTCAGAACAGCCCTTTAATTGGTCCTTCCACAGACACCTATGCTGCAATAGGAGCGCAATAAATCCTGATCAATAATCAGCCTTATTAAACATTAATCATCCCAACTGCAGAGGGACAGGAGCCACAGCTAACGTCGGGGGGTCAGAGTGTTTTTGTTGTCTGAGCTGATCGTGCTCACTCAGCCTCACAGATACAAATAAACCACTGAGAGATACGTTTGAAGAAGGCAAAAATAGATCTCAGTCGACTATTTTAGAGACTGCTGGGGGATAAAATCCTTTTAAATTCTATGTGGTGATGAGGAGGAACAGCAGCAACAACTTTGCAATAGGTTTGCTGCCGATATACATTCAGAAAAATGTTTAGGGTTAAACAAAAAATACAATAATGATGAAAAAACAGGTTCATAACAGGTTGTTTTCATAAAACCACATTGTTGGGACACATGGTAGTAAATTTAGTTCAAGAGGAAATACATTTTCTTCTTGAGCATGCTGTCACATAAGTTTTGTTTTTATGTGCACGGTCAATTAAAAACGAAAATGATTTGGGGCAAGATTTGCAGGTGAAAGTGGGAGTAGAACTGAGAGTAGTCCTTACAGACAGACACGGGTTGTTTAGGCAATTACTTGAACATGGATGTTATCACATGCAATGAAATACAATATACTGTCACTTTGAAGACAGCGACCACTTACCGCTTTGTCAAACTCCATCTCTGAAAAGAATTTATACCAAGGCTCATTCTCTAAATCTACATCTTCTGGACTTACATCCTGAGTCTAGGGGCATGGCAACAGGAAGAGGAGGAGAAAGACAAAGAGAAGACAGTTCAGACAGCACAGAAAATACACACCTGTGCTCATGAGCCACATCAGACACCTGATATCTGAAGACACCTGTTGGTTTCTTTTAGCAGATTAAAGGATAGATTCACATTTTCAAGTTGTAATAGTTTGATGTTTGGGGAAAAGCTAATTAGATTTTTTTTTGCAGAGGTTAAGAAGTGGATTGATGCCACTGGAGCAGGCTTGGAACGATGATTACATAATATTTCCTCTGTTCAGTGACATATATTTATACTCTTATATGCCTTAAAGGGATAGTTCAACATTTACATTACGAGACAGAGTTGTTTTAGAGGTAAATTCATGCAAAACAGCTGATGCACGCTCCCGTCAGGGGTAGTTTTTCTGCAAGCAGTCTCTGCATTTTCCTCAAAACCATCGCTGTCTCGTAACGTTCTGTTATTATCTCATAGCGTGGTGAATGTGCAGGTCACAACTTGTCCTCGAGAGCGTTTTGGAGTTGTTGGATTGTGTATTTGATGAGGTTGATGAGGGAAACCAAGAAATCCCATTAGCCTCCATAGCGTAGCTCTAAACAGCTCGCGGCTCTGCTCCGTCGTTCTAAAAACAGCTTGCAATGACAATTAAAAGTAACGAACCTACTGCTATGACAATAGGGATTATGGCAATGGGCCAATTTGCCAAAATGTTGAACTATCCCTTTAAGTTTAAAATATAATACAGTTATATATGATTTGAAAAACACCAGATAAATGGTATAATTATATTGTGACCTCCCACTCCTGTCATAATATTGTATATTGTGTTTATGTGGGCTGGACTGTATGGAGATATTAACACTTGGATATTGCCAAAGCCTAGACTGGAAACAAGGGGAGACAGAGGACAGCTGAGGCAGCCTGGCTCTGTGGAACAGCAACAGCAACAGCCTCCAACCTCCAACAGAAATCAGCCTAAAAGCATCTCTAAAGCTCCCTAATTAACATGTATCACCTCATTTTAATAATGTGTACTGAAACCTCGTGCTCACTCCAGGATGTCCCTGCGCCTAAGTAGTGGTCTGGCACTTAGCTCCTTAAACAAACAGAATTAAACATGTCAGTTGTCAGGCTTTGGAGGCACTGGCAGGTGGATGCTGTTAACAGGCTAGCTGTTTCCAGCCTGTGTGCCAAGCTAAGCTATGTGGCTTCTGGCTCTAGCTGTATATTTCATGCAGGTGGCATCAATCTTCTCACTGACCTCTGGACAAGAAAACCCACAAACAAATTAAATGTTGAAAATGTTGAATGTTGAAACTATTCCTTTGATATGATACTCACAAACCTACATGCACAGTAAGAAAGCTACAGGTCACTGTACTTGAAATACAGAGAGGGATTTTTTGACAGATAAACATCTGATTTGGTTGCAAAGCCGTAATATTAGCCTCAGCTTAAAGCACTGATGCAACTATTCTCGGCTGTTCGTGTATGGACAGGAACATGCTGGAAAATACGCTTGAAAAATATGAATCTACCCTCTAAGAGACTCTTACAAAGAAGTGCAGTTGATGTGAACTATATATTTATTGATTTCATCTTATTCTATGTAATCAACAGACATATTCTGACAATGACCAACAAAACATGCAACCCCACTTTTAGGTGTCATATTTAGACCAATGCAACTTAAAGTAAAAAAAAAATCAATAAAATAATGGAGCTAATGATGAGAAATGACCGGCTCCAGCACCAAGGACACTGACCTGACATTACTGAAACCACCACAGTCCATTACTTTACAGCGGTCCCAGGATGAACTGGAGCCAACAGTAATGAGTTTGAGAGTTTGTTGGCCCTGGGATCAGGTCAGATCTTGGCTAACGACATCTATTAGCATGATGTAATTGAGTATTTGACAAACAATTATTACATAATCAGCAAACTACTTCATGACAATACTGCACATCCCCACGTCCACTGTTACGCAATAGGGACATATGAGGAATACGAGCCTCTCTCTTTAGTAAAAATTACATTGTACATATAGGCAGCAGCTGCCAGGACTCTTCTATATGTTGCACAGCTTATCCAGACAAGACAGCCCTCAAGGACACTGAATAAATGCTGCAGCTTTAGATTCAACACAGAGAGTTCAGGCTAGAGACCAAAGTCAGAAAACACACAGGATCCAGGGCTTTGTTTTTTTTTTTGCATTCGCTGGGATCCTCTCACTCTGAGCTGATTCAGCCCAATAACCTTAAATTGAAGACAGGAAGACAATGGCTATCCTCCTTGTAAGTGATACCACCCCCCCCACCCGCCCGCCCCCCTCGCTGTCAGCCAGGATCATCTGTCGCCGCAACAGGACACCCTTTAGGAATGTGGTGCACATGGCGATTCACGCTACACATACATCGCCTCCTGAGCCGCTGGGGGAAGCTGCCATAGATACAGAGGTGGTGGGTGAGAGGAGGAGGAGGAGGGGGTTCGGATGGTGTGCTGAGGGTGGGGGGGGGGGGGGCAGCTCGCACAACATGCACACATAAAGAGAGAGACAGAGACAGAGAGAGGGAGGCAAACAGGCAGGCGGCTAGCATACCGTTCGCTCCAGCTTCAGCACCGACGATTTCCCCGGCTCGTATTCAAAGATGCTCTTGGGCTCGGCGCGGTACTTCCTGGTGTCTACCTTTTTATCCGGGGGCTCCCACTCGTTCCTGTGGAGAGGCGGGTGTCAGGGAGGGGTGGTGATGTGGGATGGGAGAGAGCCAATCCTTATCAAGTAGTCTCCATGGCAACCGGCATAGGCTAAGATGTTTTTTTTTAATTTAAACATGACGTCTGTCCTCATTATCCCTGCTCTCTCTCTCCCTCTCCTCCGCTCCTCCTCTCTCTCTCTCTATCTCTCTCTCTCCCTCTCTCTCTTCCTCTAATGATGATATGACTGAAAATCCAATTCATGGTTGAGTCAAATCAGTAATTCAATCAGGTAAACCAGATTGGTCCCAGTGACAAAAAACAGAACGCCTCATTTCCCCGAGAGAATTTCTTAATTCACAGCCGACGCTTAAATTACTGTTCAGAAAATCACTGAAGTCTGACTCTTAAATAATAAAAAAACAAAACACAGATCGATCTTACACCTGTTCACACCACACAAACACACACACACCGACAAAAACATTGCATGAGTGAAATCCTCAAGGAAATCCAGGAGCAGCAGCAGCAGCGTTTATTACACCCTTACATAAAACTGAGGAAGGAGGAAGGTCAGGGCTCCACATGTCATCTGCAGTTTATCCTCCATCACCTGTCCTCCTTCATCACGCTATCACTCATTTCTCTGAGAGGAGATCATCCTGTGTCAGTGCTGACACGTGTGTGCGTGTGTGAAGCTCAGATTTGCCCAACCAGAAAGGGGAAGTGTCTTTCCTGTTCTGTTGTGCACGGTCATGTTTCGTTACATAAATCTGCAGCGTGTGTGTGTGTGTGTGTGTGTGTGTGTGTGTGTGTGTGTGAACAAAGAAGAAAACAAAATGTCACAAGACACTTTTTTTTTCTTCCTGGAAGTACTGTAACGTTAAAGTCACAGTGAGAGAACATGCTCATTGTAAACACTCATCTACCATCACGGGCCATGGGTTCATATATATCATGGGAGCTCTGCCTGTCAGAGAAGCAGACATAAATAGGATTTTTTCTGGTCGTGTGGTTGTATCATTTCTATACCTTGTTGTTGAAAGTGTGATGGGATGTAAACAGCTGGAGCAGGTGAAGGTCACTAACCTTTTGGCAGAAGGTTTGAGGGAAGAGGAGCGAGTTGGCACCGGCATGGAGCGACCTCTTGAATCCACCTCTGCGTCGCTTTTTGACCGTGGGACCGATCTCACTGAAAACGGATACATAGAGTAAATCAATGGGTGAAACTTAGACACATTAACATAACCAGTATTGATATATATAAACCCAGACCTACAACTCACCATCTTCCAAGTAGCCAAGTGGGGTGGGGCCATCCTCTGAAAGAAAGAGGCAGAAAACATTCAAAAGTTGTTTATTATCATTTTGTAAGTGTGCCAATCTCAGCTACTTGAAAGGTAATCAACACAGCACAACGCTAAATTATTCAAAGGCTTTAAAAACACTTTTTCCAGTGTTTGTCCTCCTGCCTCACACCTTCCATTAGGCTAGGCATCAAATTAAATCAAAGTGTGTCAAATCAAAGCGTTTTACAGGAAGCATTACTGAGGGATCTAAAACGGGATGTGAGCGTCAATGAGCATCAAGGCTCTGAATAAGTAATGCACTGTAAAGCAGGAACGCCACAGCTGGCACAGCCAGAGTGAGCCCTGCGTATAAGTTATTTATTATCTTTGAGATAATATTTACAGAGTCAGATCAGTCACAACGACACATGGAGGGCCTTTGTGTTGAGCTGAGACTGAGAAACCCAAAGAGGACGTCTGGCAGCTCCTCCTCCTCTGAGATGAACAGATCCAACAACACAAACTCTAAACCATCCACAACTTAACGCCAATCACTAATTGGTGGAGCTTATTATGAACAACAAACACTGAGGCCTCCACTAAGCCCATGATTGTCCACAACCTCAACGCAGGACTGCAGCAGCACCTAGTGGCCGTGACCCTATACTGCATCCCAGTCACAGTCTGATCATGTTCATGAATTAGCATATATAAACAAGAAACTGATAATATTAGATGATTAATAGAAAAAAACAGAAGTCAAGCTATTCTGCAGCTAGTTTTCAGTTGTTACGATACTATAGTAATAGTTTGGTAGAATTACACCACAAGGTTTCGTGCATCCTAATTATCAACACACATACAGTACAGGAGCAATGACAAAGAAGAGAATTTGTCCGATCTGTGTTTTCCAGTCTGTGTGACACTTTTATTTAAATCCAAATCACTGATTGGGATCAAATGTATTTGTGCCACTCATACCATCAAACTCTAACATCAGGATCAGCACGAAACTTGCAATGTACTTAGAACTGATAGAAATAGTTACTCTACTGTGAGGAATGGAGGGAAAAAGATTAGTTTAAAGGTCCCATATCGAATTAAGTGATATTTCAGTGTCTTTTTGATTATAAATGCCTTAAAAACCAGCCGTCAGGATTTCTGTGTCTTAGTGATGTCACAACGAAGCAGGATTTGGTTTCACAGAGCGTGAAATCTGCTCTATTTTTATTGGATCACTCAGAGCGTGGAGGCGCTGTGCTGGCTGACACCAACCTGTTGTCACTAGAGCTCCAGACAGAGGAGATGGAAAACTGCACCGAGATGGTTTTTGGTTCAATAAATCTATGCAAGTGATGACAGTGTGTGGGAGCTTTTTCTTATGGTTCTTAAAACCACAAGTATATCTTATGGATCAACATTTCAAATAAAACACTGGGGGAGTGTAAAATATGGGACCTTTAAATCCTTTCAAATACTTAGGACATCTTCAAGGTTATGTAGTTTTGTACTTCACATGGGATCAGTATCACAGCTGAAGTATTTGAAAGGGCCCGGGATGGCTGCAGGTTAGTAAAGCTAACAAGAGTTACTGCCATCGGATACCTTTTGATTTCATCTGAATGTCATAGTTCTCAGGGAAAATGTAGGTGGGGCGGTAAGGGTTTTCCTCAATAGGCTCTGAGCACAGTGATGGAGAGACAGAGGACAACGTGACATAACATACAAACACATATAGGAACATACACAAGGCTTGGACACAACAGAGAAACATGACAGGAAAAAGTGATCAAACATACAGAGTGGAAATGATGATCAAGTCTTACCAGGTATTTTGTGTATCTGTTTGAACATTGTCTTATACCAGTCTTTGGACTTTTCAGTGTTCTGAAATTAAAATGTGGACATTTTCAATCAATAACAAATCAGTGAATAACAAGTTTTTCCACTTCGAGCAGGAGGAGAGCAAACATTTTGTCTAGCTACTAACTTTAACACTGGCTGCATTTCATTAACATGTGTCAGTTCCAGTGCTAGAGTATTTGTCTATGCCAAGCAACTTTGATTACTTTTGCAGTTCAGTTATACATGTGGATTTCTGTTACGTCAATAATTTTCTATTTCTGAATTCCCCTCCTAGGCGGGATTAATAAAGTATTTTCTATTCTATTCTAATATCTCCTACAATGTATGCTTTTCTATTAGAAAAATTAGATCAACATTATTATAATGCAAGAAATGTGTTTTATATACTTCACTGTAACATCATGTGTTCAATATGAGAACAAAACAGCCATTAAACCTCTGCAGTCTTAATCTGACGGTAGGTGTTGTCGCTCACCCGTACAGGCACAATGGGCCTGTTGAGAGGACTGAGGACAGGGGAGTGCAGTGACAGTCGCAGCCTCTTCCCATCCATGTCAGGGACAGGACTCACTGAGTCTCTGCCAGGATCAGGGCTTTTGTCTCTCTCTGGGGTTGTTTCTGTTAAAAAAAAAAAAAGTCAGACAAAATGTTCACAGCAAATTTAAAATGACACATAACACATGGGACAAGTTCAGTCAGGGATCTGGTGCGAGAGTTAAAAAGACTTGCAGGTGACATGTCATGGACCACATATTACCACAAATATTCATTCTGACATGAGGAAAACACAAGTGTGATTATAACATTAACAAATCCTGCATCTTTCATCCCCAGGTGGACTTAAAGCCTGGACTCTGTTTAGTTGATTTCCTCTTTGTCCCAGTGGGCTTCCTGCATTTTGTGATTATCTGCCCACTGCAATTAGCTGCACCTGTGACTCGTTAGCGACTGCCCCTCTGTGTGTGTGTGTGTGTGTGTGTGTGTGTGTGTGTGTGTGTGTGTGTGTGTGTGTGTGTGTGTGTGACCTCTTTCTTCCACAGTGTGTCTGTTCCCTTTGATGTTTCTTTGTGTTCTTATGTAAGTGCAACCCTCATTTCATACTATAGCGTAGTGTTATACTTTAAACTGAGGCCACAGCTGATAAATATAGCACAAAGCCAAATGCTAAAACCTACTGAGTCAGTCAGTAATAAGTTCTTAACAGTGCTATTTAAAAACAGCTAACATCAGCCATTACAACTGTAGCACCTAATGTACTATGTAATGAAGTAAGGATGTGTTTTATTGCTGATGAGCTGAATTGAAACCATTGTCGACGTGACTGGTGCGACCTGTGGTTTTCCTGCTAACACAATTCAAAATATCAACTGTAACAAAAGGATTGTTGTGATGTGTGTGTGTGTGTGCGTGCGTGTGTGAAATACTAATTATCAACCCACACAGAGTATCTGAGGGCAGCATATCCTGTGTCAACACCAGTTTATACACATATATGAGTTGTTCTACTTTGTTTTGCACCACAAAACTAAGCAAATAGTAACACTTGAGATATGACATTACATCTTTATCTAATAGACACTTGGCAAGAGATGGCAACAAGTGATTTGTGAAGCTGACAATGCAGTCAGCATCCAGAGAAAAGAAAAAAACAAGAACAACTCAAAACAACAGTGCTATCGATACAACTGATAAAACCTAAGTCATCTACAAACAGCACGCAGGCACAGGCAGCAGAAGTCGGGGTAGGAAACACCTATCAGCATCTACAGTGTTATCTCATGCATTTCTAACATCCTGTTGTGATGTTATCTGCCCAGTCCCACCCTCCCCCCAAGCGAAGACTCATACACAGCTGCAACCAACATCCTCCAACCACTGCACCCACTCAAATACTAAACTGCATGGCAAATGAATAAACTGTCAGTGGTCTGATTTGCCAGGACCTCCCTCTGGTAAATCATTCGCCTCTAGCGGTAAATCATTCCCCTTGTTCTGCTGAGGAAAAGGTTAAAAGATTGGATCATCCTCCCTTTAAACATGGGGGATGATGTGGTGCATTGTAACCACTGGACATTTGGACATTCAGGTTTTCCATCTATGACCACATGAGCACTGGGCCACTGACTTTCACACTGCAGCGATCTCGCTACTTCAACTACAGAACGTCGCTGCGCTTTTCTTTTTTTTTGGTAACAGACAAGAATGATGACATCACAGTGCAATGCGATGAATCTAATGTTAATTTAAACAGACGTATTTTTGGCTTCTCGTGTGTATTTCAGATAATACAAACAAGCAGAGAGAGTGAGTTGGAGACAGTGACGGAGAGAGCAGCAGACAGGCCAAGATGAAGCAGCAGGAGAGGGAGGGGAGGAGAACGGATCAGCCAAAATGTGACACAACTTTGCAGGAGAAATGCTTTAAAGATTACACTTGTCTCCATTACTGCCCCTCCTCGGAGGGTGTCTTCTGTTTCTACTGCGCTCAATACTCTGCAACACAATCAGTCAGCTTACTTCAAAAGCACATTCTGCATTTTTGTCAAGACTGATTCTCAAAACCAGTGCTCATAAAAACAGCCGATTCACGAAGCAGCTGTGATGATGATGACACTGGTTGAGGAGCCAAGGCCTGTTGCTGTGAAACTACTGTATCATGCAAACCTGAGAGACAACTGCATCACTCCTGCTTCACAATTTCATGCACGTATAAAGTATGAGGAGTACCTGACAGAAACTGTCTGGGGGGGGGGCACTGTGGAGCCATTAGCCACATCAATATGCAAGACCCATAAAACACTTTCACAGGGTCTGACGTGTGTGTAAGAGTGTGATAAGTTTTTGAGTGTGTTTCTCAAAAAAAGTGTTAACAGAGCAACTACAACAGGGAGCACTGCTCAGGCCCTGATGCTAATAAACTGACACAAACACAGATCACATGATCAAAACAACCGACTTGCCTTCACTCAAGAATAACGCTTTTTCAAAACAGACATGGTCATAAAACAAGACAGGTGAGAGGGGGTCATGTTATGATTCCTAGACCAAGAACTAATGCCATGAAAAAGAAAAAAAAGGTTATGTTTAGAGACATTTCTGGTTGGAATAAGTTGCCATATCACAACCCAAGCAACAAGTAAAGAAAGTAAAAAAAACAAACAGCTAAAAAGGTTATTCTTGGGTAAAGGCCTGACGAATATGTGACCTGTTTTTGCTGAATTTGTTTTATGAAATTGTTATCTCAATGTATTTGGTAACTTGTTATAAATTTGATTGTTGGCAGGTGTGTGTACTTGTGTGTACTTGTGTGTGAGTGTGTGAGTGTGTGAGCGTGTGTAGGGGGGAAATTAGTGATGAAATTGTATTCATGCATGTATGTACGTAAAATATTATTGTAATTTGGATTTCTATGCATGTTTTAACATGGACCCCAGGAAGAGTAGCTGTTGCAGGAGTAACAGCTAATGGGGATCCAAATAAACAAATACGCACGCATCATTACAAATATCTATTTGATATCTTCAACAAGCCCCTGGTGCATACCTTTCAAATGAGAAAGATGCTTTTGCTGCACTGTTGTGAGAAAAAGACAAGACACAGACAAGACAGTGAAATGTGACTAAAAAGTGAAGCACAGAGAGAAAGACAAGGTTAAAGGATCACAGACAGTAAGACAGACAGACAGACAGACAGACAGACAGACAGACAGACAGACAGACAGACAGACAGACAGACAGACAGACAGACAGACAGACAGACAGACAGACAGACAGACAGACATATTAATACCGTATGTTCATGTGTGTTATGTCACAGACTGGTGCGCTCACCTCTGTTGTGCTGCAGCAGGACTAAGGTGGGGTTAACTGTGCTCGTGCAGGGATACGCAGAGCCGGGCGACACTGTCATACAGTTGTGAAGGTCAGTGAAGGATGGAGCCTGGTTTTCTTTTATGCTTTCTGGCGAATTGGCCTGAAAGGGACAGAAAATGTAAAAACTTTAAAATCCTTAATTAAAGACCTTAAAAGGAGGAGACCACACAGTCCTCATAATTGTTAAACCGCAAAGAGCTGAGCAAAGATCCGGAGTTAAATGGGCTGGAAGTGAACGTACCTGGCACTGAATGTTGTTTACAGGAGGTAAATCAGCTGTGATGCTGCTGCCTCCCTCTGCCAGTCCTGCTTTAGAGCTGTCTCCATTAATCTGACTCGTCCAGCCGCCTGAAAAGAGTCCAGAGCTCTCTCAGTTTGGCAGAATAAAAAGCACTGAGGATGATACTGAAAAGTACAGCATTTCCGTGAACTTATCACACCAAAACCAGAAAGCCATAAGAGCTAATTGCTGATCAAATAAATCTCCATTTGTGTCCGTTGGGTGTGAATGATTTCTTTTGGTGGTTTTCATGCACAGAGTTGTTAATATCCCCTGAAAAAGGAAGAAAAAAAAGAAAAAAAGATTCTCCCACAATCTCTGAACTTTGTCATCAGGACAAAGCGCCCATTCACTCCGCTGCATAGGCCGTTTGTTCCAATGGCCTTTATATTCAGTCTCTACAACAATTAAAGCATCTCCCCAAAAGCCTTGGCCGGCCTCCAGTCCGGTTCCACTGTGCTCTACGCAACAAACAAGCCCACAGTCAAGGCCCCCTGCTCCAAAGTGCAGTGTGGGCAGGCCACAACAAAAGAGCCCTTTGATGCTCTCCTGAAAATATGAGCAATCGCCCTTTATCACCACTCTGAGTGTGCCCAGTGACTTAGCACAGATTTCAAAACGTGGCGAGTTATATAATCCTGACATCAAAACAGAGCTGTGGAAGGCACGTGAGGAATCCTTATGATGAAATGTTTTCTAAATGGCAGCAACATTCACATCCTCCGTCCACATTCTGCAGCTGCTCCTGCCTCTAAATACTTTTCTCATCATATGGAGAGGATGTTAGGAAACAGCTGTGACTCACTCGGCGCTGTGATGACGTTCGGCTCTTCGCTGATGCAGCCCTCGTCGTCTATGTGGACCAGGGTGGCCCTCAGGGTCACGACTCCTTTGCCTTTGCACACTCTGCTGGGGTCCAGATCTGCACACATTCAAAAGAAGAGTCTCACTTCCACAGCTCTTCATTGTTCAAGGCAGAGCAGTGTCATTTTTCTGTACCGTCAGTGCTCGCCTGCCTCAGAGCTGCAGGGAATCCAAGTTATCACTACCTCACGGCCCAAATCACCAAAATAGAACTGTAACATCAAAAGCAGGTCACTAATTTAATATCCTGTAGTGCCATAAAACTAATTGCCGTGATCACACCATCAGCGCTGGAATTAGAGCGGCTGGAACCTAACCAACCGCTATGTTGTTTTTTTTTGTTGTTGTTTTTTCAGGTTATTAAAGTGACACCTCGTTATTGACAAATGGGTTTTTAAAAGCATCCGTCTAAGTTTACTTTGCGGGTATGAGGTGTCCCACAGTTGCAGGCGCTGAAAGATTGATGAGGGCGGAGGGATACGTCACCTGAGGCAGGAATCAGGTCAGGAGAACCCTTCATGGTTTTCAGGGGCGTGATCTTGACCTCGCAGGCTGCTCGAGGACGTGAAGGGACTGAAAGATACACACACAGATACAGAAACAGGAAGACATTTTTATGTGTGTTTAAAATGTTATACAAATATCAGTTAAGGTAAAGAACAAAGTAAAACATATTACAAGAGAGATTCACCACGCTATGAGATAATAACGGAACGTTACGAGACAGAGTTGTTTTCAAGGCAAATGCAGAGAGGTGGTTTTGCATTAATTTACCTCGAAAACAACTCGAGGTAACAACTTTCGTTATTATCTCATACAGTAGCGTGGCCAATGTGCAGGTCACAACTTGTCCACAAGAATGTTTTGGAGTTGTTGGATTGCTGAGTTTGATGAGGGAAACCAAGAAATTCCATGAGTCTCCGTAGCATAGCTCTGAGCAGCTTGCGGCTCTGCTCCGCCGTTCTAAAAATAGCTTGCACCGACAATTAAAGGTAATGAACCTACTGCTATGACTATAGGGATTATGGCAATGGGCCAATTTGCCAAAATGTTGAACCATCCCTTTAAGTGCTTATTCATACTGTATATCTAACATGCATTATTTACTACTCATCATCACCTATTCATTTAAGTAAATAGTAAAACTGTTCATCGTATAACAAGTACAATATGCAGTGGCCAGCACATTTAACCTTAAGCAGGTGTTTAACATCTCTTTGGCCTGGAAGACACAGTTACATAATCATAACATAACATCAGTGAGGTTCAGTGAGGTATGTGATGTAGTTAGGCTGAGAGCTGAACTTACTGGGGGATGCTCTCGGTCTTAGACCGCCCTCTGCTGGAGAGCTCTGAAAAAGACACACAACACAGAGACTTGAAAAGTGAAGTCAAGGAGTGGGTATCTGGAGAGGGTACATAAATCACTGTGGGTTACGTAATTTAAAATGACCCAGCAGATAAACAAGAAGCAACACAATCAATCAAAGATGATCACATTTGGTTTGTTTCTCCCACCGCAGGGCCGAAGGCAGAGAAGTGTAGTGACTCATCGTTGTCTTAAGATTTTCTGTTTCACTTCACTATGAACATTTATTGAGAAACTAATGGAAATCCCCAGCAGGTGTCACCCCCTGCAGATAGAGTAGCCTACATTCACTGATGTGTGAGATCTCCAGACCGGTGCTTTGCTGCAGTGTTGGCTTGCAGCATACACTGTTGTTTATCGAGTTGCAGTATTACACATAGAGAAAAACTTCCCCATATAGAGATGTCTCGACTGTAACTTCCACTGTGGAGTCAGTGCATCGTCAGATGTAGTCAGGGCCCACGAGCGGCTAATGAAATTGTGGTGGAACTCTGGTTGGGTTACACAATGAAATGAGATACAACACAGTCAGACAGGAAGGCTGTGAACTTCAAGTCATCTGTTAAAATCCAGTCTACATCACACAGAAACTCCACATATTATTTGTTTGTAATTGAAAACTGACCTGACAAAATACAGTAAGAGCTGGAGATATATCATTAATAAGAAATAAGAAAAATCTTTCAAATAATAATAAAAAAAAGCAATAACCTCTACTGTTTGATACAACAAACTAATATCTTTAAAGATATTTTCTTCCATCTAAAACTCATCTCACCAATATTAAAAGTCGAAGCAAAGGGAGGAAACAGTGGCACAGATCAGATCACTGCTGAAGAATAATAATAAAACTCCAGTAATAACACTCCAATGCAATAATATGACAGTGATGCCTATAAATATGAGGCCAAAAACAGAAAGATCCCTACGTGCAAAGTGAATTCAAACACATGCTGAGGATGGCGACAGTAATTAGTTAAAGCTCAGTTAAGACTCCGTTAACTCAGTGGGTGGTCCTCTCAGTCACTGAGACTTTAATTCTGGTGACGTCTCCCTTTGCGTGACGCTTGCAGCTCTTTCACATTTTGCGAGGAGGAGGTTTGCGGCCTGCATCGGACCTCACATATGAAGTCAAAATGTAATCTGCGTTCCCCTTTAAGGACGAGCAGGGAGGGCGTGAGAGAGAGAACAAACAAAATGTTAATCTGAGCTGCATCAGTAGAGCGACGCAGAGGCAACACCAAGGCCACCAGAAAAGTAGCTGTGAAACACTTCCCATCACTCGGCCGGGCCTCCCATTGTGCTCGGCCAGCACGTCTAATTTAGGAGACATCCCCATTTAAAATGCAGTGGAAAGGGCTGATTGAGTCAAACACACACACACATGGACACTCATGCATGAATACAAACACACTTAAACAGTATTTTTAATCCATCTGGTATCTATTCTGATATAATTTTTTAACCTGCTTCTTGTTATTGCTTTGCTTGTGTGCGTGTGTTTGTTTGTGTGCATGAGTGTGCACTCTGTTTATACATGGCAGTAAATAAGCCAACCTGCAGAACACGCAGGGGACTGATGTTCCAGCTGGAAACCTCCACAAATAGGCCTAAATGGATGAGGGAAAATGGGAGGAATTCCAAACAAACCCCATGGGGCCATGAGGCAAAAACCTTTTAAAACATCTTCCAGAGCCGGAGCGGAGCCGTCCCACAGCATCAAAAACTTTGTGTATTTATTTCCTCGCTTTTTTAGTAAAAACCAACTGGCTTCCTGACCCCCTGCATCCCAGAGAGGCGATGCATCCATGATCTCACTTCCAAAAACCATTAACAGACATTCCTTCGAGGAGCTCTACACTGATCTCAGCCCTTCTTCCATCGTATCCTCGGATGAACCCCCAGTATTAGCGAATATACTGCCCAGTGGAAAGAGAAACGTGGGAGTATATGAACCTCTCACTTATAATAGATAATGGGACGATGACAGCTCGCACCGTTCGGTTGGCTGTATAAACACAGGAGAGCAGAGATTACCCTTGGCCTTTTTAGGAATAGATGCCTCCGTGCAGAGAGGAGAGCAGCGCAGGAGCTCTGGACCAGCCTGCAGCGCCCGGGGGCCAAGACAAACAGGAAAATAAAGTAGAGGCTTTATCGGCCAAACTCTTGTAAAACTGCAGTTTACCTAAACACACCATCATCCCATATAATCAGAGAAACCCTTAGAAGTCTCGCCTCACAAAAACAGTCAATTTGGCCCAAAAACAGATGGATATGAAGTCAAAGCGGGGGGCTCAAAGTTCAGCAGATAGTGAGATAAACTGAGAAGATCAAAGGTCACGTGTGTTTAATTGATCTGGTGTCGTTAGACTAGATCTGTGAACTCTGAGAGGTGTGACTGACAGTGCGTCTGATCGTATGTAGAAGCCGTAACTTCTCAAAAGTGAAAAACCCAGAACAGAGCAGGTGATGTTCATGTCACAGAACGATCATAAAAATAAAAAAAAATCACAGCCAGACAAACGTCCTCTCAGTTAGTGATGTGTGTATCGATACTTCCAATACCAAACGTGTCCGTTTTAGGATCAATACTCATAAGAAAGTATCAATACTATATCCAGTCTACACTAATCCGGGGTTAACAACTATTTTTATCACAGTAGACCGTTATTTTGCTACTTACAGGACATATTCCCCGCCGGTTGGAAGGGACTACATCTGCTTTCACCTCTGAGGCGAACTATGATTGTGTAAATTAATCCGCACACACAGCCACACACGCGTCTCACCTCATAGACCTAATGAGAGCAGGATTAAAGTTTGGATGTTATTCTTGAGAAAAAGTGTTGATAATGAAAGAATAAGAAAGATAACCTGTGATTTATTTGCTGCTACCTCAGAAAAATTTCAGAATATTCCTTTAAATGTGAATTCAAAGTAGTCCTCAAAAGTACGCCCTAAATTAACAAATGTTCCTATATTTATGCCATATAATTGTAGGAAATGCACTTTCCCACATGCATTTCATGTCTATTTCTCAGTGTTTTATTGCCACTGACAATAAAACTAAACCAAAGAAAGGTAGTCTGTGTTTTAGTGTCATTGCAAAACTACAATTTGAAACTGTCTGTTTTTTTGTTCTCTCTTCATACATGAAGCTTTTGTAAAATGTAGCTATATCGATATCGGCAACACCACCTTTGGTTATATTTGGTATCGGATCGGAATGAAAATCAGTGGCATCGCACATCACTACTCTCGGCTCAGACCAGTGTGACTGTCAAGAAGCTGGAATACACAAACCAGATGATTCATCTTGTTTACAATTTCCTTCCACTCAACTATGTGACACACACACACACAGAATGACTAAAATACTTTTTCCAAAAGGCTGCGATCATCCGCCAGCATCTGTGTTGATCTAGAGATACATTACCTACCCGATGATGTGAGTCCTTCCTTCGTCCTCATGCATCAGGTCCCTCTGAAGCCCCCCCTGAGACGTCTGGCTGAGCTATGAGGGTCCCATCCAGGGGGGACGGTCCCAGCTTTGACCTTGACCCTCGCTATGTAGGGGGCCTGTTTGTTTTTGAGAACAGGCGTGCCCAGATGGAGCTGTCACCACATGCCACCTGGGAATGTGGCACCCACTCAACAGCTGTGCAGGCTACCATATGAAATCCTCGTCCACCAGCGGACGAGAGACAGACAGAGAGACGGGGGGGGACAGACTGACCGCGGGGGGACGGCTGGAATCTGCTACTGGATGACTCAACCTTAATACCTCAGTTAATGTGTGATGGAACCTATGATACAGATATCTCTAAAAAGTGATGAGAACTGATGGACAACAGAAAACTGATAATTCCCTTCATAATATTTGATCAGTTTACGACCCAAAGATGTTCAATTATCTACGACATCAAAGAGACAGAAAATCTTGAATGTTTCTGTGAATGTTTTTCCTGAAAAAATTAATGTAACAATTATGTAATTATAAAATTATCTAGTTATTAGTCTGTGTATTAACTGGAACCAAGCAGGACGACACACACAAAGACCGGCTGACTTCAGTTTGCGTTCAAATTAAACAAACAAGACAAAATGTGTTATTGTCTGTAGAGTATATTATTATGACACAAGCTGCCAGAGGTCAGTGGTTAGACTGGTATCAATCCTCCAACTCTAGGAGAAAAAAAGTAAATATCTGTATTTCCCAAACCACTCTTTAAAAGATTGTGAGACATTAACCTCAGCTCTGAAATACACTCTATACAGGCTTTAACATCAAAGCTAAAAGTCAGATTTCATTCCAAATATATTTTTCCCACAGATTTTCCTGTTAATCAAAAACAAACATTTATTAGAAACATTACTGAGCAATTAAATCACAGTAATAAATTAAATGTTCAAAGGAAGATTCCTGTTATGAGTCTTTGATCACAGAGAAATTTCCATCTTCATCTGTGGGGAAAATAAACTGGATGGTATCCAACAAACTTATCTAATTCCAGTAGATAGAATAAATTTCCATGAAAATTGATTTCTTTTTTTCCCTTTTTGCTGAATAGTTTTATAATTATACTGTCTACTGGCAGCAGCACTCACTTTATCAGGCTCCAGATTCTGTCTGAGCACAAAACAAAGGCGTGGTGGTACCGAGCTGAACCATGATGTATTTCACGCAGGGGGTCTATGCTATGTTCACACAAAAGAGCTCTCATCACACGCTCAGCTGTGCTGCGGTGGGAGAGAAAGGGGCCGTTACGTAACACCGTTTGACTTCTGCTTTGTCAACAAATGGCAGAGAGGGGAGAAGCTATCCAGCGCTGTGCGTGGATCCCACCAAACAGCTCCAAACATGGCTCGAACGGGCCTCTCCGGAGCAGAAGCTTACCACCCCCCCTTCCCCTTAATTGAGAAGAGACCCCCACCTACCGCCCTCCACCCTCCCAACTCTCTTCCATAAACAGCTTCCACGCTGGACAGCAGCCTGGGATTCTACACATTCCTCAACCCAGCTATTTGAAGTTCATTTCAAACAACTGCAGCATAAAAGGAAATGTATGTAACTTACACAGAGCGGTCGTTACAGGCCTCAGAGCGGGATCATACATCCATGTTGATAATGGACGGAGCTTAAGACGAGACACTGCCTTTATCCCTCTGTTCTCTGAACCTCACCTAATGAAATATGACATTAACGCAGAGACTTAACTTTATAGTTATCTCACGGTATCACTGTCATGTTTGAGGCTGATTCTGAGGATCTTTTGTGGTCTTAGGAATAAAAAGTCCTTTTTTCTCGAGGAGAGAACTAAAGCAGCCATCACAGCGAGCCAATGAAAGCTGTGTCCCTCTGCGAGGCCTGCAGCTTGTCAGCGTGTCCATGTGAAGTCCTGACAGTTACTGGACGTGACCATGGCCAGATCCCCGGGACAGGGAACACTTGGCTGGCACGTGTGAAGGTCCTGAGGAAGGACTGGAGCTGGCTGCGCAGACCAAACCGCCTGTTAGAGACACTGTGTTAGAGAGCCAGGCTGCTTCTAACGGGTCTGCTAGGCTTTTAGAGCCAGTGTAATAAGAATGTCTGCGAGCTGACAGTTTACCCAGGGTGATACATCTTCACAGCAAGGGCTCCAGGCTACACTCCAAGAGCGAGAAAGCTTGGATCACTGGGCCTGAGTGAGGGTAAACATTAAACTGAATATTCTAGTAGCTTTGCAGCATCTCTTCAGGGGACTCTTAGAGAGTTTACTTTTGTAGGTGCTGAGTGAAAAGTTGAAAATAAGAGAAGCTTATGAGCAAATAAGGAGAAAAAGTCAGCGACACAAGTGGAAAAGCAACAACCTAATGATAAGTTTTCGAGATGATATGGTGGTGGCGCTTAAAGCTACAGTTTGCAAGTTGACGAAAGTGAAAGTAAACTCTGCGACTTTGTCGGAAATTTCAAGACAAAAGACGTAGCTGACGGTGTATCGTCTTGAAATTTCCGACCAAGTCGCGGACTTTACCTTTACTTTCGTCAGCTTACTACACCGTGTACGAGCTGCGATTGGCCGCTCCTCCTGCTCCCTCTACCTGACCGGTGGAGAATCTTCGGTCGCGGTGGATTTCGGCAAATACGATCACAGGCTGTAGTTGGAGCCAGAGGAGTTGGATTTTGTCCTAAATTACCCATTTAATGTCCGACTATCAGAATATAGTGACAGTTCCAGCAAATATGACGGAATAATTGTTACCAACTGAAGCTTTAATTTGGGAATATGAATGAGAGGCACAGATGATGTTCATTTTAATGTCATCACTAGTTAATGAGCTCAGCTGTGCACAGGACATTCCTCCTGGCTTAGATAATAGGCTGAACTGCACATTAGGTGAGCTGCAATGACAACTCAAATCATTGTCTTAGAGGGTGCTGAAAGTGTTTCCTCGTCTCCGCTGGATATTTTGACTCCGGCGTGGAGTGGAAGCTGTGAGTGTGTTCCTTAATATAACTCTCTGAGCGCCTATGTGACAGGACTACTTGATAATTGAGTCATAGGATATGGCGGCTAAACGTGAATATAAACAGCGATGTGATAATCCAGCAATTTTAAGTGCTATGAAGGTATCCTCGTGTGAAATGAGCGTGCAGCGGGACTCCAGCGGGTCCCCATCATCTGTCTATTTCAGGAATGCCGGGCTCTGACTCGTCCCGTCACACCCAGACACAAACACAACAGGCAGCTCCATCAATAACACCCTGGCTCCATAGGTGGCAGCACAGATATCAGATAATTGTGGCTGTTTATTACATGTTGTGTTGAGTGATTTATAAACCTGTGCTGCATCAGTGTCACCTCATAATTCTGGTTTAGTCTGCGTGGGGATGAGTAAGGACATCTGCTGGTTCTCAATGAGACATCCGCCGACAACTGCCATGATGCTATTGTTTTCCATCAGTTGTTGACATGCAACACAGGGGAGAGGGTGGAGGTGCGGTGTTGGTGGAGGTGCGTATGGAGGCGGAGAGGATGTGCTGTTTACATCCATCACCGGAGCATAAATTGTCCTTTCTCTGCCTCGTTTACATGCGTCTATGATCAGGGGGCTTCTTTGTGCCACGGACCTTGAAAAGCTGAAGCATAACACTTCACTTCACCATCCACTTCAGCCAATGGCAGCGGAAAGAGAAAGACGACAGGGGTGGGTGGGTGGGAGGAGGGGGGTTGCTAAGCAACTTGTTGTAACATTAACATAGAGTGAAAACAGAAACCTGGTGTCTGGCTGAAACATCCGGCATGATCCAAAGTGATCCGTTATTCACTGTAAAGACGAGGCTGCTTTCAAGCCTATATGTACTGTCACTACAATGGTCCATATGGGTGCACGTCAGGTTAATATCCAGCTTCACCACACAGGTACCACGAACTCGGACTAATGGTTTAGGCTCATTTTAAGACATATATACTGACTAAAAAGAAGATCATTAAATGAATTTGGTATTGTCCAATTAACTTTGAATTACCTTCAAACATACAATAAATTATAGTCTAATAATTAGTTCAATATTATATAAAGGTAGGCATCCATGTGTAGTGTTACTATAAAGCAGGTCTAGTTTCTGTAGGCTATTAATACTGTGAAGGTATTAAAGCCACCATTCAAGGAATTGAGCCTTAAAACCAGCCGCCAGGACTTCTGTAACATTGTGATGTCACAACAAAGCAGTCACCAAGCCCCGCCCACCTACTTGGACAACTTGGTTTCTAGGAGTGTTTGAGTGAAACCTGCTGTACTGTTATTTGGTCGTTCAGTAAAGTTCAGTAAAGAGTCAGCTAATCAGAGAGGATCAGAGCCTCTTCTCTTGTGATTGGTGCACTGACCTGTTGTTACTAGAGGTCAACAGTTCAAATAAAAGACTATAAAAGTGTAAAATATGGACCTTTAACCCTGTTCTGAACTCATGGGTACAGCAGACCTTCGCCACATGGGTCAAAGTAAAAGGTCAGAGATAAACTTGTTTGGCAAAGTGAATTCTACTAATCTGTGGGTCAGTTTCACTTGAATCCACATATTGCGACTAGCTCATAATTCACAATACTGTGTGTTAGATTCCCAAACCAAACAGAGATCAACTTAGAAAAACAGTGCTGGCAATCTGGAGGCCAGCTGGCTTTGGTGAATCTTTGAAATTCAGTTTAGAGATTTATGTCTCTGAGGGTCGCTCCTCTCAAATCTAGGGGATCTGTGTAATGTGACTCTGAACAAGCTTCATAAAACATTAACAACTATGCTGAGTTCATACCAACACATGCAGTCCTCACTCTACAGGTTTCTGCTGTCATGTCCAGCTCAAAAGACTGAAATACAACACTTTGACCTTGATTTATTCTGACTTTGAAAAGCGGGAACTAGATGTTTCTATCTTATAAAGGCAAGCGCCAACTTCACATTCGGTTTTTATTTATTTATTTATTTATTTTTTGTGCAGTGGTTTGTTGCACCCTGAAATTCTGCCAGGATGTATTAATGCTGCAAAACATAATTGTTATGGAAATTTAGAAAGAAAATCTTTTTGGAATAAACAAATCCTAAGCCTGAGTCATTGATATTTGGCACCAAGGCTGGTTAAACCAACAACCAACTCTGGATAGATGCATTACTGTAACCTGGGCACATACTTATGCTTAGCAAAAAAAATGCTAGCTCATATGTGACTTGCTTTACACAACAATATGTGCAAAAGGTCATAGGGGCTTGCCTGATATTTGACTGACTTGAGAGGAAAAAATGGCTTCTAGCTGAGCCCCCGGGTACCACACACATGACTGATGTACTGTATGCTCCGTTTGCACACACAAACCTGTCACTATCTCTGTGCAAACATCTACAACTCCTGTGCTCGCAGGCTGTAAACCAGGAGCCTGCTTCACACGATGCTCAGACCACTACTGAGTCAATATTCCTGAGAGCCTGAAAAACTTGTTATCCAGCAGTGAGCGGAGCGTGGACCTGTGCTGTTTCACTCCGTGACAACACACTTAAGTTAAATATAATAATAATAACTCAGCTTTGTCTCACACATACAGACACACAGCTAATGGATGTCTTGTTCTCTCTGGGTAAACAGTGTCCACATACAATTTCTCCAGTCCAGTGCAACTACATGAGATAAGAGTGTGATATTCTGAAATGAGATGTTCACATTACAAAACACTTCGACTTTGACGGTAGTTTTGGGGGGAAATCAGTCTGACTGCTTTGCCTCTGTGTGCGAGGCCGTTTGATTAATTATTTGTGGAGGGGTTAATATTTTATCAAGCTCGTGTAGAATCATGTTACGCAGATCCGCTGGAGTGAAAAAAGAGGGAATCATTGTACTGTAGTGATATTATGAATGAAAACACGAGCAGAGACGAACACATCCGCTGAGGGTCAGAGGAAGATGACACAACTCACTGACGGTGGTCAAACTAATTTAACAAAGATGGTGGTGATTTATTTTCTTTTTCTACTTCAGCATCCAAAAACTTAACCTTTGACGTGAACTTTATAATAGCTCTTATTATGATGTTTTTTTTCTTCTTGGTGGCAGATTAGCTCCAAATAATCACTATTTATAGACATATTTGTCATATTCATATTTCATATAAATGTGTGGAATGTGTCACATCTGACCTTCTACTTCTTTAAAAAGTCCATCCTGGCTGTGCTTTGATGGAGCACAAGTGTGGATACACACACTTGTGCTGTGAGGCAGTTGTTCGTGTCACATGCTGCTCATTATGAGGCCTCATGCAGACCTGTTTGTCAGACTAGAACATGAAGTTTACCATTCAGGTCCACTGTGTCAATAACTGCAGGGAAAACTCACACTATCACCAGTGTGCATCTACACAACACAGTCATGCTCATAGAAACTATAGTGGGAGACAATAAAACAGTGTGAAACCGCTGCTAATGCACCTCACCAGCTGTTTCACTACTACAGTATTACATCCACTGCATTTTCACCTTCAGTGTGATCTCATCAAACATGCAGCAGCCTGACCTGACGACGCTGTGGTAAAAATGACAGTTCAATAAACTATTCCCAACACCTCCGTGCCGCATTATATGCATTCCATTAACAGCATGGTCCTGATGTCACAGCCTTATTGTATGCATGTGGAGTGGCCGGTCTGCTCCCCATGACTCACAATGACAACCGCTAACAGTGAGGCTCCACCGCTGGCCAGCCAACTTACACAAACACCCGCACCAGAGAGGATTTATTAGTCATTCATAATAATAAAAAATGACAGCAGGCAGAATTTCAGCAGGGAGGGTTTCACTCCCTGACTTGAGTATTTGGGGATTTCTCCAGGGCATTGAGCTTCAGAGTGCGGCACCCATGGCGGGTCGCATTTCCACTGTATGGATCTGTCTTTACTGCAGTAACTGTCCCAAAGCCAGAGCGCCCATCTGCTGAGATGCCAAATAATATAAAATGAAATGACTCAGAGCAACACTTCTATTTGATGGAGACTGCTGGTGTTGGTACTGACAGGACTGGCTGATTAGTGAGAGATACATAAGTGGTGCTGGTTCTGCATCATGGGATAATAACACAAAGTCAGCTGTTACGGTGCCAAGGTAGAAAAAGACAAAATAAGAAAAAGGTGAGCATGGATAATGATAAAGAAATGAATACAAGGCAGTGAAGAGCCTCAGATGGAGCCACAGACAGACGCCTGCTTACCTCTGTGTGATGGTAATCCAGTGTTGTAGTCGCTGCTGCAGACACACTTCACTGAGCTCTGCGCGACCGACGGCTTCTCCCAGCAGCGTCCTGACAGCGCTGCACTCACCGGTCCCGGCTGCGTCAGCGGCGCCGCACTACTCATCCACCGAGCACCGGGGGGGCCGGGCCGCTGCGCCTTCACAATAAAAGCCGTGTAGGGCTCCATCAGCTGCCGATGGGCTGAAAAACAAACCTCGCTGTTTAGCAATCAAATTGCTCAATTATATTGATTGTAGCAGTGACCTACAGTGAGGCGTTTTGGTTAACAACTACTGCGATGGTAAACAGTAGAGAGGCGAAGTTCAAGTTCTGTTCTTGGGATCAGTTATGAACTTTATACACAATCCATAGTCACCATTATTAACACGAAAAATAGAGAAAAGGTACATTGCAAATAATCCTGACTAATGTGTCTGTGTAATATCTCATGATGCACGATGTAGGCTATTCACTAGATCCACACAATTTTACACATCCTTCACTGACTGACAGTTCAGGTTCAGTTAGTTTTTTTTACTACTTTACTTCCACTATATCAAATCTTTATATCTTTGTTTGTTTTGTTTTTTAACCACTGTAATTGTCAGGTTTTTTTCTGCAGAAAAGTTTACATGTTAAACAATTAATAAATGTAAAAATACATAAATAGACTCAATAAAAAAAACAAGCATCACTGTTATCTTATCACATGTCTTGAGAAATGTAGGCTAATCTTATTTTTTAACTGTGATCAAAGTTTCGTAGTAAATATTAGCTACAGTAAATTTTACTTTGAAAGTTTTGGCCGGAAGTCCTACCTGGCTAATATCACTCAGACTTTGTGCATATGTCTCATTATAGGACTTCAGTGTTGCAGTCAGAGTTATTTAATATAAATACCAATTAAGGCATTCGTTATTTTGGTTGAACTCTTAAAGAGACAGAATCAACCTACAAAGTTCACACAGAGTGCGTGTGAAAAATGTTTCCATCTCTAAAGAGATAAAGAGAGAATAAAGAGCCCCACCCAGTGGCCAAACCTCACACTGCACAAGGAATAAACCAACGGTGGTCGTCAAGGAGCCTACTCAAATGGATGAATTCACGCAATAAAATGAATATACAACTTATTCTTAATGAGGTAACACAGAGACTGATGTACAAAAAAATACCCCCACCCCCCTCAAAAGTTTATTTTATCATCCATGCATATAGAGAGATATAGTGTGATATTGTGGGTGGGGGGTCGGGTTGGGGTGGTATATACATATTCCTCTGGTGAAGTGAACATAATTAATGGTACTGGCTCAGTTCATTTAACAGGACATCAACAACAAACAGTGATTAAACTAAACACCTAAACACAACCTATAACACCCTTTGTTATCATATCACAGAATTTATTTATTTAATTATTACAGGTACACTTTTTACATTCAAAAACAATAGGGTGCCATATAAACTAAATATTACTCACTCAGTCACACACCAAACACATACACAAAGACAAACCCTCTCACTCAAACAAACACAATATTATGGGGCTGAATTATTCTCCTGAGTAAAGTGATACATAAAAATCAGTAAAAGCATAAACAAACAGAACAACGATCTCTCCATGTGTCTTCAGCATGTTGAATCCTGGTGGTTGTTCACAGGACCACACACACACTGAATAATATCCAACACGTCCTTCACTTTTACATATAAAAATTAAATATCCAATAACTCTGGGTGGAGTGGACATGCGTGGATCACCGCAGGCGTCGAGGTACGGGAGGTGCTATGGCTGTTTGTCTGTGAGCAGGTCTTTGAGGAAGTGCACGGGTAGGACACGATATGTAGCGCTCATTTAGCATCTTCTCCGGCACTCTGCAACACACACACAAACACACAATGCCGTAAAGTCAGCCACTGATGCAGAAAATATACAGTAAAGACTGGGTGTAACCTCAGACTTGTGATAAAAACAAAAAGGTAAAGAAAAAGGCAGCAGCAATAACATATAAACATAGATTGAAATTAATATATCAAACAATATACTTAACCATTTATTTACTACAGAAATTACAGCTTGACCACCTTCACCTTCAACCTTCACTTGGTAAGAGATTAGTCACTGGCTAAACAAGTATATAAATTGGTTGCTATATAGTCAGAAATGTTGTTTCTGTTTCTACAAACTAAACTTTCCTTTCTTGTTTGGACAAATTTCAAATTTGTACAGATATCAATATCCATCCATCCATCCATTCTCTTAATAAGTCTAAATTATGATCTATACATTTAAATGTGTGATAAGCAGAGAAAGGCAGCTTTACTACAGCTATAATATAATTAGTAAAAGAAAAAGAAAAGCTCAGGTCTTGGTCAGTGCTCCTGTTAAGATAGTTAGCTTCAGTAGGATTTAAGATTTAAGATTTACTTTTTAGCTACAGCTTCAGTTAGGTGTAAGGGGAAATGAACTGAATGCACAAGATGTCCACTATCAAAAACGTTTCTCATTACCAAATACAGACAAAAGCTGCTAACTCCAACTTTCACATGATACTGTAGTTCCTCCCACTGATTACCACAACCCACACTTACTGTAGTTTGGCTCTCAGTTTTGTTTTGAAGTAAGTCAAAATGTAAAATACTGTTTTAGCAGAAGTTATGATTTTCAGTTTTAACTCACATGTTCACACAAAGTGTCTCAGCAGACATTAAACACACTTTGTGCGCAAAGCTAACACTTCTTGGTACAGTTTCACACAGAATGAAACCCACACGGAAAGACTTCACCACACTGTTAGCAGCTTTAAACATTCATGCAGTGGAGAAGGGTGGGCTTGTTTAAGTTTTCTGTTATTATCACACTTGAATGTATCTAGGAAATGTCTTTTAGTACATACAACTTATGACAATATTGTGAGCTGCTTTCTGAACCATATTTTCCTGTTCCTCCTGTGTCTACTTGGTAAGTAAACACCTGCCACAGAGACAGAATTAGCTTGTAGTTATAATGAATAAAGAAACAGTTCACAAAGATAATATTAAATCAGAACAAATATAGATCCAGTGTACAGTACACACCCATATGTAAAGTGCAATACAATATAATGATATGACATGTTCCCAGCTGAACAAGGTACAGTAAGGCTGCACCAGAGTTTATTTATCTACAGTAGCAGAGTTTGTACATGCAGTGCTTTTTTTCTTCTTCTTTTTTAGAGATGAGACTTCTATCATTTATAGTTATCAGACTGTTGTTACAAGAATTGATCAAAGCCACTCAGAACAAACCCCTTTTTAAGTCACCTAGTCTTTGGCTTTTATTTTTAAATGTTCTCAGTACGGTACACTGACAGCTTCATCACTTTCTGACTTTGGCTTCCTCCCAAAAGTGCAGCTGTGAATTACTGGTGGGTGAACATTTCCTCTTTCTCCACCTACTGTCTCTCACAACGCCGCCTGTAGATTCTTCATCACTCAGTTTGTCTCCGTCATGCAACAATAATCTCTTATCTACATCTCTGCTATATTTACTGTTATCTATGCTGCAGTTCATTAAAACACACACACATACACACACTCTTTGCATCATACAATGAACGTAATTGCTGCACTGTAGTTTTTAGTTATGTAATTGTATTGCATCACATTCCCTCAAGAGTCAGATCAGAGGCTCCAGACTGACCTTTCTGGGATCCGTGGAGGAATCCTAGGTGGAGGAATGTTGGGTGGAGGAACGTCGGGTGCGCCGTTAGACGGCCGTGGAGGTCGCGGTGGAGGAGGGAGACTCTCTACTGCGTCCTTGAAAAAACAAAACAAAAAAAATTACATATGTCATTACCACAGCTATAAAAGTGGGAGGAAAAAAACTAAAAAATGGGAATTGGGAGGAGCCATATTGAAACTGACTTCCACCTGACACCTACAGTTTGAAGTACAGAAACAATGGAGTGGATCCACAGGAATATAAACCAATACTTTCTTGATAATTGCTTAATAATTTAAGCAAAACTAATATCTATT
The DNA here is from genome assembly GCF_045865225.1 of Trachurus japonicus. Lineage (NCBI taxonomy): Eukaryota > Metazoa > Chordata > Actinopteri > Carangiformes > Carangidae > Trachurus > Trachurus japonicus. The sequence continues at coordinate 21,650,118 of NC_140921.1, forward strand.
ATTCATTTTATTTTTTTATTTTAATTATTTATAAGCACATAATAAATACAAGTACTAGTATGACTCTCCTGAATGAGCTGATGATATTTATAACAGATTTTAATGGTGAAGATGATAAATTACGCCAAAAAGTGTTATATCACTACATTTATGTTGTGTTATATGTTGTCAGTTGGGTAACACTTTATAATAAGTACACACTATTAAGCATTAGTTAAGCATTAATAAATACTGAATTCTTCATAACGCATAAATGCTCATTAGTATGTAGTTTATAAATACAGTTAGTGCTTATCAATGAGGAGTAAAACATTTTTAACTGTGTTTATAAACTACATACTAATGAGTATTCATGTGTTATAAATGATGAATTCAGTATTTAATGCTTAACTAATGCTAACTAAAGTGTTACCGTATAGTGATGTAGTAGTAGTAGTAATAGTTGATTTTACTACCCTCTTCTGATCTACATAGGGTCTGTGTGATATGAGAGGGAGTTTAGTGTTCGAACGGAGGTCTACAGGAAAACTTATCACAGTTCTGATTACACTCTGACAAGTTACTTCTGAGAAACTATTGAGCAACGTGAGCCAAGATTCAAAGATTTCAGCAGAGAGGAAAGCATGGGTCCTGTGGTTTGAGTCTTTTGCCAGTGCAACTCTAATGCACAGGTAGACCTGAACATACACAGGATCTGAAAAGCTGAAGTAGCCTGTGTCCAGTCCACTGTATAAAACTGAACTTTAGAGTTTCAGTTTACTTCTCTGCTGCATGTAACAAGTGCAGAATAAAAGGTCGGACAGGTTCTGCCCGGTACTGCAGTTTCTGATGCAGAAGGTGGCAGGTCCATGTGTAGCCTTGTTGCCAAAAGCACTGAAGATGAAAATGCTTCTGTTGTTAATTAGGACTTACCTCAAACTCAGGTTCAGTCCCGCTGCTGAAACTAAGAGCGCTGTGTGTACTGAGTCTGTTGCTTTCAGTGCCTGCCGTAAAGAACAAACAGGTTAATGTGGCAAGAAGACACGTGATTTCTTGTGCTTGTGGTGAATTATGCTGTAAGAGCACTTCAACAAAAATATCTTTTCGGGTCCCACAGCACGATTAGGCTGAACAACACATGTCAACATGTCTGCACGAGGCATTAGAGTGAGATTAAACAGAGGAGAAGCCTGCAAAGAACACACAGACTAAAGTCCTGAGGATGTTAATATTAATTCCTCAAAACCTAACAACATGTAAACACATCTGAAACCACTGTTTGTCCTAAATATTTTTATTCTCTTCTAAGCAAGCTTGTGTGAAAAATAAGGTACAAAGCTGAGGGATTGAAAGTGACAGTTCCCGCTCACATGCAAACAACCAAAAATTCATATTTTATGTTCATTTGACAGTTCATTTTTGCCAGTGCTACTGTACAAGCCAACTCGCAAAATAAACATTAATGATGTAGTGAAAAAAACTTAAACAAACAATATAACTTAAACAAACTTTGACTGTTAGGGGTTAATCTATTTGCTAAATCTCTGATGAGATCTAGAAGAAGCCCCATTCATCAAACTCTACTTTGACTGTGGGAAATTCCTGTTTCTTCTGGTAAACAAGTGTGTGAGTGTGTTTTTTTTTTTAGCTAAACTGTTAAGGAGGAAGTATTTCAGACACATTTTAATATTTCAGGCTGGTTTTCTCTGGGCAAAGCATTGAAGCAGTTTTGCCCACATAAGGAAATCTCTTGTGTAATTCTGTCTTTGAATAGCTGAGTGTGTGCATGACTTTAATTTGAGACAATGTTGAGAATAAACAAGTATGAATCTCCTCAAGACCAAATACCAAGAGCTCCCTGAGCGATTTGTTTTCCCCTTTCCTTCTCCAATTTGATCTCATTTGGTTTATAGAGGCAGTGTTAACTGACTGAAATACACAACAGAAATGGACACTGTCATAACAGAAGTTGAGACATTATCAAGGTCAGAGGGTGCAACTTTTTTTTTTTTTTTAAATAGCTTTACAGTATGTGGGTGTGGGTGGGTGATTAATAGGAAATCCATGAGCAAAAGGCCAACTCTCTCAGATATATGTGACTGATGGCACATCACGTACTGTGAGGAAACACTGGGCAATCTGGTTGGTGGAAATAATGGCATTCACAGACGGAACAACAATGTCTCTGTCCGGCAGCAAACCTCAATCTGCTGCCATCTGATTTATTTATTTATTTTTTTAAAAGCTTTAACTTTTTGTGTTATTGGAAAGTTACAAGAAAAAGATATAATGTCCCACAGGTAATGAGTTGGCCACCATTTATTATGACTATTAAGTGAGGGGAAATGTAATCCTGACAAATATCCCTCCAGCTGGTACACGGAAAAAGTCACATCCTTCAGTCGAGTCCACTCTAATCACCACTTTAGTCTATCTAGTTTTAAATGATTCCTCTGGATTTAACTTCCAGTTTTTTCTACCTCCCACTGCAGCGGTGTCCACAGGGGAAACAGCACCAACAATGACAACACATGGCCAACGCTACTCAAGTTACAACAACTCAGAAGTTGAGTTTACGACCAGTTCCACGTCTGCCTGCTTCTAGTATCACCACTGCCTCAATACTAACACCTGAGTATTACCTTTCTCCCCTGAATCGTTTTTTTTGTCACTTTCTTCTAACCTCAACCTGAAAGCGATGCACAGAAAAGACTGATCAGTTTGCCTGAGCATGGTTGTACTGTAGTAGTCCGCGCTCACACAAACCAGTAACACACACAGCATATAGCATCACTGTACTGTAATCCTAGTTATATTTAACAGTTTTGCAAACCATTTTTACATGAGTCATGTGCAGACAGGAAGTGACATAGCAAGCAGTTGTGGGTCAGACATTAAATCATCGACAGAAAGGGTAGTGACTGAAAAGTTGTACTGGTCCCTCTGTTCAGCCACAGTTCTGACACCTGTGTTGGAGAAAAGGAATAAAAGAAAGAAAGAAATAAAGCATCAGGACTCACTTGATGTACTGGAGGTGCTCCCTGTCTTCCAGCTGCCTCTCTGGATCACCTGGGCCACAGGAGGGGGCGGGGCCATCACTCTGGGTGACGGCTCGTACACAGCGCACTCTAACGTCATAGTGGAGCCCCAGTATAAGTTCCTCTGCATTGGGGCACTTATCTCATATTCTAGGAAGGGATGGACGACATCAAATATTAGCATTTTTGAAATCAACAGGATGTGATTAAATGCTCATAAATAAATCATTTTATCACAGTAAGACATGTTTATCATCAGCATGTCTCCTGGAGACGCACAAGTTTCAAATAAATATTCAAATGATGAGTCAAATTATTCTACCGAGATCCTTTCCTGTCTTCTCTCTCTCTTTGTGACGCCTGGTGATGCTGTCTCGTAATTTCTTCAGATTTTCCTGCAGGAAAAAAAACAGCACGTCACATCAGATGTATTCATTCACCATGTAATAAACCAAAAATTTAAGTTATGTAAGTTCCTGTAATTGACCTATACCTGCTGATAGCGTATGGAACTTGACCTCCGTTCATGGTCAAACTGCCAGGCCTTGAACTCCTGGACGGCCTCATCCACAGTAATCTCCCCCACTTTCACTCTCTCCTGCAGAGATATGAGCTGCCTCTGCCCAGGGGTCTTCATCCCAGCATAGGGGTCATGGACAGGTGTTGGTGCCTCCACCACAGGCCGAGCTGGAGGAGAGAAAAACATGTCAAACTTAGTGAAATCCTCCACAATCCATTGTTCCGTACCAAGTGAAAACATAAAAAACCTTTTTGGGAGCGGTTAATACAAAACCTTCAAGATGTACACCCAGTTTTATAGGGAAAGCAGATGCAGAGGAAGAACTAAGTTCACTGGTTGAGTCAAACTAACTGATTAAAAAACACTGATGAAGGAAGGACGTTAATATGTAGACTTCACAGAATAATCTCAGGACATGAATAAAACATGTTGGAACACAAAAATAATTTTAAAACCGGTCACTTTGGCACCGTGGAAGCCAGTCATGGCATCATAAGAGCAGGACAACATGTCAATTTCATTTTAACATAACCCTAAAAATGGAAGTACCCAGAATCTTTATTTCAACCATAGAAACTCTGCAGAGGAACTATTTTATCTTTGTTATGGTAAATGGTTGCATGGTTTTTATGTCCTGTCCTGTTTTTATGTTGTGTGAATCTGGCCTCTATTGATTGTTTCAGGAAGATCATAATAGTCAAACTTCACCAATAAGTGGCTATTAATCCACCGCCTCCTTCTATTTCCCTCTGTCAGGAGACTCTGTAGAACCATCATCCGCTGACATGATTTATTTATTTATTTATTTTGGCACTTCAGCAAGGTTTCACCCTCTCAGCCAGCAGAGGAAGAGGAAGATTCACCCCACACCCCACATATTGTCATTTGTTCTCTGATAAATTCCTTAAAATTCAAGTTGCCTGCCCCTGACCTGCGCTGCATCATGTACACTGTGATTAAGTTAATTTGACTGCTACTTTAGACTTAGGGATCAGCTAATTCACTGTAGAGGGTTTGTAAGAGCATGAAGATGATATTAGAGACTCATAAAACATTTCTACTGACAACAAACATCTTGTCAAGGCAGAGAAGGTACAACATTTATAATGGCTTTATCCCATTTAAGTGAGCCAGTTCCCAGGTTCTGGCACTGGGCAGATGCTTTCACTGTCGTGACTATACCACTGGCACAGTTGTCTGTGTTGTCCCTGACTGCACTTCTTCTGCTGTGACAAGTGAAAATGCTTTTCTCTCAGAGACTAGGCTAAAAATGCCTCAACGCACAATTAGCTCTAACCTCTTTATTCGACCTGCTTGATGTGCATGCATGTATATGACAGCAATAATAGCACAAAGGAAGCATTGGTCATGTATGGGTAATTTGACAAGAGTCATGTTTTAAAGGTTGATGCTATGCATAGTGATGACTGTTATCACACACTGGTGAATAAGCATACCTAAATATCAAGAGATAATGTCAAATAAGACTGTGAAGCTACTGTCCTCAATCACTTGCTTTTCAATATGATAAAGTTATAGGCAGGCTAAATCCAAAAATATTTGGTTCATGCATTCACACAGACTACAGTAGATTATTAGCAAGATTCATTTTTACCTGCAGGATATCCCATGTCCATCATTTTACTCTGGGATGTATCTTTATCTGAAAATACTGTCAAAAACATCAAGTTATCTATTTTTGCCAGGAGTTTTATGAAAAAGAAAAAAAACATGTGTGAAGAAAATATTTTAGGTAAAATAAAAAGAAATTGCAGAATACCTCTAGAAATGTAGGTCATTGGCCTTTCAGACTCAGACTCAACCTCAGATCTGGGGATAGGGGCCGGTGGACGGTTAATAATCACTGGGTCGTAGCTAGTGTTCGGATCCACAGTATCATAGATGTCCTCTGGACAGATGTTGTATGGATCCTCTTCTTCTTCAATTTGATCTAAGTCATTCTGATCGTTCCTTTCCTCTTCTTCATTTCTGTGGTACCTATCGTTGTCCAGGACTACATTGTCGTGAGGTTTTGCTAGAGGATAAAGCATAATCACATATTATTACTGTAATACACTTTACATACACAGTGTTTCAGTTTAAGGTGATTCATTTTGAAGTTGTTCAGATGTCTACCTTGGAAAAACCTCCGAAGCATGGCCTCCTCAGGGTTCTCATCCACTGCACTCATCGCCTCATCTGATAAAACACCACAGTGGTCATCAGTAAAATCCTAACCACCACCATCATTGTTAAATCCAATACATTAAATCATATGAACTAATCTTACATAGGTCCTCTTCACAATCAGGGTCGATCCCCAGCATGGACTCATAGATGTCCTCTGAACAACCTGAGAACTTCATCATGATATCTTCAGATGTAGCCGACATGCGTTCATACACCTCGGCAGTCTCCTCTGTGCTGACAGTGTCGATGTGAGACTTGAGCATGTCGGCTGTCTCCTAGATTTGTTTGAACAGGAAACAAACAATGAGTCATGTGTTCCCAAGAGGGATGCAAATATTGCATGTGGCACCTCAAGATTTTACTGCACATCCTGATGCCATGTGGTACGACACACATCATCAGAGAAATACAGTACTTTGAGTTGAGATACAGAGGCTCGTAACCCCACAGGCTTGACATGGTGACATCAGTGGACATCAGTGTTGGTAGAACAAAAGGAGGGTGCACAGCCTCACTGCCAGAGGAAAATATCCAACACTTTGTAGGTTACCACAAAATAAAATAAGAAAAGGTTTTTATCAGTTGACTTACAACAAATTCATCAATGAACTGTCTTAGATCAGAGAAGCCACTCTTCTCTGCCAGCGTGTTTGGGTAGTCTCCGTATTTATTCATTACACTGTAAGCCTGTAGGGCTCCGGGACACTTTAGGAGAATGGTAGTCAGCTTCTTCAGTCCGTATTTAGCAGCAAAGTGGAGCAGCGTGGGAAGCTCCTCATTACGCTGATCTGTACGAAGCATGAAAAGCAATCAGATACAAATATTCAAATGACTGTATGTTGATCCTGACCCTCTTAAAAGATGCTTTTACTTTCTGTAATTTTATTGTAAAAGGTCAAACAGGCACTAATGCTGTTCTTGTAATACATCTGCAATCAGAAATCAGACTGAACTCACATGCTGCCATATTTTCTTCTTCAATTTGCTTGATTCCAAACAGCTGAAGACTGGTTGCAGGCATCTTCTCTTTTAACGACTCAGACAGCATGCTGTCCACCGATTCTGTTGCATTGGATGACAAGTTGAAGGCCTGGAAGTAAAAAAAAAAGAAAAAGTCACACAATTAGAGAAGCTGTGGCTAAACAAGCAAAAACAGCCAACAATGCAACAACACACTCATCATGTCTCACCTGGCAGATGAAGTTAACAGGATCGGTAGCATTCTCAAGACACCGACTGACTTCACTCATATTGGTATAGTAGGTAACAGGTGTCAAGCTGAAGGAGTCATGGTCAGTATGCATGGTGAGTGACACCACTCCAGCAGGCATGTCTACATGAGAACAAGAAAAATACAGAAACGCTTTCAATATCTTGCACTCAGCTAACAGTTCAGGTAACAGTTGAAAGTCACATGACCCTCTGGAGATACTTGCCAGGTGCAGTAACACTGATAGTGTATTCATTCTCCACAGTGCCTGGGACCCGTTTTGAAGCTCTTCCTCCAGATGAAAACTCCACCTCTGGTACCGACTCACTGTCTACTTTCTGAGTGAGAATGATAAACAGTGTCTCCTGCTCCTTTAACAGAGAAGTAAAACAGAATTAACATAGTTTCTTGGTAATTATTTATTTTTGTTTCACTCAACAACAGTGACACAATGCAAATCCTAAATATATTGGTGTCTTTATTAAATTAAGAAAAAGCGTAAATTAATGTTAAATAACAAACTTATGACACAGAGTATCTACTTGGATGCAGCTCTGTTCTCGCTAAAATTTACTTTGATGTAATTCCTTCAGCCTTACCCCACAGAGAACTCTGTTTGGTTGAACGGTGAGGCAGGTGAGAGTGTGCGGAGGTGTGCTAATTTCCTGCCTTGCTGAAGTCTCCGTGGGCACAGGCACCTCTTCAATCTGTGGGACAGTTTCTTCCTGCTCTTGTGGCACCACTTCCTCTATTGTATCAATGGTGGGATTTTCATCTAGGGCTGGTAAGATGTACACGTCGTTCAGATCTTCAGCTTCTGCTCGTTTACCTATGCATACAAAGGCAAGGACATGATTATCAGAAAATGAACTGCTTTGATGGGCACTTATCATTCTACAAAGACTACAGATGTTTTTGTTTACCCTAAAAGGTGAGAGTCTCGGTTCGTGCACAAAACAAACCCCCTGGTTTTACTTCTGAAGATACTTTGGTTTCATTTGCTTAAAGTAGAAGTATCCAACTCTGAAACCACCTCCCACACCGCAGCAGAGACACGATTTCACTGGTATTTTTCAAAACATTTAAGAATCCACTGTTTATTCCCCGTTCTATCTCTCACATCCCTTTATGATTCTGATTAATGAGAATGTTGCCTCTGTAAAGGGCAAAAAGTCTATTTTTATGTCAAATCTTTACCATATACACCTTTAAAACTGTCAAAATGTCTATTGTCTCTTGTATTATGGATGAATTGACCTTATAATCAGTTATACTATAATAATAACTATAATATAATCTCAAAGCTGATTATCAAATGGCTGTTATATATTTAAAGACACACATAAGTGTGAAGTGTGAGGTGAAATGTTGCATACTGTCAGCGATGGAATCCAAAATGGTGGAGACATAGACAGCGGGCTCGTCATCAGCGCTGATTTGTCTCCAGCTCTGCCAGTCTTCAAAAATCTCTCTGGGTACGTCATCCTCTGAGATGCCGCACAGTAGCACTACCACCCTGTGTGGTGGGTAAAGGAGTCTATGCATTGCTCCATGCAGTTCAGGCTCATAGAGGATGTCCAGAAACGCTGTTGTGAGGAGCACCACGATGCATTTGCTACTGTGGAAGTTGTCAAAGTTGTACCCGTGGAGCTGATCGGCCGGGCCGACCGTGTACAGCAAGATCGACCTTTTGCGGAATTTTTTGCTACTTTTCAAGATCTGCTGCAGATACGTGGCCCACTCCTGCGCCTCGGCCGTGTGCAGGATTAACAGCTCATGTCCTGAGAGGGATTTGGAAAACAGAACATATTACAGTATGATTAGTATGTACAGTACATGCATTCAAACTGTGTCATGACCACCTTACCAAAGTATATACTGGAAAATATTAGTAATTAGTTCCTCTTAAACCTCACTGATCCAGCCTCGGCATGAGACATGAATCACAATCTTGTAATCAGCTCGAACATTACGCTAATGATTCGACACTGGCCATATTATGTGTTGGTTTCCATGTTGCAGCAGGTAGTGTTTGTCGTGGAAATGCTCCACAACATACCAGCTGTCCGGCTGTGGAATGTCAAGGTGACTGTGGTTAGAGAATCAATGTCTGATTTGTTTGATATTTCAGCGCAGAGTCAACAAGGTGTTGGGCAAACATTGCACTGTGTCAACACTGGTCAGAGTAATTTTGTTTGACTCATTACAGTGTTTAATCAGGTCAAGTTCACCTCTGTACACGCTAACTGGGAAAGAAATCCAACACGAATATTCACCTTCATCACAGTTCCCACTGACGGCAGGCAGGCCGGAGAGACTTGCCATCTGTTTGTTAATGAACCACTAACATAACTGACTTAAATTTAGACATGTGGTAAATCATAATATAAGTGACCTATTAATATAATGGCACAGGAAAGCTAAGATGCTTGCTTCCTCTTTTTTTTTTAAATACAGTATATAAGCTCAGTAAAGATCGGTGAGTGAAAGTTCTGTTTAAAATCAGCTCAACTGAAGAAATGCATCATATTTAAAAAGAAATAAAACATTATTAAAAGGCTGTTCATGCTGCTGACCAACAGCGAAAAGCAGCTTTTAAGTAAATATATACGTATCTCCTGGCTATGCACATACATGAAACTAACTTGAACGTTACGGAAACTAGGTCGTACTCACCTGATTGAATACTTGAGACAGGTTCCTCCATAGTTGTGAAGACTCAAAAGTTCCCAAAATCACCTCAGATGGAGCATCGTTCGCCGAAATTTTTTAGTTTCTCGTGTTTGCTGCAACTTCTCTCCTCCTCAACTGAAACTACATTAGCTGTCATCAGCTATAGCCTTTTTGCTCAGTTGTATTAATAGCAACACTTAGTTTCCTGATTCTGGTGACACGGCCCCACTTCCTGAAACAGTTGAAGAAGTGAGAAAATGCACCAGTGTGTCGTGTCAGAGAGTGTGCAACCAGCCCTCTGGTGTTTTCATTTGTTGATTGTTCAGGACAAAAAAAATACATGAAATAAACCAAATGACAAAGTCATGGGGGCGTTCTTGATACGGTGCTGGCACAGAAAACTGATTAACATCATGAGCCTCGTTTTAGTGTTGGAAATAGTTTTGATTCTTTTGCTCTCTGTTCTCAAAAATGCTCTACACGCACACACACACACACACACACACACACATAGAGACACACAAATCCATGCATACGCCAATTCACCTGTTGTTTGAGTCACACGCTTCTTCCGTTTTTTCACTTCCTTAACAAGGTGTTTCACAGTGAGTGCGATACTGTATCACAAAAACCTCAATACAGCAACACAATGGTGTTGTTGTCTGAACATGAAACTTTATTATCTCAGAAATGTAAACTATAGGCAGATGTAGCTGATGTATGCATACCCTGTTTATGGGTCACTGTTAAGTTGAATATAAAACAACCATGATGACTTCATAGAATGTGAAACGTATTAATAAACTGCTTCACTTAACTTTAATGAGTGTGTTTTTAGCCCCAAGTTCTTTCATTATTATTAATATTCATTATCACTTCAGTGCTGAAAAACTGTCACATCTGTTCATGTGTAACCTTTCACTTTCGGTCAGTATGTCAGTGACGATACACAAACTAATTCTTTGGTAGAGCAAGCGAACGACTGCATGAATGAGTCAAAGAACTGAATGAATCATCTGTATGTTGTAATTTTTTCTTGGTATGTGAACTTCTAGATTCCTCAAAAACTTTTCCGCTACTCTAACACATACACAAACTCAGCGTGAGGCACCACACTCGAATCTCCACTAGAGGGCAGCAGACAATCAGCCACACTGACGGACAACACAGGTCAGGTCAGCACGCTTTACTGGTCACTGTGCAACCAGAGGAAACCAGTCACTACAGTACAAGCCAAGGCAAACTGTACTGTACAGATGAGGAATCCAGTGACTGTGTGTGTGTGCAGGTGAGACAAGAAGATACTTAAGCATTAATGTTAACATGGGTGTTATTAAAATGCACTTTTTGGCTGGAAGGACAACAACATACTGCAGTTGAACTAATTACAGGGAGTTGGTTTGTGCATCTTAACTTGGCAAGAAAACTACTGGAGAAAAAAAAAAACATGACCAGAGAAAACACCACCAGGCCACATCAACAGAGGAAAACTGTTTGGACTTCTGCAGACCAGAGGGATGACGGCGCTCTTCTGAAAAACACACTGACCTACTGTATGATCTGTGGTAATGTGGATGTAGCCTGTCTTGCTTTGGAGAGATTGAATTATGTAGCGATGAAGTCTTTATATAGAACTTTTGGATTCAGCATGGCAGCGTCTAAGCACCCTCTACTTTTCTATATAGTACGATATGTTTACTGTATGTCTTTTTATGTGTGTTTATGCCTTATATGGTGCTCTCTCTGAGATCTCGCAGTGGATCGAAATCTAAATCAACCGACTGAGGGCTCAGTCAAAAATGTGAGCAGGGTTGCGGCCACAAACTACAGAGGAGCTGGAGAGCTTAAACCCATTTTCACGCATACTTATGCTGCTCGCAAAAAGTGTCGAAGGCTACGTTTGAGGTACATTTTCCTGGCATGGCTTAGGCCCACTGCACCAATTAGACGGTGAGGTAAACGCCAATATACACAAAGCAATCATGAGTGATCACGGCCGTTGTACGAGGAATTGATGAGCCTGATGGCGGCCCGGCGCGGCTCTCACAGAGGTTTCTGTGGCAGCATCTGCAACAACTGTTTCCACTGCCATCAATACAAACCATCACACGTTGGGAGAATTACCTCCACAACCCTCCAGACACTTGTGTAACCAAAGCCAAAAAAGGTTTACAACTTTTTGTCGGGGGTTTCGGTTGATTTTGGCAAGAACGCGTAGGTTTTGCACGGCCTTCGGTCTTCATTTTCTCTAATCATAGTTAGAGAATCACAAGACAAGAGTTTATTCACTTGTCTAACCGTGAATTTCAGCCACAAAATCAATTTGCACAGCCCTGCTTTTCTCCAATAATACAATTAGTTTTGTTTCTGCTCTGACCTCTTTCTTCAATGTGGACCTTTTAATGGCCGCAGCAAAAGTTCACTCTCTGCCTTCTGAAACTGCCTGTGAAGAGCAGGGTGATCCATGACCCGCCTTTAAGTACAATTTCCTGTAGAAAAAGAATCCCCTAATTTCTTCTAACTCTGCCATTAGCTACCATAAGCATGACCGGCCCGTTACCTTTTGTTTGGGCTCCCTTGAAACCACTATCTATTAGGTGGCTCAAATCAAATCCCTGCAGCCTGAGTTTAATAAGAGAATATTTTTGCTCCTATATTTTAACCTTGTTATCCAATATCCTGTCTTTTTAGTCCTCAGTGTGTTTTCAGCACACAGAGCCACTCTGCTGCAGAGTGTGCGTCAGTTCACAGCAGAGATCTGACATCCTGCCTCTCGGAGCACAAAAGTTCACGCACAGACCAACAGCACTGTGATAGTCTGCTGCACTGGCACAAGATTAGTCAACGTTACATACGGAAACTTTAACATTTTACTACAGTATACTGACTGACCAGACCCGTATTTGTAGTTTTATTCTACCTGAGCAGATGTTCCCTGGGCTGCTTAATATGGGACTCAACATGAGGTTATTTAACTACTGTTGAGGTATTCTTTCTTTTAAATGCATATTTAATGTTTTTTATAATTATTTAAAAACCTTTGCAAAAATTATTTTGAAAGTTAACTCATCGTTACTCAGAGTCACAAAATCTCTTTTGTAGCAGACAGACATGTGATTACTGTAATGGGAACTACATTCGTCCACATAATGTGCCTCCAGGTGAAAACTTTCTAATTTCGCAAAGCTAATTTTTAAGGAAATGGAAGAAACGCAGCCGTATTTTAAAACTGATGGCAATGGCCTCTTTTTTCTTCTTTTTTTTGCAGCGTTGAGCTCCTGAAATTTGCTCAATTCATAGTGAAATGTGTAATTTTACAATGTCGAAAAAAGATGAAAAAAACTAAAGCAAAACATCAAAACTGTAGTTACTTAAGTGAAGCACTTTAAGGTGGGAGGCTTTATTGGTGGTGGAGCAGAGTACTGTACATCTAACATCGCCGACGTATCGGTCATGTTACCGTCTCATTTACTGTACTTCCCCATCCCAGGAAAGCTCTATCTCATATCTGCACTGCCTCTGAGGCTGTTTTTGGAGACTTTTAAAGCAGAGGAAACTAGAAACAAAGCGCAGTCCGAGGACATGGAGTGCAATCTTGAAATGGAAAACTGAAATGGGGAAAGGGTCTCTAGCTGAAATGTTATTTGGATGATAGCCTGCATAAGAAAGGAACTGTGTTTGGTTTCTCATTGAGAGTCACCAGCAGGGCTCATTGTGATAAGAAAATAAGTCTAATGTTACCTGATCTGGTATAATGTGGACCAATTACCACTCCATTGCACTTCATTACAGGACTGTAATAGGGCCGGGGGTCAGTGCTTGAGATGGAGTGGCAGAGGAAAATTGAGTCGTCATTGATAATATGATAAAAACTGACAGTGAGAGGCCCCTCCAACAAATTATTGAAATTTACAGTTGATAGGGAAACACTATAACCTCATTTGGTAAGCAGCTGGCAAGCAGTTGTACAAAGCAGGTCCTCTAACACAATGAAAGGCTTATGGAGAGAGGGAAATCCAAAACTATCACAGAATAGTTTTAGACTCCTGCTCATTGGCTCCTGGCAGTCAGTGTGCATGTATTCTGTTTTTAGAAATATCTTACAACAAATGACTCCGGTGGATGGTATTTTTCTCTGGAGCAGGTGGATGGTGGAGACACGGTACGAACCCTCATTATGTGTAGCAATAATAATACGCTGACACATAAAATTTGCTTGAACAAACAAATGAAGACTGACTAACGTTATTTTCATTCCCAGTGTCTCTCCGGGGTAGAACAGAGAAGTGCAGAGGCTAACAAAATATAAAATCTCACCCTTTCTGGAAACCACTGTGCTGCTAGGAAAAAGGCTATGGCAACCATTTGTTTGCCTCAGTTAAAGTGCCTCCATTTGAGGCCCCTTGAATAAATAAATCAAATAAACTACCGTCAGACATACATTTTCAATCCATCAAGGTAATCAGATTCTGTTTACCTGAATGGGAACTATTCTAAAATGTTATTAAAAACTTAAATGGAGTTTAGGCGTGGAATAACTAGGCAGAGGAAATGATGAGCAAACAGCAGGATAAGATTCCAATTACTATTAAACAAGCATTGCATTGACTAGTAAAGAGGAAAATAGCTTTGACATTTTCCACTGCCGGAGCTCCCACCTGACAGGCTTTGTCGTGTGAGAGCTCGGCAAATTCAATTCATGGGCTTTTAGACATGAGGTAGTCAAAGCATGCTCCTGACATATTGCTTTAAAGGCCCATTTCAATTATTCCACCTGTGGTCAACATTTCTGTGTGTGGTTCAAGGACGGATACTTATTGTGTGATAATTGATTATATTTATAAGCAATGAATCTTTCCTTTCCCGATGAAACAACTCAGATAAATACAAATAGATATACAGAAAAGATTTTAAAAATTTACATTTTATCGTGCATTGAAAACTGAACCAAATACAAGGTAAATATGGCAATATGTGTTGGAAATGTGTGCGCCTCAGCTTAGCATAATTTTCATGAAGCATCTACAATATGTCCTGGGATTAGGAATTCAACAAGGCCATAAAGTCATTACCTTGCACTGAAGGAAATATAATTTATGAACCATTTAGAAGACCAGTTAAGTTTATCTCACATATCTAAATAGGCAGTATATTGAATGCATGCTTCATTGATCAAAACTGTTGTGGAACAACTTATCAAGCAACCATCTTTAACTACTATTTAAAGATCGTTTTGCTTTCATCTACAGTCTTCACTCAGCTGAAATCACTTCGACATGATAAGACAGTCAATTTGGATGTCAGCTTTGGCTACAGTAATCATGCTGGCCACTAGATAAGTGTGACTTTATTTATTTATATTGAGCCCTGTGCGTGTCTAGTTGAAGATAATAGTTTCATTTTCCACGAGAAAGTTTGCCAGCTACCCTCATTGTGGAGTAAATGTGACAGATTTCTGCTTCATTAGGATTCATCGGGCTGACAAAGATGGATTCATGAGATGAATCAACAATAGCAAAGCAATATGTCGGATTCCATGAATCTCTTTACTTTCCTAGTGCTGGCTAAAGAGACGTGCTTTAAAGCTTGAGATTTACAATCACAGGTGACAACTGGAGACTTAAGATGAATGCTTGTATGCTCTAAGGAAAAACGACAACACATCAAAATGAACCACAGAGGAAGCACATGTGCTTGTATTCTGTCTTCACAGTAAACAAAAAGAAAAGTGGTGGTACTGGTATACTGAAGTAGTCATTCATCTGGTGGATAACAGAACGTGTCCAAATAGTTTTCATGGTAATTTAATTATATGTGTGTTTATATATCTGTGTGTATGTATATTTGTTACTATTCATATCTATTACGAGCGTCTTTAGAGTCAACTTAAATAAGCTTTTACATCTTTTAATCAATTCTGATGTAGCAGACATTAGACTGAATATTTGCTACTTTGTAATAATCAGAAACATGTGTCAAATCATATTCTCCATTTAGTTTTTATGTGTTTTCTACTTTACTGTGTCATTTGCAATTTATGGCAGCAAGCTATGAAATTCAAAAGACACATAAAGAGCATAACTGCAGCTGCCTTGCAGTCGGATGTAGTTGGTGATGTGACGTTAAGTACTAGCTGCAAACTGATTTCTTGAGTTACTTGCTAACAACAGATGTAGGAGCACCTGACAGTCTTTGTTTAGGTCTGGGGGTAAGACCACTGTGCAGCGCTGCTTCAGCTTGTCCTCGGCTACATTTGACATCTCGAAGCATGATGTTACCAGTGTTTCCAAAAGTTATCTCTGGCTTCTGAGAGACCATCGGTGACAGACTCCCATTGTTCCGCATGTCGGCGTGATGCCAGGAGGGATTGTTTGTCCAAGTTAGCAGCAGTACCACAGAGAAGTGGAGCAAAGGGTCACTTATCCTGCTGCTTCATTACATATGACAGAGGTTAAAGCAGTGTTTAAGGATTAAGGAATATTTAATGGCATTGCTGCTTTAGCTGCGAGCAACGGAGGGTGACGGGAACGACAAGACCGAGTCAGGGATGTTCGACAGAAAAGGTCATGAACCGTGTGAAATAATAGAACTATTGGGCATCATTAGATTTATATCCAAGCAAAACTAGACGCACATTAATTACAGCAGGAGCAGATCTAAAGATGACACTGACTCCAATTTATTTATTACAACATGCTACAGTATAGTCTGGTATTTATCCTTTCAGAGGGTTCCTTCACAGTCCCAACGTGAACAGCACATAAATGGATCCGTGTGGAACATTTCATTGCGCTTTTTAAAATTTTTCACCAAACCTGCTCCAACAGGGACTTTTATGACGGTTTTCTGGAAAGTCACCTGAGGGGTTCATAAAGTGCAGTAAAGTACTGAATATGGAGGAACTGTGAAAGGAGGCTTCCAAGACGATTTAATGTTTAAAATTAAAGGCCACACTTACAAAGATATTGTATTACAGAGCTTGTTATTACCAGCACTGTCGGTGGAGCATGAGGATTTTGCACTTCCACAAAGAGGCACAAGAGGTCAGAGCTCCACTGCGAATGCTATGAAATACCTTGGCATCTGATCCAGAGCTAGCGTATGCCAGACATGCACTATTCATCGTTATCATTAAGGCCAATGCCTGAAAGATGTCTGTTGAAATAAGTTTGCTTAAAACATCATTACAAATCCAATTAATAGTGTCATTAAACTAGATAGAAAAGAATGACAACATTGTGTAATCTGAAATTCTTTTGTATTACAGAAAGCCTAGAGCTGCAGACCAGGTAGCAATCTAAATTATCAGTGATGTGAGGCTTTACTGAGGAAGGTACTGCTACAAGTTTTACTGACTGGCAAGAGCTGCGCTGTTTTGTTATGTTTATTGTAATTATCAGACTGATTGAAATTAAAAAAAACAATTATAAAAAGAGAGTTTTTAATATGATTAGCTGGGGAGTATGTCCATATTCTTTACCATAGTAATTCTACTGCATGTATTTTTAAAATCTGATACAAACATTGCATTTTAAAATTTTAGGATGTTGATCTTTATCAATGTCATTTTTAATGAAAACCTTTGTCTGCAGTCCATGACGTGTCCTGTGTATGTGACCAGGTCCATCTGTAACAGTCCACTTCCAGCACACTAAGATAACATAGCGTCATTCATGCCATGAGAGGATAAGCAGCGCCAAACTAACAGGCTTAATGAAATTTACCAGCAGATCAGTCAAATCAATCTTGTTTGTAAAAGGCTCTTGTTAGTGTTTCTCTAGGTGGAGTTCAGTAAAATGAAGATACTGACTTACAGTTCAACACCTCTGCTAAACACAGAGTTTAATGTACAAGCATTTAGCTAATATACTGATAAATTTTGGATGAAAATCAGTGGTGATATTTTGTTGTATGCAGTTTTTAGTTAATTTACTTTATATGTCTTTATATTGTATATGGCAGCAAATTGCTGTAATTGTGTCTTTGTTAGAAAAAAAGAAAAATAATGTAAACATAATAAAACAATTACCTGTCAGTAAGCTGGTCAGAGAATGAGACCTCGTCTGTGTCCTCAGTCTTGTCAAAGTTGGTATTTAACACTGGAGAAATGCTCAGGTTGAACAGGAGACTGTAAGAAAGAAAATGTAGAATTATTATTTAATTAGAAAAGGCTAATTCTTCATTTGTCTTTTTTGCGTTAGCCATGTTTTATGTAGCTAATTTATGGTAGCCCTAAGGAGAACGTAATAATAAATTGTTCTTTTATATATGTTTTAAGTAACAGCACATGACTTAACTGAAAAGCACCAAATTTGAATTAAAATTAAAAAAACAAATACATCTGTGTATGTGAAGTTACAAAGAAAAAACAAAGCAAACATGTAAGCTAGTCTGAGAAAGTGTTGAGCCAAATCATTAATTGCAGTTCTTGTATCAGGAAAACTTAAACCAAAATCAAACAAACAACACTAAGCTAATTGAAGCTAGTTAAGCAGGTTTTTGTATGGCCGACCAAAACACATATTTCTTTAATGAGCATCTAGAGCTGCTTCAGTCTGAAAACACAAGCTTGTAAGCTAATAGACGTTAGCCAGATCAACTCAACAGATCTGATTTATTTATACTGAAAAGTTTGATAATTCTATCATGTTAGCACACAAATGATTTTGCTGAAATCAGTTATACATATACCATTTTGTAAGCTAATTTCTTATTATTGAATCATTATGCTGTTTATTATGCTGTATCAGTATTTATGTTGTACATTGACTTGCTTCTCCATCATGCCAGCTAGCCCTCCATCATTTTTAAAACAGCTTTCACGCAAATAATATGGGTCCAAAGGAGAACATGAATACCAGTGTCCCATTAAAGCTTATCTGTTGGCTCGTTTTGCCGTCAGAAAATGTCCTCCATCTGACACGCCATTCCCATTTTCTCCTCCATCACTGACGACATTGACACTGAGAGGATTACAAGGTAAATCAATAAACATCACCGGCTTCATGAATGAACACAAGTCTCAGTGAACTGATACCTTCAGCGGGTTAGGTCTATTTACCTGTGATACCAATCCACAGTGGGATCTCGAGGGCCCGTTCTCTATAGTTAAGATTAGATGTCACCATGCCTAACAATAAGAAGACACCTCACTGCTCTGCAGCACAAATCCACATTGTGTTGGTCAATCGTCAGCTCCATGGTAAAGCAGAGGAGACATACAGCAAGTATGAGACTACCAGCACATTCATGTCAATGTTATCTAACACATCCTTTCTGTTTTTATCCATAACCTGCTCAGTATCTTTACATGTTTAACGTTAAGACTGGTCATGCTACCCTATAAAATGAACGTCAGATATTCTTTACTTCCTGCAACTTTAGCAACTTCATATTTCCATTTTCAGTTGGAAAAGAGATCTCTAACTTTCAGCAAATGGCATGGGACAAGAGGAGGCAAGACTGCCGACCAGACAGACGAGCGTTCCACTCTCCAGCTCTTAACAAGCATAGTAATACATCAGTCAAAAGCAATAATTTTACTATTAATGAAATTCCAATTTGCCTTCAGTGCATTTCACGTTGACATTTTCCACATTGCAACAGTGCTTTGATAAAGTTTTTAAAATGCAAAAACGCATCTAAGAGGCTAAAGACCAGCCCGGGTGTCAGCGTGCCTGGCAGAGGACTATGGTACTTAATTTTTATCGCCATGTGCCCGGGGCAATGGAAGCCTGAATGTTAACATTGGCTCCATTTTCATTATCATCATATGATTATGGATTTTACTGCATTTAGCTGATAATACAACTAGGAGCTCACCTTAAAAGAAGTTGCTCGAAGGTTTCATTTCTGCCCAAATGAAATTTTCATTTGACAAACAAGTATAATTAGGCTGCACTTCTTGTTCAGTGTCAGTCTGTTTTCTGATTGAACTTAGACCAATTTGCTGCCACTAAATGAGTTTGAATAATTTCCATTCTGAATGTCTTGGGGACATTAGCTTTAGGAGTGCTAAGTGGCAGCATGCTTTTTGAAGTTGCTGATTATTTGATGCCACCCCTGTCTACCTATACATTTTCAGCTTACTTCAAAGTTAACAAGGAAAAAAAAAAACTCCACATAGCCTACCTTGGAGTACAATGAGAATTTGAAAGTGTTTTTGGCCAGGTCTGGGAGGCAAAGCGAAAATTACTTTAATAAGTGTGTAATACACTTCGTTAGCTTCAATGCTCTTTGCTTCTTCACTTTATTTCTTTCATGTGGCCACTTTTATTGTACTGAATGAGTGGATTTGTTTCTGCTGAAACTGTACACCTAATAACTAATATTGCAGTATCAGTTTCATTAAACCGCTAATTATAAATTAATACATTATGAATTATGAGACCTGCTACAGCTGACTCTCATACTGCCGTTCTGTTATTAATAGTAATGTGACACAGTGGTGTTTACTATCTATCAGGGAACAGAGAGGAAGTGGTGAGGCTGGTCACTGACTGGTAGGCAGTTCTACCATAGCCCTGATCCACATGAAGTGTTTATTTTCCATAACACAATAAGCATAAATATATTAGGAGACAAAATTGTTGCAGATTACCTACTATTAATAGCTCTGTAAGCCTCTGCAGCCACAAGATGAGAAACAGCAGACCACTGTGAATGGCAGGGAAAAGTGGGGTTATTTGTATATTTCCCCCTAATGGATTTGGTAGATAACCTAAAATCTGAGTAACAGCTATTTCAGTAGGGGTAATCCAGTCATCCTCACAAATAAATAAATAAAGTAAACACCAATGTGGAGCGAAATTGAACGAGAGAAATGGAGTGAATAAAATTGGTGAAGGCAAAAGAAAGAGAGGATCACAAATAAAGCTCAATGTGGGATTGATGAGAGGAAATGGGGATTTTGACAATGTGATTAAGTAATGGTCTTAAAAATATGGAAGCAATGGCAAAACGAGAATAATTTACTCGAGTGTAAGAGCACTGCATGTCAATGAAGGGCGGCATTACATTTCATTATCATAAATAAGGAAAACCAAACTGTGGCTTAGTTATGAGGAGTTTACAAACTGGTGAGCCAAATACACGACCCCAGATCCTCCAACGCAGCTCTAAACGTTTCCCCTGCACTTTCTTTTCTTGGCCGAGTTCGAAGGATTTTGGTCAGTCGCACTGAATAGTTTCACAATAACAAACATTTAAACATATGAAATCACTTTTGGGTTAATTAAATGTGTAGTCATGAATCAAGACTGAGAAGAGTTTTTTTCAAAACATGAAAAAAATCCCTCTCCCCTCGTTAAATAATCAAATCTATTTTTGTTTTTCACAGTAATCAAACCTGCCAAGAAACTCAGAAACACACATCACACTCCACTAAATAACAGGGCTACACACAGAGCAATGGAGGTCTACAGTGCAGAGGACTATTGAGCTAACATGACAAAGGGCTCAGAGACCACTACAGTGGAGATAATGCCGTGGGATCGACTCCAAAAGACAGAAATGCTGTGGATCCAACAGGGTTACAGCACATCTGTAATTCATTTGCATTGCACTGGTTTTTCCAAGGAATGAAACTAACCCTCCTAACTTGTATAACAAGCTGACAACACGCTCCTCACATCAATAACTCAATGAAAACATTAGGCTAGAAAAATGTCTTCAATCCAATCAATTTGTAAAACAAAGCCAGTAATGAATAAACAGTGTTTCAACATCAAAATTATGTTTTTTTCCAAATTGGACTGTGAATTATAACATCAGTGTAGTTTTGATTGTGTTGGACGTTGCACGCAGCTAGGGGCTGAAAAACACTGGAAATGTTCATTTTTATGTTTTTCATTGAGGTTTCATACTTTGCTGTTTGTTTGTAAATTCAAGAGTTGGAGAGAAAAAAAAACTGAAGAGCAGTGCTTGTTGGTATTTACCTGGTTTGTGTTGTTTCTTGTTGACATTACCATTTGCATATTTGTCCTAATAGCACCAATCTCACTGACTTAATGGCAAAATAAGTCACTGATAATGTAAAAGCACTTGGTATAATAATCTGAAAACATGCCCCAAATAGTGACATATTATTAAAGGGACATTTCTTTTGCTCTTAATGTGGCAACACGCCTTGGTTTGTCAGGAATAATATACAACAATATTGTGGCTCTGAGGCAGCATACAATTATCATTAATTATTAATTAATTCTGTGTCACAAAGCTGTGAAAAACACTTCCTAACACTACAGAACCTGAGAGCACAGAATTTTAATTGACATGGTGAAATTTTATGCATGACTCTATGTCTCGTACAGTCCTATGCCAGAAAGTGTTGACTTCTGCTGCTTTTACAACTGCCACAGTAATTACCAAGAGCCTCGGTGCATTGTGGAGACAGGCTGCCGTGAGTCCTTCTACCTGGGTTTGAGACGTTTTGAGACGACTGGGTGCCATGTGGAAATAAAAAAACTGACGGTGCCATCTCTGACACCAAATCACAGAAGTGAATTACAAATTCAGTGAATACTTAAACTCCTATGAAGTACAACCCGGTGGTTTCACGTTTTCTTTTTGGTGTTTCAGTTCATGCTCTGATTTGGTGACTTGTTCCATATTGTAAGCCAAGGTGGCTCTGCCCACAGCTTGAAATACCCTCAAATAATGTTTAGAGCTCCTCTGGGCGAAGGCGGTGTGCAGGTGGGAGATTATTCTTAACAATGCTTCCACAGCAATGAACTGCAATAATAACATGTGCTTCTGAATGTAAACAATTTATGTACTGTACAAATACTATATTCTAAAACAGGATTATGAAATTGAAACTGAAAATGTGTCAACTGCTGGTCCTAAAGACATTAGAAATAAACAGTAGCAAAGTTGGTATATGCTACTCAACTCCCAGCATGACACAGATATTTTTAGTTTTACATCACATGCAATCTGATTGTCAGCTGGACTTAAACTGTTCTTACATTCAGGTATAGACATACAGCTGGCATGGCAACAACTGCTGGGCGTGTGTCCAGCTATGAAGTTTTCCATTACACCGCCAAAAGAAACTTGATATGAAATGTAAAATGACTACATTACATGTTATCTCACCTCTGCTTGCTGACTGTAGTGCAAACAAAAAGTTTTAGAAGTAATTAGAACAAGTTAGAGACGGTTTGTCTTCTCCCCTGGTAAGGATTTACCAAGATTAAATCTCTCTTAACCCACTCCACAAACACAAACAGTGACAAAGCCAAAATCAGATTTTGGTATCTACAGCCCACAGTTTGCATCCCTATCCATAAGAAAGCTGCTTAGCCTTGGCAGCTAGCACACATGTGAATTGATCCAGTGGTAGCAGAGTGCAAGGAACCTCTGAACCGAGCTGTGATTAAATAGAGGGAGGGGAGAAAAAAAAACAATGCAAATAATTTACTGAAGGCCTCATGATCCGACAGTTTAAGTGGCCTTTTCATCATTAAGAGCAGAGTTGATCACATGCTATAGCTGGTGGGAGTTTACTCAGCCTCAATAATCATCAACATTCTCCGTCTATTCAGATCTATGGCTAAATCCCAGGTGAGTGGCAGGTGCCAGCTACAGGGCTGTTAGGAGAGAGCGTTTGTTGATATAACCGTGTTTCCCTCTCTTTGAGCGACTGATCTGCAAAGGTACACATAAAGGCCCTCCTTCAACAATGTACACACAGCACTTCGAAAAAGGAGTACATAAATGGGCCCCCCCACCCCCACCCCCTCCCTCCTCCCCTGCAACATTAAACAGTGTGTGGGGGTGCAGCAGGGAAGCGTGGGGGGCTGAGGGGGACTCAAACAAATGCTGGAGAGTGGCAAGTTTGCATTTGCCCATACCAACAAGCTCCTATCTCATTAACAAACCGCTGAAATAAAAGAGTGCTTTTTTGGCTCACAGCTATAAAAAAAATTATCATAGTGATGATGTTCCTCAGCCGTCAACAGAGCTGTGATAACGTTGTTTGATGATGACTTTCCCATGAATGTTAAGCAGCCGCCGCGGCAGAGGAAAGGAGCTTATCAGCGCCTAATGCCCATCTCTAATTCCTGCCCTTCTTGAACTAGCCATTTTCTAACAGCGTTAACTGTCAAATTTACATCCCGTCTTAATGCCACTAAAGAGTACGGGGGATGAAGAGTAAATGACAGCAGTGTAATGAGGAAGGGAAGGCATTCCTTCTTCCACTTTCTCTCCCCCTCTCTTTCTCTAAGGGAAAGGAGATTTCCACAATATATGGGGGCTTTTTTTCCCCCCTCCTCCCGTGCCATGATGCCGTGATGGAGAGCTTACCTGTGAACCTGCTGTACTGCAGGTGCACATGAGCTTAATTAGCGGTGGGCTCTTTTGTGAAACGAGGAAAAATAGATTTTTTTTTTCCCAAAGCACTGCAAATAAATTCACGCCTCACAAAAAATACTGACAATGCAGCACATGGGGAAACATTTCAATATTATTATGATCTACATACAAGTGTGCGACTCAGAAACTGATGGCAAAAAGGGATCAAGTTGCCAATGCTAACACAGCCATCCAGCTGCTATGATAAATGGAGGTCAGGAGGGTGCACTTCAAGCCCAGCATGGCCTGTAGTCATACTGCATGTTTGATCTTTCTTTAACCAAGACAAGATGGGTGGGTTTCCATTGTTTTTAGCTTATTGCTTCTTTTTAACCAAGAAAAGAGCAATAATAACACTGTTGCCCTGTAGTTTAGTTCACCAAGTTACAATCTTATATCTTCATCACAACAATGTAGCATCCATCAACAGGCTTTAGTGAAACATACACGTCCAGTTCAAAATCTCCACTACAAAACCTCTGCATCAATACTCTCTGGTGCCTTGTGTACATAATTAAACAATACATTGAATTATATTAGTATTTTTGATTCAGCACAGCTGAGCCTTTGTTATCAGGTTACCACTGACCACTTTCATTTTCTGTTTCTAAATTGACATTTTGTGCATTAAGTCAATTAAAAATGCTGAACTGAAGCGAGTGACAATCACTTCTGACATTCAAATAAAATAATGGGAACATTGCTGGAGGTTCACAGGTTCAATGTGGAAACAATGAACAATAATTCATATAAACAATGAACTCTATCACAAGATTTTGTTCATAAGGTTTAACCTTTGATTTATATGTGTATCGAAGGTTAAAGTCTCTCCAACCCTTCACAAGTATATGTGCATAAACGTATGGACATGTGCACATACATGCTGTCTCTTTCTCAAAATGTTCTTGGTATTCATGCTCACTTCTGCTCCTTTTATGCAAATGAAAACAAGTTGAAAGTTTATGCATGTAATTTAAGATGGCATTTAAGCCTCCTACCCCAGATGCTATCATCGTAATTAATTCATCAGGTAATATTTCTCATTATTCCAAGGTATTATTTTATGTCAGGCTAGGTAATGAATAGCTACAAGGGCATGCACACTATTTAGCTACAAAATCAGACGCATTATAGGTAACAGCAATTCAAAGTAAATCTGTAAATGACAGAAAGGTAGCATTTAAAATGACTTGTGTAAAAAGCACATGTGATTTATTTAGAGTTTCACTTGGACTGGTGAATTATGAGCGCCATGTGGTCTTAGGTTTTGACTCAATCATTGTGGGGTGGTGGTGGTGGTGGGGTTATATTCAATATCCAATCTTCATTCTCACACAGGGAAATTGGAATAAAGATAAACAGAGGAAAGGTTGTACCTTCCATCTACGCTGGTATAATCAACCATGCAAGTGAACCTATGAATATGTAGTCCATTTCATCTGAGGGGTCGGACTCTGGTAGGGCAGGCCGGCCAAGATTAAATCTCAGCTCATCTGATTGGACCATATAAAGATTCAAACTGAGCTAATTTCATGCTGATCTGTTTGCCTCCAGTGAAACTATCCAAAAGGCAAGAGAGGCTGTAATGATTTGGAAAGGGAGAGACAACAGATAAATGGTGAAATGAAGTTGAAGGGCCTTCTTACCTTTGAGAAGAAATATTTCAATTTAAATGTATTACTTTATCGGGGTAAGGTCCTCCAGCTTTGCAGCGCTGAGATTACACCAATTAAACATCAAATACGATGAACTAACTGCAAATGAACAAATGCCTCATCTGCCCTCTTTAAAGGCAGGCATTCAGCCGCTGTACAGAAACCGGCAGTTACAATACCGTTAGCTAAATCTGCTGCATATAGATATAATACAGGCAATAAACACAATATGCAGTCATGATAGGTTAATGAATGGATAAGACAGTCAACTAAAACAATCTCAGTCTGGTCAGGTGATTATTATATTCTTAACACTGTACTACAACTATACTGTCCATGTATAGACTCAAACCATGCCCATAATATATAAAAAGTGATAAGTAACTTATAAAATACAGTACATCTTCCAGTATTGACGGTATACTGTAGCTCATGACTGCAGTCTGCACATAGATTTAGTAGATTGTATAGATTAGTTTATTGTCCAGCTCCATGGAAAATAAATACGTTTGTTTATAATTGTTTAGCTTATTGTATTTGTTTTGTTCTTAACTGTCTGCTGTATCAAGTCTTGCTTGTGTCAACAGCAGACTTGGCTAATGATGCAAATTCAACTTTGTAAAGTGCTACTGAATCCATCAAATATTCACTAATCAAAAATAAAGGAGATCAATCAATAATGTTTTCATTCTTTAAGGTATGGCTGATCTTCAGGTAAAACAGCACAGTTCATATTCTCACCTGGGTAGACCAGGAATCATCCAGAAGACACAGCGCTGGTTTGTCTCCAGCTCTTCCCTCCACTCTGCGGTTTGCTGCTGCTGAGCTCTACCCGTGGGCACAACAGATTTGACACAAGAGTGCTGATGAATCTCATCAGTTTAATGTGTTTATGCTTGCTAAGCCCTAAAAGCTTATTGCTGTTCAATGGAGTGCTACAAAGTTACCTAATTTCCCCCCTGGTCGTCTCTCAACACGCAGCCTCTCCCCGGGTCTGCTGGCAACGCAGACTCCCAATAACATGATGTACTCTGCAACCTGTGGAAGCCAGAAGGCACGCTGTGTCTCAATAATTTGTGTTATCGAGCAGAGAAAAGACCTTGACACAAATACAGTGAGAACAGATATTACTGTTTTTTTTCCACCTTAAATTCAGCCCATGACTGTCTGTCTCCCTCCACATTGATCCCTTTTTACAGCCTTTTCACAGTAAGTGCTTCAGTCTTATCTCTGCTGCCCCCACCTCGCCTGTCTCATATTCTAACCAATGAGGCTGGCTGCCTATATGACAGCTAACACCCAGTATTAATTAAAATGTCATGCCTCCAAATCAATATTGTAAAACAGTTCAAACACAACTCATCGCCACTGCTGTGATAAGTGCTTTTGGGTGACAGGTAAGTCCAAAGAAAGAGATGCAGGAGAATGGTATGACGGAATTATCCAGAGAGAACATGTAACATTAAAATTTATGACCCCCCTCCTATGTGTTACTTCATCGCTCACAATTGCAAATTATCCACACTGTCATGAAGTGTGCTGCTAAACTGACAGATCCATAAGTCAGCAGCAACAGGCCAGGAGGCGAGAAGCGAGAACTCTTTAGCTTTAGATGTTTGACTGCAATGCGTTAAAGGTGACTAATACACACTCATTTGGAAAGGGGGCTGTCAGGGCGGGAATTTATCAGCGCTCCGAAAATAGCTGCAATTCATCTGATTACGGTCGTGTTAACTCTGCTGTGTCAGGACAAAAAAAAAAAATAGAGGGTGCAGGTTATTACCAAACTATTTAAAGTGGACGTCTGCCATACAGGGTTTAGGCTTTTTGCTATGAAAAGTTTCCATGAATAAAGTCAATAAAACAGAGAACTGCAGCCGCTTTTTCGCAATATTCCAGCTATTATGAGTGACAAATAGGGTTGATTCAAAACTTTGTGAGGCTGTACGTGTTCACACATACTCATTGAAAGATATTGTTCAAAAGCAATGCTCGGGATATGGATAGAATGTGACAAATTCTGTCAGAGTAAATATAGTTTAATAAATGAATTAGCTTCATAAATAATGGCTGTAATGACATTTTAGGGGACAATAAGCCTAAGCGTTGTCAGGAAATAGTTGATGTATGAGTTTCATGCCTCAGCGGTTCCTCAAAATGAATAGGCTTGGGAAGATAGCAGGGGCCTGCAACCAGCCTATTTCCTCGAATTATCTACTTGTTGTCAATTTGCACAGTGGAATTACACATGCAAATTGAACTGCCTGCACAAACACCACTTGGAGATGATAAAAACAAATTAACAAAGGCTATAGAAGGAGGATTTATTTCACTGGCTAACCCAGGTCAAGCAATACATGTATTTTACGATTGTGTGTACCCAATTTTGGTGTAATTATATCAGCAAATTATTCTTTGTAATCTTATTATTTTTTCCTCAACCTTCTCCTTACACACATAATTAACTTCCCTCATATCCTCACCAAAAAAAGAAAGAAGAAGGAGAAAAAAGAAAACACAGCTTGCCTCTGCATGCAGTTCAATCTGATTTGGGTTGGTTGGTTCAGTCTCGTCACCTTTTTGCAGCTGGAATACAGAGGAAGGTGAGAGGTCAACAATTTAGTGACACTGTTTAATGTAAGTGCTTGGTAAAGGAATAGACAAATCTACACAGCAGAAGTCACAATGTTAAAATATATATAATCACCTCTTAACATCATCCCTCATATTGGGGAGGAAATTAAGCGTCCCCGGACCTCCACGTTTGCTATTAGATATCTCATTTACTTTGTACACACACTGCTAATCTGCACTAATGAATTCTGCCACACCAAGCCAGATCGAGATGACTTAAAATTATTACCACTTCCACAGATATGCCTTTCCTCATTTGAGGCTCAATTTGGCTGGCTCGCAAAAACAGTCTGTCACAGTAAGATACTAATAATTAGGGTTTTAAGATGATTAGTTTATCTCTGTGCTCTTACAGTCCTGCCTCTTATCCACCATGGCCAAAACTTAATAAGAGGCTCTAAGTTTTAAACAGCCAACTCCAAATTACCAAGAAATGACGGAAATAATGAACTGGAGCGCATGCCAGGGAGAGAGACACAGGGAGAGAGGGAGAGACAGAGAGATGGATGGTGGGAAAGCTGAGAGACATTAATTCAAGTGTGAAATAGAACACAAAGTCTGGTAATCAATAAGGAAATGATTCAGACCTGTAATGCCAAAATTGTTTAGTATTAACAGGACTTTGTGACTCTCATTTACCTTCAGACGCTGCCGTGCTCATCAACTTGTCACACATGTAATTAAAGTCACGATAATGCTGAGTGAGTGATACCAGTTAATGGTTGCATATTTTAGAGGATGAGATAGAGATTTTACATGTTCCAGATGACATTCAATATAGCATAAGCCCTATCAGCCCAGTTTAATATGCACTGCATTTAGCAAAGCTCAACTAAGTAAATCTCTCATCTTAGTCTACAGGAAGGTCAAGGGGAGTACAAGGTCTCCAGGTTTTATTTATTCTACATGCGTGCCACAAGACAGAGTCGGGTATCGAACCTCAATACATTCTTGTTAGTGACCACAATGTCTGCAGCAGTCAGTGTCCAAAGTTAGGATCAACTGTATGGTCTATTTTTGTAATTTTGCTTCTTCAAAAATGTCTACAAATGTGGTATGTGTTAATTAATTGGTCCCTGCACGCATATTTCTGTAAAATATGTTGTATTGTCAAAAACTCAAATAGATTTAGTTTAAAATGAATTGATGACTGCAACAAACTACTCACATTTTAATTGATGGTCTCATTGAAATGATTTTTCATTTATCACAGTTACTGTTAAATGTTTTGTCCATGGGTAAATCAGTTAATTGTAATGTTGAATAAGGGCTATCTACTCTAAATTATCATTTCAAAGTATATTTCACAGAGACGCAGTTTATTTGTGTTAGAATAGGAAGTTATTTAAACAATAGAAAGTTAGATAGAAAGTATTTCTCTGTGTCTGGCTAGGCATTGCACACAATTCCCAGCACAATGGTACACCTTTCCTTTTCACATACATTGTCCATTCTGTCTGAACCTGGCTATTGGTCTTTTTTATACACATTATATATATATATTGATGTTACAGGTCTCACTCTACATCCAAATGGCACACAAAATACAGGCTATAATTTATGTAGATTATTGGCTTTGCAATAAGATGCAACCAAATGAAAGCCTAATGTGAATGAGTGTGAAAGAGCAATTTAAGGGTAGATGTGCCTGTGCCAGTGCCAAGGGCTATACAAGATTTGCATGCTAATCATTCTGATAATAATGTAATGCCCAAAGCACTTTGAGCAAATTGCGAACCATTGGTCATAGAAGGAAGCTTATCTCGCCACAAATATAGGTTAACATTTGAATGATTCTTGGTAATTCACGGACCTGTCAGTAGCCTGGCTCACCTCAATTAGAAATGCTCCACAGCTTGCTCTTGACTTTACTTCACTGCAAGGACTGGCAAAGACTGCTGTAACTCATTACATTTGTTCCACACGTTTATTCGGAGCTTTAACTGTCCCTAAAACCGGAAAGTTTGCACAAAAACCGCCGCTCTGCTAGCCAAAATAAAGTTAACTGCTACTGTCGAATGTGTCCCTTCCAAAAACCAGCCAATAGGAGCGTTTGGTTCAACCTCGCGCTGATCATTCGTAAACCAAGTTCTGATTGGACGATCTGATCCTCGCGCCCAGCGCTCAGCCAATCGGCGCGTTCTCACATGAATCGTCATTGTGTTTACCCGGAAATGACAGCCAGCACTACCAACACCAGCTAACATCTCCAATTTACCGAATTCCCACCGTTTTTATTTAGTAATTCACAAATAACCGCACTGTCTAACTGAAAAATTACCGGCTGGGAATGTACAGCGGACTTCTGCCGAAAGGTTTGACAGAAGACGACCTGAGTCTCAGTGACGAGGAGGATGAGCAGGCGGGTGATGTTGAGGAGCAGAGGACGGAGGACGAGGAGAAGTTTGACAGCTCTGCTCTGAGAGAGCCCAGCTCAGTGGTGGAGGCACAGTCCACACACACTGCCGGGGATGCAGACAGTGACTCGACGTGCAGTATGCCTGGTATATCCCAGGAAATGTGGCAGGTATGTTCTTGTGGTGGTGTGTAATGAGCTGCTTAACACTGAGTCAGAGCAACACATGCTACCTGTGGTGTACCTGCTGTGTTGAATAATAAATAGTTGTCATGTCAAATTCCCCAGCCATGCAAGAACATGCTAACAAAATGATTAATAAAAGGTTTTGACGCCTATGAAAACTATTGGTCTGTATTATAATATAATGTGTGTAAAAAAAAAAAAAAGAGCAAGTGTTAGGGTTATGCTTTTGGGGATTCATTTTGTGTGTGTGTGTGTGTGTGTGTGTGTGTGTGTGTGTGTGTGTGTGTGTGTGTGTGTGTGTGTGTGTGTGTGTGTGTGTGTGTGTGTGTGTGTGTGTGTGTGTGTGTGTGTGTGTGTGTGTGTGTTAAAGAAATTCCAGGATCTGCGAAAGAAGAATGAGGACATGAAGACAATGAAGATCCCCAGAAGAAGAAAAAGACGACGACACAAGAAAGGTGTCAGTGACAATACAATGAATTTCATGCTTCATTGGCTTCCCCTGTTAGTGTGTATTCCACCTTGTCCAGTGGGTAGTAATATTCATGACAAATGGGAGGAAAAAAATAGTCACCCTGCGCCAGATTATAACTGTCAACCATCACATTGCATACAAGCACCTTATTTTTACACCTGCTATATGTTAAACTTATATTTATATATATTGTTGTTAATGTAATATTGTCTGTATATATATTTATATGTATGAAACCGTACTAAAAACCTTTAACTGCTGTGTCTCTCTAATGTCATTCAGCAGGAACAGGAAGTGAGGAACCTGCAGAGACAAGGTACCAGTTGTTACTGTGCTCCATCAGGGAAGTTGAGACAACATAACAGCACGGTATACATGTAAATAAGCAAAGTGTAATGCCAGAGGTTGTGAATGCAACACCTTTTAGCAGCCAGCTCTCAGATCTCCAAGGTCACATCTTCACATCAACACATGTGGATCTTGATTTCCAACTCAGCTATCCCATTGTTATTGTTTATATGTGTCTAAAACTTATTGTACAAATCTTCAACCACAACAACAAAACAAAAGAAAAGTTTATTTCCATACCATATTAACCTGAATAGAAACCAGTGTCCAACTTATGGTGCAGAGTATTTGTAATTTGTATTAAACATGCAAGAGAATTAGAGTTATGTTGTGTTGAGACTGAATTGTACAGCAAGCTGTTCCACAAGACATTTCTACAGTAAGAGGTGTGAGACATACACAGATCTGATGTCAGCATGAGGACAGAAACAGAGTCCAGTAAAAAGCAGAGTAGAACTAGTGAACACAGTTTGACTTATCACATTGCTGGTCTACATGTAACGAACATTAACACACATTTCCTCTGTCAGCAGAGAGTGTCAAGAGGAACGGGGGAAGCGCTGGGATGAGCTTAAGCAGTATTTTGGTGTAAATGATCGATTTGATCCCCCTGCATGTTCCAAACCCCCTCCCAAGGTAACAAAGACTTCTGCCTTCCAACTTATCTGCTAAGGTTTAATACTGTGTCTGTCGTAGCTGTTAGTAACACCTTCACATCCTTTATGTTTCTGTGCCACCGTAGGCTCTCATTGTTTTATGTGATATGACATATGGATTAGAACGATCCTTATGGCAACTTAGCCTGACACTGAGGAGAATAATAAGGATTATGTTTGGCTACATTTAGTGATAAGATTAGGATGAATCTCCTCTCTTGTAGGGTTGAGATTAGAATGAGATGTAGGTTTTAACTCTGCACAAAAATAATGAAAATCTAAAGAAGTGGGTGTCAGAGTACCTGACAGCGTCTCTGTGATTGCTGCTACTGTAGGACATTTAAATGAATGGGTGGATAATAGTTTATCAGGTGCTACAACTTCTGTAGATTTCATAACTGAGGGAATAAAACTAAACCTTCCACCATTCAGATACAGTACATCTCTGAGCTGAAATGAACATTTAATGCAAAGCCTCGTAAATTGCCAATGAAGCAAAATATTTGCAAGCCTGATGAACATTATAGCTGACCCAGTGAATGGAAACTATTCTCATTTCAATTTGAAATCCTTTTAATGATTATTTTGGAGTATTTTGTGCTTAATTTATCTCAGAGCAGCATAAAATTGAGTTTTTGCTGATTTTAGTCTCATTCTGAATAGGGCAACTATGAAAGGATAAAAGAAATGATTAACAAGCTGAATGAAACAGAACTTGTCACATCAACATAATGAGGAGCTCCTTCATCCCTCAAATGCAGTTCCTTGTAATTAATATGTCTTTTTTTTCATTTCTGCCAAGTCTTTCACACAGTCATTTGAGGGAAAAAGCTGTTATAGCAGTCAGATGTAATTAATTCATCTGCTAACAGCGTTCCTCCACTGACCTTAAAACACATTTCATGATAGAAAAGGATGATGGTCTGTCAGTTTGAGTTTTGTTTATGAGATACAATAGGTGATAATTGGGATCACTAGTCAGGCTGTATCACTGTCAGCTTCAAATTATCAGCAGAATAATAAACTATATTAAGCAAAATCAAGAGCAAGCAAGCAGAGTTACAGAGAAAATTGTTTTACTAATTCTGCATTTTTATGCCTGATGGTCGTGTCCTTGCACTTTTACAGTTGAGTTAAGGTCCTCAAACAATACATCAGAGGAGACACATTAATAATTACACCCTCTTTCCAGTGTATTTTTTTTTCTAGCATGATGAAATTTTGGGGGATGAAGAAATCTGGCGCTCCGCTTCCTCAGATAGGCTCATCACAGCAGAACTGCCTTGCCATCAGTAACCGGGGGCTTCTCCATACCCCCCTCTGCTTAGGCCTGTAATGGAAATGTGTAATTAAAGAGTCACATTTATGTTTGGTAATCTCCTGTAGCATTTCTAAGATTTCCCCACTAATATCCAATCAAAAAGGTTTTCATTTGTGAAGGGAAATCTACATATTTGTAGTAATGGCAATCATATTAAAAATAAGGCCCTGGGGACTTTTGAAGTTACTCTTTGATTTTTTTTTTCTCTCTACCCCTATTTCAAAAAAAAAAAAAAATCTGAATTTTTTTTCCCCTCTTCTGCAGTCCGGCCTAGAAAAGAGCATAGAGAGGGCCGTAGCTGAAGGGGACATTGCAAAGGCAGAGGAGATGAGCGACAGACTCGCCACTCGAGAGGTACGTTGTGCTGATAAGAGATCTTTGGGGTGCTCCCGCTGTGACAAATCAGGCTAATGGATCCATGGCCATTTCTGCTGCAAAGACATAGAGGAACAAAAACACACGCAGACACCCACCATTCAGTCCTGCAGCCTTTTTCCATTGAGTTAATGGAAAGCCCTCCCCTTAGTTTTGAAGTGCTGCAGTGTCTAAAGGACTTTTGGCTCTGCTTTTTAATGAAGGGTACATTGCTTTCAAGCCAACTGTTAAATCATTCTCCAGGTAAGAGTTTCATACCTTTGAAGTGTACATGTCCCTAAATGCAGTGCCTGAAGTTTTGTAACTAACCGCCTTGGCAGTGGTTTGAAACTAATTTAGCATAAAATGTAGCCCACACACACATATAATTGTGGTTAAAAAGACATACAGCTGCGGTGTTACTTCTCCACTGGGGGAATTGCCGTACTTTGAGCATCAAAGTTAAACTTCTTTGTTTCATGATGCATGTTGCTTACAGCGTCCCATAAGCTTTTTCATTTAATAATAGGAGCAGCACAAACATGTAACATACTGTGGGCTCAGATTTCATTGTTGGTCGTGGATTGCGAAAGAGTTGCAAAG
The DNA here is from genome assembly GCF_045865225.1 of Trachurus japonicus. Lineage (NCBI taxonomy): Eukaryota > Metazoa > Chordata > Actinopteri > Carangiformes > Carangidae > Trachurus > Trachurus japonicus. The sequence goes on from NC_140921.1 coordinate 21,684,671, forward strand.
AAGGTTGAGGAAATATTTTCCTCTACTCTGAATTTCAATATTTTCTTTCAACGATATCCTCAACATGACAGTCTCTCATATAATGCCACAATCTTCCACCACTTTATTATTGGCCACCATTAATGATTTAAAATTAGTTTTCAAGGAAGAAGCTTTGTTGTCATTTTGGCACAGTACACAGCTCTAGTCTGTACACTACAATACCTACAAGCTGTGTTTGCCAAACAAAGGTGTGAATCAGAGCTGTAGTCAATTCAAAATGCCTCGTCGTCTCTATTGTGAAGTAAACACAGCATTACAGTTAGTGCATTTTTCCCCAAAAACCGACCCAGAATCTAAAAGTGAACAGATTTAAAGCAATAGTTCATGATTTTGAGAAATAGCACCTGCTCTCCTTCTGCCAGGGAGTCAAATGAGAAGGCTGATTCCACCTTTGTGTCTGCACCTTAGAAATGAAACGAGTGAAACCAAGGAAACAAGGTGAGACAGCTGGTCTGGCTCTGTGGGGAGGGAACAAAATCCACACAACAGCTCCTAACTAACACCGTATATCTTGTTTGTTTTAGCTGTACAAAAACCAAAGTGTAAAAATGTCATAATTGCGTTTTAACACGGGGGCTTTATGCCAGACTCTTTCCTGGTGGGGACCACTAAGTTTCTGGAGTTTCCACTGGTTGCCTGGCAACTGCTCCGGGCCATATTCTAGAATTTTAAGAGCTATGATTGGATGTTTCTCACAGAAATTTACCTGAGGAGCTGTAGCCAGGTTCTCCGCAGGTACGTTTGACATTTGACTCTTTATCAGAGAACCAGGTATTTCTGACAGTTTTTTGTCTTTTGCACTGGAGACTGTGAGACACGTCACCATGGCAGCGGCGAATATGATGTCACTTTTATTGCTGGAAAATCAGAGGAAACACCGATTTTAGACAAAATGCGTCCTTTGTTTAAAAATTTGTATGTTTATGTATTTATATATAATCTTCATTATATTTAACCTCTTTCTCCCTCTTTATATATATATGATACACACACAATCTATATAGAGATTATATGTACATGATTTTTATAACACTCGGCCTCCAGAGACAAGGTTTTGTGTTTAAAAATGAAAAAAAAAAAAAAATCTGTGGTACCATTCATTGAACTGGCATTACATGTGTCTCCCTGGTACCTCCAGTGTGTAATAGACATTAGTGTGCAGCATCACAGCCCCTCCATATTCCCACCTTGCTAGCAAAGTGGTCAAATATGAGGGAGTTAAATGAAAGCTCTTGTGAGTGGCACCTGCGCTGTACTTTCATAAAGCCTCTTAGAGCGCTGGTGGATTGGTTTTAGCCTGAGCCGAGGTTCTCGCCTCCCTGGCACCTGCCTCGCGTCTTGCCAGAACCGTGATGGGACGTGACAGCGGTCTGGCAGCCGCGTCTCATTGTTTAGCAGCGATAACTTCATTTCACGAGGGTAGTGAATTGACCATTTTTGAAAAATCTGAACCCAGAGGTGACATAAAGTTGCACAGCGTTAACTTTCCGATACAAAGGAAAGCGGCGCTGAACGTATGGAAAATATGAAGTGGCAGCTAAAAGCTACAAAGTTTGAAGGACCGCGAATCAGAAAAGGATTATGATATATCTTAAATGGCGCCGTCTGTACGGCAGATAGCATTAAGACCAACGTGTTTGTTTACAGCACTCCTGTTCACTTTTGACAGGAGCAGGGTGACAAACATTTAGAGGATCAATAATCCCCGCTGTGGCCAGAATCAATTTCAAGGTTATAATTGAGTGGCTCATTTGGTACGGAATGGCTTAGATGTTTAATTTGTTTACGGTCATAACACCAAGACATGATTGTGGCAGGCTTTTCAACGGAAGAATAGGAACAGGTTTTCCTTGCAAAAAATGCAAAAGCATTCCGACAGCTGTGAAGAACTAAAGAGGCCTGTTTGTCCCTCTAGGCATTGTTTTGTAAGGAAAACGCTGGTATATGTTGGATGACAATGTTTCAGTGTATTTTCATCCTCAATCTAACGGTTTCCCACTTATCTCCTCCAAGCAAAGGCAAGTGGAAGGAAGATAGAGTGCTTGCTGTCAGAATCCTCCTTTTTATAAGACCAAAATGTTTGTTTCTGCTGTTTAGAGCTTCCCCAAATCAATTAATGATTTCCATTTGCTCTACTTTCTTCTTTTTAATCTGAACATTAAAACAATTTGGTAAAAACCTGTTTTGAAGGCTCCTTACAATTTCTGAGATATGTGCTCTTTCATCTGTCAAACTTCTGAGACCCGCGGCTCGGATATTGCAGGTTGTGTTTTTTTTTATTCTCATTACAGTTTTTAAATATTTCCCAAGGCTGTGAGTCTTTGTTTTAGATGAATTCACGAAGACATCCTCCTTTTTTTTTTTGATTGAAAGTAACAACGCCCCCGAAGATGGCGCAAAGAAATCACATCCCCTTTTAGGTAACAAAATATTATTACACTGCTTAGCCAAAGCTCCCTAATGTATTCCTTTAAACTGAGCAGATAGGGTTTCTTTTCTCATAAAGATGTCTGTTGATCCTCCTGAGCATGTTTAGATTTCTTTCACAAGACAGAAGACACAAATAGTGTAAGAAGCTCGTCGCCTGCTGGTAGTCCTCGGAGTTCAGTGGATAAGACAGTGGAAGTGCTCTAGTTGAGAAGGCTGGGTCTCCGTCCTTTGATTACTCCACATCCTTTTACACCGCTGCAAGTTGCATACGGGGTAATTAATTCTGTAATTAGCATAACATTAATTGACTCACACATACTGTTTAAATGGCTCAAAGGCTGTCAGGAACCTTGATAACATCCAGCAGCTCATATTTGACAGATTGATTTTTGCAGCCACTCCTGGAAAATGAGCCAGTGCAAAAGCTGAAGACTCCTCAGTGCTACAAAGCATGTGGGGGCGTCCTGTGTCCTCTAATGAGGATGTGACCTACAGGGAGATTTGTAATGTGCTGGATTGGTTTTTATCCTGTCCTGAACAGCACATTCAGACAGGGGTATAAATCTCATCTTTGTTTTACTCAAACAAGAGTTCTGTGGTATTGGAAGAAAATTGAGTATACGTAGATTAGTTTCTGCCCCACACTTTGAAAGAACAGAATTTTAGCAATGACAGACATTAGTGCTGTGCTGCAAACACATGTCAATACTATGATGTCTGGCCATTTAAGCCTAACTGTGCACATCTCTTGCTGCTTAGAATAGAATAGAATAGAATAGAATAGAAGATACTTTATTAATCCCTAGGAGGGAAATTCACATCGTCCAGCATCTTACGATATGATATAAATGATATAGAATGATATAAAAAGTAAACATGTATAACAAAAGGCATTGTGCATTTTGATGGCAGCAGGAATGAAGGATTTCCTGAATCTTTCTGTTCTGCAGGTCAGGGAGATGAGCCTGTTACTGTGGCTGCTCCTCTGACCTGTGAGAGTCCTGTGTAGAGGGTGTTGGGGGTCACCCAGGATGGCCTTCAGCTTACACCCCCTCCTCCACTTAACCACAGCCTCCACCAGCTCCACTCCCTCTCCCATCACACAGCTACATTTCTTGATGAGCTTCTCTAGTCTGTTCCTGTCCCTGACCCCGGTGTTGTTACCCCAGCAGACAATGGCAAAGAATGTAACACTTGCCATGACGGACTGACATTACAGATGACAAAGGACCTGAGTCTTCTCAAAAAAATAATAAATAAAATAAAGCTTAGCTGTATTAGCTCCGATTTAACACCTGTACTTACAGTATATGGGTTTCTGTAATCGTAATTAACAGTGAAACTCACTTTGTTTTGTAAACAGACCTTTTTATATTTCAGCCAACTAATGTTAAAATATTAATATATTAAATAATGTGTAAGATGTGTCCTTTTATCTTGACTTCATTGCAGCTGACATTAACACATGTAGTTCGAGCAGGTTTATTGTTGGAGGCTAATGCATTAGTTCAAATCTTAGCCAAATGTAGTGAAATGAACTCTGAACTGACAGAGGTGCATTTTAAACCAGAAGCTCAACAACGAGCTCACAATCTTCCAAGCAGTGGGAAAGATAAGGGACCTATGATTGATCTCTGAGGAACTCCACATGTGACAACCTCTGGATGGAGATGAGCTGCTGAATACCTTATGTAACTATTATCACCTATAACTCACTATATCAGATAAAAGGATTTACTATATCTAAAGAGAGAAGGTCGGTTACAACCAGATAATTTCATGACACCAGACTGGTATTGTAAATACAGTCTAGTGATGAATAAAGTGGTGCTTTGTATGGCATTTTGAGACAGAACTGTTATTAGTGTCTTCATTCAGTATTGAACCATAACTCAGAATGATAAAAATCAACTTGGGAAGGCAAAAGCTGCTTTGTGTACTTGACGCTCAGCTACTGTACAGTGCTTTCTTTGTCACACTAATCCACCCTCTCGTATTTCATTCAACATCAGCCTTACAATAAATAATTACTCCTTTGCTTTCTTTCTCCATATAAAACAGAGGCACTGAGGTCTTTTGAAATAGTCAGAAGCTGTACTTTATATACAGTAAGTGGGTATATTTCACCACAAAAGACCGTCACACCATATTAGAGCTCACAGTTCCCTTATAGCACTCATCACAGCTATTAGAGTGGCATTACCACTTCAAAACAGAAACTCTCTGTAGTCCGTCACAATAGCTGGTGTCAAGTCCGTCTCACAACTTCCAGGAGCTGAGGAGTATGAAACATGAAAAGTGTTCGTATGGCTGCTGGTCTCTCCTGAACCATGCACAAAGAAGCATATGTAGCAGAAAGCGATTTTTCTCTTCAGTCCTTCAGGAAGAGCTGAGCACCAGGGACGGTCAGTAAGGTTCAGATCGCTGCCTTATCTAGTTCCAGCTGTGAACACTACACCTGTAACAAAATAACGATAGAGACAAAATCATATATTTATCATAAATGGACCCATTAACAAGTGTGGGTAACGTAGATTCATCCGCATTAATATGAGACTTTTTTATTGTCGCGGAATTTTGGGTTCTGCCGATGGAGAAACTCCTCGTTGTCCCTTTAAAGTTGTAAAATTTTATGATGCTATAAGCTACACAAAAACAGATAGGCTACTGTTGTCAAACTTATGAAAGATTAGAAGCTTCTTCTTAACCAGTTGTTGTATTTACATGCAATGAAGAACAACCAGCTCATTTTAAGTGATTCATGTACAGTAACTATATACCTTGAGGACAGTGTAGTAGTGAGTACAACAGTTTCTGGACCTCATGTCCATGAATGAATATCCTGCAAAAACAGCACTTTGCAGCAACTGCACAGGCCTATATCATTATCATTTTTAATCTATTGCATAAAGGTAGTAAGCATACACTCAAGGAAACCTGCCGAGGAATTATTTTTGTTCATTCTCTTGAAATATTATCCCTCTTACCCAGTTGTTTCTGCTGTTTTCCACTGAAGGAAACAGAGAAGTTCTCCCCATTACCGGCCTTTCAAGTGCTGGTGTTGTGTTAGATTGGTAACTGTTTTCCTGGAGCCCTAATCCAGCCCCGTGTCTGACCTGTGGCTTCCTGAACTCTGGATGGCCTTTCTGTGGCGGACCTCGGACCTCTTGCGATTAACCACATGATTGTAAATTGTTTGAAAAGTGGTCCCTTCCAATAGTGAGATCCCTTAACATGCAATAATTAGCCACATGAATATGCTTAAACTGGAGCCATTTATGGTTTAGCATTTGAACATACGGATGGCTATAATATCCCTCATTATGTCCCAGCTCATATTTCAATAGAAGCAGCAGCTGAAAGGAAAAGCCCCACTGTCCTTGAAATCTACCCTTTGGAAAGCCTCGCTTAAATGCTGTGAAACAAAGGTGGTGCGGCATTTTGTCGGAGGAGACATGGTGGCTTAGTTGAAACAAAGAGCTGAACTAAGAGTGTTTCATGATATTTATGTTATTTAACACCTTTTTCTTCTCGCCACCTTCCTCCCCGCCATGCCTCGTGTTTGTAATCAAAAAATTCATGAGCGGCTCTTTTGTGAAAAGTGAGCTTTATCAGATCCTGACTTTCCCCGCCCCGCATCAGAGGAGGAGGCTGACTCCCTCTCCCCTGCGAACCCCCCCGGGCCACCTCGCAGAGAGTTTAGGGAAACTCTCCTCTTTGTTCATTTTTCCTTCAGCGTAAGCAATTTATCACTGAATGAACTTTTATTGTATCTCTGGATGACTCACATTAAATTTTCGCCCATTAATTTTGAAATGGATTTTGAAATGGGTACTAAGCTTTTATCAAATGCCTGGGAATCTCATTTGGATTATTGTATTTCATTAATTACTTGATAGACAAAGCATACTTTTCAATGTAGATTTGTGTGCTGTTTAATTAATTAGTATGTTTTCTCTTTTAATTAAAGCCATTTTTTTTAAATTAAAGCCCACAGCAAAACACATATATAATTTGTTTGTAATTAGGCCTTAATTGGTGGTAGTGGAAGCTTAGCACCCTCGGTTTCTTTTTTCATGATTGCCATTTTATTGCCAGTCACTCATTAATTAAACTGTTTTTTCTAATTAGCTTATAAAACTGTTGATGGCATATTATTGTAAGTGTGAGTTCAAAGCTTGCTAATAAGCCTACCCTACTCAGAAGAGGCGAGATAATGGAATGTGCACAAAGCAGGCGAACTTTCAGAGATTTTTTTTTTTTTTTTTGTCTACTCCCTAAAGATGACATGTCATGTGTATCTAGCATCAGATTACTGGAAGAGAGAATGGAGACATGGCTGCTCTGCTGCGCCTTCCCCGGAGTGACTTTCTTTTTAGCTCGCCATGTAATTCTGTTTGTCAAAGTGCAGGCAAGATTACAACATGCTCTTATGGCTGCCCCATGAAAGACTGATAAACTTTGGTGAGAACAGTGTGGGAATATACCACTGTACCGAGCCCCGTAATGGGATTATAATGGTAGATTGTAACTGTTTATACTTTCACATGACAAATTATATAACAGTAATGTTGCTGTTGCTGTTGATGAATTTAGCGGTGAGGCAGTTGTTGAAGTAACTGAGAGATGAATTGTTGATACCATCAAAGACCTAATCAACTTTTTAATGCTGCAGGGACAAATCCTGGAATCAAAGTACTGTACACAAGTTTCACGTATTTCCATTTTACTTCATTACTTCCACTTTCATGGCGCTTTATACTTCAATTATACATACACATGTGGATGTGTGTGTGTGTATGTATGTGCACCAGCGCAATGCATGTAATCACTACTACTTTAAAGGTGCAATATGTAAGAATGTGGCCAAAAACGGCTACTGCAGTCAAATTCACAGCGATCTCATTTTTTCTCCCAGTCGTAGCGGCAGCTCAGTGGACCAGACCGGAGGCTGAAATGCCACTGACGCCGCTGTGACTGGGAGAGAGGGCTAGGTGGCGCAACATGTAAACGTGTAAATTCAAAACATAAACATGATTTGCAGTCTGCAAAAAATGATTTTTAATGCGAATACTCTGGCTGTACTATTGTTGTTGGTGAGTTCCTCATGTTATATGAACATTATTCCTGAGTCTCTGTGACATATTAGGAGGATTTTACGGCCAGTTGCTTTAGATTTCTTACATACTGTACCTTTAAATGATGCATTGTGATATACCATGAATCCACTATGCATTCAGACAGCACTAGCAAATGGTTAATATATTCTATATATATATATATATATATATACACATACACACATATATATATATATATACATTTAGATTTTAGATTTAGATCATATTTATTTCAAACCAAACAAAATTATAACTCACGTACAACATAACAAGAAAATCCACAGGACACCATATAACCATATATCGAACAGGAACAAACAACAACAACAGACACGGTTTGAAATGGGGATGGAAGAAGCAAAGCTTATATGTTTCCAACCCCAGACAACACACATACAACATTAAGACAATCAAAATACAAGGTCACTCTCCGAAACCCCTCCTCCCCACAATCATCTCATCAGTTTACATCATTTTTCTCCTCCTCCCTGTTATACATTTCAAACATTCCTTTTCTATACATATATATATATATATATATATATATATATATATATATATAGTATTTTTACAGTCTAGTTTTATTGCTTCAAGTTGGACAAAACAAGAACTAAAAAAAAAGCTTAATTTACGGCTTACATGCAGAGAGTAACAGTAATTCTGATTGTCAAAGAGGTTTATCAATCGAAAAATTGAAAAATATTTACAGTCCCTGCTTCTCTTCTCTGCTGGTTTGGGTACATGACATTTTCAGACCTTTCCTTGGACACATGAGAACTTGTTGGACTTAATGGTAAATCAAGTTAATAAAAGATAGATTAATCAATTTTAAAATAATAATCACAAGACACATTCTGAGGTGTAGATCTGACCAGGTCAAGACTTGAAGCTCTGATTTACATCCTTTGTGTTTCCTCCAGTCTATTACTCCCCTTCAGAGATTTGGAAACAGACTAACTCAATGAAACGTTGTACTTCTTCCTTGTTAATGCGATCCGGGTGGTATTGATTGACCTCTTGATCTCTTGACCTTCCCTGTGTTGCTGAAACACATTTCTCTTCCCCCTCTGCCTCAGTTCTGAGAAATTATGCTGAAATAACACACGAGCTGCCTAATCTGATATTCATTCCTTTCTTATATAGCCCTGCTTTTCCAAAGTTGACTAAGGCCACATTATTTAGGCATTAAGGTGGTGTGATAAGGGAATTAGGCTGGTCATTAATCGTTTACACGTCAAATGCAGCAGAGCAGCTTGGGGAGGTGATTTAGCGAGGCAAAGCCATATAGCCCTTGTTAATCCACCTCTCACAGGTTTTAATTGGAAGAGGCTTCCTGGATAGGAAATTTATGAATGGGTTTAAGGCCATTTTTTCCTTAAAGCCATCATTTATTTCATATTGTTAATAGGAGCTTTAACACTTTATCCACATGGAGACGCATTTTTCTCATCTTTCATTCAGCTATTGTCTTTTTCCACTCGCTGTATAATTGCCACAGTGTTTCTGTGAACCCTGGGCTGCTCAGACAGACGTCCTAATGCTTCTTTCATTTATCAAACACCTCACAACTGATGCAAGAGAACAGACACACAAATGAAAACAGTGTGTGAAACTGTTAAGATGGACTTAGAAGGTTTGTCTTCTTACGCAGCAGCAATGCTCATTTTTCCTTTTCTCTTTTTTTTTTTTTTTTTTTTTGTATTGAGGCCCCATGTTTGGGACTCCACTTGAATCTCCATGACGACCCAAACACGAATGAACAGAAAACGGTACTATTTACTTAACCCTCCTAGTGGCCTTAAGCTGCTGCTGCTGCGGTGCCAACATTGTGCACCATGAATTTTTTTTTGCCTTCAAATCTTCCAAAGGTCAGAGTATTAATCCTCTGAATAAACCTTGTTTTTAACAGGGCTGTGCACAGGCCACACAAGAGAGAGGCACGGAAACACGCCTGTGATGGACACTTAATTGTACGTTAATATGTGGTGGAGTGGGAAGAATTGCCTTTTAGGAGCCACATAAACAAAGAATGCAGGAGGTTTCCTGTCTCCTGCCTTTATTCCAGCTTTGTAGTTTCATTCTTATTTTTCACCAGCCTCTGATGTGAAAGGATTTGGCACTAAGATGCACGCGAGGGGAGGAGGAGGTGGTGGGGGGAGAGAGAGAGAAATCCTGAAAAGTGGATCAAAAAAGTAAATGAAAAATAATGTCATATTACTGAAAATATGAGAGGCTAATTTGTGCCGACTTTTTGCTAATTTTGTTCTCGCCACAGAAAGAGGAGCCGTCACCTGCTCGGCGCCACAGCGCTGACAGTGCCAGTGATCCATGAAATAAGCTGCCGCTGGCTTTGTTCAGATAAGAATGAACAAATCTGCACAATGTACTGCTCTCGGAATCTCATTTTCATACTTGCATGCAGGCTAAAAGAAATAAGCTGTTTGCAGGCTTGATTAATCAGACATTTGAGGGGTTTTTTTGTCTCTTTGATCTGTTCTGTCTCCTAGGTAACTTGGTTGACATTAATGTTGAGCCCCAGTAAAGACCATCAGGGATTGTAGACTAAACTGATAAAAAAAAGAAGAAAAAATTAAAGACCTTTAATGTTTTAAATATAGTAAAGGCTATGTTGTGAATTTAAAAGAGAAGGGGAAATGAGGGGCATCGAAGTGGGTTTTAATTTTGCCCGTGGAATGTTTAGGAAGGCGTGTTTTCAAGACCTTTTGCATTTCAAATGCAACCCCACAGGAGAGCAGGTTAATGTGGGTAATCCTCGTGTAGGAAAAAAAAAAAAGGAAAAATCTCTGGCCGTAAATCTCCAAATGAAACCATTTAGCATCATGCAGTTTCATTTGATTTGCTCCCAAAATGAGCCAAAGTGTTTTTTTCTCTCTCTCCCCCCACTTCACAGCAAACACAGAGAGCAGGAGCCGCTCTCGGATTTGTCAACAATTGAATAAACGTCTGGTTTATAATCTCAGCGTGCATCGCAGCCACTCAAAAAGCATTTAGCACCTACACCACTCCAACAAGGAGCAGGGAACACCCCCACTGTGATTTTATCTGCCTCGCAAATCTGCTGCCAGTGTGAGAGCAATCACCTGCTCTAACTCTCTTTAAGAGGAGAAAACATGATTTGAGGAATTTAAAACCTATAAAATGGCAAAAGAAACTGGAGAACTGTCATAGTATGCACGCTCCAGGTTATGCAGACGCTTTCACAAATCTTCCCAGTGACTGTATAGATGAATGCCTTGAGGGCCCTGCCGGAGCCCAGTACTTGCAGCCAGCCGAAGCCCTTATCTTAAATCCAAGCAAAGTACCATTAATCTTTTTGAAAGACCTTTATGGCTTTTAATGTATCCCAAATTAGAACATTTTACACCCTTGGTTCCTGAAATATGGTGATAAAAAGCCTTTAGAGTTTAATTTTTCCTGCCTGCTCGCTCTGACCTGCTTAATCCCAGCATGCATTAGGAGATATTTTAGTTTCAGTCTTTCTAATAAAGTTTATCCCACTTAATTATAATTGAAACATTTTTTTTTCCAGCAGGTCCTTTTTTTTTTTTCAAGTGGCGCAGTGGTGGCACATTTCTTCATTACCTTAAGACTTCCTTTCCCCCCCTGATTGTACTCTGAATATTACAGAGAATTACCCAAAGGTTTGGTGAAATTGTTCCAAGTTGTTTATCAAAGTTTGCCTTTGCTTGAATAATAAACCTATCTCAGGAGTGACAGAGGAGGCAGGATTTTTCCCTTTGTTTCCCGTGCCTCTGTGTGACTGGGGTTATTGGGATTATTCTGCTTCACAATACACACATGTCTTCCCTGGGATTTGAATGTTTGCCTCTTGCAGTCACGGTCATTCTCTTCACTTCTGATTTCAGGGACTGCCTGCAGAACTCCAAACACTTTTTTACACTGGTGATGATGAGCGAAAAAAAAACACACACACATGCACACACACCGCCGCAATGTCTCAGAGACGGAGAGGAAAAACGCTTAACATTGTTTTCCTCTCATTTATTTATTTGGTTATTTCATTTGCACATTAAAGGAGACAATGTGCAATGTAAAAAACATCAGAAAACAAAGACAAAATACACGTGAATTGATTTTAATAGAGACGTGCTGCTGTTATTTATAGAGCTATGGGGCCCCTCACACCAACATCTACTGTGTCTCTTTACCTCTATTTTCCATTGGCTGACAGGTTTCCAACACGCCGGTTGTAGGATATTTAAAGATCAACAGAGCAACTACAGCTGCAAGGAAAGATCGTCTTCATCGGCCATTAATCTGCCAATTATTTTCCTGAGTAACTGTTTGATTGATTCAAAGGTCAGAAAATAGTGAAGCAGCCTGAGGGAACGGCGGGTATCGCATTTAAGAAAATGGACTTTTTGCAATTTTCAGGCTTCATGACTAATTTTGAAAATGAATTAAGTGATGAGTTGAGTCATTGTTTCAGCTTTAACCTCTGTTTCTGAAACAGAAAATTTGATTTTGACTAAACAGTATAATCATTCTCTAATAACAATTACACTGAACCTGTAATAAAAGCACAGGCAGTCTGAAGAATTATGGGTATTTTTGTATGTTTGTCATTTATTATGCAAAATCTTCTGATGCTGCTCTTCAAACATATGCTCCATGTTAGTTTATATTTTCATATTTTTGTCCATCCTGTTGCATCATGTTCATTTCTGTCATATTCTGCATGTTACACCTGACCACCAGCCTCAGAGTCATGTAAAAAAAAAAAAAGAAAAATGTTCCCAGTGCTCATGTGTTGTTCAGCTCCACGCCGGTCTGGCTGTGAAGTGGAGGAGGCAGCACAGACCCTGACGAGAAGCCACCCTGACACATCAGTCAGAGAGCTCGTGCTCGTGCTTGTGCTTGCAACAGACTGATTTCCATTCTCTAATGGGCCTCTCTCCTCTGTCTGCCTCTAAATAGCTGGCTGTGAAAATCGCTCAAGCCTCTGATTGCCGTGACTTTGTGCAACGCAAACAGGAAGAGGAAGCTTTGAGGGCAGCCCAGAAAAGGAAGAAGGAGATAGTGTGGGGGTACGTCGCCTCTCTCTGTCCTCGTGTTTATGTTTTGCCATCATATCTCTCTCGCTCTGAGTTCAAGCACAGCGAGAGATGCTGAAGCCTCAGCATCAGCTGCTCTCTGGGCACCGGCTCACATACGTATTAACTCAGTTCTTCTTTGACTGTGTTGCAGGTTTGAAGCGAAGAGACGATGGGAAACCAAAAGCAACATGGGCTTCATGTGACAAACATGGAGGGAAAGACTGCAAGCCTTCTTTTTTTTCTTCTTTTTTTAAGTTAATTTGATAAAAGTGATGTTTTTTTTTTAAAGCGGACTGATCCTGTTTCTTTTTTATCCTCTTTGTATATTTTGAAGACTTCACACCAGCAGAGTGTGAGGGGGGAAAAGTCACACAGTTGGCTGAGGAAAAACCAATCCAGAGAGCACAAGAGGAGAAAAAAAAATTATGGAGCATTCAAATTAATTCCTAAGGCGCCCATTGGTGTCTGCATTGTGTTATTTTTCATTACATTTCAGTGATTTGAGCGTTCTGGCCCTTTTTCCCCCCTTCAAATTAAATCTGGTGTACATTACTGGATGATGCGTTTATTTATTGCTGTAAAGTGGGTTAATCATGAAGGCGCTCCTTTCTTCTTCTGAGGAAGAGAAAGGGAAGATTAGGGCCCTAATGCAATGTACAGGATAATGTGCGATAGGATTTGGGAGTAGAAAATGAAATTTGGCTGCTGTAAACTGTTGTGAGCAGTCGTAAACTGGAAGTTGAGTGAACAGTTTGAGGGGAGGGAGGGAGGGGGCTGTGAGACATGAAACAGAGGCTTTATGTTGGCTCTATCCCATGCTGGGAGACATGCTATTGTTTCTCTGCCCGAACAAGAGGCACGCGCTGTTTCTCCGAAGCCTCCACTCGCCGCTCATTGTGTGATGAGCTTCTCCTCAGCATCTGTAAACTCGTCTTAAAAAAAACCCGTCAATTCCTCTCGCCGTCACTTTGATCTCCTTTGATCTGCAGCGTTTTTGCCTCCGCCGCCGCTCAACACTTCTGCAATGCTCGTCCAGATTCCAGCAAGTGTTAATTGCAAACAGCATGCAAAAATAAAATAAAAAATGGGGGGGAAAAAGCACAAAAATGATAATTACTTTTATTCATAATGCTTGCTTATATTTTTTTCAATCATAGGAAATGATTGCTTTGCTTCCAGGTAATGAGAATTAAAATTAATCCACCTAAGTTGTTTGCATTGCACATATTTGGGCACTTTGTCCCCCTGGTGAGGAGCGGTGTTCTGGCTGTGCTGTGTCGGCTGAATCAGTGCGGAAAGGAAAATGAACAAAACATCAGCAATAAAAGTTTGTGGGCAATTATGATACAAAACACCTGAGCGGAGGAAACCCAGATATGACATGAGCACCAAAAACACACGTTTAGGAAAAAAAAATCAAGCTTCTCGTATCATTTCACATAAAAGTCAACCACACAACTGTGTGTCTGAGAAGCTGTCAGTTGGTGAGAATTGGTGCTAATTAAACTATTAATTATCTCTGTAATGAGACGCGAGTTAAAACTGTGTTAAGCACATCAAAGTACAACATGGGATTTCTTCACTTTGATGAATGCTATGAAAAATATATCTTGACTGAGGAGTGAGGAAACATCAGAGATGCTTCATTAATGGGACAAAAAAGAAGCAGGATTTTAGGGGTCTTTGAAAGTTTTGGAAAACTCCTCAAGGACAGTGTCATGATGTAACAGTCTGTTTTATTTACAGACACTTGGTGGAGGCAGGTGCCAGAGTTTAATTATGTTCTTGGATTACATTTATCATCTCAGTGGAACAGCTTGTAAGACTGAAAACTCAAAAAAGAACTAGTGAGTGTGTGTGTTTTCCACATGTAAACGCCATGTAGGCATTTCCTTAAAGCCAGGAGTTGTCAAGGAACATGACCAGTGCTGATCCAAGAGCAGCGCGGCACCGTATCAATAGCATCTCACTTAATTAATCTCTTTGAACACAGGATAATGCCTTGAGCAGAGATGATTCTGCTTTTAAACTGGAAAATCCACTTTCCCCTCTCGACATGTCGAGGAGCTGTTTTCAGTAGTCTCTTACTGCAGGCCAATCTTAGCCCCTGACCTAGGCTGATTTGTTGTGCGACGCGGAGACAAATTCCTTGGGCACATGTCGAACCACTTCTAGGAAAAGTGTTTGTTGTGTAGGGGAGCAAGGGGGGGAAGAGAGAAAAAAACAAAAAAAACAACAACAATCCCATTAAATGGTTGGAGAGCTGCTATTGTATGAAAAGGGAGCATGTGTCGCTGGTAACAAGACATCAGCACTATCACATGCTGCTATCACCAGAAGAAGAGGATTAACTCGGAGCAGAGATCTCCGAGATGCAGCAGATAAAGTTGCAGCGATGTTCAAAACACCTCACACCGAGAGCAGCTCGCACAAAACGTGCATTTGTTTGTCCTCGAGTTCTGAGATAAAACATTTAGCTGCAGTGTCGTTCCTCATGTAACTACAACGTGTTACACACCCAGAGCTGTTTCTGAACTCTCCCTGTGTGAGTAAAGGTTGATTTAACTGATGAGGACATTAGCATCATAGGGGGATTGTAGATTTTAAAGGGGACGTGTTGTTTTATATTGGAAAACTAAAAGTATGGTGGCCTTGAGGGACAAAACAACTTAATACAAAGCATATTACAGTAACAAAATAGAAAATCTAAAAATATTCAAAAGAATATATAAAAAATAGCAACTTTTTGAGCAAATATGACATTATCTTAGAAATATAATGATTACATTTCAGGAACAACTCAAACAATGCAAAATTTTGAAAAACGACATAATCTTTTAGAAAACAAAACCACATTTCAGCAATCACATTATCCTATAATAAATAATAGGCTACTTACTGTAATGTTCTTCTCAATGACCAGTGTCATCAAATCAGTAAAGTTAAGTTTTATTTTTTTGTTTATTTGCTTCTTTATTTTTTCTTCTTTTTCATGTTGTTGTTTTTGGCACCTCAGGGCCACCATAGCGTGATAGGATATCATGTAAATTAGGAGCACATTCCTGCACAGATGAGGTATATTTTCTGCCTCCAGCTCGCAGTAACAGTGCAGGAGCGACAGGCAGTGTGGATTCCTTGGCTGATTTAATGACCTGCTTAATTCTGGCACGTCTGCAGCCCTCTCAGATGTTTTGTAGTTTTAATTAGTATAATCATCACTCTTGAAAAAGGCCACAGGGTTGTTTAATGGGTCATGTTTGTCAAGATGCACAGAATTATAACACAAAAGACATGCCATTTATTCAGCGCTACAGTCTTAGAGTGATTATGGGTGTCGCAATTGATAATTAGAGAAAGAATTGATTCGTCTGAAAGCCAAAATGAACCTCTGTGGTGTGAGGAAATTAGTTTGACAGTGTTTGGATGGCGGTGTTTACACTGCAGTGTGGCGGTGTGGGAACACTTTACCACTCCACTGTTAACTGAGGCAACTTGCACACACTGCTGTTTCTGGACGCCAGAGCCGGGAGACTTTTGATGTGACATCTGGAGCAGCAACTGGATATTTTCCGTAATGACAAAACTTCATATGATATTTTGACTATAATGTTTCATTCTGCCGGCTTGTGTCAAATCATAAGTGGAGGTTATGGTTCCAATTTTCAGGCAGCAAAGTACAAAGTGCTTTAAATAGTTTCCTCAAACTGTGGGAATTAGGTCAAGCTAACATTTACAATTTGATAAAGTCTGTTTAAATGCACTTCCTCCATAATTAAAAACCACACTGTCATATGTGGGTTACATATACACCCTCTTAATTGTTTCTTAGTTGGAAACTGCTTGGAAAGCATCTATTTTATCATTTAGCATAACTTATAGAACAAAAAAACGAACATGAACTTTCAATTAATTTTCTTCCTTTTGCTATCATGAAATAAAAACATTCCAGTGCACAAATATGCTGAGCATGCACTCATTACACAGTCATCTCCACTCTGCAAACCACATACTGCATTTTATCTGAATGAATTATTAACCAAGTTAATGAATATTTCATTTTTCTTTATGGAAGCATTTAACAGTCCCAACAGAGGTAATGACATCTTGAGCAGCAGCAAGGACCTTAAAGACAGAGGATCATTCACAGCCAGGTTATGTTGTGCAGCATATAAATGTATCGAGATGTTAAAGCTTTTATTGGAGTCTATATTTAACAATCAGCATGTGTTGACCCCCACCCCACCTCCTCCTCTCTCGGCACAGTGTATAAACACACCTTTAGTGTATATAACTCACTTCACTGTCTTAGTTGTGTTTCCACACACACTGACCTCACCTCGCGACTCCCTTTGTATCTTAAGAATGGACACAGCATGATCCAGAGCAGCCGGGGGGGATTTACACTGAGCAAATGAATTTAATGGTGTAATTAACATTACCTTGATTTGTCCCAGGAAAGACCTCAGTGAGTCCGGCCTGTGTGGTAATTTATTGCTCAGTTCCTATATGAAGAACACTCACCTACTGTAGAGCAGGTAATTACAAACACAGGCTTGATTAGCAGGGGGAAGAAGCCGCTCCAGACTTGTTATTGATCAATTAATACTGGTAATACTGGAGTTAGAGAGCAGCAGGACGGCAGCAGGACGGCAGCAGGTCACAGTGTCTGTCGAATTAACCCTTACATTTAAAGGTCATTTGAACAGTGTAATGTGAACCTGCACCTTTTTATAATAAATACACACTAGTACCATACAAAGTTATTTGAATATCCAACTTTGTCCAGCACCTTTGAAACCATTTTCAGCTGTGACACACACAAATAAATACAAAATCAAGGCAATGTTGTGGCGCATCATCAGTATGTAACTGTTGAGGGCCAAAGAAAGTGGATGAGGGAAGATCTGAGGGCGTTGATGTTTAGGGAGGAACATCAGGTGTATGAAGGAAAGCACACAAACTGGTTTGCAGGGTAAAGGACAGAAAGCAACAGCAGGGGAGATAAGAAACTTACCCGATACTCAATAATAGAAAAGTGGAAAAAGAAAAACCGAGCAAAGCTTCTAAGCTACAGAGCTGCATTTACAACCGTTACAGTACAGTCATTTTAGCTAGCTAAAGAAGGCTAACATGTATGTGATAGTATCCATTATTAATTTGACACTGACAGCAAAAATACAGATATTTCTGACATGTATCAAATGTAAAATGATCATGTTATATAAGATGACACCCTGAGGAAGACCTGCGTGAGGTCAAAACGTTGGTCCTTTTTAATAAATTATATATTTTTTCTACATCAAGGCTATGAGTTGAGCTACTGCTTTTTTCTTCCTTCACTGTTTTTGTTCCGGCTGTCAGCTCCTCTTGTTATATAAGATAACATAAATAATGGTTTTGAACCCCTGTTTGTTTTCTTATTTCTTTGATGTGTTGATGATGCGCTCTGGTCCCGGTTTGTTTTCTTGGTGTCTTATAAGCCCATGTGGCCAGGGCATACAGAGTATGCATGACACAATAATAAAAGTCATTCATTCATTCATAAATACTGTGCCTGACAAATCACTGATATGGATAAAAAGTGGTCAGTGATACAAACACTTAACTTTTTGTAAAATGAAAAACAGGTCAGATCTAGTGGGGAATGTAAAATAAGATCAACATATTGTATGTCATTTTTGAAAAAGAATATGTACCTGAGCCTAAACAGCCTTAGACATTTGTGTCTTTGGTGCCTTATAATGACTGTGATATTTTGATCTAATAATCACGTCCCTCCATCTCCACCACTCATACAGGCTGCTGTGTTGACTCCAGTTCTTCATTGTTGTCGACACAGCGCAGACCTTTGTCGGCAGTAGAGCTGCCATGTTGCGGGCTTGTCTAACAGTCGGAGCAGGCCCAATGAGCAGGGAACCAATTTGTGTCCAAACCCCAAGGAACTCCAAACTCTCCCAAGTAATTCCCTCTATTCCGACTCCTTAAAACCTTGTCTCAACACAAACAATAGCAACGCTTTGTAAAAGTGACTCTAAAACCTCTGCCAAGCATAATTTATCATTTGAATGACAATGGGCCACTTAGCACTGCTTAAATTATTTCTGTGCTCTATCTGCTACTTGACTGGCTTTGTGTTGTAACAGCGGGCGATCATTAACGCCACGGGGTGATGTGGTGCGCTCTTATCTTGGGCTGGGTCCTCAGAGTTTACTAAGATGGAAACTGCTCGGCCATGACAGCAACAACTTGTTTCTTTTGCTCCGAGGCCGGTCTAAGTCATGACTTATTAGATACAAAAGCAAGTGAGCAATGAAGAAAGTAAAGTTTAATGGAGGTTTTGTCATGTGAGAGGCGTCACATTTGTTCTAATATTATTGTTATTACAGTGGTCAGGAGAGTGAGAGAGAAAGTGAGGAGGGGATCATCAGGCTGAGCCAATGTGGACATAATGTCTGTTTTAAAGTATTGATACAGGAATATAATGCATATATCTGACAGGGCCCAGGTCAGTGACATCTTACTGTCCTTTAATGGAGGAGCTGGACATCAAATAATAGTTTAGATGTTGGTGCTTAGTTAACAATGTTGATGAGCTGATAAACTGTAGCAGGAAGTCAATGTGTTTCCTCTCTAAACTTTATCAAAGGATGGAAATCTGTGTTCATAAGACTTGAACATATAGATCCATAGATATAGATCCATGTTCATGCTCTAGAGACGACATAGTTACTTGTGACAGAGGCTTATAGGAAAAATTAAACAGAAGGTGCAACACTCAATGAAGATTTCAGGTGTATCCTGCACACCTTTTCATACCTATATGCTATGTTTGTATGGTTTATGTTGAGTGTGGGTGAAAATGATTTTTGCTTTCTTCTCTGGGAACATCAGTGAATTTTTAATATGTGAAGGCTTGCTCTGCGTTTTGTGATGTGAAGGTCGGTGACAAAGCGGATGTGAAAACAATTGGTGGATAAGTTGATCAGCTGATTGACAGGAAATTTATCAGCAGGTGTGTTTGTGATTGATCACATGTTTAAATGTTTGAATTGTGTGTCATACTAAACAACATGTGAAGACAAGAAACGGTTGACGATGATGTTTTATGATCCACACAAACCAAGAAAACAGTTTTCAGGTTGATCAGTGCTATATTGTCCCAGGTCTCAGTTGTGATTTAAACTGAGATACAAGGTGAATAATTGAACTCACATTTCTCCGCAGCTCTGACTCATTTTCTTTTTGGGAATCTGATTTATCTTCTTCCTGCGTGTTAGATGAGAACAACAACACTGATTTCAGCCAATGAATAAGAAGCTGGGAGTCTTTTCTGGACTGGAAAGGGGGAATGACTAACCTGGCCCTGTTTGATGGTTTTAAAATCTTTAAGCTCATTAACTAACATTTTACATCACATTATATTATTTAAATAATGACCATAAACCAAAGTTTAGAAATAACAAATCACAGTTTTAAGGGTGTTTGTGTCTCTGGCTGCAGCTTTTATTCTGAGCTGGTTTTACCCAAAATGTCAAACTTTTCAGACCTCTTGTTGGGACCCCCAGGGGTCTTTGAGGTTGTTCCTGAAGGCCCCCAGAAAAAGGACATTCATTTAGTGCCATTTATAAATAAAACACAATGACAGAATATCTGACTATGTTGGTCATAAAACATCTTTCAGTAAATATCTCATCAGATGATCGTCAGTGGACTCATTTATGTCACTCAGGGTCCTTGAAGTGAACAACTTAGAGAACCGCTGCTTTACACGTTACAATGCATTTGATCTTTCGCGTTGTTTACCGCTGTTGAAACGGAGCGCGCTCAGAGACGTCTTTATGTTCATCATCTAAACAAAACCCAGCTCTAAATTCTCCTCACGATCTGACCCATCAGTAAGTATCATGTTTCCCTGCAGACAGGTACCAAATTCCTGCAGCGTGTAGCTTTGTGGCCCATCGTTCCCGTCTTGTTCTCCATACACTGATAACTGCCATAATGAGATTTGCCATTAAGAAAGAAAAGAATGAAAAGGACCCGGCCATCTGTATAGCTCACCATGGTAAAAGGCTGAATGCTATCAAGCCAGAATTCAATCGCTGAATTACAGCCTCTTTGTGTGCATAGGGCTGCTGAGTACCTCACACTATATTCATTTCAAAAAGGCCTCAATTTAATTAGTTCTCATATGTTGAAAAATTCATGAATTTGTCTGCAATTCCCGCTGCCATTGTTGGGAGTGACTTAAGCGGTGGTGTTAGGCTTTCAGGCGGTTTGGAAGAGAAAATAGCCCCCCACAAAAAAGAAACAACTGTTTATGTAAATAGACACTGCGTGTTTACTTGGTGGAAGAAAGCGAGGGCCCTGAACAGAGTGCTAAGCTTAGCGTGGCTCTGCCAAAGGGGACCTCTCACCATCAACTTCAGTCTTATTAAACTGATTACCAACTCCAGCTAATTAATCAGAGACAGTGCCCTTTCTTGTCATGCAGGGAGGGAGCTCTGTGTGTCTCACAGAGTTCCTCTCTCACCGCCTCCCCCTCCCATCTGCTCGCCTCTGCTCCCCCCTTTCTCCCTTTTCTTTTTCCTGCTTTGATTGAAGTAGGGGAATGGTAATTTTCATGCATCATCTGGGCCGGCAGGATGGGAGGACAAGTAGTAATTACCTTAAACAAACAAGGCCGAGATTGCTTGAGAAGCTACCTCTTTATTCAAGCTCGCGAAATAAGAAAACAGACTGAGAGCATAATGGTTTCAAAACACATTTTACAGGCCATTTTGTTCATTGTGTTGGATACGGTTTTCATCTTAGATAAGGAGGTGACCAAAAAACAACAACAACCAAAAAAAAAATGTTAAAGGCAAAGAAGTGCGAGGTGTTTAGTAGCAGTTTGGTTCAGGTGCTGTCACCTTAATGTTAAACATTTCATTTGCTTTGGTAGAAAGCAGGTGGACGTGCAGAGTGGCTGCTGCTGTTAAACCAGGAGCTCAGGTCACCTCAGAGGGAGACACATGTGGACGTCACATCTGGGTTCAAACAGCCTGGTTCTCATCTGACTCCTGGTTTATAGGCTCTGGTTCTGAGAGACATTTAGTGGTTCAAGCATTAGGCGCATATCAGTCAGTCTTGAGCATGTGTGTGTTCTTTACTACACTTCCATTGAGACTTTTCTGAGGTCAGTATTTTCTATGCCAAACCAGCCAACATCTGAAGATTATTATGAAAAGTTGAAACTCTCTGATCTCACCCTGCTCACACTCCTTCAGTGTAGCTCATTTGTCCTGATTGCACCACATTAGAGGATCTGAAGGACCAGTTTACAAAAACACTGTTGAATCACTACTATGGAATTAACTGTGAGTAGTTTAGTGCCGAACATTTGAGACACCTACAAATCTCTGCTATGAGACAAACAGAAGGAAATCCTCACCGCAGAGAACAATTAGCTATTGTTTTAACTTCAATAATCAATTAACTAATTAATTATTAACAGGCAAACACTGGGAAACAACACATTGTTTCTTCTCTCCATTTAACAGGTACACAGTGGCTTTGCTGGTGTTTTTGCCAGCTGTTTGTTAATAGCATAACTCAAACAAGCCCTTAATTGGACGTCAGTGGAGTCGGTCCATGCATGTAAACACAGTCAGGGTGTTTAGCCCTCCGGCTCTGCTCCGTTCATTCACTATTTTCTCCTGCACTGTTTTTCTTTAACTGCTAAATCTCCCAGAGTTCAAGCCTCCTCCTCCTGTTTCCACGGCACATTTCCTCCACACACTCTGAACTGGACTCTTCTGCTGCCATTACACACACACACACACACACACACACACACATACACATACACATACACATACACATACACATATGCACACAAACAGGTTGGTTTCCCACCTCTGGTGTCAGTGTCACATGTTTTTGTCACATGTTGTTTTGTTTTTACTGGTTTACTTAACAGTTTAAATTGCATAATACTGGTGGTTCACATGTGTGTCCCTTTCTACTGATATGTGTATGTGTGTGTGACCCTTATACATCTTTATACACCTTAAAGTCAAAGTCAAAGTCAACTTTATTTGTCTCCCTGAAAAGCATTTAGCCTAAGTAAGAAACATCTGAATGACTAATTTTATCCACTTATTGCCAGCAGGGCTGTTTGAGATTGTGAGGACAAAGAAGTGATGTGTTAGTGTGAATGGGATGATGGATGTGTGTATCAGTCACATTATTAAAAAAAAGTTGCATTCATATAAAACAGCTGTAAAATAATGAACCCTGAGTGTCCAGACAGACCAGGGCAGAGCGAGCATGAACATCCAGTCTGTGCATTGTGTGGGGGACGAGGCTTGAGCAGCTCAGATCCTCATTCTCCCGACTCACACTTCCTGCTGTTCTGTCTGATTGTGTCGTCTTTGTCTTAGCCTGATGTGCTCGCCTCCTCCTCTGGAGAGGCTAATGCAGGCCCCCTTTTTTTTCTTCCTCCTCTGCAATCTCACCAAATGCCAAGTGTAACTGGTGCCCCGATTGCTCCTAATTAATGCGTGATTAAAGAGTGAAATAAGGGATTCTACCAGTGATTTGTTTTTTTTTCAAGGAGTGAGAAATTAATCCCCTTTGGATCTTGCAGAATCATTTAAGGATTCTCCTTGTTCTGTTTATCAAATAAACCAAGTAATTAGAGACTTTAGATAAGTAGGCTAAATTGATGCCCGCCCTATGTCTTCCCAAGCTAGTGTTCGCTGATAGAAACAGCTGTGTTGCTCTGGTAATGTGTGGCATTATACTTGTCCAATAACAATGCCCTTTGTGTTTGGTAGTCGGTAATTACGCTGGGGAGCCTCTCTGACCTTGGTAAGCACTATCTATCTTACTTGTGGATCAGTGTATTTCATTTCTTAAACCACAAAGATACATCACAGGGGAGTTTGCTGACATCCCCATGAATGTAATTCAGAGTGCGGACTACATTACTGGCAATGCGCGATTGTATAGTATGCAATAGTGCGGTTATCCAGGGCTGATGATACACGCACAGCCTCGAGCTATTTAACAGCGTAATCCTCGGCTAACTTATTGTAGCTCTACTGTATCTGGAGAGGCAGCAGTGTGACTTTTATTACTTTCACCTGGGCACCCAGGGGAGGTGGCTTATCTCCCCCACTTGGTTTTTATGCAGTTTGGTTCTGAAAGGTCTTCAAATGTTGGAAATTTGAATTTAGGCTGCATGTCTGACCAGGTAGACACATGAGGTGACTTCAGCCCCCCTCCTCCTCCAAGTCCCCCACCCCCTATATGAAGAGGGTGTCGACCATTTCTGGTGTTGCATCAGTGTTTCCAACACTGCACCTGCAGCGAGTGTCCGGTCCGAGACCTCAAACAGACACTTTGAAGCCGAGCGGAGGGTCGGGCGCTTTAAATGACTTCATCTTGTTCAGATGAAAGGGAAAATGTTCAGTTCCCGCATCACAAACAAAGACCGGGGACGTGTGTGACATTTCCCCCCTTCCCCGGCAACAGTTCCGTCTTTTATTGTGAGTTATTGCTGTGTGAGTAATAGTCTGCGGAGCCCTGCAGGTGTCAGCAGGTGTCAGGAAGAGGAATAATTATGTCCTGTGTGCAGAAATTAGAAATGTGTACTCTTGAATTACTATTTTGTGAATGAATTAGGAATTTGTGCTCTTAATTACTGTCATGTTACTGTAACAGTATAGTTAGAAACTGTTAGCAGCAGGACAGTGGAGTTACAAATGGAGTTTATGCCTTCATGGTAATATTACCAGGTCATTATCAACTCAACTACACTGGACTGTCTTTCATTGCTCAGTAGAGCAGGTTGAAACTACTGTACGACCCACTTTTAAAAACTTGGTTATAAACTTCACTGTGCACCGGTACATGACTGAAGGCAAACAACTTGCAAGCTACTGATCAATTTATTGATCCTGTGGAGGAACTGACTTGGAATAATAGTGTGATGCAGAATTTGCTAACGCTCACATAGGCGACAGACTTTTCCACGGTGTGAACCGGCACCTTTGTCTCATTAATGTCAGTCAGGTGTTTTTCCTTCTGCAGCTCCAGGACTTTTCTCTGCTGTACGGTGACTTGCATCACCTCTTTTTCTTCCTCTTCGACCTCATATTTCTGTTTTTCAGGGTCCCAATCTCTCTCTCTCTCTCTCCCTGTAAGTCTCTCTCTCCTGGTCCTGTGGCTTCTGGTTCGTCTTCCAAATTCTGTTTAGTCAGGATCTTGATCTTCTGGCAAAAGGTCTCTCTCTTTGTTCCAGGCCCCAACATTCATCTTTTCCTCTGTGGCGATGGCATCCCTCTGTTCATTCGTTCTACTTAAGAGCCTCTCTGTCTTCAAAGATTTCGTCATTTGTGTGAGGGACAGTGTTTTTGTGGCTGAGGACTTGGTTGTTGAGGCTCAGGGACTTGTAGTTTTTAGGGCTGTTGATTTCCTCATGGAAATCTGACTCCTTTATTTCAGAGACACTGCTGGTGGTGTCCTGTGTCTGCATTTACATTTTTCTATGTCTATTGCAGTTATGTCTTTATTTTGTAGGCAGAAGGCCTTGTATTCATGGAGGTGGTCCCTATAGTTTTCAGATCATTGTTGTGTTGTTGCTGACGTTACTCTATCTGGTAATTGTCCTGAGTCAAAATGTTAAAACCACCTGTGCTCCCCCAGAAGTTGCCTGTGATTCTCACTAAACTCCGGGCCTGTTGTCATTTCATCAGTCTTTTTTTTTTTCTAAAGAGCTTCTCCAGCTTCAGAGATTGTGTTATTTTTTTGTGTTGTTCTTCTCCTGGGAGTCCATTTTTGAAATTGTTTCAAAATGTGATTTTGTGTTGGTTGTGTGGGCTGTTAGCTATTAAACAGCATGTATATCTGCCATATAGAGATTAGCATCTTAAGGGAGCTATTTCTTGCCGGGAGCGAGCTGTGGTGATTGTTGCTTGACAAGAGCTTTAGCCATTGTTGTGTTTACAAGACCAGAGGTTATGATATGACATCTGAGCACTACTACTCACTGGTGCTAGCTGGTTAGCATGCTAACAGCAGTAGAAGAAAAACTGAGTTTGATGAACTTCCAGACTGGTAAGAAAATATCAGTCACTGCTAATGTTAGCTTTGTAGCAAAGCTTATGAAAAGCTCCTTAAAGCCATTCGCTCTACCATCCAGTTATCTTGTTTGCTTTTGCATTTCTGTCATTTTATTGCTGATTATAATTTGTTCCAAAATATGTTTCATTCTCGAGCTTACAAAGTTTCACATTTTCAGATTAATCCTGAGTGTACGATGCTTTGTTTACCTGTTCGGTTCACTTTCTCCTCCTTCCTCTCCTTTCTTCTCCGACTTTTCTCTCTTTCTATTTCACTGACTCCCTCCTCCCTCCTTCCTCTGGGCACACACTGTCTGTGTGTTCTTCTTTTATGGCAGGCCTAGCGCTGAGCCTCCCTCTAATTAGATCAGGAATTATGGTATGGATTAGGTGATGGAGGGCCATGCCAGTTCTTCTGACCATGGTAGCTATTTCAAGTCACCGTTTCAAAGTTATGTGCTTAATGCCTCCTCCCCCCACCCCTCCCCCCTTGCTTTGCATTATAACACAGCTGCAGGAAGAGTGACAAACACTGTTAATCTCTTGTTTACTGGCAGTCCATTACAAAGGGGTAAAGCGGGATTTTTCTCCAGCGCTGTAAACACTCAAAATTCAGCATTGTCCATTACCTCTTAAACACAGCTGATAACAAGCATCATTAATTAAACTGTAGGAGTAAGTGGGGTTACATAAATTGAAATTAATAATCGGGCACAAACAGAAATAGCACGCATGTTTCCGAATTGTTTCTCCAGAAACTCCCAAATGTAGCCACGTAGATTAAGAAGGTTTGGCTTCTGTTTCACTTGTGATGTTTCCACCAATCCTAGGGATAGGTTTAGTCATGGAGTGCTCTTTTAATTTGTTTGCCACATTCTCACA
This sequence comes from Trachurus japonicus, assembly GCF_045865225.1. Lineage (NCBI taxonomy): Eukaryota > Metazoa > Chordata > Actinopteri > Carangiformes > Carangidae > Trachurus > Trachurus japonicus. The sequence continues at coordinate 21,711,329 of NC_140921.1, forward strand.
TTTTCCCAGAAAAAAATGATCAAGTAGGCATTTAATTACTTTAAGAAAACAAATCACTTCCCACAGCTATTGTGTTGCTGCCAAGTCTATTGCACATAAGCTGCAAAGAACATGAAATATTTCACCACTTGTATTTCAAATACCCACCATCAAGTCAATTTGGGGCAGACAATGGCGGGAAATGTTGACTCCAGTTTGTGGTGAGCGAGAGGGTAGACGGCATGCAGCACAAACTGAGACATGTTTCAGTGGAGAATTGTAAGCATCACGGGAGGATAGACAATAGTTATGCATAAGGTTTATGATTGTTGCCCATTATGTCATGGCCAATCACATCATAACAGCTATGAATATTTCAACATGGTATAAGATGTTGCAACCGTATATGTTAAGAATAAAAAATATAGTACATGTAATTTAATAACACAACATACTTTTATTCAACAGATATTTTTTCATACATTTTAAGGAATTAAGATGTATGCATATAATATATTCCCAATAACATAAACCTTCATATATACATAGACCTATTTGGATGTCACCACTATAAACTGGATTTGGAGACGACAGTGGTGGGAAATGTTGACTCCAGTTAGTAGTGAGAGAGAGGGTGGACAGCATCACAGGAGGCTGATAGACAATCAATATGCTCATTATTGGCAATTATGTCATAGTAATTACTTCCTAACAGATGGATTCCTGTGTGCTCAGTATCTGAGCTGTGATACAAACAAAGCCGAGCATGTTGTGTTTAGGTGTTGACATTACATGGGACACCAGTGCGGCCCTCAGAGGACTTCAACATGCCTGACTGAAGCTCTGTTGTCAGGGAGAATCAAGTCAAGACATGCCCCTCTGCATCTGACAGCCTGCAGACAGGAAACATACCTCCAAAATCTTCTCATCATTGGACTTGAAAATCATCCACAATGTTCATTCAGTTTGAGCAGAGATTTTTTACAGGTGAACACTGGTGGAGATTCCCACGAGTGACGACGTGGCACTGCAGGCGCCTGAGATCGCTTTCATGTATTAATAACAGCCGCACCGGGCCATAATTTCACCTTTGGGAAAAAACACAGATCCACCTGATGAAAAGTGATAATCAAAATCTGACAGAAATCTCCTAAACTCCCAAAAGGTGACACCAAATCCCTCGTGCGACAAATTGAGGGATGGGTTGAACAAACATCTGCCACAGTCAAAATCCATATGGCTAGGAGTTAATTGGCGCGCGCACAGGCCCGGGCTTGACGTGATCATGGATACATAACAGCCTGCGTGGGTGGGCAGAGGTGGCTGGAGGTTTGAGGTCGAGCCTCGGCCCCCCTCTTGTGCCGTTTCACACAGGCGTCCTGGAGCTTATCTGAGAGAGAGAGAGAGAGGAGATCTTGCGGCACTTCCTGCAAATGGCATGTTAAACGTCTCATTAATGCCGGTGACCTCAGCTTAATATCAGCCATTTCCTCACAGGGAGAGGCACTGCGGCCATTAGACAGTGACTAATCAGAAAGACATGAAGTGAGTCTGAAGATTTAAAGGTCTTCTCATGTTGGTTTTTGATGCGTCATTTTGTCATTTCGGTCAAATAACGCAAGAGTGAGGAGGGATGTCTGTGAGTTTGTCAGGTTTGCTGAAGCCTCAGTAATAAAGAATCACAGTTTTTCCCCTCAGGTGCTTTACACAGTGGAGAGGCTTGATTCATTAGGACAGCGGGTCTCTTGAGGGAAATCTCAAGGGTCTTCCAACCATACAAGTCACTGGGATAACACACAGAAACACTGGAGACAGGAAGGAAAAAACCTCCCTGCACTGCACAGGCCTACACTGACATCATTTGCATGTTTTCTTTTTTTTTGTCCTTTTTACGTCTTTTCACATTCATTCACGGCAAAACAAATGAGCTCTCCCCGTCAACAAATTGCCATGAGCGCTCCACCCCCACCAGCCATGGGAATTTCCATTAAAGGCGGTTTGAGTCAGAATCGGCGTACAAATAAATGATGTGCTCCTGGGAAATCACGGCAACAAGCAGATACATGTTAAAACTCAGGAGAGGTTCCTCATTTGAGCTGGAGAGGGCTTCCCAAAATCCAGATGTGGTGGAAGCGCAGACGGGGCTCAGGCCTCCTCACCAGTAATGAAGCAATTAGACAGACAATTATGAACACCTGTGACGCTGATTGGCACCGTGCGGCTCCATCTCTTTCCGCGGCGCTAAAGACGCCTGAATTGTTGCTAAAGTTAACCTCTAACAAGGCCTGTAATGACGACGAGGGCCAAAACACACCACGCTGATGCACACACACACGCACAAGCACACACACACACACACACACACACACACACACACACACACTCACACACTCACACGTACAGTATAGTAGTATGCATACACACTCACAGGAGGTTCGCATTAGGAAGATGGGCTCATCCCACACAGCCGGTTGCGTCATGTATTATTGAAACCAGCCCTTGTATAAACACAACTCCAATAAATTGGGGTCTCAATTTTTCTGATTCATTAAGGTTAATGCAGTTTTAATTAGTGCTTGATTTGAAGCCTATTAGACGCAATTTATAAGTCCTTTTCGGGGACCTGCAGAATGACGTTGCGTGGGATTAATAAAATAAAAGGCACAAGTTGGAATTGTAGTCCCTCCTGGGTTAATGCGCAGACTCAGGGATTCCTCTCTTTTCACTGTAACTGCTTGTTTATTTGCACAACTGCTTTCAGGCACATTAAAACAATCTAATGAATAGAGAGCTTTGGCTTCAGGGATTGCATCACCCATTGGATGAACAAATGAAATGGTGGTTATGGCCTGATTAAAAGGATGCTCAGGAAATAGGTTTAAACAGCTGAGGGCTCTATAATTATAAACCATATAATAGGGCTTGTGACAGCTTCCTACCTATCAGTGCAACTTTACAGCTCATTCACCAGGCTCCTGTCTGTTTATTCTCAACCAGCCTCTGACTAGCACTGATGGTTACTTCAAGTGCTGTCACAGATGTAGGAATGCCAAGCTGAGAGCACACAAACAACCCCACATAGTGGTAATGGTATTGTAATGGTGAAGAATTGTGGTAAAGTTTTACCAGAACTCCCTCTGTCTAGGGACTGTATGAAAATTACTACAGATATAAATGAAGTGGTTAAAATGTTACACTTTGCGCCAAGATATATTTCTTCTCTTTATTTGTTATGAATGAGTTTTGAAAGTTTTCTTTTAGACTTTTTTAGAGACCCAAAAAACATAACAGTAATGCTGGAATGGGCGTGATAGTTTATAAAACAAGATATTCAGACTCCTCCCCCAATTACTTTCATTCAGCCCCCTAATATTTAATTAATTGTCTATTATTAGGATGTATTTGTAAGCGATGGTGTAATAACAACTACTAATTCCAGTGTTTATTCATGTATTTGTCAAGAATGAAAGAAACACAATTGTCTTCAACAATTACTTTTTTTTTTAGCACACTTTTTAGCACAGTATGAAGCATCGGTACCTTGCATAAACTGTTTCTGAATCATCAATAACACTAGTTTATTGTTTATTGAGGATCCCCAGGTAATATGTCTGTAATTAGTGTCTTTGTTCAAATTTATATATATTTATATATACATACTGTACATTTATATGCATTTACATATAAGATTGAATTTGAAAGGGACCAAACAATATTATCACAAATCATATTATTATTAATTCTTGACATAATGTAGCTCATAAACAAAACATGTCAATCAAACCAGATTTACAAAGTCAAATCAAGTTATATGTTTCAACCAAAATGGCCATGAAACCAATTTAAAAATTAGAAGAATTCTACTTAATTCATTACTTTAGCATAATCTGCATTATTTTCTCATTAGTATTTTTATAAGCAGTTGGGAATCTGTATTTTACAAAATCATGTTGTTACCATCAGCAAACCAAATATAGAAAGATGAAAAATCGTTGATGTATCTGCAGATATGAAGTATGTGAAGGGTCCTAAAATAGATCCTTGTGGTACACCTTGTTCTATGGACTGGTTCTGTTGTCAGAAGAATACTCTTCTGTATTAGCTATGGAAAACAATATTTTTTATTTGGCACAAAAAAAAATATTATTAATATATTGTAAATTTCATAACTTTCTTGACAAGATGTACTAATCTGTCTGTAGTATTTTTATACTTTTGTATATGCTAAATAAATGTAAAATACTAAATATATAAACAGATAGATAAATAGGAACATAGATTTCAGCAGAGGCATTTTATATGATCTTCATCTGTATATGCTTATATATCACTGCTTACAACTAGGCTACATCTTGTATACTATTGGAAATAGTATTGATCTTTGTTTACTTTACATTTGTTGCCTTTAATTTGTGCTGTGAGCTTTTTATATTCCAAATATCCTATTATATTTTCCGAACAAATAACCCAAGAAAAATAAATTTTCCCAATAAGAAACATACAACATTACTGCACTATAATAAAAAAAAGCAGCAAAGTGACACTTGGTTCCTCAAATAAAATCTGCGGACTGCAACTGTTACTGAATGCATTTCTCAATACTACCTGGTTTTCTCTTCAAATTTTGCGACAGCAGCCAAATCTCACAAGGAGTCCTTAAACGCGTCACAAAACAGTGTGATCATCCTTTCAACGGGAACATCTTTAATTCAGCTGGGCCACACGGGTGTTGTGAAAGCACCTTTCTTCTGCTCTTGTACAATGTAAAACATTAAAACCAGAGCAAACAGTTAATGGCCCCCACAGCTTCAGCCTGAGTGATAGTGAGCAGGCTTTTGAAACGGTATCAGTGCAGTGGAGATGGCTGAAAATTACAGGAAGAGAGTGTAGAGCTGAACTGCTGACAGCAGGAGTCACAATGCATTAGCAGATCCTCCAGCTGGCTGCTCTCTCTGCATGACATTCCCACTGTACAGAGTCGAATTGTTAACACACATTGTTTGACACTGTCACAGCTACATTTTTTTCCCCTCTGTAGGCAGGAAAATTGCGCTCCGGCGAGGTTATGAGACAGGTGGAACTCCTGCATTTGGCTCGCAGGTTGTGGTGGAGAGCTCTCAGTTTTGCATGTTTGTAAATTGCCACCAGAAGTGAATAAAATGGTCCCATCTGTAAACTCCAGCTCTGCAGGCCCACTTCAGAGACTTGAGATCAATTTTGGTGCATTTATTCTCTGAGAGAGGCACACAATGGGAGTTTGCTGAAGATCAGTTTTCAATTGGATAATAGGGTTGTGAAAAGAGGGGATCTAGAGGGCATTGCTTTCACACATTCTTATGGCTTCATGTCTCTGTAACACGAACCGTGTACACTTCAGTCTCAACACTTCCATAAGCCTTTCCCCCCTAAATCAAAATCAAATTTGCACCTACAGGACTGTTACGTCTTAGACTACTGCACTGTCAGACCTTAATGAGATATTCAAACATTTAATCAAATTCAATCAAATCACGTCTCTGTTTTCTTTTAATTTTACAGCCATTTACATCAAAGTCTCTATTACATTTCTATCAAAGCAAAGCAGGACGTCTATCTATCTATCTATCTATCTATCTATCTATCTATCTATCTATCTATCTATCTATCTATCTATCTATCTATCTATCTATCTATCTATCTATCTATCTATCTATCTATCTATCTATCTATCTATCTATCTATCTATCTATCTATCGTGACTGGAATAGCAGCTGTGTGTTGCTGTGTGAGGTGCAGCTGTCACTGTCCTCCTCCTCCTTCTCCTCCTCCTCCTCCCCCTCTTCCTCCTCTGTCCTTTAACCCACTGCAGCCACTAGATGGGGTATGATAACCACAGAGAGGCTTTCTCCCCGTGGGACGCCTGCAGCCTGGTGGGTGCTGCTGCTGCTCCTGGGAGAGAGGTGAGGAGAGGAAATTGTCTGCCAAGTTCACCACAGATCCCTATCAGCCTCTCATTTGCTCTTTATTGTTCAAATAATTCTCCAACTAATTTACTGGTACACTCCTGTGATAAAGTATTTATTACACATGGACAGGAGCAGGAGGGGGAAAAACACTCCACTGGTGCTGTTGTTGCTGATGCAGTTTTCTTGGATGGTATCAGCTATCAGATTTGAATCAGTATAAAAATGCTTATTAATTTAATGAATCTAATAGTTTGCAAATTAGAGCTGTAGATTTTTACAATTTTTTATGGAATACTTCACTCCCTGGAAGAACAACTGATGTAACAAGTGTCTGAAAGTTTTCTTTTAGATATTTTTGAAGAAGGAAACAAACCTGTAATTTCAGTAGTGAAACTTAAACAATTGTAAACTGTGTAATCCAGTTAAATTAGGACGGAAAGTGACTCATCTCAAAACGGTTTGATCTCATGAAACAGCTTCTTTTACCTCACCGGATGAAGATAAACATTAGTATTAATAGTTGATCTACTGTTAAATAGTTTAAAGGGCAGAAACATGATGTTTTTTGTGGAAGAAAAGGAAACTAATAAAGTTGTCTGATTTAACTTGAATTTATGGCTCCGTTCTACCCACAGTTTAATTTAAATTTGCTTTGCTTCAGTCAGTTCCCACATTGAGTTGAACTACTGTACAAACACACAGACGCTCGTCTTACAGCAGGACGGTGTGCTGCCGTGACTCCTCTCCGTGCTCGGATCATGACCTGACTCGTGTACACTGAACTGTGGAGCAGGGAAATAAACATGAAACTGGTCTTCACTGTTTGAACCGTCACCTCCGAGTGTCTCAGGTCTAATGTGTAATGTCTTTCAACAGATTCAAAGTAAGTGTTGACTAAATTTTATCTATTTATATACTTTTTTCTCCTTCTTCCTCTTCTTAAAGAATAGGTGAACGACTGGTTGTAAAAAGAGATGTATTGCTTATTGATTTGCTCTTTGACTCCACTAAAGCTGAGCAGGGCTCTACTGAGATCTAATGTGTCTACTGTTGTAGCGGTGTCCAGAGCGGGGCTGAGGGACTCTCAGCGGGGGCTGTACGTCCAACACCAAGCCGACAAACAAAACAATAACAAATTGGTACAGAAAAAGAGAAAAAAATCAAACAAAAGCTGCAGATTGAGAAGTATTCATTTCGTCAACTGACTTAATTTCATTTAGAAAACACAGCCGAATTACTTGTGATCATAAATTGAAACCATGAATGTTTTCATAAAGACAGTCTCTCTCTCTCTTTCTCTCTCTCTCCCTCAGCTTTTGTGTAGAAGTGCGTGTGATTGGCTGAAATCAGTCTGAATTCACAACACGTACTGTTCTTGTGCCTGCAGTCCTTGAAATGGTTGAACAAATATTTTGGGGTAAAAAAATGACCTCTTATAATTGCATTTAGTTCCTGTTTGTGAAGACTGTTTTCAAAGGTTACTGTACTGGTGTGTGTGTGTGTGTGTGTCTGTGTATGTGTGTGTGTGTGAGACAGAGAAAGATTTTTAGAAAAATATGAAAATACAAACATCTGCTTGATTTTCTTGAGCTCGGTAAATCATCCAGACAAATTGAAAGAGTCGTGTGTCTCGTCCCGTCACTGAGCTGCTGGACGCAAAACTCTTGTTCTATGTCTCATATTCTGCAGGAGGCTCTTTAAATCACCTTTTTACGTCTTCCTGGAGACGTAGCCCTGAACCGTATGGATCCTCCTGAGCAGATAATTGTTTCACGTTCCCTCAGTTTTATTGAGATGTTATTGAAATTGAAGAGTATTCGCAGTGGAGCCCACAGTAATAACTCTGCTGCTCATATTCTAATGATCGGGGTAAAGGGAAGGTATTCTCCTTTATCTGCATTAATGCTTTAAATGGTTCACACAGAGTTCATTCACATCAATGGCCAAAATATATTTATTTTACTTGGGGCACCTATGTCAACAGTAGTTACAGGAATTACTCTGGATGCGATCCCATTATAGGATGTCAAATATTTTGATGCCATTGGTAAATGGCAGAATGGTGCAGAGGACAACAACTGGATGGCAATTCTGCAATTCCTGGATCAGAATAAAAAATATACAGCCTGTCTGCTCACCTTTTGCAATCTCAGGGCTCGCCCCAGCTGGCAATGTAATACTGAACAATGAATTTTAAATAAAGTCAAACATTTGCTTCATGCTCCTCCACAGTTTAAACAAGACATTTCTGATGGAGACGTGTGGATTTATTGTAAGTAAGAGATATAAGAGATAACTTAATCCCCAATTGGATTGTAAACCCCACCTCCACTTCACATGGCTCCACCCCGTCACACCGCTTCCTTGACCTTTTGTCTCATTTCTCGGTGGGTAATGAATGCTTTCAGACTATTTCAGACGAAAAGATCTTGCACATAGTCCAGAGCATTGGAATGTCATATCAGAAAATCACCCAATCAGCATGCTGGTGTTGAGAGCAAACAGAGAGCGAGTCCGCAGCACGCACAGAGCAGCGGTGGACTGGGTCGTCTGGATGTCAATATAATAGACTGGCTTATGATGTGTAAATAACACACCACTTAATGGTCCTCTCCCACTCTGATTCACATGGAGGGCAGCATCTTCCTCTCCGCCCTCCACAGGGTCTCGTCATCCACTATTCATCCGACTCGCCTCTTTCATCCACAGCATATTAGATCAACAGCTACGAGACTGGATAGTTTTTTTTTCATGTATATATAAAAACACCATGACTTTGTGAGTTTACATTTATTTTACAAGATGTTCAGAGAGTTTATGTATTTCTTATGGTGGTGGTGAAATATGTTTCTTTTCTCTTCTAATGTGAAAATTAAATGCCAGTTGTAATTTCCTCTAATAGTTTCATCTTTCTCTCTTTTTATCTTCTCTCCCCTCACCTTTTATCCTTTATCGCACAAGAGCATAATATTGAATTGTAAGATATAAACAAAATAAAACAAACTGTTTTTAACATGAAACTATTGCATAAGTAATTTACATGTAACAAAAAATCCTAAATGAACTTTTTACTTTTTTTTTACCCCTTTTTATGGTTGTATATTTTTATCAATAAATTAGAATCTGCAATAATTAAGTCACAAAACATTTTAGTGTCAGTGTTTAAAACACATTTAGCATGTATGGCTTTTTCTTCTCCACATTTTCTATAATTCATTTTATTCATCTAAATGTGCAGCCCACTGGTGAAAACTAAATAAAAGTACTTTTATCACTTCTTGTTTTTCCACTGTACTTTTCTATTTGTTGTTTAAACAGAATAAATGCACCTATAAATAAATAAATTCCAACTCTCTGAATGTAAACATTAAAATCCAGCATTTACTAAACATCATAATTAATTCTGTCAGTTGAATGAAAACACGCAGGACGGCAGACACATTTAAAAAATATTTACAAAACAAATATGCCCCGGAGACATAATGTGACACATAGGGTAATATTTTCGTGAATTAATAATTACAATGCACACTTCTTCTTTCTTTCTTTCTTTTTTTTTTGCAAGTGTTTGATGTTGGGTGAACTTACAATGGTGGAAAACACCATGACATTTATTACAATAGCCTTGAAATTACAAGACTAAGTCAATGACACTCTCTCACTGTGTATTTGCTTTATTTGTTTACAAATTTGAACAATTTTGACATTAATACAATGCAATGCTTTCTGTGCTAATTTCACACTCTGCGGCTTTAAAATGAGCCCGAGCTCTCTGTAGTTAAAAAGTTAGAGGAGGCGTCTTCTGCTGTCCTGTTTACTCACACTGAAATAACACAAGTATGACTCTCTCTCTCTCTCTCACACACACACACACACATACAGAGTGATGGGAAGGTGCTGCAGAATTAATACACGCAGATTTAAGCCGGTTGTTTAAGATGTAGTCACTTGGATAATAACGCACATGATGACAAGTCATTCACACCTGCTGATGACATACATCAAGCGTCATTACTGTCTCTTCCATTCTAGACCTGCTGTGTATGGGACCCCCCCCCCCCCTCCACCCCCCACCCCCCACCACCCCTCGCCGTAATAAATAGATGTGACCTCAGTGAACGTATCACTCATGAGCCGTCTTTGATTTGGTCACTATTTCCGTCAGACCCAGGAGACAGCAGCAGTTCCCACATCCACTGACCTTGGGAGTCTCTTTAGAGCTCTTTCCAAACCCGCTGTTCAAGGTTGCATCCAATCTGTCTGTTGTTTTTCTACATTAGCGAACCTCAGCCCTCCTTCACCCCAGAGCCCCTCTGGAAAACTAACACCTGAGTGTGAGGGGATGTAGTGAGAGGTGGCGTGGGAGTGCAGGTTGAGGTTGGGTCAGATAAGGTGATCAAAAACAAAGCAGAAGGATAAAAAATATAATTTTACCTCCCCCATAATCCCGGGCTTCCAAGAATGACCTTTGATCTCGCAGCATGTGTGGTATGCTGAGCCGCCTGCTCGTGCTGCATGCCGCTCTGATCCTGGGAAGCAATCACCAAGCGCACTGCTATCAGAAAGGCTGCTGGGGGAACACTCTAAGCCCGAGTCTGGAGGTGAGCGCCGAGCAAAAAGCAAATGTGCAGGGATGGAAAAAATAACCAAGTGCAGCCAACCACATAGAAAGCCTGATGGGCCAGAGCGCTGCATGATAAAGGTAAAGTGGATACTGTATCTACAACACAGCCTGAGGCCAGCTGTGATTCAACACCACACAAAAATGGAACAATCTTAACTGCTGAAATATTGGCTAAGAGAAGAGAATTATTCCCACACTTATTTCAATTACAAACTATATTACTACACTGGTTTGTACAACTCAGAATCACAAAAAAATATTACATTTGTTTGACAGAATATTTGTTGTTGTTGAAATAACTTCAAAAAAAGACTTTTTTTTTTTCTTTTTTCTTTTTTAACAAAAATCTCTATAACCTTCATAATTAACTCTGAGATATATTTCCTCAGTGTTTCATATGTTTTCAAAGGTGTCAAGTCCAAGCAGTGAATCTGTTATCACTGCTCCACCATCTCGGTGCCGTGGGCATGGCAAATTCCCCGCATGTGCGTTTATTTGATTGTTTAAGAGCGATTTCCGGAAACCAAGTTTCGGACGGGGCAGGAGCTGCCTTGTAACAATTATGGGGTTAAATGGCAGTTGGCCACACAGGAGGGCATTTGCCTGCCGGCAGCCCCTTCCTGCTCACCGGGGTCAGAGGTCACAGACTTTTCAGGAAAAGTCCATTTCTCAAACACCCTGAAACAGGTGGAGGCCCGGACGGCCCTGTTTACTGAAACAGCAGAGGGAAAATGGGAAAGATTAAACCAACATCTATTCTCACTGAGACCAACTGTAACGCCAACACTTTTTTTTCCTGAGGCTTTTTCTGGTCACGTACATGTAAGGCCAAACCTGACGCTGATACGGATTCTTTTCTGGATTCATCAACATCATCACTTCACACTCTCAGAAACTCTTCATGTTTTTTTCTAACTTTCCACAGGACGAGGTTTCATCTGGAGGATTCACTTCGAAAATGAAGATGTAACTGTGAGGGTACGACGGCCACTAGCAGAGTTATAAGGAGCACGAGGCATTAGATAAATTAAAGTTAAATGAAACCTGTGTTTTTACAACTGCATCTATAGATCTTCAATCATTGAGGAAGGGTTAATACGCTGAATTAAAAGAAAAAAAGGGCAAAAGGCAACTCGGTCGAACTCGACCCCTCAGTGCTCTCACTATTTGGATTGGTTAAATCGCTGGGACCTGGAGCTGAACCCATCAGGAAGGGCTTAAGTGTTTAGGATTAGGGATCTAAAAGGCATTTGGAGGCCCTGAATCAAACCCGCAGGACCGGGCGGAGGGGAGCCTCGGTGTTTGGCCTGCCCTGCAATCAAACAGGGGGAGCTAGGACCTTAGCACACCTGCAGGAAGGGCCCACAGCAAAGGAAAAGGTCCCAGCAAGAGGGGCAGGCGAGGCGGCGGGGCTTTTTTTCCTCCCCCGGCTGCAGAGTGACAACAGCTGGGGCGGTGTACGGTGGTGTGGCCCAAGGGCAAGGTCAGCCCCGCAGACCGGGGGGGAACAGCAGGCGGATTGTTTTCACTCCACTAGTGAAAACAGCAACCGTGGAGATGCCGAATGTGCCAGCTGTGGTTGTGGATTTCTAGTCCACAGCCTGACCCCATATTAACACTATGAAGGGAAGCTGGATCGCTAATGACCAGTGGCCTCTGGCCTCACCTGGGCTCCACCCATACAGCAGCCAAACCTCTGGACGGACTGTGAGTGCATGCAGCCAGATTTAACTCTGTTGATTTAATGCACCAGGCCTGTATTTATAAACTAGAGATAGAACTCTTTAAGTGTAGGAATTTTCCTCACATATGTTTATTTTGATGATTCACTAACTCCCTGGACTTCAATCTAGAAAGTGCTATTACTCGTTTTAATACTTCTGCTACTAATTCTACTAATAAGAATAATTTCATGTTTTAAAAATCGAGGTAAAAAATGATTTTATTTCTAATTTTCTAACTAAATTTCGGGGACAGGCTGGCGTGTGGATGAAGCACACAGAGAGTCAACCTGAATCCATCCATGAAAGCGTCAGGATTCACACATGTCCTCGGGCCTAATTGGTCTGGACAGTTAACATCAAAGAAGCTGGGCTTTATATGTAATCTGCTCGCTCCTCTGCCACATTCTCATGCCAGCGCGTTTTTATATGTTCAAACATTGTAATGAAGGTCATTCTCCATCAATTCACTTTGATCTAAAATGACAAAAATTTAGCATTTTAATAAAAATTTTCCTCAGCGCCCGGCTCGCTGTCGTCTCACGTGCTCCGTCCTTCACTTTTCACTCTTTTTTCCTCCCTGTTTCTTCCGCTCTTTATTTTCCCCTCCCACTGTGGGTGAAAACAACTCGCGCAGCTTATACAGGGTAAATGAGACGATTTTGAAAAATAGATCACAATAAAAATATGCTGCGAGTCTCATAACGCAGCCTCTGACATGCCCTAACACCTGCACCAGATATGTAATTAAACTGTGAGAAACTGCCATACTTCATAATGAAGAACTACTTTTATAGCTCGTACAGACTCAATTATGTGTAAAGTATAAAACTTTTTTATACCCACGTCGGTGGAATTTCCCTCATAGCAGACTAAAGATTATCATTTAGCCTCTTAAATTGGGGGGGAGGTTTGTTGACTCTGTTTATTGTCACGCCAATCTAAATCAGTGAGAAATGACTGTAATAGACTTTTGGAATTCCCTTATAAATAACACATTTGCTGGGAGATGAAAGTTGCACATCGTGGCATGCTCAGGCACCGTCTGCTGCAGCTGTGTGTTTCTATCAGTCTGCTATAATGAGAAATCAACTGTCTGCAGATCAGCTGCTGAAATGCTGTAACGAGCCATGAGAGCTAATACTTGAGGATCAGTTGCACTGGATGAGGCGGCTTTATCCAGTTATTAGGGTAATGTAATGGAGTCTCCTAATCCAAACCCACCAAACCCTTCCACTGTAGGGGGCACAATAGTGAGGCAACACGTTATTCCGGCACAAAGCCGACTTCCCCGCTAATATAGCAGGACACTGAGGCTTCCGGCCTGTTCAAACAAGTCCTTCACAGTATCTCCCATAAAATGATTTTCTCCCGTCTTTCTCTCTCTCCCCCCTTTTTCCCTGCTAACAGTCTCCCTCCAACAAACGCTCTGCTGGCAAGGCATATTCTACGCTCCTTAATGCCAAATTAAACCCCAACTCTTTTATTTTAAATGAGAAAAAGCAAAAGAGAGCGCTGACAATCTTGATTAGGTCAAAGAGAAGGAGGGGAGAGAAGAGGAGCAAAAATTAAACGGTATTAAAAAATATGGAACATTACATTAATGCCGTCCGGCACAATTGGTGCTAATTGGCAGATAATCCAGGAGCTCTGGGCTGCCTAATGCCGGGCTGAGTATAGGAACAAGCCGGGCCTCTTGTCCTCTCCCACCACAGAGTCCTACAAGCCATGGGATGGGGTCAGAGCGCGGTGGAGGGGGAGGGATTAGCACTGGCATTGTTGGCTCTTTCCAATGGAACATGACCTTGACAAGAGTTTGGTTCACCCCCCCCCCCCTCCTTCTTCTTCCCAATATTCCAGCAACATGAACTTTAATAGGAGCATAATGGGCAGTTTCAGGGTGCCAAGAGAAACACGTGAAACACAGCGACACCCCCAAATAAAACCTGACATTCCAACACCTTTGAAATTGAAGCCACTTGGGAAAGACCTCTCGGAACAGGGTTCGCGCTATACTTACGCAACCCCGCGCTGCAAATAGCTCCGCAAATTAGGATTATGTGTGGATTTGAGCAGAGTAAAAAGGAAGATATAATTTATGCATGCACACAAGCTCATAAAAAACTAAATTCTGTCAAAATGGAATGAAAACAGTTTATCCTGGATGCTACCAGCATTAGAGCAACAATTTTAATAACACTTTGTGCTCAGAAACAGCTGTTCCATCTGTAACAATAAAGTTAAAGTGTGCCAAAACAAGAGCGCTGATCCAAAGTGCTGTGGGAAAGCCAGTAAATGTTATGTGTTTTGAAAATGGTTCTGATAATCTTTATCCTAATCCCTTAATTGGGAGTCAATGTGGTCTCCAGCGAACGTACAAAGCCGCCGGCTGGAGGGAATGCGGGACAGAAAGAAGCCCTTAAAGGGGACCATCTACACCTGGGCGCTGAGCGTTGCTTTTCACTTCTCTGAGGAGGCTTTCAAGCAAGTCCTTGGCTGTGAAAGTTCCCATGTTAAAAGCACTACCTATTAAGGTACATCCGAAAGAGATGTATTTCCGCGCAGTGTTTGAAGATTTCCCATTTGCATTAAAAAAGGCCTCTGCAAAACTGTAACTTGTGAACTGATCAAAAGCCAGAGGCCGTTCTCGAGTTGAATGGCTTTCCCCCTTTGACACGAAAGAGGCTCTCTTGAGGCGCCTTCGCGGCGGTGGCCTTGGAGGTTAGGAAAATGTAGCCTCTCAGACCATACGGGACTATTCTCTGGAGTCTGGACAACACTTGAGTCTGCAGCAACAGAGGAGAGCCGGGTTGCCGCTGTGGATCAGTGCTTCAATGGGCCTCACTAACATTCCACGAGAGGGCTTTTACTATTCCTATGGACGGCCTTTCATGTTGAGAGCAGTGCCTGTGTGCCTGCATGTGTTTACATATGCATATCTATGGATGCTTATGGCCGTGTTGTTCTTAACATGCTAATATTATTTCAAAATTATAATAAATGACATGGCAAATGCCCTAATTTGAAAACTATGAACAATTTCAAAACTTGAATTTTAAGATTGCTTGTGTTGGAAAAGACCTCTTGCTTAGAGTTTTGAAACACAAGAAAGTAGAGCCATGCAAAGGAAAATAAATGTCTTAATAGGGGTCTGGCAGGTCACACACACACACACACATCTTCAGCTGAATGTATATTGGTGCAATCCTCTCTTGCAAACATCTTCAAAGTGGAGAGCAGAGCGATAAGAAGCCGGGGCATTTGTTATTCTTTCCAGGTCTATTGAATGTGTTTTGACTAGATGCTTTGTTTGGGAGGGGAGCTGCAGAGCCGCCGGGCCGCCGAGCTGCTGAGACGCCGGGCGGTTTTGACGGCTTCACACCGAGCAGCCGTGTCCACCGGGCAGCGGATTGATGGGCGTGTGAAGCTCGGCGATTGTCAGGTCGATTCCAGCCCAAACACAGAGACCCCCCCCCACCCCACCCCACCCCTCTTTCCCACTCCACCTCCATCCCTCTCTCCCGCTCTGTGACTCAGCTGGTTTCACTTAGAGAACATGGAGAGAGGGGGTCACGGGGTCACACCATGACCTCATCAAATTAGCCCCAACCGAGTGAGGTGTTTAGCACGAGTTAAAACAAGTAATCTGAAGGACATTAAATGCAAATGCGACGACCATATGCCCACTTCAAACACGGACAGCTCCCATCCAGCCGCGCTCCCCCTCTTGCCCTCTCTCTCTCTCTCTCTCACACACACACACACACACACACACACACACAGCGGAACCATTCACATGTCTAACAGAGTGGGGGGCTGTTAAGATGACAATGGGTTTCTGTCATGCCGTCCAGGTGCAAAACATTTCAACTGCTGCCCAAATCTAAGCTGTTTGATTTCTGCTAAAAAAAAAAAAAAGAACATTTGCAACCAGAAGTCTGCATCTGAATTACTCTTCCCTTTTGAGAATAGATATCTCTTACATGTATGTGTATATTATGTGCATCCATATCACTTTTCATCTTGACCTTAAACAGTGGAATATGGAAATAAAGGGGGGGTGGGATGGTGGGATGGGGGGGGGGGATGCTCACAAAGGTTATCCTGCAGTTCAGGGAGGAGTGAGGAAAAGAGAGAGAGAGAGTGAACGCTGGGGTAATAGCTCCGCTGTGCTTCATAAACGCTACGCCATGTGCCCCTGTTAGTGGGAGCGAGGGTCCTGGTCAGGCTGTGAAGATTATGGGTGAAGACTGATTTTGCCCCCTCGGGCGGTGGCTGGGCTGGGAACATGTGGCAGCTCATATGTGCTAATAAGCACCTGTGGAGAAGGGGGGGGGGGGGTGTGGTGGTGGAGGAGAGAGGGAGCAGAAAACCCCCGCCGGGCTCTACAGCCGTGCCACCTGCACAGGCCTCCACTGTTGCACTCTGACTCACTGAGCGCTGAGAAAACCTGACAAACATAACTACCGCTCAAGACGCAGACGCCGGACAGACCCGGAGAAGTTACAGCAAATAGCCTAAATCTCCCCCCGCTGACGATAAAAAAAACCACAATCTGGTAATCTGGGTTTTATTTGTGAGATTTTGCTGCGTTTTTGTGACGTTCAACAGGTGGTATTGTTTTCCTTTAGCTGTCGCCGCTAATGCTAACAAGTCCTCGCCGTTGTCTGACGCATGTGGGAACACGATGCAGCTGCAGGAAACGTGTATCTCGCATCACTTCCTGTGCGACGCTCTCCTTCAAAAAGCCCAGGTGGATTTTAAACGAATGTGTCACTGATTGATTTAAATATTTGCAGCACGTCGGACTCAAACACACGTCGGCTGACACTGACGTGGCTGTAGTGCGCGCTGCTCAGCGGCTGAATTCTCAATGACACGAAATAACACTTCTGAAATGTGTCATGAGTAGCACATTCAGTGCTGAGGAGACTTATATAAAAGTCCCACTTGTTCAGAGTTGATACTGTGTGTGTGTATGTGTGTGTGTGTGTGTGTGTGTGCGGCGCAGATTTTTCAGCCTTCATCTCATTCAAAAACGGCGCACAGCTGCTGACGAGGAATGTGAGAGCAAAAAGAAGACATTGTGGGAGAGCGCTCTCCTGTCAATCAAGAGAAGTCTTATTAAATTTGTTTAAGCTGTGAAAGCATTTTGGAGAAAAGACAACAGTGTTCTTCATGTGTTCTTCATGACCACCAATTTTCTCCCTCGCAAAGTTTCCAATCAGACAAATTTTTCTTCAAATTAAGGTGGAAAGAGGATTAGATTTATTTTTTCCACTAAAAAGAAAAGAGAGCGAATCCATCAACTAACTGAACCCGAGTCCACATGAATAGATTCTTTCTTTTTCCAAGCTTGAAAAACTGATAAATAGATATGACTGTGCGGGAAACACAGTTCACACAAATGAGTTCTTCACATGCTGCGTCCCGTGTCAGTGATGTATCTCAGCAGCAGCACATGTTTATATGTGCGAGAAACAGGCAAATACCTAAATGTCGACTTAAAGAATCAGCCGGCAGTGTCTCTGCTTTATGAATCTCCCTCGCTCGGTCTCCCACCTGAGCGCTCTGTGAACCACATTCAGACCTGTCACTGTTTAGAAAATATGCAACTCTGTAATCTTCAGAAATCTGCTTTGAGCCGTGAGTGATGTACTTATGCATTTTTTCACCGACCAAATGTAAAGAGCTCATCAGCCTCAGGTGATTTATGGGATTTCATATTTTTCACATCTGGATTTCATATATATAAAAATATTTAAAGCACCACTTTACTACGCTCTGCATACTTTATTGACAATCGCACTGCAGCGCCACAAAGTTCCTCCTCTTTACGACTCAGGAGGAAGTTGAGAGCGGGCTGATGGCTGAGGCCGGGCCGCTGCTGAGGAGGCAACTATCACCAACACGCTGTAAGAACTTAATGTAATTCAGCCCAAACACACTGGAAATGACTCTCAGCTCTTCAGGCAATTTCTATATGAAAAACATTTATATTCAATATTAGAAAGCCACTTTAGACTTTTATCCGGATGATATAACCTCTTCTTCAAATAAACTTTGCCAATTCCTGTTATTCCTAAAGTCAGTTAAAACATATTAAAACAATTTTCAATTTGAATTTTAATTGAACAACACAGCACTTGAGAGTGACGCTGATGTTAATTTTATTCTCCAGTTTGGAGGATGTTTGAGCGAATTAGCCTGTGTCAGCACAAGAGTTATCACCCAAGCACATTATAAGATACTGCGCATTTGAGCTGATGCTTCTCAGCCCGTAACTTCAAGTGGGAAATATTACAAATGCACACACACACACACACACGTCATTAATGGGATGAATTCACATCATCAGCAAATTACATAGTTTAATTCTCAGTTTGGTCTCAATTATAAACACAAGTTCTTTTTTTTTAAGAACCATAAATGTAACTATATATCAAATAATTTATAGCCACTTCACCCTCCTCCTTGTTTTATTGCTGACTTTGTCAAACATTACATTACATTATTCCTGCTGCTTGATGTGGAACTGCAGTAACGCTTTACATTACATTTAGCACCTGAGAGATTAACTGCATGAAAAAGTTTTTACCTTATAATAGACGCAATGAGAAAACATCATGAATTTAATTTGGCATAATTGCAACACCGCTTTCATTAACACTCATCAAACTGCTGTGCGATCATTAAACTTCACAAAGTGACAGGAACTTTTCCCCTCAGGATGATGCATTAGAGAATTAACAGCAATAACTGATGAATAATAAATAAATATGAACATATGCGTGCCATAAAGTGAAATATAATGTGTGCTGTCAAAGATGAAGCAGCTAAGAAAAGCAATCTTTGATATCTGCATCATTATATTTCGTTATTAAACTGCTTTCACACATTTTCCAACAGTGTCAGGTCCTCAGGTGAAAACCTGTGATTTTTTTTCCCCTCTCACACTATAAAGTATTAAACACTGATCTCACACTAATTGAGAAGTTTACATTTGAACCAACCACTAATAAGAGCCCTTTGCTTCCAAAATAATCCCTCCTGAGCCGCCACTTAATAACATTTCTCCAAGTCTTTCATTAACTAAACAAAAGGACAGACGTCCCTGGTTTACATGATGCTGGTATATTTCTGTGAGAACCACTGAGTTTATACTGTGGCCTGTATTTGCAGTTGGCTCTAAAAGATAATAAGCCTCACACGTCTCAAATCCCTTCCCTGAGTCTCTGCAGGCTTTTGCCCCTTCAAGGAGCAGAAGTCTTTGATAGCGACTACATGTTTTAGACGAGTGCCCCCCTCCCACTCCTCTCCCTAAACTTCTAATAAATAGCTTCAAACGTTAGGGATGGTGATCAGCGCTTTGAGCAAAGGAAGCATTGCAAGAGCATGAGATCAACCCCTGGATTATTCTGCCCTACACTGAAAAGCAGCCCTCTCCAGCAATTGGCCCGGGGTATAATACCCATTGGTTGCCACAAGGAACACTGTTCGGATTAAGTGGTGCCCCTTTCACATCAGCAACAAGTGACAAAGGAGGAGATTGGGCAACTAACCTGCTGTTTAGATAAATAAAGGTACTCTATCAGCTCTAATAATTGCTAACCCCCTCTCCTCTTGCCCCATTGTCTGCAGACAAGTGCTGCTTGGCCTCCTTCTAATTGCTGACAGATTTGATTTTTCAGCGACAGCAGGAGCTCTGTTTGTGGCCTTTACATGGAGTAATTACTCTCTCCCTCTCCCCACTGCCACCTATTTTCCTCTGTCCTTTTTCCCAAATCCTCCTCTTCCTTTGCCTCCTTCTGAGGCTAAATTTCCCGCTCCCTCAAATCCCTTTAATAGTTTCCTTCCATGTGAATATGTTTCACTTACATTTAAAGATATTTTCAATAACTGCTTCTAATTATCCGGCACCAGCAAAAGCAACCTGGACCGCGTCTTTATTAACACAGGCGACCCTTAAAATATAAACTTAATGGAGGAGGACTGTAGCTTGGAAATAGTCGCAATTACAAGTAATACCATAGGTTGACTCAAGTATTTAGTTTAAATATGAATAGTGTTATGGACAAATTACAATTGCAAAGAAAACAAACAGGAGTATGTAGTGTTAGAGTGGGCTGATAATGCTGCTGGACGTCTTTCAAAATAAAATGAGCGAGCAGAGTGACAGTGTTTGCAAATCTCCTTGAAGGTAAGTGTTTTCTTATGAAATGTTTACCTTATTTAAATGCACATCATCTGTTTTCTCTCAAGTCCTGATTTTGAACAGAAATGTGGTCTGGAGTGCATGAAGCTGCATGGAGAAATGTAGCATTTATAAACAAAAAAATATAACATATTTACATTTAAAGTGTAAAAAAAAAAAGTTGAAATAAAGCTGCTGAAAGGGGCTCAAATGGCTACGTTTCACAAGTCCGAGGAACATGAAAAAGATCCTGTAATTTACTTTTAACTTTGGCCAAAACAACACGTTGTCTGGCAGCGGCGGCGTGTTGCTGTACACGCTGGTCTCTTAATAAGTGTCGCCTTCCCTCCTCTCCTCTCCTCTCCTCTCCCCTCCTCTCCTCTGGACTGCAGGCTGCAGTGTAACAAGCGCCACTACCCCATGGGAGAGCTAGAGGGCTCACTCCAAAAGCAGCGGAGCCCAGGAGAGCCTCCACAATCACCCTCGCAACATTAAAAAGCTAATTATCCCAGGAACAAAAGTGCACTTTATTTTCACTTAACACAATTAGTCATAAACTGCGTTTCTGAGTTCTAAATCTACACAGGCTCCCATTCTCTGCCAATTATTCATAGTTTCATGTTCATATCACATTCAGAGTTTCAAAGCAAACATATTTTCAGTGCTGGTGTCTGTGTTAATCATCCCACCCACACATTTCATGGATTAGTCATTCACATTGCATGAAATATGAACCAGAGTGCAGCTCTGCCAACTATATACGTACGTATTATCCAGAATATTTCTATTGGGGAGTTTGAAAGGGTTAGGTAGACACTATATATACACTGAGAGACAGAGAGAATCAATGATTCCTAATCCACTCAAGAAGCGGCTGAGATAATTATGCATTTCATAAATGATTAGCAAAATACAGGAATATTTAATCCCTCTTTGCATTGATGTTCTTTAAACAGCTCTTAGGTACACCAGGGCACATGATGAGCATCAAATTGGCCTTTCTGCTGGAAAATAGCATATTTGTGGCAAAAGCCATGTTTGAATGTGACTGTTTTTGCAGGCATTAGAATGAGGTTTTTAACATATTCATAATTGAAAACTATTTACAAACAGATGGAGAGGCTCAGAGTGCACGGCGCCGTTATCAGAATCAATTCAAACGTACGGGATTAGCTGTCGCTGTCAGGTGAGGACGGGTTCACGTATCATCGATGTTCTACACGGAGCCAAACGGGAATATTTGACGGAGACTCTCTTGTTCGCCGTTCGGTACATTAATGAACTATTCCACCTTCATCTCCTGTGTTGACGTGTACGACATTAGGGACCGTGGCCGTGTGGGAGCTTTTGTGAATCACACACCTCAGCTGACATGAATAGAAATGTCTGGCATGCCTTTATGCTTTAAAACTCACACTATATAGTACAAGCCAGTCATTGTGACATCCAGGAATCACACTACAGTACAGACTGTGTACATCACAAAAGGTCATGAGCCTCAAATTGCCAATCAAAGATGGCAGCTCTGCTTAATGTCATCTGGGTAACCTTTTGTTACCAAAAAAATAAATAAAAAATTACACAATACTTCAGCATTTCTCCATCATAGACCTTGACCTTTGTTGTCACGGTGACAATGTAAGAATGATTTCCCAATTATCTGTATGCCATCCCCTCACAGAAGTATATGAGGAGACTAATATCAATTTAAAATACACTTTCCACTTTCTCACTAGTGATAAAAAAATAATAATTAAAAACAAACAGCGAGTGAACGCACATGCTAAAGCTGCAACATCTGGAAGACACATTCCTGACCGGAGCCAGGAAGTGGTGTGTGGAGATTAAAAAGTGTCAGTGATGTGTCCTGAGGAAGAAGGAGAAGACGACGAAGAAGAAGAAGAAAGGGGAGGGATGATGCAGCAGTGTGTCTGACCTGAGTGAGGAACGACTCCAGGGAACAATGACCCGCTACCTTCAGCAGACTCTGGCGACTCCAACATAACACACACTGTTTAATGGGATCAGGGCTCTGCAGCGAAAAAAGAAAAGAAAAAAAAAAGAAAAAAGACACAAACCCCAAAACAGGCATTAGAAATGGTCTTTATCTGTTTCCTCCTACTGGAGCTGTAGAGAGACACACTGTGTTTCATACTCTTGATCACCAGTGCTCTGGGTATATGCACTGACATCCCTGATGGCAGATCATAGCACAGCTATTATCTGAGCTGACAAGTCATCCATAGTGTAATCTGTGAAACGTGTCATTCCAGGTTGTGGATGCTCACACTCTCTTGGCCTTTAGCAGAGTGAACACAAAGGTCATCTGTTTGGGCCTTTCTGAGCCAAAGATGGAGTGACATTATCTTTTCGCTCATGACCTTCCTGACATTACACCACCACCACCACCAAGTAAACATTTAGGATATTACTGCAGCTTTTCAACATGATATGATGAAGCTATTACAATGTCATTATGCATCTGAAATGTCTCCATCCCTGTCTCACTGCATGCTGCACACATAAACACAATATCAGCTCAGATTGAAAACATACTGTAGACCCCAAAATAACCAATCTATTACCAATATGTCAATATGTTAGTAATAAAGGCTCAGCAGGAAACAGTCCTTAGTGGATTTTAGTTTGTTACTGATATATAATTATCTTCCACATTATCTTCCACTCAGTATAGAAGATACAGATGTGTTTTAGAGCACAGCAAGCACATTTACAGTACAGTGACCTCTAGCTGCAGGCTCAACAACATAAGCTCTGCTGCATATCCACTTTAATGATTTGATTGACAGTTACATTTAGCTGGGCTGTGTTTTAAATGCACTTGTCTTAATTGTCACTGTCTTTGTGTTCAACACATCTGTAGAGGTGGTACAGTATGAGTTTTAAATGCTTTTTGAAATCAAACTGTAGCTGGATGCCTGTTTGACATGATCTATACTGTCCGTCTAAGTCATGGTACAATATTGCACTCAGAATACGATAATGTGTGAAATCTAAATCTGAAATTAATCTCAGTAATCTCACAGAATTTGGTGAGTTTGTGGTCATATGTAGGGCTGAATGATATAAAACACACACATATTGGCAGATCTGGTGATACTGCAGTTTATTTTCACTGAAAGAATGATTTTTTGTTGCTTGTATAGCAAAAGAAAATGACTTGAAGTCCAGATGTTTCTGTGAAATCATGATGCTGATGCTAATGCACAACAATGTGACACATACTAACTCATGCACCAAAAAAAAAACTTGCAGCCTCCTCGATTTGGATATTACACAAGGACATTTTGTGATTTTCATGATTTTTTAATTAATTATGCAGCCCTATTCTGTGACAGCAAAAATCCACATTGTCCACTATGACCCAGAACAACAACAAATATGGTTTTCACAATCAAAACAATATGGGCTCTCGGAATACATCCCATTCTTAGATATTGATGAATGATTTCCTGCTCATTTGCAATATTACATCTGTTTGTTCATTGTTATTTAACAAACTGTCATTAATTCTGTTTTTTCTTTCCTACTGCACAGCCCCAGTGTCCCTACAGGAAGTTTTTGCCTTATCTATTCCCCAGTCTGATTTAGCCAACGTTGTGCTGAATGTGTATTTTTGTGTAGAGGAAAATGTTAATTTGATACTTAATATAGGCAAATTGCTACAAAACTGTGCAGTCTGAGTAGCTGTGTGGGATGTTTATCCTTGTAGAAACTGGTAATAAGCTGATTCCATTCTGCTCCCAGCTTTGAAAACTGGTAAACGTAATGATACATCCCACTCACTTTTTTTCTGTAGGGCTAAGGTAATTCTACTTCATATTTTTGTGCTTTTAATGCACAGTCTCTCCAAATGCAATATTTGTTTTACATTTAAATGTTTAAAAAGATATACACACACACGTACTGTGTTGGCTATGCAAATGCCAGCGCACTATACATTTTCTACCTTCCTCGGGAAATGGTAATCTGGAGCGACTCATTTAGAGCATATTTTACATTCATTACTTTAAATTACTGTACATAATTCCTGTTGCGTTTTTTTTTCACTTGGCTGTGGTAAATTCTGTCTTCAGCAGCAGGGTTTCACAGAACAAAGTGTTACCTTTTCAGCTGATAAAATAGCAATGACAGGGATTTCAAATACGCAAAATACAGTTATTATATCCAAGAGGCTGCCGTGTAGAAGAGGAAGACTGGAGGAAGCCACACAAGCCAAGAGAGCACAACATAATGCATGCACCATGTGGTACAAAACCACCAATTTCATTTGGACATTTGCAAGCCCTCTACATGGATTATACAAAGATATAAGAGACTGGAAAGGCCCAACCTCAGTTCTGGCATTCCCAATTCATTCAGGGCTGACAGTTTTCCTTTTCTCTGTGAACATGCTCTTGTCATTAGCATGCCTCTGAACTTTGCCTCACAATGTCTCTTCTGAACAGTTCTGATGAATTATTTCATCCTGTACGGGGCTGACTGCAGGGCATACACATGTGGGTGCTTCCTCTGGCCAGGGTAGAGTCTTTTCATACTGATACAGGACGAACACCTGTTCTCCTGCCCCTCTAAAAACCTGACCCCAGAGTGTGCTGCTGACATTAAACTGTGCATGTAAGAATGCACTAATTTAGACGCCTGCAGGGACACAGCGAGGCTACTCTCTGTGTGTTTTTCTCCTCTACAATTGATAGCATGTATAAGTAATTCCTGTAAATGCCTCACTGTTTCCCCCACCACACATTTACATTTGACCAGAGTTATTAAACGTCTCATATTTTACACTCTTCCTGTGTTTCACTTGAAGTGTTGATCCATCAGAAGACAAACTTGTGCTTTTAAGAACCAGAAAAAAAAACATCTCGGTGTAGTTTTACATTTTCTCTCTCAGGCTTCTCTCTGCAGCTTCAGTAACAACGGGCCAGTCAGGTTGAACAGTCAGCCAATCAGAATCTCTCTTCTGTTTCGCTGACTGTCTTCTGAGTGATCAAACAAAAAATATTACAGGTAAACACTCAGAGAAAACAAATCCTGCAAGGTTGGATGATGGATCCAGGTGGGTGGGGGTTTGCAGGGCATGGCTGAGAGTGATGACTGCTTTGTTGTGACATCACATAGTTGCAAGCTCATTTCTAGGGCACAACAACCAATTGAAATGTTACTGAAATTGCAATATGGCCCATGTGGCAGGGACGGACTGGCCATAAGGCAATATGGGCAAATGCCACAACGGCCGCGTAATGATGCAGCCGCGTAATGAGGTGGCTGCGTGTAGATGTAGCCGTGCTGATGTGGCTGCATTAAAAACAAAAAAAAAGTTGGTTGAGGCCAACTGTTTACAGCCAGCCAACTCTAAAAGACTAAAGACACAGTAAGAAATGGGGGGTAAGGGCAGCATATAGCTCACCAGGTTGGGCAGCTTGCCCTATGATCAAGTGCTATAGTCCAGTCTGGGTTTGAATCCTGCTATTGGAGATCAATGCATTTTCTTGTCTCATCATCATTATGATCACTGCTACGTGTGAATATACATACATATACTACATATATATAGTATAGTCTAGTAGTATATTGTATATATGGTATGTCACAACATACCAGTGTTGTGGTACTACAGTAGAGAGATCAAGCTCAAGCTCTAGCATCACTGTTTGACAAGATATTAATCTGAGATATCCTAATTTGGAATAACATTTTTTTCCCAAACAAAGATGATAAAGTTTCCAGCAGTCCGCACAGTCTGATGTTTTGAAGTTTTGATCCTCGTTCGAACTAATTCAACACAGCAGCATGAGGAGCTTGGGTCAAACACAACTACACCACCAGCAAAAAGCAAAACTGCAGCCTGGACATCACCACACTATGGACAGATTGGGACTAGGTGTAGCCATCAATGAAATACCTGCACAATAATTCTGCTTATACAATGACCGGATGACTCAGAGCAGCAACACACCCTGATAAGGTGGTGCTCTACAAAATACACATCCTTAGTAACACAGTCAACTAGGCAAGAGGGCATCTTGGGTAATTGTGAGTAACAGGGTGGAGCACTGTGCACGTGGCTTGATTGACATCCGGGAATGAGCACCTCCTGCACAGATAATGCTGTGTTGATTACAATGCTGGGTTCAGAATTACTGAGTCTAGTTGAGTATAAAGATACGTTGGTAAAATAGCAGGTTTAGATCTCCCTTCTAATGGTCACTATATAAAAGCAACATGCAGAGCTAAATGACAAGAGAGTTCCTCTGGTGCTATAGTCTCACTCACTCATGTTGAGGTTACAGGGAAGAAATCAGAGGCTTTAGGGAGTCACCGGGCTGACATGTTGCCCCAGCTTAGCAGCCCCTTTTTAGCTTTGCTCGTCACGCTGTAGTCACACATCTGCACCTATATATCAAAGCCGTGCACAGAAACATTCCTGAGAGCAAAGCAGAGGTGATTTGTGTGTCTTTCTCCTTCGTTTTTTATTAAAATTCATCTGTGATCTAACTGTTCGCTCGGCTAAAAGGTATACCTTTTAAATCAGTCATCCGTCCAGGACCTAGACCTGCACCACATTAAGACCAGCACTGACATCACAACTGTTTCCCCTCTCCCCGCCGTGCCTCATGCCGCTTTCATATATTTTCTCTTGTCCTCAACAGATGGACAATCTTGCAGCCAGAGATTTTTTAAAGTGTTTAATAAATGTAATACAACCTATATAGTGTTGAAGAAAGGGGACTAAACCAGAACCATGTGCACGGAGTGAATGGCAGCCGTTAGGGGCCACAGCTAATATGGTCCAACATGTGGACCCGGCCATGCAGGCAGGTTCACTCACATGTTGGACAGTTTATGACCTTCAGCATAGTTCCCTCTGGAAGTAGACTGGGTACGTTTCTACTCTCTAATTTATAGCGTGATGTTTTGTTTTTAAATGCACCAAAGTATCTCTATACGAGAGGAGAAGTAATAAAAGGATACAGGTGATGTTGGAATGCAGCGTCTTTCATGTTTTATCTCAAAAAGGAGTCGTACAGTGGTATTGTGTTCCTATAGAGGGTAATATATGAAGGTGTTTGACTTATTGTCAAATTAAGCAAGGGTGTCATGACCCTGGTGGTGTGTACGCATGCCTCTGGTCGTTATTTCATTCAGCTCAACCTGACACTGCTAACCGCAACAGATAATAAAATATTCCTGAAAAGGAATGTGAGCAGTGATGGGACTGGATAAATCACAAACTAGAGTTATAGAGCTAGAGTTGTGTAGTGTGAATACTTACGTTTCACATACCTACAGTGAGCATACTCTGTTGTTCGACTGGGAAGCCTTATCTTGTCTTAAACTTTAACCAAAACTCAATGGACCTCTTGTCTTCAAACTTTGTCCCTGCTGACTTCCCTCCACTCCAGAGCGAGAGCTAATCAAATCGTCAAGATGATTTCTTATATTCTTATATTTTGGCCCAGTAGTGGGTCATGCGGTGCAGATTTTAGACATTCTCACTGCCTAATATTCACAAGGTCAGAGTGGGTAATTTGGATAAAATAATCTGTTATAGTAGGTTTTTCTATTGCTCTATAAGTGAATTAAAGAAATAAAACAGATAAAATGTTTTTGTTCAAGCAAGTGAATGAAATATTTGAAAAATCTCTATGCATGTGATCACATGTATTCAAACCAAACAGTGCCATAAAACTGTCCTGCTCACTGATTCACAATGTTGCCCATAATGTCCTACACCCAGGGGGACAGGGAGAGCTAACATGCTCATAATGGTGTATCATCTTAACATAGACTATGCACTGTTGCTGCATGTTGGCCAACTCTAAATTCAAGTGGAGATCCCCCCTTCTCTGAGAATATCAAATGTTTTTGGCTAAGGTATGGGGAAAATGCACACCTTTTACATAATTATTTGCAGATATGAATAAATATTTCATTTGCTGCAATATATGAATGTATTTCACATATTTCCTCCTCAGAAAATTTAGCTAAAATATTCAAAAATGACTTTCACTTGAACTAAAAAGACATTTTCACACATTAATTGTGACATAACCTACATTTTTGCCACATCTACATCACTTTTGCTCTCACATGGGACATTATAC
The DNA here is from genome assembly GCF_045865225.1 of Trachurus japonicus. NCBI lineage: Eukaryota > Metazoa > Chordata > Actinopteri > Carangiformes > Carangidae > Trachurus > Trachurus japonicus. The sequence continues at coordinate 21,739,921 of NC_140921.1, forward strand.
TGTAATAGTCGCCTCATGTTTATACCAACAGAATGAGATCCACAAATGTATTACATGCTATCTGACGCACATTTTTGCACAGCCTAATATTTCACTAAGCCTTAGCATTTCATTCAGAGATGTACTCCAGATAAGTGCAATAATCTCAGTTTGATGGATGGCCCAGCCGGAGCCCCAGGCCAGTGGTGTGTACACACTGCAGTGGTTGCAGCAGAACGATAAAACCAACATAGGCAGGTGTGTTTGGTTAAGATGCACTTGTCAAGAGGGGTGACAAGCATGTCTGTGTTCATTCAAGTGAGCCCCTTATCTGCACCTCCATGTCCCACTCATGAGACAAAAGCACTTCCCATGTTTGTATGATTTACCTCTCAAGTAAAGTGCACCCCCCGAGCACGCACACACACGCGGGCGCGCGCGCACGTGCCTTACATAGGACGGAGTACTAGCTAAAATCATTTTTGTAGCCGCTCAATACCTAAAAAAAAGTGTGATACATTTGTCCTTCCTTCATGTAGCCTATGTTATTTTTGATCTACACTTCTCCGAAATGTATGTTATTTTTTGGCGTATTTTATTTCCAAGGCTTCTTATCTATGTCTTGTCTTATCTTATCTATTTCTTCATTACCTTGTAGCCTCCCTTTTGTCCGGGCGTTTATGCGTGAGCTCGCGCGACTGCTTTGCTTTTTTTTTTTTTTAACCTGCAACCTAAAACTTTTTTTTCTCTCTCAATTTTATTTACACAATGCAGTGTACAAGGTAACTGTCAACAGCCATAACAGGAAACAGGGACTACTCGAGATAATGCAGTCTTGGATATAAACAAAACAAAAACTCAATAGTAATATTAGTACTAATAATAGCCTAATAATAATAATGCAGAAATCCAAATGAAGAGAGTGATAAAGAGAATAAATAATTACAAAAATAATAATAACAATAAATAAAAAATAAATAAATAGAAATGTACAATAAATCACAAGTTAAACTCATTACATAAGGCCATAAGGATATGTTAAACCCAAAACAGTTGCACCGGTATGTGGCAGAAGTGACGTCACACCAGGAAGTGGAGCTCGCCGCTGGCCGACAGCAGACAGTGCATAGCAATGGACAGCAGCAGTAGCAACAACTAACATTAGCCGGCGGTTGTCACAGAAGCGGACGCATGAATGTGTTTGTGAAGCGTGTCTCTGATGAGGTGAAGCGCTGAATGTCCTTCCACAGTCGCTGAAAATGACACGGAGGTAAACAAATGTCTCTGTCTGTGTGATGCTCTCTCTCTCTCTCTGTGTGTGTGTGCCTGCTAGCTCAGCAGCTAGCCGCATGTAGCTAACGTTAACCTGCAGCCTAAACCGAAGGTAACAACAGCAAAGCTCAGTGTAAACATTACAACTAAGACGCTTCAAAGCACTACTAGGCTGCTGCAAATAAAAGCTGTGGGGAGATTTGTCGTTTGAGGAGAAGTAACAATTGAATAGAGCAGCTCATGTAGCTGTAGCAGCTCTGTGACATACAGCTGAGTTCATCTCAGACTGTATACAGCTGTGGAGAGATGAAGCCTGCAGCTGCTCATTGGTCATGTAAGAAGACACTTGGACAACACTGCTGGTCATTTTATGGCCATGTATGTACTTATATCAGCTGAGCCATAAGCCCTGTATTCAGATAAATTGTTATGGTACACTCATGCTGTATCACTCTGGTCCTAGTCACTAGTTCAGTGACAAGGAATGTGTCACAGGGTGAGATCACCTGTTTCTGTCTTGATACTCCAGCGTATGGAGACAGAGATGTATCCATATATACATTACTAAATCAAATGACAATATCTAATTTGTGCATGAATACTGTGATGTTTCTGTTTTAAGGAATTCAAAATTCAATTCAATGACTGCTTAAATTATGAGCTGGCTTGATGTCATCCCCTCGTGTGCCCATGTGAGTCATGTGCTGGTTCTGGGAAAGACAGTGATGTTCTTCTTTCTGTGTTTTTCCAGATGACTGACCAGTGGCTTGGACATCCGTGATTTAACAGAGGATGAGGCTTGCTCAGTTTGTCAGACTTGTCATTGCTTGTAATGATAGCTACCGTACGCACCAACCACACTGACATGGACAACAAACTATAGTGAATTGTGGCTGTTGCACTTTTTGCACATGAGGCACACTCACAGTCACTCACAGGCACGCTAACTGTACAAATTATAATTTGGTTTGTTTTGAATGGCTTCCGGTAAATAAACAGTGCTGACAATGTCACTGGGTGAGCAGTCTCAAAAGTGGTTTCCAACTCATGTCCAAGCCACTGTTCTTCAAGCAAACGGTTTACAGCCCAAGGGCAAAAATGGCACCAATGATGCCTACACCATCATTCAGCTTGGCAAGGAAAAATACTCTACGTCGGTTGCAGAGAAAACACTCAGTCCTGTTTGGAGAGAAGAAGCCTCCTTCGAACTGCCCGGTCTACTTTTGGAGGGCAACCCAGAAGTATATGAACTCTGCCTTATCGTGATGCACCGGTCCCTGGTGGGGATGGACAAGTTCCTGGGTCAGAGGTCCATCAACCTTAATGAAATCTTTGATAACAAGGAGCGTAAGAAAACCGAGTAAGTATCATACACCGTAGCGATAGATGTAGCCCAGATTTCCGAAGGCACACATTCTCACAACAAACCATAGAGCCAAACCACCAGTCCATAATTAGATGATACATTTATGCCTGCTGCGAAATTCTCATCTCAGATTTTTGCTGCCAACACAGCTTGTTTTGGGAAGATACAAAAAAAATATGACAGACATAGTAGCAGGGCATCATTAAACACTAAGTGACTAACATTTAGATTGGTTATATGGCTGCAGTCATTATAATGCAATTCACAATTTTATACCCACTAATATACAGTATTACGGTAATGAGCTGTCACATTGGTTTGTATAGTAATTGACACTTGGGCGCTGGGACATGTTTCCCGTAGTCGTCCTGTTTTATTCTTATATTTCGATATAGCACCTTTCATGCTGGGTCTTTAATGTACAATATTTGATCTTTTTTGTATGTGATGCTTTAGTAGCATTCAAGTGGATTTTAGCTGCAGCTCAGAGTCGTGTATCAATGTGCTTTTGGCGGAACTGGCTTTTTAGAGGAAGTGGAAAATATTGGCTGAACTCTTCCAGCCATAAGTGGATTACAGTGTAGGATATATTTGTTGCTACACATCGTCACATCCACATAGATGTCACATGTTATTTCCATGTCAGTAGTCTATGCATGTGGACCTATTGGCAGTGTGTTGAGTTGTGTGTTATATTCTGCACCGTGTTCTCATTTAGGTTGATGACCTAAATTGAGCTAACTTTTTTTTTTTTACACCATGATTTAAATACCACTGCCTTGTCCTTTATCTCTGAATGTAGTTGTTGTAGTTGTAGATCTGATTTGATTCATAGGGCAGAATGAATGAATGATTTACTTAGGTCATACAGTTGTTTCAGATCGGTTGAGCTTTAGTTTTTCCATCATGTTGACCATCTATTCTTTAGAGGCGTTGCAATGGATTTTCCCACATTGTTGAGAGATTATATGAGTGACATCTGGCCTAATTGAAACTAGTGGAGCTGGCCAAACATGTCTAGTTAGTCACTCTTGTGCATCAACTTGTTTTCAAAAGTAACTTTTCTTCACGAGCAAAGGCAGCTTTTATTGTTTTATTTTCGGTGACAAATCCACATGTTCTCCTTGTGTTTTATTTTTGTCTGAATGCTTTAAGAGCCTTCCTGATTCCAAAAAAGGGGGAAGAGGAAGTGGAGAGTCAGTTGCTTATTACTGTAGGTGATTGTGCTGAGTAGTATAAGGTGTCTGTTGTCAGACTGGTGACCTGTCTGTGCTGTTTAGCTGCCTCACACCCCAGGGTTGACTGGAATAAGACGTGTCCCTTCTTGTAATTACTGAACAAAAGGCATGAACAGGAAATGACAATGGATGAATGGCGTAAACTACAGCATCATACTGCACACATACCATCACATCTTGAGCAGGCTATATTAAACTTGGATAAACCTGGAGATGTTGATCCTCACAAGTCCAGCACATACACACATGTTCCTTAAATCTACATTAAGCAAACAGGAACAGAATTAGCAAAGTGGATCTGGTGTTAATTAGCTCGGTGCGCGTTTCAAGATGGAAAGACATCAACACACTTCCTGTTCGTCCATCGGGGGGGAGAATCACAATATGTTATAATCAGTGTGGATGGGTTTTATTTGTTTTAGGGGCCTGAGCCGATGCGTCTTGAGGCCATGCACTTTTTCCTGCAGAGGTTCTGTAATGGATATGCCTGTGTTGCTTGTTGGCCTAATCCCACACTGCAGGCAGACTCGACAATGATGCCGGGACCCTCGATACTATATCCACACTCCACTGTGGGTCCGTGTTCACTGCGGGCCCATCCGCAATGTTTTTGAACTGACATATTGGGGAGGAAAGCCCGTCTTGATATCTGAGTAGGCAGCCCATAATTATCCGACACCTGTGTTTGTTGATTGTGAGGAGTTTCCCAGCGGTCCGGGCCCGAGTGGGAGGATTGTGGTTCCAAGCACACGGAGGTTTATCTTGGCCTTGAGACACACGTGAGGTGCAGCCCCGGCCCCACGGCAGCGGCATGCTGTGGCTGCTGATCAGACTGAGCATGGCGCGCAGCCTGGGAATTAGACCCAGCAAGGCCTTTTCATAACTGGGCTCCTGGGCCACGAGCTCCACGGTTTAGAATAGCGTTCAACAGCTGCGGTTTTTAAAAGGCCAACGGCAAAGACCTTTTTTTTTTTTTTTTTCTTTCTCGGATTGAACTGATAACTGATATTTCATGCTGGAATTCAGGGGATACCACAAATCTCCATTTACATCCAGGAAGTAATATCTGTAATCATACTAAAACAAATACAATCATGCAAATATGTTTTCAGTTCAAAGGTTGTCCATTTAGTATTTTATCATACTGATTAAACCTTATAATAATGTTTAGAATACACCTACATCTCTTCGACTTACATTGACTGAGAGTTGTTGCATCCTGATGCAGGTTTTCTATAGGATGTTGTCGCGAACCCTGTCACATATTGGATATGTATTATTATTAGCATGTATGAACAGTTGGGTTGCCCTGCGACGTGGCTTTGCAGTTTCCCCAATTGCTTGTTGTTGCATTTCTGAACAAAGGCCAGATTTGTGCAAATGCCACTTCATTTTGCACAGAGTGAAGGAATAAATCCCATTACTTCCAGTTGGAAAAGCAGAGAGGTTAAACAAATAGAAGCTCAAAAGCAGCCTGAAATGGTCTATATTATTCAGCAGCAGCCTGTTTCTTACGTTCAATTTGCAAAGAATAATGTTTATCCTCTGAATGATAAATTGTATTCTCACTTGTGTCAGAAAAAGTTAAAGTCAGATTTAAGCCCCTACGTTTGTGTGTGGCTTTTGGATTAGTCTGCTCAAATTAGCCTTTTCACTGTTGTCCACAAAGAAGTAGGTACAGCACATTATAAAGGATGTGGGCTATTTCTTTTCCATTTGTCATATTGTTTGATAGTGTAAGGAAGGACTTTTACTGCACTTTGTATACCTGTCTTCCTGAATTATGTCTAATCAACAACCACAATTTTCATAAATCCTGTTCTTTTTATATAAATGTTTTGTCGAATTTGCTCGGCTAAGCTTCCTCCACTCTCATTACAGCTGGTATTCCCTGGAGTCCAAGCCGGGGAAGAAGAGAAAAGAACGAGGCCGCATCCAAGTCAGCATCCAGTTCATGAGGAATAACATGACGGCCAGCATGTTCGACCTTTCCATGAAGGAGAAGCCCCGCTCGCCTTTTTCCAAACTTAAAGACAAAATGAAGGGTCGTAAACACGACAGCGGCTTTGGTGACACGTCTTCAGCCATCTTGCCTCGCTCTGCCGTGTGTGACTCGGAGCCCAGCCGCCAGGCCTTTGCCCCAGACCTACAACCGCAACCTGAAGCAAAGGTCAAGAGGCCATTACTCGCCGGGGCCCATAAACTGTCTGCAGCCCATTCCATGTCCGATCTCATTGGGACCCACTTCCGGCCCAAACTCGACTCCATGAACTCCATAGAAGAGAGTGGTGAAGAGCTTTTATTTAATTTTTTTTCAACTGTCTTCTGTGAAACTCTTAATAACAGGTTAATATCAGTCAGTCCGAAAAGACGAGGCTCTGAGCTGATCTTCTGATTGGCTGACTGATTTAATCCACAGAAAATTTTTGATAAAAAGTTCCGGGTGGGTGGGGCTTAGGGCATGGTTGAAGGAGGGGACGGCTTTTTTTGTGACATCACAAATTTACAGAAGTCCTGATGTCCTGTTTTAAGGTGGACTAGAGGATCAATACTTTTACAGAACTACAGTAATATGGAAACAGGAAACTGCTTTATAATCAAAGATTACCTTTATATAATATTGACCTTCTTCAACACAATTTTTTAGGTGTTCACTAGCTGGGTTTCCATCCAAGTCGTATCGAATTTAAAAGCGGATTTTGTGAAAATGCGCAAAAAGCAAATGCGAATTTATGACCGTTTCCATTCATTATTGTTTTGCGATTATTGGGAGAGGAGGAGTGCACCGTGAGATTACGTCATAAGAGAGCGTGAATGTATCCAACAGTTGACACTCAGCTAACACTCAACATCATGGACAATTTACGTACTTTCCGGACTATAGACGCACCTGTATAAGCTGCACCAGCTACATTTTAAAAGAAAATACATATATAGGCCGCACTTGAATATAAGCGTCAGGTTTTCATGTTGTAACATGAGATATTTACACAGAAAGACAGTAGGGAACTGTGACAGTCTGCTCGCTTTTCCGCTGTTTTGGTTATGCTCCTCTCCTCCATGTGCATCTGTTTACATACGAAGCCGGTGAAAAATCAATAAGTTACATAACGATGTTACGGCGTGTGTTTGTGTAGTCTTAACCGTCATAAACAAAAGATTACGGGTTACGGAGCGCGTTTGTGTCGCGGGGTGCAGAGAGGAGAGCTGGGACACCGGGGCGTCGCTGGGTGAAGTCCAGCAGCTTCACCCACAAACTCTGGCTCAATTCGCATAATCTGTTTCCATCACAAAAACTCGCATTTCCTTTAATCGATACGCTGACAAATCCACCCCCTCCAAGCGTATAAACTTTTATGCGCATTTACTGCCTTTATTTGAATTTCTGGCGTTTCCATTCAAGTATTTATTCGCAATTTTTGAAAATGCGAATAAAAAAAGGTGGATGGAAACGCAACTAGTGTGAAAGCATGCTGTTGGGATACTTATATGTAAAACCTATATAAAAAAACTAATATATATATATATATATACACAGTACTGTGCACTGCAAAAGTTAACCTAATACACCTAATATATAGGTCTAATATATATACAGTACAGGCCAAAAGTTTGGACACACTCAATGCATTTCCTTTATTTTCATGACTATTTACATTGTAGATTCTCACTGAAATTCCACTAATGAACCCTGACAAGGCTGTCAACCTGTGAAGTGAAAACCATTTCAGGTCAGGTTCACCTCTTGAAGCTCATCAAGAGAATGCCAAGAGTGTGCAAAACAGTAATCAGAGCAAATGGTGGCTACTTTGAAGAAACTAAAATTGGTGGGGGCAGAGATAGAGGAGGAGGAGGAAGAAGAAGAGTATAAGAAAACAAGAAAGAGAAGACAAAGAAGAAAAGACGTGTTTTCAGTTATTTCACACTTTTTTGTTAATTCCACATGTGTTCATTCATAGTTTTGGTGCCTTCAGTGAGAATAAAGGAAACACATTGAATGAGAAGGTGTGTCCAAACTTTTGGCCTGTACTGTATATACACAGTACTGTGCAAAAGTTTTGTACCGTGTGACAAAACGTTGTAAACTAAGAATGCTTTCAAATAGTGTTAGTAGTTATTATTAATTTTCATCAATTAACAGTGCAGTGAATGAACAGAAGATAAAGCTAAATCAAATCAATATTTGGTTTGAGCACCCTTTATTTTTACTTTTGAAAGTATTCTTGCCACTTAAAACTGCCTAAAACTTTTCACAGTACTGTACGTATGTATTAAAGTAATAGGAAATTTGGTCATACATATCAATATCTGTTGCAAACCAGTCTGAAACTGACCTGAACTCTCTAGCAGTCCAGCTCCACCAGCCTCCATTTCACTTTCTGCCCTTGTGTTGGAGTAGCTGGGACTGATTGAAAACAATGGTCCTGAATTTGACAAATATTCACTGTGTGAAAAATAAGTGCTTTTGCACTGAGGTGTCTAAATATTGCTAGAATATTTATCTGGTGATGTCAGTGTTCTGGTCAGATAACTATTAGCAACCATGAATATTCAATATGATGATTTTGAAGTAGCACAGTTCAGAGTTTTGCTCAGAAACGCCACAACAATCAGGCAACAATCTGAACAACACAAACTCTGGTCTCTAAATGTACAAACAAGCACAAAAAATTGGCAAAAAACAAATCAGCACTATTCAACTCACTGGCAACTCTATCTTTACTTCCTGATCTCTGCTGCTCAGCTATCACAGGCAGTTACAATACACTGCTTTTGACTTTATCTCACCAGCTACTTTGTGAACATTCAGTCGACATGCCTCAGAGAGGAAATTATCCAAAGTTGTGAAGGTAGGAGGAACACAATTGCAGATTTGGACAGTATAAATAATACATCAAGCTGTCCTAAATTACTGCTCCAAATGAAATGTTTCTTTTGTGGTGTGGAATTAACTGGAGAAGTGTCAAGGCCAACTTGGAAAATATCACAAGTAAACACTTGGGCTCAACACCAAATGTGGATCTTTATTGCATCAAACAAAGTGTTTATGAACATTAGATAAGAGATTGTTTTAGATGCCTAATCATATCACAAGTTCTGTCGCAAATCATCGCATTAAAAAAAAAAACTGTATACTATATACAGTTGTTACTTTTTTAACGAGCCTCATTATCTCTTTCCATAGATATATTTTGTCAGTGCTCCGTCAGAAGTTGATGTAATGCCTTTGGTTTCTCCTCGGGGAGTACAGGTGGACCTCACAGGCGTTCCCAGAGCGAGGTGCCAGGCTATCAGGATGGTGAGGCACACAGTGACCCTTTCACTGATATCAGTGACACCCTGCCACAGAAGTATGCCACGCTCCCACGCAACCGCAACCCGTTCGAGGGGGAGCCCGGGCAGCTGTGGGACCGTGCAGAGCGGAAGGAGAAAAAGGAGAAGGTCAGTCTCCTGGAACGTGTGACGGGAAAGAAGGAAGGCCGCAAGACCAGCAACGGTGGGCGATCGGGCAGCTCTGGAGACCTGCGCTCCCCCAACCCTTTCAGCGGAGACTCACAGGCAGACACTAACCCGTTCAGCTCCAGTTACAAAACCAGGTAGTTTTTTTTTTTTGGGTTACTCTGAGTGGTTCATTAATAAAAAAAAACAACTCACACAGCACCACAATTTCCACCTGTCTCTCCTTCATCAGGGTGGAGGCTGAGGTTCCTTCTGTCCTTATAAATATCCCAATAATCAATGATTGGTCCATACATCACCACGGCAGCACATGAACATGTTTTTAACAATGTATCATTATTACACTTGAATGAAGAAAATTACCAAAGAAATAGAGTGTGCCGGGGCAGCGTTTAGCTCACTTGGTAGAGCTGCCGCCTCATTTTGAGGCTACAGTCCTTATTGCAGGCGGCCCTGCTTCGAATCTGGCATCGGACCTTTCCTGCATGTCATTCCCCCTCTCTGCCTCCCCATTTCCTGTCTCTCTCTCGACTGTGCTACCGATTAAAGGCAATAAAAAGCCCCCAAAAAATATATATAATATATATATAAAGAAGAAGAAAGAAATAGACTTGTGCCAGGGCTGACGTCAAAACCCGGAAGTTAAGCATCGCGCTGGTTCCCGGAAAAGAAACTTAAAGGGACAACGAGGAGTTTCTAATCGGTTATAAAAAAGTCTCACGTTAATGTGGATGAATCTCCGCTACCCACACTTGTTAATGGGCCCATTTTCGATAAATATATCATTCCGTCTCTATCGTTATTTTGTTACTATTAGTGGTGGCGGAGATGCTGGTCGAGCCGACCAGCGTTTCTTTACTTTCAGTTTCGCAACGAGTCATGAGAATAACGTAGCTGAATCGCCGTTTATGGTCGGAACTACGACAGTATGTGAACCTCTTTGAACCTCTGACTTTAATTATTGATGAATGAAAACATGAGTCCGTCTTGCGCCGGTCAAAAGAATTTTACGGTGCGCGCGGAGGCTCATAAATGTAGTGTGAAAACGCTTCGCTTTTCCAAAACTCCTCGTTGTCCCTTTAATGGGATTTTTGCATTGCGTTTTGGATTATGTCAGAAAATAAGCTCTGTGGTAAACACAGGTTTATGATACTTACAAGTTTTGTTCAGCGAGATAATATTCACCTTTTATACCGTATTTGAAGCATGCGATCAGCAGAAGTAACAACGGACTACTACACAGTCGCATGACTTTTGACGTCACCACCACTAAGCTTTTGACTGATTTCAAACGCTTTATTTTAAAAACATAATTTTTTTTTATGAAGACCCATAAATAACATAAAATTTTGTTTAATGTCCCTGACAGGGTTTGTAGTCGTATAACGTAGACACGTATAAAAGCTTCAAAATTCACAAGTAGGGTATTTACTGATGTCTTTTATGTCGTAGAACAAAACCTGAAACTCGCTTAAACTTTTGTTAACCACAGACCTAATTTGAGGTATTTTACCAAAATCCCATTCAAAAAATGTATTGACTTTTAGACGAGGGAACTGGAAGTGATAAAACGGAGTTCTGAGTTTACTGGCAGAATCTATATAATTGATGAACAATTATTACCAAACTTGGTCAGGATTTCAAGAGCGCCGATCAATTGGTCTGTGATCGGAGGATTATGGTTTTCAGTTTGGTCAGCCACGATCAATGATCTGCCTATCAGTCTCAGATATCTGATTCTGTGCTGCTCAAGTTTACACTTCATGCTAGACGCCACACGACCGTCAGTTCAGGTTTCACATATGACAGCACACATGCAACATGCGGTCGGCCTGGGAGACGCAAAGCGCAGTGTTTGTAATAGATGTGAAGCCACTTAATCCGACACTCAGAGCACCGACACCCTGTTGAACGTGTCCAACTGCAAGAGGCCAGCAAAGGCTAAGAGGCTCAAACTAGAGCCACTCTGACTGCTGACCCTTCGTGTGACACTGACCTTGATGAGCTGCTGCTGTTCACACCACCAGTGTCGCTGCTCTGCTTTGGATAATGGCATCGATAATGGCGATGATCAGCCATCGTTGATGAGTGGTCCCCAAGAGGGAAGAAGCAATTGTGTGATTATTGTTGACCCTCATTCAGAGAAAAAGCTCTCTTTCTCTGAACAAGGGTCAACAAAAACCCTGAGTGAGAGAGCCCCTCATTTAGTTATTTACTAGTTAATAGTCAAAGTTTTCTTATGAACATACACTTTAATTGTCCATGAAAGAAGCATTTCCAAATGTAGCTGTTAAAAGTTCTTTACAAAACAGGAAACGGCCAACTTGGAACATTTTTAATTTCGACCTGTCGATGAGTGAAAAAAAGTTGGATATCCATTTGTCAACACAGATGAACAAATTCTTTCAACCTCATTTAAAAATACTACAGAGTCAAATCTCCTCCGTATCTTAACTAAATTTCCAGTTTCCAGTTGTCTGTTCTGTGGGAACAAATATAATTCAGTACCAGTTCCTCATTTGAACCTCCTGGACACAAAATGTGACCAGAAAACTTCCCCCTGAAGTTACAGCTTCTCTTCATGTCCCTCCACTTACATATTGTTGTCTTTGTTGTCCATCTTTGATTAACAGCTGACAGGTTGTATTTTAACAATCAACAGTTTATTATTTTTGAACTGGTTCATAGTTTGCAGAGTGTGCGCGACTAAGAAACTGAGCAACCTTCCAGATATTCTCCACTGAAATATCAGTTTCTTCCGTGGCTTAAATTTATCCTCCTTATCTGCGTTCAGTGTTTCTTATACATGCATCACTCCTGTATGTTCTTCCATCCTTTCCCATAAATATCTCGCAATCCTAAAATGTGCACTTAGCTACCCCGTGGGACAGCCAGTGTGCCACAGGATATTGGTTACTGCATTCTCATAAAGTTTTGAATACCTTGTTGATTGAAATGTTCTATCTGATGCACCCCCACCCGCCCCCTCTTCTCGCTCTCCTTCTGTTGTGAAGTATTGTTGTTCAAACATGTCCACAGAGCCGGTTACATCTATTTCCTGTGTTACATAAAGAGTTGGTGAGCACAGTAGCTAAGTCCTGGTTTATCAGAGTGGAAGGTGTCATTAGAGGCTCTTTAGAGAGCCCGGGCTTGATAACAGAGCCCTCTGAGCTATAGTAATGAGATCCTCTGCAGAGATAGACCACCCAATTAACCACTTATCTCTGTAGGCACTAGTCCATCATCTTTACTGCTGCCTTTGTCATGCAGTAGCTCACTGGTCATTTATAATGTGGTGCACGAACATAAAAAGGTGCTTCAAAGTACAATATTTATTGATGAAACATTTTCTCTCCTCACCGTATTCTCTTGAATGTCTGTATTATTTTGCGAGCGCTGAGTTTCTGTTTGATTCCTCCGCAGTGATAAAAAGTCAGGGGGAAAGGACGACATCACCTTTGGCCAGAAGAGGAAGGACATCTTCGGCAAGAAAAAAGTAAGAGAGGCAGCACAACCCCTGGTGACAGTCAGGTGATATTGTCGCACATTGTCAGTCCTACCTGACATTGATTGAGATCGGGAAAAAAAATAGAACTGACCTCGGCGGTGACATTACATCCTTTAGCTGTGTCGTGTGTATTTTTAATTGAGAATTCAAAGTTTCATTTGACGCAGCAGCTGGTGACATTGATCTCCGAGGGCCTATGGAAATTCAGATGTGCCATTCAACTAATTAGCGGCTGCACACATCGGTCATCATGTCTGATCCGATCATAATTTGAAGTGGTGTGAAATTTCAGTCTATAAGGTCAGTCATAGTGGTGGGCTGCGCTGATTCTGTAATTGGACTTTTTTTGTTGTTGTTGTTGTTCTTGTAGGTAAAAGGCAAAGAAATGTACTTGTTTTTTAATGGTTATTATTACATCATTTGTGCGTGATGTTTTACCCTTTTGTTGTTTGTATTTTCTTTAAATTCTCCTTGCATTTTCCAATTTGAAGAAGGCGAAATTTGCCGACTATTACACAGCAAAATTGGTATTTACAGAGGAGCAGCGGGAGCAGTGGCTTACGTGACGCCTAAATGAGAAGGAGAATGCTGATAATGGCTTTCCTCACCTTTCTTTGTGGGTGTTGAGGGCTGTCGGTATCCACACGTGCCCCCGTGCATGCCGCAGTGCCTCACAGAAATGGCAGCTCCCATTTCCTCTGCTTCAAGGCCCTAATTAACCACATGCAGCGGGGGGAGGGAGGGAGGGAGGGAAGGGAGAGAGCAGGAGAGAGAGGAGGGGGGGGGGCAGTGAGAGATTTCAAAGGACTGAGCTTTTAGATTCTCAAAGCTGAGCTCATTAGAAACTGTAATGACACAACTGGAGAATGCCAAGTGTGCGCCTTATCTTCTCCCCACTACTGATCGCAGAAAAATGGTCATCATTACTTTGCCAGTTCATGGTCATTTCCAGGCCTTTGTCACCAGCCACTAAAGCTTCTGATTATTATGCCGTGTGTGTATTTGTATGTGTGTATGTGTGTGTGTGTGTGTGTGAGAGAGAGAGAGCAAGACAGAGTGTGCACGTACACATGCTTGTATGTGAAACCAGCATTCACTTCCATATGGCTGTCAGTTCTCTTATTGCCTCTCAGATGGCTTAAGCGCAGTATCTTTCAGCGAGATGCCTTTTTTGTATTGTGTTTTGAGAGTGTGTGTGTGTGTGTGTGGAATAGGTTACTGAGCTCTGTTCTTGAAACCCTCCTTACATTGGACATTTAATCTCTGTGGCAAATATTTCATTTTGGTTTGTGTCGCCCCACAGTAGCCTCTGTGCTGTTAGGAGCGATAAGATACCTGGTAAGCAGTCCCGCTCCAGGTCTTTCCGCATTGTCTTTAGCCAACAGTAGAAGCTTGAATGGTGCATGGGAGTGGAAGCTGATAAGTGTGGTATTTTAAACAGGGTGAAGGCTTTGCTGCTCTATCCGTTCGGGGGAGGATGCCCAGCACTGAAGCGATAAAGTGGTCCCTCATTAAAAACGATTACAGCTCCTCTCGTACCCGCGCAATATGATCTGCACATACCGTACCACACTGCTCTGTCCAAATAGATTGTCTCAAAGAGCAAAGCTGGGCTTGGGTTGCATCCGTATTTTGGTATTTATTAGCCTGACATTTAATTGCACAAATATGCAGCCTGGCATTTCTCCATCAAAACAAAAATTCCTTCTTTTTTTAATTTCTTTTTTTTTGGAGGAGTGGGGTGTCTATAAAATTCTGGCAGCCTGAACGCTGTGTATTTAGAGAAGTCATACTTTCATACTTGTAGTAAAGAACAACTTCACATCCCATTAGAGCACTTAAACTGCAAACACTGTTAGAAAGCATTTGATCACAACATCTGCCACAGAAATCAGTGACATGTTAGTGCTAAATCCCTGGAGAACAGTCACATCACACAACAACTCTCATTTAGCCTTTATTAGCAACAGAGAACACGCGATAAAAACATGTGATTTTATGTCACATTAGGTTTACACGTCTAATTAGTAATTTTCTGTGTCACGTTGTGAGAGATCTTTAAGTGTAGTTTCACTCCTGCAGCTGTAATCAGATGCTGATATTGCATAGGAAATCATTCCTTAGTCTACTTTTAAAAAAACACATCCAATACGGAGCTTGTAACCTGAAAACCTGCTGGGGTTAAATGGAGCATTTACTTGTGTTTTTGTTTTCTGTTTCTTTTTCTTTCTAGGAGGTGACACAGGAAAGTGTGGCCGCCTACAGCAACCTATCCTTTGAGGAAGTTGTGCAGGAACTCATCAAGCAGAAAGAAATAGTGAAGAAGAAAGATGCCCACATCAGAGAGCTGGAGGATTACATCGATAACCTACTGGTGCGCGTCATGGAGGAGACGCCGAGCATCCTACGGACACCCTATGAGCCCAAAAAGAAGGCGGGTAAACTGAGTAAAAAGTAGAAACAAGCAAAGAGACAGACGAGGAGAAGTTACTAATAAAGTTTAAGGCGTAGCTTGTGTATCAGTGTCACATGGTAGGATAAGTGGGAACAAATGGGATTGATCAAAGCCAAACTTGTGATTGAGTTATGTGTTTATTTAGAACATTTTTATCCATTGGATCTAAGTTTTTATAGCCTTTTTTTTTTTTTAGGTATGTTGGTTGTTTTAGTTCATGTTACTTCATGTTACATGTTTGCCATTCCATATCCCTGGCTGCTTTATTACTTTATGACGTCTTGGTACTTAAACAGGGTACATGAAATTAATCAGTTGATTCAAATCAAACCTTTTAATTTTTTTCCCTTCTCGGTCAAAGATTAGGTTTTGGTTATATTAAATGCACTTGAGGTCTGTTGCACATACAGTACAGCCGCCATCATCTGCCTAGAAGCTCTTAAGGTACAAATGCAGCCAGATTCATGTTTTACCAGATGCTGCAGTTGCAGATGAGTGCTGGTTGCTGAAAGATGAAGGAGCAGTTAATAAATGAAGCTGTAGGATACTGTGTTTACACTCGAGCACAAGTCTTAAACTCGCCAACTAACTGACATAATATAGACTCTGCTCTCAAACCCGATACACTGAGTTGATTTAAAGGTGAAGACTGGAAAATAGTTATGGTAAGAAGCATCTGGGAGTCTGGTTCCTCTTAGCTTACTGAATCATTCGTTTTTGAACAAACATACATTAATTTTATACGTTACTGACTTTATTTTATTTTATTTGTGAGGACTATCATATAGCTTTCTCTGACTCATACTCACATGCTGAAGGTGATCATTTTTACTAACTTTTAAGTGCAATAATTATGACCTAAGTATCTTGAGTTTTATTCTGCTGGTGATGTTCTTGTTTACATTTTAATCACATCTCTGAGTTAAGCGTATCTCTTTATGGTGATTTGATTGATTAGAAGAGCTGGGAGTCCTTTGTTACAACCTGCCTTCATCTCCTCCAAATACATCCTTTAGCTGAAGATTGTACTGGTGGTACCAAGCTGCTCATGTGGATATTTGCTGAACAATCTTTATTTATACATATGTCTTAGCTCATTTACATATGAATGTTATTTTAATGTATTTGTACGGTACTTTATGGTCGAAATGCAACAGTATCCCCACACCTCACTCACTCACATGTTTAACTACACTGTATAGAAATATACACATCTCAAAGAAAACTCTAGCATTCGTGTATTGGATTACTGACACAGTTTCTATTGGCATCAATATGTTTACCTTTAATGAAAACACAGCTTCATCATGTACTGTGCCTCAGTATATCCGATTTTTTTTTTCTTCTTTTTTATAATATCACAACACTTCAAATTATAACACTCGTATAAGATTTACATGTGTAACAGCTGTTCTCCAATGAGAAGCTCCTCATTATTGTTAGTGGTGAACAGCCAATGAGCATCATCCAGGTCACAATTAACTGTTTGACAGCCTTGCCAGAAGTTAACTGTCCACATTTCACAGTTTAATGTCATCTCACATGTCGCCTCAATCTGCGATGCTAATATCATAACAACATATGTTGTTTCTGCGTTAAACGGCGCTCCTCAGTCCTGTTATTGTATCACTTCCTATCGAACAAACGCTGAGGTGAGCCGAGGGGCGGCAGTCGGATCAGATCGCACCGCCTGGTACTGAAATAAATGAAATGACTACTTCTTAGGTTTTAGCCTCACAAAGGGGCCTGTACCTGTGCTTGTGGTAGGTGTTTAATAATAGTGTAGTCACTTACTAATGTTTAGGTTTACATCTTAAATTGTTTATTCCTATTTAATGGAAAGCAGCTTCATGTACAGTGTTAAATATGCTTTGTATTATCACAGTAACTGTCCTTTACTCAAAGTTGCACACCATTTTTAATGATATATCTTTATTAGGTGATGATCCACCTTGTCCTGTTGCTGGTATCAATTCTTGTATTTATATCTGTTTTGTAATTACTTTCTAATCCCGAGTCTTCAGAATATCTGACCTTTACACTGTATAATACCAAATCACAGGTGAGACAAAGTGCTACACTGAATGTCGACAGTCAGAAACACTTGTCAGTTTTCTTTTTTTCTTGTTTTTTATTTTTTTATGAATGTTGCACCTCACATGATGTCTTTGTTTTCTGCTGCTGTGAAAGTAGTTATGTCATCTGAAGGTATGTCATCTCTTTTTGGACTTGAGACCTAAAACAAATCTCTTGTTACTGAATGTACTCTGGTCAAATGTATAATGACATACAGTACACTAAGAAGGCCATTGAACCTTGCTTGCCTTTAAAGTATTTGGTGTATCCAAAGAGATCATTTCATGGGTGCCCCCCCACCACCTACCCCATTCTTTTTCCTTTGTGTTTAGTCTGACAAAACACAGACAACTTTATTATGGACAAGAAAAGACTGTTGGTACATAAGGTTTTATGCGATGATGTGACACAGATGTTGGGCAAATTCCTTTGTATTGGAAAAGAGATGATCAGATCTGCACATATTTTGTAAAGCCAAAAAATGTTTGAATCAGTTTGTAAAAAAAAATCATGAGTATTATGATGCTAATTAAGAAGATATGTGGATAAGAGTCTGTTTTCCATTGTGGAAAATCTTCTCACTGAATGCCTTCTTACATTTGTTAAAGTGTGAACTCATGCTACAAGCTTCACCAACCGCTTCAACTAGTACTGTATTAGTAGTTAGCCTGTTGTTCATGGACCTTGCCGAGCTGTTCATACTTCAAAGGTGCATAGTGCATACAATCACTTTTTAATATCACTTCACCATATTTGACTTTTTGCACATTTTATTGTGCTGTTAAGTGTTTGAAAATGTGCTTCCCGGGGATTAATCCTGTCTGAAAGTGTAAAACTGAAGAAAAATATTTTTTAAATTTATGATACTCAGACTTTTTTAATGGTTTCTCTTTCTAGCAAAGCAAGGCATGTATTCCTGGCAGTGACATTTTAGTTCAGGTCATGCTGTGTAATACTCTCAGAGTGTGGAGCAGGTGATTTACGCCCATGTGCCCTAAAGCCCAACTGCTTTGCTTGAATGATGAAATTACAAAAGATAAGGTCTGAGAACATTTGATGTTGAATACATTTGGACCCCGAGGTTATTTAGTTCAAATGAAAAATGAGGGGTGAGTACTTCAAATTAATTAATTTTGCCTGTCATGTTTTCTTTTAGCTTGATTGCTACGTTTGCTTTATGCTTTAATATAATTCGGTGCTTTGGTAAATGTCAGACTGAAACACAAATCTAAATGAAAAGCATTTTCAAATCATTTCTTTAGCACGGCGATGTGAAGGGGTACATTGCAAAAAAAACAACACAAAAACCCTGCATCATTATTGTACTTCTCCTTTGCCTCTTTGCATAATATTTCTCATCCAATTAATGCCTGTGTTTGAATATGCAAAGCTCTCAAACTGCTTAGAGGCAAATATTTCCTACAGAACTTGTCGATGACCTGTGTCATACAGACAATGTGTGCACATACATCAAAGAAAGTGTTGTAGGTGAATGTCCGCCCCGTTCCAAAAGACATTGTAAATCTATGATGTTTTTTTTTTCCTCCCATGTTGACGAAGCATGCATTGAACCTTTTGATGAAGATGACATAAAGCTCGAGTCGGATCTCACAATCCTCCTCTGGCAGTCTTTTAAGTCTTCTACTGATACTATGATGCTGCTTGCCATAGGCCACATACAGCTGCCAGACACTAAGACTTAAGCCCCGGCTAAATCCCCTGACGGTGCTTGTAATGTGGCACACAGTTTTGAAGGAAATGATGACTGTGTTTATAAAAGATCTTGCCAGTTAGCAAAGCTTCATTGAGTTTACAGAATTGTATGGAGGCTGGTGCACAGAGGCCAACACAATTAGACATAATGTGAGCTGAGTTTCGTGCCCCAACATGATGGGGACCTAAAATGACATTATGATACCGACTATACTTCTGAAGGTTGTCGGTGTGTACTGAGTCTTGAGGCTTGTTCAGGCACATGCCTTGTAATGTGTTTGGACTATTGTCATTTCTGCATGTCAATCACAGTTTTGATTATATAAGACTTCACATAATTGCCAAATTATATGGCATTTTCCTGATCTGTAAACCATTAATTCCACCACTTCTCATCAACTCCGATCACACAAACCTATTATAAAATGTATTTAACTCAGAGCTGTACAGTGTGTAAGTTGGTTGACAAAATGTACTTTTATCAGAGAAGGTACTTGAGCTTCTGTTTTGTTTGATATTTTCACTTACTAGCCAATATGCAAGACTTTCATACCTGGATGTTTGGGGACAAGAATGTATGGCTTTTATATTACTGTAGATCTGGAAGAGAAAAAAAAGAGGGGTATAGATGATGTATGTATTGCAACAACAGTGTAATGCTGTTAATGGTGATTGTATGTAAAGTGCCAACAAACGCACTAATTCATAAGAATTTGGTGATGCATTTCCTCATATACACTCATTCTCAATGTCCTACAGTTTGCAACAATGACTTTTAGATATTGTCATCATCACTATCATTATAATCATATTCCAACGTTTCACTGGATGTACTTTGAAAGGCGTGTATTGCCCTTTTCAATACACTCACTCTGTAAATGAAAACTGCTGTTCTGTTGTCTGTCGTTTTTGCTCTCGATCGTTCCTGCGGAAGAAACATCAAACGGCTGTGAAAACATTTTAACCGCGAGTAAAATCTGAATTTATATAACTCCTGTCCTCACAGATCTGTTTAACCAAACACTGCAGTGTAAATGTGATGCAAAGTGGATTCCCGTTCCTTTCGTTTAACACCTGCCCTATCATTCTTAAGGATAAATTAAAAGCTGCTCTCAATTAACTCTGATCTCGGTGGCAGTTAAGCCATGATTAGTGTTTTTAATTGTGCTGATTTGTGTCAAGCTTTTGTTTTCTCGCCTGCTCAGAGCAGCTCTTCCTTTTGTGCCGGAGAAATTCCCATGCCTTGCCGGCAAAAGAGAGAAGTGGCATCGTTTGACAACTGAGTAGCAAGATGGCTTGTTAAAACTCCACTCTAATTTGCCTATGTGTGCAACAAGACTGTGTGAAATCTTTTGGGACAAGAAACACTTGTGTTGTTTACCAGCTGATGCTTTTGTGGGTTGGCTTGCGTCCCCGTCACCCCGCCACGTAGCAGGTTAAAACATGACCTCTCCCCTGTCACCTCAATCTAGCAGTCCCTGAAGAGGTGCACCTCAACAGCGCAGCAGCTGCTACGGCAACACTACAGCAAGATGCATAGCAGGGGTAACCACGGATACAAGGAAAATACAAATCTACTCACAAAATAATTTCCTCTAATTTGAAAGCGACAGGTGACTGAAATAGAGAAGAGGAATTTGGTCCAACAGTATTGCACATGGGGCTAAATTCTGTAACAATTACATCTAGACATTTCTGCCTGGTGACAGAGTTGGCAGCACGCGTCATGATTAATTTTTTATCTTCCCGTGTTAACTTATATTCTGTCTTGGGAGACACTGGACACAAATAACTGTGTAATTGGGCTTTATGTAGGTGTCACCTGTTGTATTCATAAGCTAATTGGCATAGTCATTGTCATCCTTACACATTCATCAACAGATTGAGTTTCACAGGTCCCAGCTTTTGTGCGGCCGTGGCACGTGCCATCCGAGTGCCTGAGCCATCAGTTCATTGTGCGTTTTACCATATTGTGGTAATTTGAGGAAATATCCAACAAACGTGTTGTGTAATATTCTGTGGGTGAAGAGGAGCCCAAGCGTGCCAGAATGGGCCACCCACAGGTCACCTGCACTGCCTTTTAAATATGGATGGGCGTCATAGCAGGGATCAGTGTCGCCCTGCACGCGTCTGTGAATGGAAGTGCCCCAGGCAATCATGGAGAAACTTATATGAGGAGAAGTTCAGCAGATGGATGAGGTGTTTTTAAGGGAAAAACCAGACCTATTAGGGCAGCTGGGCTGAACTTGTTGGATGATCGGGGCCCAGATGTCAAGGTTAACCCCTCGAATTCCCCAGAGTATCAGACCACACCCACTCATTCGTCGCAGGACTCTTTGTTGGGTAGTTGACTAATCTGAGTAGGTGCTTGAGATAAATCAGGTGTCAAACGTGCCGCAGATCCCCGCGTTGTGCATTGTATTGATGGTATTGTCTTCCTCTGATAGCTGCCACGCGTCTGGTATCAGGTGAACAAAGACAGATGACAACCAGAGGAAAGAGGGGATCTGTCAACGCTGAACAGCAAACAAGGCCGAAAGACACAGACCACAACTCATTTAACAACAGAATGGACAGTCAATAAATAAACAGAGGTTATACTGCTCTTTAAAAAAACAACAACACCAAAGTACAGTAGAGACTTACTTATACTGTTGTTACTAATGATAAAAAGCAAACTTTTTATTTGCTTTAGCACACTGCCAGAGTTTTTTTTTTAATCACAAGCTCAAATAATATCAGCTCAGCTGTCAGGTCAGTGAACAAAGTCAATAGTGTGGTGTTGGAAAATTTTACAGGGTAAGAATACACAGTGTTTGATGAAGACTGTTAAGTGAAGTCCTAAGTAGTGTTTAGGACTAATTATAAGTCTTTTGTACTTTTATTTTCCCACATCTTAATTTTAGCTCTGTCATTGGTCAAACTATCACACTCATGTGTTTTTCTTTCTCAGTGTCAAAATTGCAGTAAAAGAAGTGGCCGCACCATTGTGAAGGCCTGCATTGCTGTATTGATTACCATTTTAAGTTATTGAGGAGAAGCAGCAGCTGCGTGTTGTTTTATCCTCAAGTAAGTTAGCTTGTTTGCGATGTAGCTGGTTCACCGTTAGCCACATAGACATAGCACCTGTCACGTAAAAGGCAAGTTAGCCGACCAGTTGGCTTCATACAGCAGTTGTTTGTGTAGCTGTTCAGGCGTAAACTCTTTGTATAAACACAACAATATCTGTCGCTAATTTAGCCGTGAAATGTCACTGTAGTTAGGCTTACCTGTTATCTAGCTAGCAGTAGCCGCTGAAGTGCAAGTCGTTGCTAGCTCGCTAGCTAGACTGTACCGTTAGCTAATTAGGGAGTTTTGCTATCAAGCTAAATACGTGTGAAGCCGAATAACTAAAAGCAAACAGAAATGAGCCAAATACAGTTACCCCTTTTCCTTCCTTCCTTTTTTTTTTTTTTTTTTTTTAAATTACAGTGAATTAGGTTCCCTTCATAGCACTGGACCTAACTTTACAGAAATGTACAAGTCATCTTTCACTTTTTGTTAAAGGGATAGTTCACCCTAGAATGATATTTCGCTCATTATCTACTCACCCTCATGTTGACTAAGGGCTGGAAGAAGTTTCAGATTCCTCCGTGGCTTCTCTGAGTTACAGGGGGTCTCGGCATAGCAGTGCATGTCCATATAACGGTTGCAAAGGGACACCGGAGCTCTTCGTAAAAAAACACACACAAAAAAACATCCAAATACCTCCATGATGCTCGTATGTAATGTCCGTCTTGTGCTGAAGCCCCAAATTGCGTAATTGTCCCGAAAAAAATTAAATAAGTCTATATTTTAAGCTTGTTTGTAGCGGAAGCTTCTCGAAGCTCCTCTTCCTGGTCCGTCCAAATCTCGCGTGATTCGCAGTAACCGCACTGACGCATACTGACGCCGGCGCAAATCACGCGAGATTTGGACGGACCAGGAAGAGGAGCTTCGAGAAGCTTCCGCTACAAACAAGCTTAAAATATAGACTTATTTAATTTTTTTCGGGACAATTACGCAATTTGGGGCTTCAGCACAAGACGGACATTACATACGAGCAGCATGGAGGTATTTGGATGTTTTTTTGTGTGTGTTTTTTTACGAAGAGCTCCGGTGTCCCTTTGCAACCGTTATATGGACATGCACTGCTATGCCGAGACCCCCTGTAACTCAGAGAAGCCACGGAGGAATCTGAAACTTCTTCCAGCCCTTAGTCAACATGAGGGTGAGTAGATAATGAGCGAAATATCATTCTAGGGTGAACTATCCCTTTAAAGCAGATATCAGTGGCACGGCCGTTTCGGCTAATGCTGTGTTCAAGGCAGGCTTTTGAAACCGTAAGTTACAGCTTCAAGTCACAACTACGACTTGGTAGCGTTCCAGGTAACCCGTAGCTCGTGTTTTTACCGTCCTGTTGTCTGTGAAAGTTCCCTATAACGGCCACTCGTAACTTCCGACCCGTGAACTCGTACCAGATCGAACTGGTATGACTTCACAGGAAGGAAAAACACAAAGTACGAGTTTCCTTGAACGCACCATGAGTTAGCAGCCCCCGCCCTTGTCAGGCATCAATTGGTCCTCGTGCTACGTCACCACATTCACGCGCATCCCTTGGCTGCACACACAGCCCTTCATGCCGTTCTCTCCCCTCATTGGATAACACTTGTATCCCACAAGGAAAATTTTCTCCTCGGGTTACAGCAGAGCAGAGTGACGGAGAGACTCGTGTTTAGGCTGAAATACTTCATGTAAGTGATTGCTGACGGAAAATAGGACTATAGGACTTATATTAACAAAAACATTCCACTGATATCTGCTTTAAAAAGAGGTAAGGAGAACAAACTAACTTTAACACTTGGCACTTTGTCAGTAGATAATTTCTATGCAAGTTTGACTGGTGGTGATACAACAGTAACATTAAGAAGTGTTAGTTTTTATACTTTAATTTGACTTCTCCACACCACCCCTCTTTCACACTTGTTTTTTTTTTTTAACAGGGCTGGCTCTTTGGAGGAGGGACAGACAGGTCGACTTTGAAGGACCACAGGGTTTCATCAGCTGGCTGGTAAGTGACTGGTCTCACTGTCACTGCCTGTGCAGCACGTGCCTGGGACTTATCACCTTAAAAGTAGGAAACAGGAGCTGTCAGCAGGCTATAGGTTTGCATTTGGTCATTTTTAGCCTGTAATTGGCACCTCAAAGAGCTTGTAGAGGGACCACTGCAGTGTGAATGTGCTGAGAAACTCACTAACTGAAGTTCTAAATTTGGAATTATCAAGAGTGAAGAACTGTCTTATCATGATTACAGTAAAAGCTATGATATAGTCAGACATTTGTTAATGTTTCTACATTGAGCTGTATGTACACTCGAAGTTGGTCTTCTGTCTAAATTCCCTTTATCCAAAAAAAAAAGAAAAAAGAAACTTGAATTGCTGTGGGTTATGATATTATGTTCACTTTGTAACTCTGATTTGTGATCATCACAGCAGGCTAACCACGCAGCAAGCAGGCTGCTCCCCGCTCACATCAAGCTCAGTTGTAGTTTGCAGTGGATAGATCACATTAGAACTTCACTGCAATAGCTCAGTAAAGCCATGCTAAAACTAGAGTAATACAATCAATCAATCAGTCATCTCCTGACTTCACAGCACAGGAGAGCTCTGCTGGAATGCTGCTAAGCTGCAGATGTACCAGCCAAATTATTCCAGAGGGGAATTACCAGGCCATAAATCCAGACGTCAGGGGGATGGCTGTAGCCTATTTCACGGTAAAAAATCCATGCAACTTGTTTCCATTACCTTCATAAAGAATGTCTCGCTGTGCAGTGCTCAAACTTATCGCTGCCGACAGATCTGAACATGTTTGCATCCAAACACAGCCCTAGATCACGGGGACTTTAAACAAAACATCATGATAATCTGCTGTAGTCATTCACCATGTCCTGACAGGTCCTTTAAAATGAATGATCTGTGACATGACAAACTGAGAGAGCAACTAATAATCATCTCCTGCTCATTCATAATCTTCTGTAAATCTCAGGCATGCCGCAGCCTGCAGGTTTTTTACCTTTCTCCAAATATGAGATTAGTTATAGTTCAGTGATGTAGCAGGCTCATTCCAAATAAATATTGCCATAATGCAGCATTACCTACATTTAAAGAGCCGTCATCTTTATATGTTTGTTATGAGACCTAATGGCTCTAATGAAACACTGGATCCTTTGACCTATTTTATTTGTGCAATTCTCATGTAAGTAGCAGGCAAACAACAGGCATACAGTCTAGTCAACACAACACAGTAACCACTGGCATCAGATCATTGGCAAGTACTGGGTTTCATTATTGCTAATTAAGATGTATAAATATGCTGTCTGGCACTTGACTTGTCGTTTGCAATGGGCCATTTTTTTCCCCATCAAACTCATAAAGTGCCAAGGTAGACAAGGTGAGGGCACGAGTGCTGGTTGTGATGCTGCAGTGTGTACTCTGTGGGCACCCTTCAGCTCAGCTGGCATACATCTGACTGACGCCTTCGGGTGCCAGCAGCTAAACAAGCCCAGGTTTGAGCGGAGAGAGTGGTGTATATTTGGGCCGAGCTCAGCAAAGTCTGCCAATGTCTTTGAGTGTCT
This sequence comes from Trachurus japonicus, assembly GCF_045865225.1. Classification (NCBI taxonomy): domain Eukaryota; kingdom Metazoa; phylum Chordata; class Actinopteri; order Carangiformes; family Carangidae; genus Trachurus; species Trachurus japonicus. Next base: position 21,765,640 of record NC_140921.1, read on the forward strand.
GGCTTCGCGGTGTCTCATACAGAGCTCCTTGTTGAGCTGCGCTCTCTGGTCATCTTACAGATGATGGCAATGGACAGTTGACAGAAGGAGGCGCAGCCAGAAGGATGTGACATCACCGCGCGGCGTACTAATTGAAAGTATTAACCTGTTGCCTGTGTGAATCAGGATTCAGTCCGCCTGTTGTTTTTGGGCTCAGTCAAACATTTCAGAGACTTCACATCAGTTTTGCCAACCACTACCTTTCGGGTTAGTTGGATGCCACTGGTTGCTTGTCATCTCAATGCAAACAACTATTTTAAAATAGTACATTTGAATTGGAGACAAAATAAAAAGACTTTTGTTTGATTGCGCTGGAGAGAGCTTGCTGTATGCAACTGAATCTTGTTACAATGAATGAAGTCAGGCGTAGAGAAAAGAAAAACTAAGAAAGAGCAAAAAATGGAAAATAAATTGATTCTAGGTGAAACGGTGCTCCTCATTTTTTGATTTGCTATTTTGTGTAAATAAATGTCCATATTTATTGTATGAATATGATTGAGTACAGGGAGGATATACATTGGTATGGACAATATAAACTGCTTTAATTTTCTTAATTACAAATTTTTTTTAGTTGAGTACTTCATTTGTCATTTCTGAAATTTCCATTGCATCCAAGACACTTGTTTCTCATAACAAAAAAACAAAACTTTAACAAAATTTAACACGAGGCAAACATCAGGCATGTGACGTGATAGATACGTAACATCAAAGTGGCTGCAAGGCAAAGAAAATCATTCAATTCTATGATCAAAATCAGTGTAGGTTGCAGAGCATTGTTTTTCAGGAGGATACCCTCTTTACCATGCAGCATGCAGGGGCAGGGGTCATAGACAGAGGTTGTTTCGCCACATTTATTCAGCTTGGACAGGAATTGAAGGAAGTGGTCAAGTCCACTTTCTAAAAGATTTTCCCTGCACAAGATCTTGTGGGAAATGCAGACAGATGCCACTGAAGAATTTGGTATGACCTTCCTGTGGTTATCTTATCTATGGTAGCTATTTAGGAAGTATCAGCGTTTTGGATACTGGTCAAGTCGTTTGCGAACCACTTGTAGATTTGCTGCGTTCGTACAGTACAGTGCTGGGATTCTGAAAAGACGCTGGGCTCCTCGTATCGTGCCAGGAGCGACCGCTGCAGACCAGCAGACCCGAGAGGGCTTTCTTTATTTTCATTATTACAGACAGTGTTGGAAGCAACGAAATGTAAGGCTTGGTGTTGTGCCTCAGCCAAGGAGGTTATGGCTCAGGTCCGTCTGTCTGTTTGTTGTTCATGGCAGGTGTGCAGCATGTGACTAATTTAGCAGTACTTTTTGAACTTAAACAAAACAGCATGCTTTGGTTCAGCGAGCAGCTTCCCCCTAGACCGACACTGTCAGGGCCTCTCTGGTTTCCACCTTTTATTTTCTTGTTACTATGCATACCAGTTTGAAAATGTGTTATTACCAGGTAGCTCCCAGGTGTGAATGTAAACATGTGCAACTTTTCCTCATCCTGCAGATAACACGGTAGGCATTTTGCTGCAAAATAAATGTATTCTTACAGCTTGTCTGCTTAGATAAAAAGAAAAAAAAAATAGAGGTTGTTTGTGCTCTCACTACAGTTTTGCATAGCACAAGGGTGAAAAGCTTTTTATTTATGTTTATTTTTTACTTTTATTTTTATGCAGTTCTTAATTTTTACAAGTACAATACTGTATTTCTGCTCAGTAGTGTAGGTTTTGGTTCACATGTGGCCTCCATGTGTGTGAATCATATCATACAAGTTGTGTGACAAGCACATTACTGTAAATGGAGGTCAATGAACAAAGCCTGTTATTCCTCTGCGGTGACTAATTAAGAAAAAGAACAATCAGCCAATTGACCAATTAATAACAATCCTCTAATCTACAAAAAATGATCGGCAGGAGAGATCTATTGGTGTTTCTTTGCCGTGAAAAGAGAAGCTCCATGGGCGTTCTGCACCAGACGAGATTTAAAAGGTCTTTAATCTAATTAATCTGAGATAAATAATGGTTTATGCTATTACAAAATTGCTCATAGAGAGGATTACAATACCATAAAATACAAAGTAATAAGTTTTAATGAAAGAAATTGAAATATCTTTCTCCCGCCTTATTCCCGCTGTCTTTTTTCTCTTTTTGTGATCCACAGTCCTATCAGCACAGCCATGTGAACACGGCAGTAAATTAGAATTCTGTTCATATTTATTTGCAATTAATATGTGGCGATAGCCAATGTAAACAAGATGATACTATTCTAAAAGATGTCAAGTAAATGGAAATGTCTCGGTAATCAACTACCTGGTTTACCTTTCCTCCAGAGGGACCTTTCTCTTCACACTGTATATACATACATGTGGTAGTCACCAGGCTTCAAAGCTTTACTTTCAACATTCAAGTCCTATATAAACCGTATGTTATAGAAAACCAACATGCCCGAGTTCATAATCCTCACTGCATGCCTTCGAGCACACTAGTCACAGTTTGTTTTTCAAATAGAAGTTCACTGTAAATAGTTGTGAAGCACTTCTCCAAACAGCCCAGTGTGCGACCAAAGCAGTGCTCTCAGCCATATGGACTATCATCATTAGGACTTTGCATGTTCTTTTTCCAGCCTCCAGTATTATGGAATGTCTCCACTGTTTTCAAAGTGTCATGTAGCTGCATGAAGACCCATCAAGCCTTGGCTGGTGAGAGGCTTGCCAGTCTCCATGGACTTCTTTTTAGGGGGGTAAAATGCTTGCAATTTGCAAGTGAGATGAGATGTCAAGCTTTTGGAGACATGCAGGTGGCTCAAGTTGTCTTCCCATGCTGAGGCAGAGTATTGGCAGAGTGTTGCCGGAGCGCTACAAGTCTCTGTGAGTTCAGGGAGTGCTGCAATTAATTATGTCCCCCAAGTTTTGACACACTTAACATTATGCTGTCACTCCCTCAGAGAGATGACGTTGATGTCTTTATCCCTTGAACGTAATTGCTGGCTGTCTGTTACTCTTCACACTAGCAGCGAGGAAGAAAGATGGCCATACACATTTGATAAAAGTTAGATCAGAAATACACAAATCAGCAGTGTAAAAACTCCCTCAACATGTACGTGATGCGTCCACTTTAAGGTTGTCAAGTCTGTGGAAAGACAAACAAATGAGACATTAAAGTAATAATCCATGACATTCCTCTATAAATAAGTGTCTATGTCGGAGCTTTCTGACAGAACTACTGTAACAAAATCATGACTGGAGTAAAGTAGTAACAGCAGTTCCTTTAGAATAAACAATAGGGCTAAGTATAACCTAGGACCACATGTGGCTGTGCACACGGTGCAGTTTGTGAAGTCCAGGGCAGCAAAAATTTCTCCTCCAGTCAGACCCTGTGCCTTATCCCTCCCTAATGCTGACAGAGCAAAGCTAAGGCTAAATGCTAATTTAACATGCTCCAATTAAATCCTCTTCTCAGTACCATGGACAGGGCCACTTAGCCAGGTGTGCCAAGACACCTATAATCTTCAATATTCAGTAGGAACATTTTGTAACAGTAGGAGAACTGGCAAGTTAAAGTCTAATTGTAATTTTATTGGTGTTTGTACTGTAGGCCGTTGCAGACTGACCATGGGCCGCCACATTGGCAGTACTGTACATCAACGCAGGAATGAAAACCCTGTGAAGAGATAAAGGGTTTCTGTTCTGTGAAACATTAGGTGGCTTTTAGTTTTAAATGGTTACAGAAAGTGTTGAGTTTGTGTTGAAGGATTAAATAAGATAAATATGACAAAGATCATAGGAGGAACCATCCTGATATATCAGTATGACCCAGTCAGACAGGTACTGATAAGAAAAAAAAGAGGCTGTTACCTCTTGCCTTCTTGAGGTTAATAAAGGCCCCCGTCACTATTTGAGGAAATACAATAACTGTTGTGGATCAGCTGTGAATGCCCACTGATGATGTAAGTGAAACCATTTGGGCCAAATAATTTTGAAAATGCAACAGGAAAAGTCCAACACTTGACCAGTGGTGTAGCTCCATCACCCACTACTGTAGCAGTGGCCTGTGGCTGCAGTTTGTATTAGTGCTTTAACAATTAGTCAGATTTAATTATTGCAATAATATCAACACACACATCTGCATGTGCAAACGTGTGCTATGGGCATCGTGGAATATAATCTAATCTCACTTGGTCTGTGTTGTGTTTTTATGGCTGTATCATTGTTCCTTATTTTGAATCTGTTCGTTCATTGTTCTGTTTTCCTGCCAATGGGACTAGAGGTCCAAATTAGCTTCGTGGCTATAATCTCATTTATTTACATGCTAAATGTTCATCAATATGTATTGTCCCGTTTTAAATAATACATAAATCGTTCATTCACTCAACTAATTGAGTAACTGATAAAGAAAAAATAATTAGCACTACCATGATAAGTAGTTTTAAGCAGATTGTCTGTTGCAGCAGCTTCTCACATCTAAGGTTTTATAATGTTTTGTAAAATGTTGAGTCAAAGAATTACTATGAGATTATTGTTAATTAAGTATTTTATGAATTAGAATGATTCAGGAAGTAATGGGCTGATTAATGGATCATGATAATAGATAGGTTGGTTGCACCTTTGTTCAGCGATGGATGTAGCTGTATTGGAGAAGTGAAGACATGATTTTTTTTCTGAGGTCATTTAAAATAGTTTTTTTGGTAGTATCTATGTTGAAATAAATCTGCATTTGTTCAGATTGTATTGGGCACGGCCAGGGGTGATGATGATGATGAGGAGATGAGTGTTTTAAGGAGACAGCAGTCTTCAAGGAGTTGTTAGGCTAGGTGGTGGTTCGTCTGCAGGTACGAGTTTGGAACATGCAGTCCCCTCTCCTCGAGCACTGAACCAGAACCAAGTGGAGTGAGGCTTGTGGGCCACAAGAGCGCCATTGTTCTTCACATTAATCAAACTGAGGAAGGGCAGGTAGCATTTCCCTAGCCCACCCCACATGCACACCCTGCCAACCCTCCATGAATGGACTGCTTTTTTAGCTGGCAGCGATTGGCCATCGGAGCTCCGAGAGGATGTGTGTCTGTTTAATTAGTGTGATGAGCTCAGCGGAGTTTATGTGCAGTGTCGGACACCAGGTATTAACCCCTCGAGTTTGACCCCGCGAGGGGGGCGGCCGACCTCAATCTTGACATGTCTTTCTTTCCACTGTTCTCGCTTTTCCTTCTTTTCATTAGAAAAAGACAGATTAGTCAGGGGAAAGCAGACTGGAAGAGGGGGAGACCGGTCGCAACCCCAGCCATCGTTTTCACCAGGACCTCTTTGAAGGCTCGCCCTCAGATGAAGAGAATAATTACTGCTATGATACTTCTAATGATGCTGTCATTAGGATGCTGAGTTGTGGTCTACTGCACTGCTTTCTAGCCTCCCCAGATTTCTTTATTTCTTTATTTTTTTTTAAAGCTTTTCATTCCTATGCTATCATGTATAGATATAGACATATGTTTGGCTGATTTCTTTGATGGGTTGAAGTGCGATAGAAGCTGTTGCCAGTGTGACTTAAATCATCCCAGAGTTATTAAAATGAACCCGCCCCAAAACAAAGGAATTGTTCAGATGGTGAAAGACACATTCAAAACCATAATTAGAGCTGTGGTCTCCTTCACTTCTGTACCATAAACAGCCACATAAATGACACGTAGATCATTCACTGGCAGCTGCCGTACATACGCTGCGGATGAGGGAGTGCAACGTGTTAACATCACCCAGGGGCACTGTTTTCTAATTCATTTAACCACAGCAGTGTTTTCCTTACAGCTTCAGCTGGCAATTAAAAACCATGAAAAGATACGAAAACATTCTTACCATGCCAGACGCACTTTCCACAAAGGTAAAACAACCACTGCAGGCGCAATCAAAGCTTAGGATATCATCCTTTATCGGATTATGCACTTTATTAGTTCAGTGGAACAAACAGCAGCACTTGAGGGGTATCTACTTTAGGATTATAATGCCTCTTTTCTCACAGATGCTTAGTTTATGTGAGGGCAATTAATTAGTAAGAGCAAAAGTTTTCCGTCTTTCTAATATTCTGGCTGACGGTCCAGAGAAAGCGACACGGCCCACGCAGGAGCATACATCCAAAAAGTTAAAGGGCACTTAGAGGACACTTCCACTGATGAGTTATGGTAATGATTTGAGAAACTAGTTTGGATTAATTCTATAAACGGCTAATTTGTTAAACCATCTGGCAATCATTTAAAAGCTTTTAGCTCATGTGGCCCAGTCCAGCCAGGGATTTTTATAGGATTACAGCATAAGGACATCCTATAGCCCATATTATGCAAGCAAGTGCAATAGATACCGTAGTAAAAGGTAACAGAGGAAGCTATTATTTTGTAGTCTGTGTCAAATTTTGAGTTAAACAAAGTTTAGATAGTTTCAACATTTTCTGTTAGTAAACACAGACCTCTCTCTTTTTTATTTTCATTTTACCAGAACAAGCAAAAAAAAAATCCCAGTTTTCTTTCAAAGAGTGATTCAAGCTCGGGGTTGTGTTTATTAATATCACCCTTGCCACTAAGGGAGTGAGGAACAAAGAGCTAGAGTCATAGCATGTCAGCTCTCTAAAAGGCAGTGTTTGCTGCACCCCCTCTGAAAACACTTTATTAATTGGATTTAGATATTTGCAAAATGATCTATTTAATGGGATTACTACTCGTATAATGATCTTATTTATGAGGGAAGCAATCCAAGCTTTGGGGCGGGCTGATAATGCATTTCCAGCTCTTTGGCAGTTAATGTTGTGTTACAAAGGAAGATAAAGTTGAAGTCCCATTGTAAATGAATAGGTAAGTTAGCCCGCTGAAATGGAGCTGGTATGGTGGCAGGTCAGACGGGCTTGAGTGGCCGTACTCACATTCCAGAGGCCTGTCTGGATGGTAGGCTCAGACCTGCTGAACTCCTTACAAGTTCAAGGCAGACGTGAAGAGGGAAGGAGGAGGGAATGCAGAGAGATAGAGTCCCCCCCCCCCAACCTCAGCAGCATAATGGCCCTTTCTTACATCTTTATCCACCTCAATATCTCGCTGAAGCTTTTACAGACCCTGTTTCCACTTAAATACCTAGGGGTAATGTCCTACCTCTCTCCTCTCCTCTCCTCTCCTCTCCAGGAAAAATTGATTCAGTCTCGTCAACAGCGGTATCAATATAAGAAAGGTTTAAGAAAGTGGGCAGAAATGATGTACACACGGCATATGTTGGACAAAATAACACAAAGAGAATATTTGCAGTTGTTTATTGTAGCTCTTTAAATGGATGTTTCATGTTTGCCAAGACATTTAAGCTGTTGGATGTTTTCCCTCATGGAGGTTTTAGCTCCGTTTTGTATCTTTTCATGTAGTGTTGAGCCACTAATGCAAAAAAAAAAGTATATATGTAAATGCACTTCTTTTCTGCAGAGCACACAGACTTTAAAACATTACCATTTCAATATAACATTTGATTTATATGTGTTTAAAAAAATAGGTTATAATCTCTTACTTTAAAAGGATGTATTCTCAAATGAGATTATGCTAATAGACTGCAATTTGCATAAAACGGGTGGAAATATTAAACCAGATTAAAAATTCAGAAAATTTAAGAGTTTTATTCATGCTGTTAGTCAACAAATATATTCATTCTCCCCGAGAATATTAGAGCCTAAATGTGACATCAGAAAAAACAAACTGTGTTGCGGTATGATCCCCCCCAGTGAGAGGTTTTACTTATTTATTACTAAACTACGGAATCCAGTATATTACACTTTATAGCAATATTCCCTAGGAAGTAAAGTATCACTGCATTTGTCCCATTGGTGCGGCTCAACCTGATGTGGTTTTGGGTCTTTTGAGAATTAGTCTCAGGTGAGGGCTGAGCACAGCGCGACAAAGAGCAGCCTCACCAGCCTCCGTTCAAGACATTAATCTGCAAACAAAGTGTTTTTTTGTTTCTCAGAGTCTTATTTTCATCGCCATCAGTTCAGTACATAGATTGAAAGCGATTCAGGTCGTGTTCTCAAGTTCCCCCGCCTTAACAGCCCCCCAAGCTTCTGCCCCGTCCTCCCCTCAGCCATGCAGCCCCCTCAGTGTGGGCTCAGCTGGATGTGAGTGTAGATGAAAACGTAAACCCACAACCCCTGCCTGCGCTCACACTGTCAATCCATAAATGACCAAAAAAAAAATCCCTGTCGTACTGTTTCAGTGAGGAATACAGCCTATAGTGTACAATGTATGGATTTAAAAAAATAAACAGTTTACAAACTTTCCCAGAAATTAATTCCTTTACATTTAAATCAACAAAACATTAGAGGAATAACAATTAAAATATCAAGTAATGTGATCTGAAGAATTAAGTCAGTAAAAACACATAAGCTTGTATTTTTTAATCATAAAAATATTAACAAGCACATTTTCTTAAATTATAGAAAACATGCCAAAATAAAAAATATCAGTGTTTCTCACGTACGCTTTAAACGTACCAACTAATCCTCTAATTTCTTTCCTAGTACTCAATCAGTAATCAAATATATAATTTCTTAAGCAACACACTCGCACACTTCCATTGTCAGGACTGTACTCAAAACTTATTTCCTTTCCTTTGAAACAATCTAATCTGGGAAATTAAAAAGGAGAGGGAGACGGTCTGTTAATTCAAATAAAATCCATCCACTAAGAAGCTATTAATTGGTCATATGAAATATTCAGCATTCCTCTCAGCCCATTTTAATGGCATATTGAAAATTAATAGTTTGCCATTTTGGAATTAATGGACTATTGCTCAGGTTCCTTGTTAATATTAGTACAGTATATTGCCCTAGGAACATCATATTAACAGCGCAGGCTAGAGATCAACAGTAACTTAGGTTTGAAGATTTTTCAGGCTCGCTGCTTCGCATCCTGCAATAAAAACACTCGCTACCCCCTTAGACCATGGAGAAATAAAATCACACGAAGGACCAAGTCTATTTACAGTAAATTTAACCATGTTAAATGATGCAAAACGTGCACATTTTTATTTGACTGATCATTTGTTTCACGTGTTGCTGTACCACTTGCAGAATGGAGCCAGAAACACTTGATAACCTCAGCTGACTTCTGTGGGCCCACCCCTGCAGTGAATCAAATATGTAGCAGCACTGCAGCCCTTGTTTGTCATGTACTACACACTGCCCCTTGTGGTGCACTTCAGACTCAGATTGAGATTGTGACTTGGCAGCAAGATCCTCTCTTTGCCCTGAGGCTTACACATTTGTACACTCATTTATTTATTGGTTTATTTGAATAGCTTTGCTATTGTGAACTTTGGATACGTTTTTATTTTCGTTTTGTCTCGCTACAATACAGTCCGGAGTGATATTTCTTCCATCTGGCAGCGACACTTTCTGTGACAGCTTTTCCTGCTCCATGCTTTAGACTTTAAATGATCTTTACAATATGTTGCGCAAAAGATTCCCTCTCATAATAGCTGGGTCAGGAAGACCCCGTATTAAAGTAGTGTGAAAACTTGACATCTCTTTTCCGCCTCATTGTAAATTTGTAAGGGCTTTAATTGACTGCAGATGTCTGTGTGTCCGTTCTTCTTGATCATGGACTTATTACTTTGTAAATAATTGCTCAACGGGTTCCTCTTAATGTATATGTGAACCCCTGGCTATTTGACCTGCACTCAATATCTTAAATTGAAGCAAACATATTAGACATATTTGCTATATTATGTGTGTTTTGAAGTTTCAATTTTGTTGATATAGATTTATGAAGTGTCGGCGACTGAGGTCACTGCCCTATTAGAGATTTATGAAATGCCCATGAGGCACCATTATTTAAGCTCCATAAATCATGCCAACCACTTATATTATGGTACAAAGTGCCATAAGCCTGATCCAATACACCTCCTGGTTGAAAGTTGAAAGTGATAATGCAGTTTTTCTATTTGAGGTCATCTGCTCTGAGGCTTACGCCACATTAGTTAAAGCGGAGTCATCATGAAATTCATTTTTGGTTTGACTCATTAAATCACAAAGCATTAATGTTTTTCTGAATCTTTTGTGCTCGCTGTGATGGTAGCCGTCTGAGAAGTCCCTAATGATACAGCTGCTATAAACCTCATAGCCCCCAAAGCCTTTTTTATTTCAAATGCGGCTGCATATGAACTGAATCATTGCAAAGTGGAGCTTTGTCCAAACATTCCCGCTGGCAGTTTTCCTGAAGTCTATTGAATGGGAAACATCAAAATGCAGAGAATCGCTGTGGATTCTCCACATAAAAACAAAAGTATTGTGCTTTAAGTGAGAATCTGAGGAAGGTATGTCGTCTCAACAAGGTGGAGGTTATAATCTGAAGGTGACGGGGGTTGTAGATGTGAGGTGCAAGGGATGTGGATCAGTTTTTTTATCGCTTGCACAGGGCTTATAATGTAGGTTTCTTTCATTGGGAGCGGTGGGCGTAAGTGTTGTGTTCTGGTGGGCAGAGACAGTTAATGTCCCAGATCTACAGTATGAATAAAGTCATATTGTGAAGTGTGTGGGCTGATATGCTTGGCAGTCAACCCTGACAAGTAGATTAGCTCTTACTGGGCCACCTCTGAATGGCGTGCACACGACTCAAGCGTTTCCAGTCACAACGCTACATATCAAACATCTAACGCCCAGCAACCCAGATGAAAGCACATCAAAACATGAAAAAAAAAAAAAAAACCTGCTGTATGTTATGTGGCTTCTCCACAGCTGCAATGGTTAACAGGAGTCAAAAATTGGCATGTCTAAAAAGTGGGATAATGATTATAAATGTGACAGGCTGAAAACTAATTACAATTGTCTCACTGTGTTTTCCAATAATGCCTCTAACATTTCTATAAAACTCATTTAAATCTTCCACAAGTCCAAAATTCAGTCTTGCTCTAAAGCCATTTGGCACATTTTTCTTCAGTTTACATTTAGAGAGGATTAGCTGAAGAGCTGAAAATAATCATGCCAGATGTCTGCTACAGCGAGAAAACTGCCTCCCCGGTGGGCATTTGATTTTATTGAGTTTTTATCAGTCTTAAGTGAATACACTCAGGGATCTCCATAATGCACGGCCTCATGTTGTGAAGTCATGTACAGAAACTGAATATCATGTCACATTTTGCAATAACAGTAAAAAAACAAACACACCCTTCGCTCATGTGGATGTATGAGGAGGAGTTCAAACAGTCAGCAACAGTCTGTTTATAGCCAAGTTAAACAGACAACACGTAGCTTAACTGGGCAGACTGGTGGAACAAACAGCATTATAAATAAGCCAAATTCAATGACAGGTTTTCGACGCAAAACCACATCTGTGCACTTTATAAAAGCCATAGTAAATGTCACTGTCTTAAAAAAAAACGTGTCTGAAATTCAGCTGTCAGTCACACTGACTCATTAAAGTTACCGAGATGATGAGCAAATGGAATTAGGGATTATGGGAATTTTTGGTATTTCTCCCTTTATGGTAGAGTGAGGAATAGACAATGGGAATAATCAAATTACTTACAAAAAAAAAAAAAAAAGATCAATAAATAGCCCGTCATTTGCTGTGACCTGTCCCACATATTTGGCGGTCTTCCTCTCAGACTGGGGCAGTGTTTGTTGGATTTGTTTTTTAGCTTTAATGAGCTCCACTGGAATGCAGTGTCTCCCACATGTCTTGCGGAGGACGGGGCCATCTTATTGCTGCCACATGTTGGGCTCCTAGTGACTCTTCCAGGCTTGTGTGGTCAGCCAGTTCAAAGAGCCCAGGCTCATTTGTTATACAACTTTATGTAACAACGAGCCGATGCTTCAGCGTGTCTGAAGAGGCAACAAAGGAATGCCGCCATTCTTTCTTTGTCCTAACTGGCTCTGCCCAGGGAGAGACTTTTCAGATCATCTGTTTCTCTAATTAGCATGTTTGCCGGGCAATACGGCTTATTGTATTTCAACATGGTGCCCAAATCCTTTATTTGAGTCCGTTCTGTGTTTGAACTCTGACAGTAATGTTTGTTAGATGGTTATGGCGAACAGTAGTAGTTGATCACTGTCATGGCCCGAGCGGTGCGCCGTGCCACATATGGCAACAATCTGGCATGGTAATCCAAGTCTGGAGGTTATGAGTGACTAGGTGTGGGTTCCCCGGATCAGGCCGACCTCATCAATTCCTCTCTTAGCCAACGTGTGCGCGGGAGTCGGTGGCAGGGCCCCCGCTGGTGGTTGACAGGACGTCTCAGCGATAGGACAGAGTCTGGCCTCATGCAGGTTTTTGTGTAACGTTTTCACTTCTGAAGAGGAAGTAAAGAAGGATGGAGGAAAGGCTATAAGCAACATGTCAATTCAGGTTCCTGACTGACTGTCCTCCTGCAGCCCCGCGCTGGTCCATCGCCGCCTCTTTTCAACTTCATTTGTCCACGTGGAGCTTCGGATTCAAAAGCGTCCTCTTGACCACTGTATACCACACACTTACAGCAAATAACCTGTTTTTCCCCTCTTCACACATCAGTTCCCCGGGGATGTTTTTCAGCTTCACTAGACTGGCAAGTCTTCAGGGACCAGGTCCACTGCATGTGCTGGCTAGTAGGCCATTTGCAATAATCTCCTTTTTACCGTTTAGAGGCTAATTATGTAACATTACACCTGCCTCCCTGAGCCTTGGCTCTGGCATAGTGCAGAATGAGTTGCTTTTTTTCCCCCCACTACTCATAGGGGTGGTTAGAGTTTCTTAATGAGATTAGCCCAAAGCTCAAATCTGCTTTGTGTCCCTTGCTATATGGCGAGATACTGGATCAGCGGAATCAAAGCTAAGAGGGGGAGTCATTGGAAGATGCAGGCAGCCGACCTCGTTTCTGTCTCCCCACCAACCCCCCTGCGTGTGACTTGGACGGGATCCGCCGCTATCACACATGACATTGTGTGTGAGCTTTGCATAAGAAATATCTTTGTCTCACTGTGATGTTTGCTTGCTTCAGTGTTTTCGTGCTTTTCCTTTATCTTGCTGTCCAGTTTATATTTGCTATTGGATCAAACTTCTCAATAGTCATTTTCAGAATTGAGGACAGATGGGTTAAATATTGAACAAAATTAAGAAAAAAAAGAGCTTTTCCACCAGTCTGCCATATAAACTTGTCTAGCTGCGGTTTGCTCTACTACTGTCTTTTTGCCTTCATTAACTCAAAAATATCTTGTATTTTACCACAACTTCTAAGGCCGGGCTAAAAGTCTTATTTGCAGCAACACCATAATGTGCAAGACAGAGCTATATAAAGACAGAGCCACACCACAGCAGCCCATCCACAATGGGAGCTCTTTCTTCCTCTAATTTATTGGGACCCTAATGTCCCTGTGACTTTCAACTCAGACAAAAGATGAAAAACCAACAATGGAGTTTCGGACAGAATAACACATACTCACCATGTACATACACACACACTTTTACATGCACAGCAATGTAAGCAAGCACGCAAACAACTTTAGCAGAGAATTCCCAGAGTGAAAGAGAATTCTCAGTGAACGCCGCAAGAGATAACATGTAAATATTTTGCCCACTTGCTCAGAATATGATGTTGATTAAGAGAGTAAAGGTTAAGGTTAGGGAAGGGGCAAGGATTAGTAGTATGGACTGCTTCTAGGGTTACCATAACAGCCTGGCTGCTGGGACTAGTAATAACAACAGAAGTAATAATAATCACAGACTAATTGATTGAACCCTGTGGCTTCTTTGTAAGAGTCATATTTGTAAAGCTTAATGCCTCCTCTATAGAAGCTGAAGTAATGCATCAGTTGCTGTTGTTGCTTTCAAGTGAGTCTTAGACTTTTTCTCCATTGTGAAACAAATATATATTTTTTAATTCTTCACTTTTTTTCTTTTTTTTTTCAAAATGTCCCCTTCATTACCATTGTATTTACTTATCTATAATTCTGATACTGAGCATTCTGGTCCCTCTGCATGAGATCCTATCATTGCATTGTAGTTTGTTGAATTTACAAAGAAGCCTAGAAGCCCTGAAGCTATATACTGCTACAGAGAGCTATTTGCTCTGCGTCAGCGGAGTATCCTGTCATGGAGAGAAAATCCCGTTTGAAGTATGGCCCCCGTCTTTCACACTGACGATAATGCTCCTGGCTTTATCATGTCCTCCGTGCAAAGCCCATGTCTTCTCTTTTGTCCGGCTCCCTCTCCCCCACTCCTGCACACCCCCTGGCTTTCCTCTTTTGTGTCACTCTCTGTCACATTGCTACCCGTTCACTGCGAGGAGAAGCGGTCCAAACCTTATCCCCCCGAGGCATGCTGGGAAGTGTAGTCGGGAGTCTTGGGATTGTTTGTTCAGTTTTTTTTTTTTGGGGGGGGGGACTTTGCTGATATCAGCATCTTGAAACTTGATTGTGCAGTCTAATGCGGTTTATATTCCCGACTGTGATAGATAGTGTAATATTTTTCATAGTAAATGCTTCATGAAATTTAAATAGACCATCATTTGCTGTAAACACACTATTATGGATGTTGAATGAAAAAGCATGTTTTGATTTTATTTATAAGGTTTTATGGATGAATAAACTCTAAGGTAAATACTTAGCATTTTAAATTAGATACATTATTAGTATTCATTCTGCTCGAGCTGCTCCTAAATCCACAGCTCAAATGCAAATGCACTGCAGTCTCTTCCATCCGTGGCTTTGTTGGCCTCTCAGAAACCTTAAGCCGGTATCTTAAATAGGGGCCTCTCATGGCATATGCATGTGCAGTATCTTATCTGGTGAATATCACAATCATTCCCTAGGACATCAAATATTTAAACAGGCCATACAAACAAGAGACAGGAGGGAGGGGATGGAAACAAGCCTTTTTGTGGGCCCTGTGTGAAAACAATAAATGTGCAACCAGCCCTCAATATTTTCATATTCAATGACTCTGTATGATCCATATGATCCCAACATAAAGAGGGTCTGTGAACCCTCTCTCTTAAACTGTAGCAGGCATATATTACCAGGCTTAGAGCTTGGCAAGCTCCGTATCCCAAAATAGATTTCAACAATACTCTATGAGGATGCATTAAATAAATCTCTGCTCAGCTAATCCGTGGAACAGTTCACATTTTCGAGAGAGACACTCCGGTAGGACAAAAGCACCGCTCTGCTCGCCGCGCCTTCATCTGGGGACAGACACACAGAAAGAGAGATATTTAGAGCGAGGGGAGGGGACCGGGGGTGGGGGGTGTGGGGGTGACGAGGGCGGGGGGAGAGAAATCCTCCACTAATGTGACGGAGAATTCTCCCCCAAAAAATAAAAAATAAAATATCATCATTGTGCTCTTGCACTGCGAAGCAGATTTTGTATCACTATATATTTTTTTTCTTTTTTTTTCTTTTTTCTTGAGCAAGTGCAATAACTTAATCTTAAAGGCAAAACGTGGACATGAGGGCCATTTCGAAACATGTTGTAGATAAATGTTAATCACATTAGCATTTCCCAGACTTCCGTAAATCTCCATAAATAGCATGCTGAGGTTGATCCCTCTTTTTTGCCCATTGAGGCAAAATTACAGTTGATGAATTGCTTTTGCCATGCATGTAGGCTAATGAAAGCTTTGCTCCTGGGCCTTCCTTAACAAAGGCTCATAATTCTTCCACTTTCCACTAAAATAAGAACCTGTTCCACTTTTAATTAATAGTTTTACCCTCTCCTATTCAGGAGTGTATGCATAGTTTCAAATTAATTTTTTTAGGTGAGCCTTGGTTATTAATACTGAGGAAACAACCCCCTTTTGTGTTAAAGTAACAGGGAGGTAATGTTAGCCTGCAGGTTTATTGAGAGTATCCTCTCATGTCACATAACTGCTTAACACAACTCATGACTCTGCTCTGAGACTCAAACCCGCGGTGACAGGTGGCTATTTTATTCACCTGAGATCATCACGCACACGTTTGTTCCCTGAGCTGCGGTGGGACTGAGCATGCAGCTACTTACACCAGCACTTAGGATTAACCTGTCCTGATTCATAAGCACTGTTCAGATGGTATGAAAGCAGACGTTCATCAAACTGATCTCAAACCTGCATCTGGGGGGGATTTTTTAGCCGACTTCTCCTTTACAGAGATTCACAGTAGCGGCGCGACCTCGCTTTAATTGTTTTCATCGTATTGTTTATATGTTGCTCCAAAATGAATTACCTCTGTTAATGGAAGTATTAGGTTAATAAGCAGCAATTAGCATGCATTAGGGTGCATGCCACACATAATGAGTACTTGGGTATGATTACTCAGACAGCTTGATGTTTGAGAGAGCAAATAGCCTCATCTAGGCATATATGTGGTTATGGGATCCCATGACAGATCTAAGTGAGGTGGTTTGGACATCAAGCCCCTGCAGTATCCTCTCCCAGCAGCGACTTATTACTGTCATAATCACTTGTCTGCCGTTGGAAAGCAAAATATTTCTTTTGTATTATGAATATATCTGAAAATATTGTGACATCCTGTCGCCCCTCCACTTTTAGCCGCTCGTCCGAGTTTGCCAAACAGCAATCCTGTTATTGTGTCGAAATCATTTTATGTCATAATATTCAGAATAGGTTCCTTTTGCTCGCGAGTGCAAAATATCTGCGGCTTTTATGTGTTCATTGATAATGACAGCAAATAACGCTTGTATTCTGTAGTGCTGATAAGAAAGCAAAAAAGCAATAGAGAAGATTTTCTGGTGAAAATCCATTCCCTCTTTGTACCTGTGACTTAAGCTCAAAGGTGGGCGATCCATACGGCAATTTCGTATTTCTATTTCCAGGCTGTCAAAAAGAATCGGCGCTGACATAGAGCAGATGCAGCAAACCCAAGTGGTAGCTGCACTTAAGCACTGTGGGTGATTTCATACCAATTAGTGCAAATCATGGAGTACTTAAGATTATTGCCCAGTGAGTTTAACAACACTTTGACACCTCCTCTGAAACTGACCCCTCTGGAGTTTATGTTTCCCCAAAGATTTCTTCTAGACTTCTTCACAGGACGTAAAAGTAATTTATCCAGGCTGGGACTTTTCATTTCACCAGCTTGAGTTTTTTTTTTTTTTTTTTTTTTCTTTAAATATGGCCTCCGGTGACAAATCTGGCTTCCATCTAAGGTCGGGCCGCCGGTCCCCCCTCATTTGTCGTAAGGGAAGGGGGTGGCTGGGCTGGGGACAAGCTAACAGCCCCTTTTCTCTGCTGCTGCCCCCTCATCTTGGAGCTTTAGCAGAAACTGCTCTGGCATGAAGTAGAAGCTGCCGTCTCCATGGTGACAAGTCACTTCAGCTCCACCAGCTTTACCCAGCACGATCAGCCTGTGAATTGACTGGCTTTAAAAAAAAAAAGAAAGAAAAAAAAAACATTGAGAGAAAATATACCGTTTCATTCCTCTCTCCATTATGTCGGCTGGTGAAAAACAAGCCTAATATGGTGCATTGGCTGCTGACACGAATAATGGCTGGAGAATATGCAGCTGAATAGCTGTTCTGCTGGTGAAAAGCTAATGGAGAGAGTCTTTGGCAGTGTGTGTCTCATTGAGGAGGCAGAGAGAGAGAGGCGGTCCCAGAGGTATGGATGGGGCTGCTGTGATAGTTGTGAACTCTCCCAGTGTTTATGTGTCAGCCAACAGCCTCCGGAAGGAGACTGGAGACATTCTCCACACTGTCTTGCAGACAAGAACTGGTCCCCTCAATTAAATGAGTTAATTTGAAACCATAAGCTTGTCCTTAATTAAGAAGAGCTTAGACATCTCCTGAAATGAAATATCTGAAATGAGCTATATTGACGACATACTGTTCCCCTTTTGTTCAGATGTTGGGTTCCTCGTCCTCCTTCCGGTAGTGGAGACCCGTCTGCGCGCAGGGTGCAGTGAACGCAGCACGCAGACCAAACGCCAAACAGAGACATAACCTGAGAAGAAAATGTGTACCGTTTTTGAAGGAAGTTTCAGTTTCAAAGTCGATCCATTGTGGACTCCCGCCATGCCTCCTCTCACACAGTATTCCCCGTCTGCCTGACTCTGTGCATCCCTGGTGCCAGAGAGAGGAGGATGAGAGAGGAGGAGAGGGAGAGAGGGAGAGAGATTGTGGCATTAAGTAAATAATTTGTATGATAATTCATTACAGCGCAGTCTTTTTCAACTTTAATTGGTCTAAATGAAGAGACATTTCACACCATTTAGATAAAAAAGAAAAAGGAGGCCAGCATAATGAAAAGGGGCCTGCCTATCGGACTTCAGAGGTTTGCTCTAAATGAAAATGTAATTGCAGGCGGAATGGTACAAGAGGAGAGACCCGCGCTGCAGATCCGGGGGTATCTTCAGACAGCCGAGCAAAAGCTAATGACTGAGCAATTTGGAACATTTACTCACCCCAAAGACTCTCATTAAGTCAATCACAGGCTTAGCCGAGACCCACTCGCAGCGTCGGAGCCGGCCCCGCATTTATTCCAACATCAATCAGGAGGGGCCGGCTTCTTCTTCTTTCAGAAGCCATGAAAAACGCCCAAGTAATTTATTCGGGATCTTTGAGAGGATAATGGCCAATTATTTGTTTATAACACTGGTTAAATTTTCATTAGGCAGATTAATGGAATATCATGTACTGTCAACACTGGACTGAGGGGTGGTGTGTCAGAGATAAACGGCCAAACAGATGATGTCGCTCTGTTAGTAAATTGGTTTTTCTGCAGCCCCTTTCCTCCATATGAAAATTTAAAGGTGGACAAGGCACTGGGGGTTGAAGCTGTCTCCAACAGGAGTGGAGGCTGGGAGAGGTGCAGGGGAGGACATGGTGGTCAACTTCAGCCAGCTGCAGGCTCTCCTTTTTTTTTCTTTTTTTGTTCTTAATGGTCGGCTGCAATGTAAAATTTCAGACCTATATTTAGCCGATTTAAATGTTAAATAATCCACAAAAGTTTGACTGTGTGCCGGCTCTGTGCACATTTATACACATTCACTTCATCCCCACCCTCAAATTGCCTATTCTATCAATCATCCACAATCCATAGCCAATCCCTGGGAAACATATTTCATACAGACACTATTTGAAATGATAATTTTGGTGAGTTTTTAGAAGCTAACTTTTTTTTTTAATGAACAGGAAAAGCTACTTTTGGCAGCGACTGTGGGTGATAGCTTAATCTGACATTATGCAGGCGACACAAGATACCTGTAAGTGACAGTTAAGAGTGAAATGACAACTACAAGGCAGGCAGACTGGTGATTTGCTGACCTCATATGATGCTTAAAGTTGATATAAAGCAGTTTGAACCTTGGAGTTGTGCTTTCACAGACCTCCACCTGAAAGTGGTCTGGGAATTGTCATTTTTGAGCGTTGCATATTTGGGCTTCAAATAACCTTCCCTTTTTCCCCAAACGCTGGGTTTTGAGAATCGAGATAAAATATGGCATATCAAATCTTAATATGCACGCTTCACCCACTAGTGTGCAAATGATGCATCGCGGGTTCACAGTCCCAGATTTATGAAACCAGAATTTTAATGACTTAAGGAGACTGGATTTTTTTTTTTTTGTGAAAGCTTATGACGACTTCCTAAAAATGCATGTTGTACAGCTTGGATCTCATTCCTTCATGAATCTGTTATACCCACATTACATTATGATTACATACAGTACATTTCAAAGAATTCATCCATCGTTCTCCTCCGTAAACCTGCGTCCTTGATACGAGTTAATTTGGACTCCTGGATCGCAATCTGTCAACCTTGGGGCACCCAAAGTGCCTACTAGCTCCCCTATCAAAACAATCATCAGCTGAAGGAGGTTATCGTTGGGCTGGGCTATCTGTCACCCGGACACCGGCTGCCAGCGGGACACAAGGGCCATTTAATTAGGCCTACTGCTCCTCTCTGGTGTGAAAGACTCTCAGGCCCCTTTGATTCCCCGCTGCTCTCCCAGCAGGAAGTGGTTGGTGATAATTGACACAGGATTTCCTTGTTAACCAGCGGCAGACTCTGTGGATTAAAGTGACAGAGATCTCCAGAAGAAAGTGGGGAGCAGATAAGGGGGAGCGAGGAGGTGCAGTTGGGGGGGAGTCGGTGGGGGCAGCAGCTATTTACCGCTCTTGAGAAACCAGGGAGGAAATAGCAATATCAGACTGGTGCGCGGTCCTGCCGCGAGATGTAGCTCCCACTTATCTTAGCCATTTCAGCTTGGCTGATCAAAGATTGGTTTTCCTTAAAATAACCTGGGCCCAAGGTTGAGTACATGCTTCCACGCCACGGGTTTTTTTGGCAAATTATCAGTCTTTTCCAATCCCCCCCCCGTATAAAGCTGCATGGCTGTTTGTGGAGGACTAGAGAGATAATCTCATTTCATTTGTACAATTATACACTATCATGGAATAAAAGCATATTTGCAAATGACGTAATTTCCCGCTTTGTACCAACTGGGTCACAAGCCTTGACAGAGGCATTATCATGCAGACAGGAGAGGTACCCAGTCGGCTGTAGGGCAGAGATGCAGCTTTCAGAGGACCTAATCCACTTTATTTATTTCTAGATTTCCTTTCTGCTTATCCAACTACTACACAGCTTACCAACAGACATTTTACAAGTGCTCATTGGAAGGGTTTAACATAGCTCTTCTAGAGATAAAAGAAGAAGAATGAGCTACTGTACTCTCTACTTTCTGAGAGTCTCCATCAACTTGTATCAGAGATATACAGCGTACGCAGTAGGGATGGCCTCCGCTTCGACTTTTTATAATCATACAGTTTGTAAACTCGTAACAGTTGTTTAACGTAACTGTTTCACCGGGAGCGCTCTTTCATAAATCCAGCTCTCTGGGCCGCTCTGTTACAGCTTAATAAATGAAGCTGCAAGTACATGCAAGCATGACATTTTTACTTGTACACCTGACAGCAGACTCCAGTCTCCACCCAGAGTGACCCCAACGTGGCGTAAAATGTTGTCTGGTCACTTTCAAGTACTTAATGATAAGTGAATGGGGTAATGGCAAGTTTCCAGCAGCAGGGCCGGGTCAAAGCCAGGTCCATCATATAAATCAAGGGAGAAATTCCACCCTCTCTTGCCCCCCCCCAGCCAATACATATGCAGCTGTGCACATGTGAGAGGAAGAAAAAAAAAGGAAGCTGCTGCTTTATTACATCGTACCTTTACTGCACCTTTGAGAATGACCCCACTGTGATTATCGGTCAAATGTAATAAATAATTAATAAAATATAACATTATTTAATCTATTATAACTTTTAGACAACAATATTACCCTCCCCTCCAATATAATCCAAAGGAGTCTATATCACACCAACAGGCTTCCACCTTTAATAGCATATTGAACCTGTCAGGCTTAGGCACAAAAGCTCCTCGGTTACACTTTGCAAGAGATCACGGTTTGGGCTAAATGAAGAATGTCCTGCAGGTTCAAGGACCCTCATCATCACGGTTACAATAATAAACACACTGCTGAGGTTGTAGACTGGTCACAGTTAAAAGAAACAACAATGACTGAAACAGTGGTCCTCTATGTCAAATCCCCGTGTTTTGTCGACTCCTCCATCCACCCCAAAGTAGACTAACTCCTAACATGGACTTAATCATAATTACATTACAGCTGCTGGTGTAATATGGTGTGCTGTGTGGACTGTATTAAGCCGCTTGCACAAGGAGACAGTCTCTTTGTAGAATATCTCCAAGAAGAAAAAGCTTAAACCACATGTTAGCCTGACAGCCACTGAATCAAACGTGGTGTGATCTGAGGACTCATAAATCCTGTTACAGGTGCTGTATGTGTTTACTGTATATTTGTATGTCGTATGACGAACCTTTCCAGATACGCAGGATAACGTGCTTAACTTATATGATTTGAGACAAGCAGACCACGGTGTGTCTGAGACAATATACGACATAACGAGCCTCATTTTATGGTAAATAATGGTCAAGAAACCAGTGTTACTTCTCTCTATGACTTGTAAGAGGTTTGATCACTCAAACTCCAAAAGGCCTCTGCTCTGTCACACGCAGATCTTCATGTAACCACTTCAGCGTGAGTCCTTGCTCTTTGGAAAAAGTTCAAATTGACGCGGAGATACAAAAGATATCCGCCACAGCTCAGTGTGAGCAGACAGCAAACATCAGTCACAGTTGCATCAAAGCTCAGCCCTGTTTCCACCGGACCATAATATCATGGTCAGTGCAGTTGATCCCCTGGTGGAGGCAAAACAATGGTATGGCATCATGTATAACATAACAGTAGGTGCGTTTCCATTACCCCTTGAAATGCGCAAAACCTAAGTATCGAAATTAAAAACTGGTAATGGAAACACCTACATTTCGAAAAAACTCTCAAATATCGCAAAAAAGTTTTTGCGCTCTCATGAGGTGGTTTTTGAGACGTATCGATACAAACGTGTATCGCAAAAGTGTAATGGAAACACTTTTTTCGCTTTTCTACACGTCACCGGCGTCAGCGGAGTTGTGTGTGTCCACGCTGTGTTGGTTTATGTAACTTGAGGGGACAAATGAACCACATGTTTATTGTAATGCATTGCTGACCTGGGCATTGTTTCTCAATAAATTAGAAAAACCTTTCCTCTCATTCCCCTTTTCCGTGCATGGTTGAAGGAGACTGGCTCGTATCCACGCTCCCACTCCCTCCTGCGCCGACATGTCACCTTAAGTCACATAAACCAGTACGGGTGTGTGGACACAACCACCTATATTGTTGTCAGCGCCTCATCACCGCTGGTGTTTAAAAGGCTCCGTTCTTTCTGCAGTAAAGCGCACATCCGCCGTGTTGGTAAACAAATAGTCCCTCTCTATATCAACGGAGGCAACCGTGCTTGATCAGCTTGGGTTGGAGGTGGTGTGAGTGCGGGCCAGCGGGGGACAGAGGAGGGGGCATTAGAGCTTCAGCACGGTGCGGAACAACTGGCCCGTGTGAGTGCGTCCTTATTTGTGGCCGCTGCAGCGCCACACGGGCTTTGCCTTTCAGTAATCAAGCGCTGTTTTTGTCTTTGTTAAAAACAATAACAGCAACAGCTGTCGGCAGCTGAGATCGCTGTGCCGTCACCATAGAAACGCAAGACGCATTACGGCTCATTCGCAAAATACCTTTCAATGGAAACACCCGCAAATAGCAATTGCACTTTTTCGAAGTTTCAGAAATATCGCTTTTATTTTGCGAAAATCTGTAATGGAAACGCAGCTACTGTAAATGGGGCATACTGTAAGTCCAGAGAGCCACAGGGTTGGAGACACCAGTTTCAAATGCCATGTTTCACATGGAGTTTGTACGTAATTGATTCTTCTTCTATTTTTTTTTTTATAGATGTATTAAATTAAAGTTAGTTTATATATTTTTAATGCTTTTTGCATAGAGTCTTGTAATGTAACACATTTTTCCTATGTGCCACATCATGTGGCAGTTTTTGTGCCAATCAATTTAAATCACAAATTAGGAGAAGATTGTATTTATTAAAAAAAAACATTGTTAGTGCAACACATCTTTTCTTTCTAAACATGGAGTTATCAGTAGTGAGTTGTTGTGCTCTTTCTAGTGTCTTTTTCTTTCAGGGAACAACCATAGTGGTGAAGATGTCAAAGTAAAAGCTACAGTATGTTTTCTTTAACTACTTCAAAATAATGTACATAACAGATGGAATAACTTCATAAGAAAATCTGTGTTGTCAAATATTATTCAGCAGCATTTTTCTTTCTTTTTTTGGCACTAAACTTTCTAAACCTGATGCAGAAATCTCATCTAAAGTGCTCTCTAGTAAGCTCCTAATCCAGAGTTGATTCTGGGATAAATATGTACATTGCTGATTGGCTTAGCACAAGTCAGGTGCAAAGTCCAGAGTCACACCACCTTGGAAGTTTTGATGCAATATTACACAAACAAGCCGTACAGAAACTTCGCATCACTGTCCACACCTTCTTATCTGTGCTCCCTCATAGGTGCTGTATCTTAACCATGCTGTAAGACTTCAATAAATGAGCATTAACACGCTTCAAGGTCCTTGATTTCTCTTCAGGAATTACTGTGTGGCAACCAGGAGGAGAAGCTGGAGATTTGTCCGCTTCAGTCTAAAGTAAATAGGATAGGCGGCGGAGGCAATCACATAACCAGCACATGCTCTGCTATCAAGAAAACACAGCAGTCTAGATTAAGATTTTTGTCATAACCAGAATCTCATTGGCTGTTTTAATTTAATCGGCAAGCAGATAAACTCTTTAACCTTCTGATGGCCTAGGAACGATAAGTTCAGGTTCAAGTTCAATCACGGCGTATTGAGCATGTCACCACTTTGGTGAAAAAGTAGCCGATGGAAACAATAAACCCCCCCCCTCTCAGTAAATGAGCCGTGAGTATTGACGTTTGCACAGAGAGTAAAGGCAGCGTGACGCCATTCAGACAGATTTAGTGAATGAAGAGAGGACAGAGCTGTGGACCTGATGCAGATTCACTGACCCAGGAGCAGCGGCTTTAGTGACTGATATTCACCCTTTGTAAATCTTTTTCTCCCTCTTCTGCTTCCACCACTCATTCAGTAGGCAGTGACAAAGTGACAGTCATTATGATGGCCTACTTTCTTTTTTTTTGCATTTTCCTCATTTTACCTTGAAGACCAGTTGTTTATAACTTACTTAACTAACGAGTATATATCCATTCAGGGAAAATAAGGGATGTACTATAATAAATAAATCAAATAGACTGAAAATCTTAAAGTAAAATTAAAAAGGCCTAAAAAATGAAGCTTCAGTTCCTTCTCTTTTGTACATTTAACATCTTAACAGATTGTCTTAACTCTTCTTCCGCCCTTTGTTTGCTCTTTTTATTCTCCTGATGTTGTTTACCATCTCATATCTCCTCTGTGAGTGTACTGACTAAGTAACATCACATGACCAGTCCTGTAAAGGCTAGAAAAATAGAAATAGTTCAACAGAATCCTCAATAATTTATAGTTCATACATCCTGGTCAGTGCAGGATGGCGTCTTGACTCTGGATCGGGACCATAGTCTGCATGTATGGCTGCGTCATGCTTTGTTCTAAATGTTAACATTAATATTTTTAATAATGGGCCAGGTTAGAGGTGCAGTTTACATCATTAGTTCTGAGAGCAAAACTGTTTCTGAGCTGAATCGATTGGATCGAATCAAATGTGAATCAGAATTGAATTGATTTGGAAAATCAGTGGCGAGTCATTTTGTGTTCAGTGATCAATCGGTGAAACCCTGATGATTATAACTGCTTTTTGTATTTCCTTTATTTTTCTCTTTAATAACTTTAATTAAAAACTGTTGTATTTGGCAACGAAAAGGCTTCAAGCGACGGTCAGATGTTCCCCAGAAAGACTTGCAGCAGAGTTATTTCACAAGCAGCCATAACTGTATGATCTGTAACTTTCTTTTCTTCCTCTCTGCCACTTCACAGTCAGGAAGAGAAGCGGGTCAACTTGTCATCTTTGCGCGGCCGTGCAGCCAGACGCCGTGGTCTAATCTATGAGCGTCAGTCTTAACCTCATTATTAATATAAAAAAGCCGGCTACTTTTCAGAGCCTTTGTTGCAGTGGAATATGTTTTACAGAGATACAGGGGAGAGGGTGGGGAGGGGGAGGTGGGGGGGCAATTTCCTGCAGGGGTCGAGCATTAATGTATGAACTGCTCCTTTGGGACACTGGGGCTCACAGTGGAGGTTGTCAACTTTTCCTCAGGCCCATTTTATGTGTTTCCACTTAACTTTAATTCCCTGTAAATAACATAAAATCATATTATGTTTATTGATATTGTTTGGTGTAGGCTTATGTGTCCTTAATTGTTTGTCTGTATATTTATATGTGAGTCTGTGTTTTGGTCCCATCCTGGCTGTGGCTGTGGGCCCGGCTGTTTATAGAGACCATTATTTACTGGTCGACTTAGAAATAGAAACACACTGGACTTTTAGTCAGAGCCTGCAGCGGTTTCTGAGGGCAGATTTTAATCTTTGTGTTACACCACAAAAGGGAAGAGCAAAGGAACTAAAAACTATCGTTGTAGCCTAAAAACATAAATCACGATTGATAGCAACTGGCCGGACTTTCAGGTTTAAGTTGCCAACTCAAGCTTTTAGATAAAACACAGTAGGTGAGTTATCTGACTTTCTAAGACCCTGCGCACTAATGTTATTTGTATTTTTTTGCCCTTCAGCTTGCTCAGTAAGCTACTGTAATGTGTACTGTATAAACAGTGTTACCAGATGTTCAACATAAAAGCACAGGATTATTTACAGGCCTCAGAGCATTGTATTTCAGTCAGACAATCATGCGTTTTGAAATGTGACCACAAATCAGCCTGTCACTCGTGTGAAGTGCGCATCTGAACGTGTGCCTCTGTTGGCCGTGGTACTCAGCTTGGCCCTGATTACTGAGACAGAGTAGTTAATACCTGGGCTGCAGTTGTCCCTGCAGTAAATAATGTTTCCACTCAAACTACAATGACAAAGAGTCACTGTTGACCTCATTAAGAAAGTTTCTGAAGAGGTTCGCTCAATTTATTTATTTGTTTAACAGGGACAGTGCACGGCTCTCAGCTGTACCAGAATTAGCTACTAGCTAAATTTCATCTGTAGTCTCTGGGCAGGAACAAATAACATGAGTCTAACACAGACAAGCACATACAAATATAAAAACATCACACAAGCAGTCTTTCAAACAACAATAACAAAGTTTCACACTCTTAAAACACAATACAACATAACACAACAGCAAGAATGAAATCACAATGTTAAGACACAACAAGACAATGTTAAGATACAACAAGAGTGCAAGATAGTGAGCTAATGAAATTCGGCTGTTTAGTGGATAATGAATGAAAATCCGAGCTCTGTGCAGCTCTGGCTGTGATTTTACTTGAATGCAAAACCCGTATTGCTTTTAGTAATATGTAGACACACGTTGTAAAATCTCGATAATGGTCAACAAATTTGAAGGTAATTTGCGGCTTATGGACGAGTGCAGAGAAAGCACAGGGGACTTAGGAAAGCTAACAGTCAACAGCGTGCCACAGAGCGGAGGAGATCCTTCAGAGGACAGGGAGGAAACCAGCCGAAGGGAGGAGAAAGGCATGACCTCTCTCGGCCACACCACCTTAGCCAAAGGATTAACCAAACAGCGGCCACTGACAAACACTCAGGAAATCAGAACCACATGCTCGAAAGGGAGGTGTACCGAGATGCTTATTTGTTTTTGCTAAATTAATGGGGGCTAATTGATAATGTCATTACATCACGGGAGGGGGCACGGTGGAAGGGCAGGGGTAAAAATCAAGGAATGCTGCCCATCAATCCTCTTTGAATACCACAGATGCTGGACTCTGGTCTGGCCAGAAGATTAAGATCTGCTCAGTTAACCAGGAGCAGACCTGGGGCTAACCCACCGCTGCAGGATATAACACAGCACGTCTCTCACAGCCTCACTTCAAGTGGTAATCACATCATTTAACCTCCAAATGAGCTGACTGATAAAAGCAACTATTACACCAGTACTCATTTTTGAACATTTGCTCATTAATAAGTAACTTTATATGTTTTAATAATAGTGATATCTAATGTCATCAGGGTATACAAATCCAAAATGGCACCATGTGGTT
Source organism: Trachurus japonicus (assembly GCF_045865225.1). Taxonomy (NCBI): domain Eukaryota; kingdom Metazoa; phylum Chordata; class Actinopteri; order Carangiformes; family Carangidae; genus Trachurus; species Trachurus japonicus. The sequence goes on from NC_140921.1 coordinate 21,793,273, forward strand.
TCTGTTTCAATGACCCACTGCCCTGGATCAAGCAGAACTAATGATGGCTGTGACCTGCTCGGTGCTTCATTTACTCCGAGATCAGGACTTTGGATCAAGAATGTGACAAATCTCTGCTTTACTAATAAAGTGAAATTGGACGTAATCTAATTTAGCGTCTTAGAAACTCTAGATATGGAAATACTGGAACAGAAACAGACAGAAACAATTTACTATGTTAAAAAGGAAAACCACAATCACGCTACATTTACTATCATGTTACGTAACAGCGGATCGGAACAATATTTAGCAATGGAAACATACAGAAACTTCAGTCGGCGTCGAATGTCAAACATCATCGAGGTTTACAGCACTCCAGAAAACAGTTAATGACAAGCTAAGTCTGTTATTTACTGATAAAAGGAGGAACAACATTAACTGAGATCATTTCAAATCTGCAAAGCTCACAATTAAAGAAAACACACGGTCGATAAATCAGCAGCGGACCGGACAGAAGGCCTGTATCTGCTTACAATCAACACCACTTTGTGCAGTTCAGAGCTGCAGAGCAAGTGCAGCTGTGGGAGAGAGGATGGTGGCTCATGTGCTGCACTAGTGATTTAGGAGACAGCGAGGGGGTTTAGAGAAGGAAAACAAGTTCATTACACTTCCATACTTGCATATCACTCCCCAAAGACCCGTCAATGAAGACAGTGGAGAAATGAGCGGGCCTCATCCTCTCCTCTCTCCTCCAAAAAAAAAAAAAAAGTCATTAGAAGAAGCCCTAGGGTGAACATGTCATTTACAATTCTTACCCCGAGACCCTTGACCTCAAACTCTCGGGGGTCACTACTTCATTTCAAACAGTTTGTGTTGCTCTTGTGCTCGCCGAGCACCAAGTTTCATGCTTTCTCCCAAATAGCATAAGCCGGTTTGGTGCGTGTATCTGTGTAGGTTGCAGGGGTGGTGTGATGGCAAATGATTACAAATGTCTCCGTTCTAGCATAATTGGATCAAGCTGACTCAGAGCTTATTGAACAAGATCTCGGTTGTTTCGAAGCAGATGGATTAACAATTAAATTTGTTTGATAATTCCGTGGAATACACCTTGAACAGAAAATAAGACGCATTAACTTGAATAAATTAGGTTCTTCCCACAGGGAATATCATTAGCGGGGAATTCCTCCTCATAGCCTCCCAAAAGACTTTGTCTTACTCTCCATCTTTTAAATGGAGGAAAAAAAACGTCTACAGCGTGTCTCATCTCTTTCATGCTGCCTTCCATCTCATAGTTTGTATTTGCATAGCGCTAATCTGTTTTACAGTAAAAGCTCCGGAGCCATAACCTCTTGTTTGCAGGAACTACATCCTAATAAAATATCACAAAAGGCCACTGAAATAGCTTTCACAGCTATAATTAAATCTATTTTTTTCAGTATGCTGTTTTGAATTTAAAGGGTAGGTGGATACCACTCGCTGATGATATCTTCTTAAATTTTAATAATAATGTACTTAAAGCAGAAAACACAAATTTTTTGGAAATGTGTGGGCATTAAATCTGGCTGGAAATATCAAGCTTCTCTTTTGGGGGAAAAAAAATCTGTTTTTTTTTCTAATGAAAGGAAGAAGAAGAACCTGAACAAAGGTCATGGAAATGAAAGACTGAGCGATGTTTTGATTAAATTGTTAATCTGCGATGAATAATAGGCACTAGTGATATGTAGCGCAACAAGATGTGAGCGTAGTTGGCAAACTGCGGAAAAACTCCACATATTATTCTGAGAAATGAAAAGAAACAATATTATTCATGTAATATTACATAATGTCAAATGTTAAATAACTTATTTAGTTTTTTTTAACTACATTTGCATCTCAGTTTTGTTGTGACGACAGAGCCCGTATGTCAGAGTGATCCTGCGCTGTCAGATCGCCGTTCAGCCAAATCACTTATCAGCCGAAAGATTCTTTTATCAGTGGAGAAAATGGTTCGCAGTCAAAGAGTAGTCAGACCTACTGAGAGGAATATCAGCGCCAAGGTTAAGGCTTGATGTGTTTATGAGGAGTGAGGTTATTAGAAATATGTGCTGTACCTGTGTACGAGCAATACGTTTCACATTAAAATCAACTGGCAAGCCATTAAACTGGTGCAGAGCCTCCCAACTTTGACTTGGCCTGTGACTCACCAACTGCAGAAAGATAAGCCCCCTCGCTCAATAGAGCCAAGCCTGCAGTTAGCATATTAGCTTGACAGAGGAAAATAATTTGTCAAAACCTTATTTTAAAGCACTATGAATGTCATCCTGTGTTGCCGCTCTTAATTGAAATGTAGTTGGCCAAGCAAGGAAATATATGGGCACACATGGATGGTGTCGGCAGGAAGTTTTATGGTGATGGTAACCGCACCTGGTTGATATTAGCATCCTCCTTACTGTATACTTTAAATTCCTCGTGTCAGTTTTAGTTTGATTTATCCAGCCGAGGTTGGAAGCAGATAAGAAATTCAGCTTTGTGTTTTAGCAAATCAGAGATATTCCGATAACTGACGTGATAAATATGTAAAAGGTTTTTTTTACAGATTATTTAGGTGCTAGGTCGTTCCTGAGATAACTGCTGCGAGCGCTGCAACAACACTGTGATCATGACTAATGGCCAGCCTCCCGAGGTTTGTCATCAGCGAATCATTCAGGCCGAGGGACTAAGCCATTTCATGTGGCTAAGATCTTCAGAGAACTTTATTCACAGAGCCTGGTTGGAAGTGTAGCAGCTGCAGTGGTGGAAATAATTTACATTACATGTGTGTGTGTGCTTATCTTTAGTGGATTTCCCATCATATCATTCCAATGGCTCCGTTAACCCACCTTTGAATATCTGAATGTAAAGATTGAAATAGTTTTTTCTCCGTAAAGCTACTTTGCAGACACTTTGGCTTGGGACGCCTTAAAGAACAGAGCGAAGACGCAACAGTGACACAAACCTGTGCAGATCCACACACACCATTACTTATCATAATCTATGTTCTTTTCAAAAACTACGGCTGGAAATGAGTTTGCCCTTCCCCCCCTTTGTGAACCTTGCTGCAACCCCGAGCTCCTGAACCCACTTGTACATTTTAGGCCTCGATAATAAACCAACATCTGCAGAACTTACAAGTGCTTCGGCAGAGTTAATTGAGTAAATTGAAGCAAGCTGCAGAGCAGTGCTGATCTATGATCCCCTGTTGAGGGCCCAGAAGGGAGACAACAGATTTACTGCATGGACAGTGGGCGGCCTTTTGTTCAGGCCCTGGTTCATGGGAAGTTTGAGGTCAGTCGGGATTAAAATATCTTAGGGAACAAATGGAGTAATTTGAGTGCAATATAAGGAGCACTCTGCCAGTTTTTACCAAGGATCCAGGTGTGATTTATTTGATTTTAAGCCCTGTGTCCATTTAAAAAAAAAATCTTTTTCCTTTTTTTTACCCATTCCTTATTATTTTGGATTTATAGATCACATGAATATTGGCCCTTTTTAACCAGCCCTTTAGTTCTGGTTGACATAACCAAGAGAGAAACAGTCATGCAGAAAAACATAAACAAATTCCAAAGGGGAAATATCTCTCTTAGGGGCAATAACGTTTGGCCTCCTTAAAGTGGTCTTTAAGAGACTCTGACATACTTTTTAGATTATTTAAAAACCACAGATGCAGACTGGAGATGCTGTGTTGACTTTTTTATATTCTGTGCTTTCTTTTCTTCTTTCCTTTCACACATATGCCTGTCAGAAACCATGTAGACACATAAATTCATGCCTTTGTGCCTCAGTTCTGATGGTCAGGAGGAGAGGAAGCGTTGCTAGCGAGTTAGCCGAAGTGCCCACAAAAATACCCAAATGAACCAGGAGCTATGGAAATGAGGAAAGGTGATATGTTAAGTAAGCATGCATATCAGATTCATTTGGAAGTGGGCATAACAATTTTAGTTACCAGGGTCAAGAGTTTGATCCTGGTTTTTCTCCCGAAGGAAAGAGCCAGGTGGCTGAGGTGCTTCTTTCATACTGTGATTGTGTTAAATTGAGCATTAAAGAGAACCACTCAAGGGTCCTGGTAAAATGTGGGCGAGGAGATGTGACTGACATTGATAGCACCGTGAGGACTGGGTGCACTGACAGTCAGCGATGTGGACAGAAGGCCTGTAACTTCCCCTGTATGTTTATTTTGTCTCATAAGGTTTTATTGATGTGTGGGTTTTAATGAACCAGTTGCTATTTTTACTCCCCTGGCTTTTCCACAGACATTTATTGGCCAGAAAAGTTGTCAACAATGAAAAGTGTTTTAAATGGAGGATAATTTAACATTGGGCTTTGAACCTAAACCAGTTAGGACATTTCACATTTAGGGTAATTGTCGCTGCTCGTAGCCTACTTCTATCTATCTATCCCTTTAGCCCTGTTGGTTGGAACAGCTCACAGAGTTTGCAGAGTGGGAGGCATCCATGTGACTTGGAAGAAGACAAAGGCGAGAGGATTTAAACGTGGATTTGAGTCTCGAACAATGGAGTGATGGAGCAAATATGCCTTGATGGCCCACAAGGACTCTACCGGGTAACAAAGAGCCGCTACTGATTTCACTATAGCCCATATTTTCTTTGACGTTGAAACCTCCAAAAACAAGTGACTCAGCCACTCGCTGTAGAGAAAAACTGTTTGTTTGTTTTTCTTTTGAGTTGATATTTTTTCCTTTTCCTCGTCCTGTTTTCTGTGATCATTAATAAACCTGAAACACAGCATGTTCTTCAACTAGTCACAAGAGGTCTGGAGGCGTGGCCCCGGTAAAACCAGCGCTTTAGGATAATTTTCATTCACCTCTTTAACTGATGACCACAGCTCTCCACCCAGAGATCCCAAATCAGCACCGCCTTTCATTTTTTATGACATTTTCCTCCATAACCAACATGGACAAGTAGATCCATGCTGCTTGACTTTATCTCTCAAGGGAAAGCTGTTGAGGATTCATTTTTTTCCTGGTGGCACTTATCAACATTAGGTGTTGACATGGAAAAACATGGAAATCACTGCAGCTTGGGCAGTGTTTGTGACAGAGTGCTGCTCCTGAGCTGAGCTCCTCTGTGGAAGTGCATGTTTTTAAATTTTTTACCTTATATACTTGACAGTGTTTTGCTCCTGTGTGTGCCTGCCATTCTTACTTAGATTCTGCAGCCATCGTAGATGCTTTTAGTGTTGGTGGTTTTACACATGGCATGAGTTTGCCATACACTTGGGCCTATATTTAATCACATTGATTGAATATTTCAATATTTCCTGCTATATGCAATATTTTTCATTTGTTTTTATGTAGTTTTTTTATTCTCTTGCCCTCACTGCTTTATTTACTGCACATTCTTTTCTTTTCTTTTTTTTTTTAATTTTTTGGCGTTTTTGCCTTTATATGATAGCACACAGTGAGATAGACAGGAAAGGGGGAGGCAGAGAGAGGGGGAATAACATGCAGGAAAGGTCAGCCTGACGCGGGATTCGAACCAGGGACGCCTGCATTGAGGACTGTAGCCTCTACATGGGGCGGCCGCCTTAACCACTGCGGCACGCACCGCCCCATTTACTGCACATTCTGCCCGGGCATGTGATATAAAATGATATAATAAACATTGGAACTGCTGTTTAGTGACTGCAATGCTTATATCTGACACATCATATTAAAGCAGAAGTAAGTGATATATTTGTGTTAATATAAGTCTTAAATAGTTATATCTTCCGACAGCAATCACTTACATAGAGTGTTTGGACTGAAACACGGGTCTCTCAGTCCCTCTGCTCTGCTCTGAGCCGAGGAGAAAACATTTATCGTATCCTACAGTTTTTATCCAATGAGGAGAGAGAACGGCATGCAGGGCTGTGTGTGCAGCCAAGGGATGCGTCTGAATGTGGTGACGTAGGGACGAGGACTGTTATGGTGCGTTTAAGGCAACTCGTAACTCGTGTTTTTCCGACCTGTGAAGTCTTACCAGTTCGATCTGGTACGAGTTCACGGGTCGGAAGTTACGAGTGGCCGTTATAGTGACTTTCACAGGTAAAACAGGTCGGAAAAACACGAGTGGGTTGCCTGAAACGCTACAAAGTCGTAAGTTGTGACTTGAAGCTGTAATTTACGGTTTCAAAAGCCTGCCTGGAACGCAGCATTAGCCAAAACGACCGGATCGCTTACTTCTGCTTTAAATGATATATTTATCATCAAAAATCGCAACATATTGTTGTATAAAAACTCCCCTCTCCATCACAACTTTGGGCTGGACAGTTTCTAAATATTACAAAGTTTGCATCATGGCAACAGTAGATGACCTGGAGATTTTCATCATGTTATATGGAAGGAATCTGTCTCTGGCAGATTATTGGGGCTTCTGTATTTTTGTACTTGTGCATGTCCTGGAGAAATCTGCTCCTCTGGACTCTTTACTCCATTACCAGAGCTGTCAGGGCATCACAGGCGGAGAGCACTGATTGGCCATGATTGTTTCCAGCCTCTGACACACCCACTGATAAAGTATGATAATGTATTCTCTCTAATGCCTCACTGTTTCCATGTGCACTCTGGATCCACTGTACACTTTTAGCACTATGCTATGCACCTTTCTGCACCTTAATGCACCAAACTAGCACTGTGTGTATGTGATATGACTCTAAGCCATATCAATCACCTGACTTAAAGAGTATGTAATATTTATATTCACATTTACAATTATTTGTTCTCCGTTTTACTCACAGTGAACATACAAACACTGTAGATACACTACACCAAGAAACAAATCTCCATGTAAAATAACAGTTTTTGGTGAACTGCTGTGTGCAGACCTGCATCTGTTACCCCAGCTGTCTGCAACAGGAACATCCTCTCCCAGTCTGCTGTTGTTATTGCACACAGCCACATGGATCGCAACGTACAAATAGCCTGAGCTCGCCGGGGCAAATTGCCATGTGGCATTTCCTCACTGCATTCTCCAGCGAGGCTTCTTCCAGTTCCCGACTGTGTGTCTTTAATGTGTTTGATAATGTGCATTAAAAGTTCCCAGGTCCAGGTGAGCGCTCGCAGGTGAGGACAGTTTAGTGCGTGGGACTGCCAGGGATTCATCTGCCTCCGCTGTGCAGCATTTCATCGCATCGGTGTTTATTCAGTGTGTGTTTGGCTGTTGCCGCTGAGCTGCCATGTGATTGGCCCAAATCATCCAAACCAGGCATTTCACTTGTAGTGGTTCTGATTAAAGGATAATGTAAAACATAAACAGCTCTTTCATTTGTCAGAAATATTTTCTTGTATCTCCCACCAAGCTCACAAAACTGAAAAAGCCAAGACATGATAATCAAATTAAAGTTGTGAGAGAATTAGAAAGTGCTTCTACACTTCCCTTTTGACGCATAGGCTACACACACGCACACACACACACACACACACACACACACACACACACAGCTCCATCTGTCTAATAAGGACATTCACAAGTAAAAATTAAAGCATATGCTATTATCAGTGAAGATGATTAAACATTTAGGCCAAATCTGGCTCCATTCCCGACTCGAATTTACAACCAGATCTTTTTCATGTTCCTTGTTAAAGCACACAAGTCTCATTATCTTGCCCGAAATACAAAGGCTGCATTCCCTCTGCCAATAAATTTCCTCATGATTGGACGCAAAAGATAATTAGCCGTGTTGTATCAATGGGCTGCCAGCCACACCATCTCTCGAAACCTTTCACGCCCAGACGTGGCCAACAATTGGCTTCGTGCCTCCCTCATTCACATACAGTCGAGTCAGTGAGCAACTGCATGAGGGTTTCACAATGGGAAGGGGAGGGAGTGACACACACAGAGCAAAACAGGACGAGAGAGAGAGAGGGAGGGAGGGAGGAAAGGTGGGAGGGGGGGAAAAGGGAGGGAGAGAGAAATAGCGGGCCAAACTCGTTTTCCGCTTGATGGGTTAGCTGCAGAGAATGCGCCTTTACTAGGTAAATGATTAAGGGGGGTGGGAGGGGGACCTACGCTGCTCTGCTATTATGTGCTTCAAAGGTCTCCAAAGGCAGGTTAAATGAAAAGCAAATGTGTTGCCCTGCTGCTCAAATACCTCAAATGTTTTAGCAGGTGCAAGCAATGAAGAGGTGGGCAGTGACAAGCAATGTGCTGCACCTTGCTTGGGAAACGCGGATCCTCCTGTTTGAGGAGACGGATAGTGTCCGAGCAGTGAAGGGTGAGACGGGGTGAGACGGGGGTCCAGTGTCTGTTAGCGCGAGGGAGGTCGAGCTCTGTTCAGCGTTCTCACCACTCTGAGCTTCATCCCACAGGTGAAAAAGGCAATTGGGTGCAGGTGACGTAGCTGAGGCGCTGGCCTCTTGGTGCACTTTTGCTTATTTATTGTTCGGGGGGGGGAAATAACAGCAGGGGGCCGCGCATACTTCAAGTCTGTTAAAAAGCATGAGTACCTTTTATTTACCTTCACGTGCACATACAGTACTGTTGTACAGTGAACAAGATAACATAACACCTTTTAAGGCAGAGCTGGTGTTAATTGATGTGGAGTGGTGTGAGATAGTTATGTAGGTGTATTATGAGGTTGTGGCAATCATGGACATGCCCTTAGCCCTTAGCTTATACAGTGGCATGCAAAAGTTTGGGCAAAATTTCTGTTAATGTGAACAGTTCAGCAAGTGGATGATGAAGCAATCTCCTAAAGGCATGAAGTTAAACATGAAACACTCTTCTGCAATATTTTAAACAACATCAGTGTATTATTTTTGTTTTCTACAATTTAAGAGTGAAAAAGGGAATCAAAGCAGCCACCTGCAAAGGAATGGGAAACCCAGGAGACGTGAGCTCTTATAACTTTGACCAATGTATATATGTATATGTATATATTGTTTAAATGTCAAGTGAATGTGTCATCTTTATGCCTTTTGGAGATCTTCCACTTGCCTAACTGTTCACATTAACAGAATTTTTGACCAGGGGTGCTCAAACTTTGCATGCTACTGTACATCAATCAATCAATCAATCAATCAATCTTTATTTGTAGAGCAAAATAGAAAGAAAAAAGCAGCGGCAAAAAAAAGGACATTTATGCACACATCCACACACAAAAATTAAAACACTGAGGAATTAAAATCAACATCTTACACTCAACAATTTGCAGTGGAGAAAATCTGAGACATGAGGCTATGGCAGCGTGATTTAAATTTTGTATTAATTTAATACCACACATAAGTGCATTTGTGCATTACCTACTGACATAGTTCCATAGTAGACATGAGCAGCAGCACAGAGGCTGAGTGATGTGCTGCTGTGGACATGGCAGCCACAAGAGCATATTTGGTTTGAAATGATCAATTAAAGCTTGCACTATATTTTGATTATCACAGCTTTATCTTGTAATTTAATTGCTCCTTCCTTTGGAATACGCACACACAGGCTAACCTACGCTTAAAGGGATAGTTCAACATTTTGGCAAATTGGCCCATTGCCATAGACTTAGGAGTAGGTTTGTTACCTTTAATTGTAGGTGCAAGCTATTTTTAGAACGGCGGAGCAGAGCCGCGAGCTGCTCAGAGCTACACTACAGAGGCTAATGGGATTTCTTGGTTTCCCTCATCAAACACATCAAATACACAATCCAACAACTCCAAAACGCTCTGGTGGATAAGTTGTGACCTGCACATTCACCACGCTATGAGATAATAACAGAACGTGACGAGACAAAGTTGTCTTTGACATAAATGCAGAGACTGCTTGCTGAAAAGCTGCCCTCGATGGGAACGCACATCAGCGGTTTTGCATGAATTTACCTCTAAAACAATTCCGTCTCGTAACGTTCTGTTATTATATGGTGAATGTGCAGGTCACCACTTGTCCACAAGAGTGTTTTGGAGTTGTTGGATTGTGTATTTGATGAGTTTGATGAGGGAAACCAAGAAATCCCATGAGCCTCTGCAGCGTAGCTCTGAGCAGCTCACGGCTCTGCTCCGCCGTTCTAAAAATAGGTGCACCGACAATTAAAGGTAACAAACCTACTCCTAAAACTATATAGTGGGGCGGATTAGCTAAACAATCGTTCACTTTGTGATAAAAGCATGAAATTTGGTGGATGTGTTGGTGAATATGTTTCAAACAAATCTGGATATTGGGCCACCTCAAAAGCGCCCCCTAGTGGCCGTGGCAGCCATTTGTTATGCGAATAAATGAATGATTAATATAAACTGCCATTTTTAATAATACCAACTGGTGATGTATTGTATATTGTTGGAAAGCCTGATTAGTCACCTTTACAACGAGGTACAGCTTGTAAGGATCGTGCATTCATGGAATGAGCAACGGGGCTAAACGTGTGGGTAGCGCACCCCAAAAATGTGCATCCCCTGTGGGGCAGATTAGCTCAATAAATCACAAGAATTGTTTATTTTGTGGTAGAAGCACAACATTTGGTGGATGTGTTTGTGGATATGTTTCAAACATTTTTGGTTTTTAAGGACCCTTAAGATGTCTACTTAAGATTTTTGCTTGTTTTCTGGGTCAACTAATGTTCCATGGGGGTTTTTTGCCGGTCATTTTGAATTTATGTCCGCACGAATGGCGAAAACGCCAATTTTCATAACTCCTAAACCAGACATCATACAAAGACAAATGAACACACTTTTTCATATAATTATGACACCAGGAATCAAATGGAAAGGTCACTGAGATGGTAAAACCACTCTTTATCAGATAAAAATGAACTCTCGTGTAGTATTTTAGTATAAATTACTCAAAAAAAAGTTCGGAAATGTTTTTTCAGTCCATAATTTCTCCCTTTTAATAGTTCCGGTTGGTGCTGTCTATTAGACAGATGGAAAGCCTGATTAGTCACCTTTCCAACGAGGTACAACTTGTAAGGGTTGTGCATTCATGGAATGAGCAACACAACTATATGGGTCATTCCATGAAATTTTTGGTAATAATTTATATTAATTATTATAAATATTTACCAATTTATCGGTGTCCCCTGATTTTATGTCAACCCTGTTACCCTAACCAAAAAACCCTTGAAAAACAATGGTACATCCCAGATTTGACATGATTGACAGGAGTTTGCATCATCTCTTACCCAGGATGCTAACAGCTCAGTAGTAGCTTTCTCTCATCTCTTATGTGCCATTTTTTATGTTTTTTCAAGGTTGGACCGGGGGGGACAAGCATATAACGTCAACCCTGTTACCACGTTTTTATATATAAGTCTACACAATTTTCTATTTCTCATAATATAATCGATATCTACAGGTAATTACCTTTCAAAGTGCAGAGTTTGCCCTTTAGCTAGCATTTATTTCAGCTAGCAATGGGCAAATTAGCTTGAAATAGTCAACCCTGTTACCTTTGCAGTGACAATAGAATGTGTGTCCTGTCATCTATTACTCTTGTCAACCCTGTTACCATAACTTCAACCCTGTTGTTGTCATTAATTTGATAAAAATGGTTTTAAAAAATTTAATTTCAACTGTTACCATTATAGACTATATAGACTATATATAGAAAATATTCTCAATAATCTCTAATTAGAAATACTGTATATTGTAAAGTTTATGTCGGTAACAGGGTTGACAAGATTAGGAAAACATTAAAACTATAATAAAATAAATTCCACAGCCTGAGATGACACTACATAATTTCTTGTAATTTTAAACTTTCTTTGATTCCTGGCTACTTAAAACATAGCAATTAAATATAGTTTAAATTTTAACTTTTCAAAGTTGCAAAGTTACCAATTTCATGGAATGACCCATATGTGTTGGAGCGACCAATTTATTTATACTAAAATACTACACGAGAGTTCATTTTTCTCTGATAAAGAGTGGTTTTTACCATCTCAGTGACCTTTCCATTTGATTCCTGGTGTCATAAATTATATGAAAAAGTGTGTTCATTTGTCTTTGTATGATGTTGTCTGGTTTAGGAGTTATGAAAATTGGCGTTTTCGCCATTCTTGCGGACATAAATTCAAAATGACGGCAAAAACCCCCCATGGAACATTAGTTGACCCGGGCAACAAGCAAAAATCTTAAGTAGACATCTTAAGGGTCCTTAAAAACCAAAAAATGTTTGAAACATATCCACAAACACATCCACCAAATGTTGTGCTTCTACCACAAAATAAACAATTCTTGTGATTTATTGAGCTAATCTGCCCCACAGGGGATGCACATTTTTGGGGTGCGCTACCCACACATTTAGCCCCGTTGCTCATTCCATGAATGCACGATCCTTACAAGCTGCACCTCGTTGTAAAGGTGACTAATCAGGCTTTCCAACAATATACAATACATCACCAGTTGGTATTATTAAAAGGGCAGTTTATATTAATCATTCATTTATTCGCATAACAAATGGCTGCCACGGCCACTAGGGGGCGCTTTTGAGGTGGCCCAATATCCAGATTTGTTTGAAACATATTCACCAACACATCCACCAAATTTCATGCTTTTATCACAAAGTGAACGATTGGTGTAAAATATTGAGCTAATCCGCCCCACTAATAGGGATTATGGCAATGGGCGAATTTGCCAAAATGTTGAGCTATCCCTTTAACTCTCTCTGACTTTAACAGCTCATCTGTGTACACCATTAGTGTACTTGTGTGTAGTAATGTATCAGTTCACCGGCTGATAAAATGTAGTTCCAAAAGGAAAGGGCTGTTTGACAGCCAGGTAAAATGGTGGAAATATTCAGAATAAAACAATACCTCAAAATCTGAGAGGGCACAGGTCTGTCTAATACATCAGATTTTCACCCATCACATTAAGGGATATATCATGGATATTATGAATATATCAGGACTGGCTGCTCTAATTTTGTGTTTGTATTGGGGGACTATTTCCAGCGGGGGATTAATACACATTAGGTGCTTCACAATAGCAGGATAGTGTATGTTGGACTGACTCAAGATAAACTACAGTGCCTGTGTTCATCATAATGAAGGAACGTGTCAGCCGGTGCAGCGGTGTGGTGTACCGATGTGTTTGTGCACAACAATGGAGCTGGATGGCACCGAGGAGTATCAGGCTTTGGCTTCACAGACAATACCTGTTTGTAGCATCTATTCATTGTCGCTTTTGGTGCTTTCATGGGATTTGTTGACAAAAATAAAAATATAGAATTTCATATCACCACTCATCCTTTCACATGGATAAGCGTTTAATGCACAGGTTCTATTGACGAGCAAGCTACAGCCTGCTGTATTGATCACCAATAGCTAGACTGAGACAGCGTTGCTGTTGTTGTTAAGCTTAATGTGAGTCGATGAAGTAGCCAACTGTGATTAGTTAAATCAAGCATCATCAGTAAAGCATATTTAACAGAACTTAATGAGACTTCAAGAAAATGGATTGCGGTATAAACGTATATCTAATGATCTGTAATAAACAACAGTGTTCGACAGATGAATGGCTAAGACCACATGTTCTCATACTGAGACTGTAATGGCGCTGACATAATCAGTGTGGTGTTTACATGCCGTGGGTCCTGTTGTACTGTCTTTATTGTCTTAATGACAATGTAATCTTGATTCTTGTGCGCATGTAAATGAAGTCCCTGTTGTGGCTGCTTCAAATGAATCCGCTCGCTCTCGGTTCACCTGTTCCGTATCAGCAGCGTCCATTACATAATCACGGCGCAGTGATTACAGGTCTCCTACCGGCAGAGCAATTACCCCCGGCTTGGTCATTATCACCTCATAACATCATGTGCTCTCTACATATCAGCACAGACAACATAGCTGCATATTACTCAGTGTTAGGGTCACAAAATGCATCTGGCGCACTAATGCAGTGTAATTTGTTCATTATAATAGGTGTGAAAGTAATAGGTGTAAACACCGATAAACGCATTCGTGATACCTATTATTCTCACGTGTGTTTGGGTGCAGACTTTTAGGAGAGACCGCATGAAACACACCAAGTTCGTGCAGATAAAATGTTATTTGAAAGGATAAGAAAGGTTTTTGACGTAGCTCAACAGTAAACTACATGGTAATGAGATAACAATATTCCCTCTGTAGCTTCATGTCTCATTAGTGAAGACATTTGAATCAGTATTTGCTCTTAATACATCATGTAAAGAATACAGCAATGTGTCAAATTAACTCAATATCAGTTGAAAAGTCAATAATTGAACTATCGCTGAGACATAACTAATCTTTGGTCAGTGTTGCACACATTTACAGCAGTGACAAGTAACTTCCAGCAAGAGAATAATTCACATAATAATCATAAGCTAATGTTTATGTATCTGAAAGACCACGGCTTCCCAACGTGTTTCACATTAACTCCGACGTGTGTCGCTGCACGATTTGTAAAGACAAACGACAAATAACATTTTCCCGGTCCCGGCTCTCAAGCCTCTGCCTGGTAAAACAAACTTCATCCTTTCCTGCTCACAGTATCATGAATGCAAAGAATGATGAACCCCGGGTTCTTTGCTTTGCTCCACGTACTGTCTTTTAGTCTCGAACCATTCGTAAACCCATATCCGCCGAGCACAGGTGTTGATTAATCCTCTCGACATTTTCCCCGAGACATTCTTTCATTCATATTGACATTCTTGGCGCTGCCTGGCGAGCGGCGGGGAAATGAAAGCGCCGCCGTGGTATTTTGGAAACCCCTCAGAAGTCACACTTACACGGGCTAGCTGCTGTGATGGCCTACATTATGGAGTTTATGGCCTGTGGGGGTCTGCTCCCACTAGCCCAACCCCTAGGACCTCAGGAAAAACTCCAGTTGACTCCAGACAGATGCTGGAGTCAACTGGAGTAAACGGCTGAAATGATCCCACCCCAGTGAAAACTACAGTAAAGAATAAGTACATTACGAGGGTTAGGGTTAACTATGATCATTTTCATGTATTAGTATTTTACATCCTGCAACATTATAGACTAAAAGTGAACCCTGGCTCGACCCCGCCAGTAGCGCCGCAGCTCGCCCACTCCTTTCACCCACGGAGCCGGGCTGCCCCCGCCGCCTGCCCCGGTGGAAAGGGGCTGGTTTTATTGTGGTTATGTTCTCTTGCTGAGCCGTAATGAGTCGCATTGCTCTGTGCTTGCAGCTCTGACATGGTGTAACTGTGTTACACTGTGGTCGACTTCCACGCACATAGCCAAGAAAAGAATTTCATGGTGGTGGGCTCAGCCGCAGATAAAGGCTTCCTCTTCATTAAAAAAATAAATAAACAAAGGGCAGAATATGATATATCAACACATTATTGACACATACTGTAATGTTTTTTTTTCTCTTCTCTCTCTCTCTCTCTCTCCCCCTCGTCTCATTACGATTCCTCAGCTGTGTTGTTGCCAAAGTTTCAGATGGAGAAGTGCTCACAAAGTAATTTAAAAGTTCAATCACGTACAGTAGTAGCAGTTTGTACTTTGACAAACTCCTGGCACACAGTTAGTACAGTTAGTAATACAAGCAGTCGCACACACACACACACACACACACACACACACACACTTTGATATTAGTGCACAGAATCAGCACATGACAAAAAGCAGGATTAGTTCATTGCTGTTTAAGTGTTGAATAATCACACCCCATTTTGCAGCTGGATTGTTTTTTGGGTTGTTGTTTTTTTTGAGAGTGATTGATGCTTTTTCTTCCCTGAGAAAATTGGGTGCACTTTAGAGAGTTTAGCTGGGGGTGGAATATTATGCAAAGAGGCATCTCCACCAAAAGGTTTATTTTTTTATTTTTTTGAGGGTCAGGTTGAGCACTTACTGATGGAGCAGCGAGAGGAATCTTGGCTTCTGCACTTATCTGGTGTGCGGAGTGTGGGGTACTTTCCTCCCTCTTTCCTCCATTTCTTCTCTATCTCTGGCACCAAACTTATCAAAATAATGTGCAGTAAGATCATTTTTGGCTTGCGCCTGACAAACTGATATAAATTTCAATCTGACTCCGACAGAAGTTTTCATTTTGCCAAGAGTGCAAAAAGAGGCGGTGTGCGCCCTCGCGCGCGCTCGCGTGTGTGTGTTCTGTGTGTGTTGAGAGGTGTGCCGCAACACAACTTCAAATGCGACTGTAAGTAAAAAAAAAAAAAAGACGATTTGGCACCGGAAAGCGTTTGTGTGTGTTCATACAACATCCAGGATGAACAAACATTTTGGTTCATGAGTCAGTCAGTAAACCACAGATTCTTTCACGTCCTGTACGAGTCCCGAGCCAAAGCACTGCCTTGCTTCCCCACTTGAGAATCACTTTAATAACTCCATTATTATTCCTCAGAATCATTATTATTATTAACATTACCACCTGTTGGGACCCACTCCAGCTCAGCTGAGAAACTAATGTGAGAAAATATTCACTTTGATATGATACGGCCTTTTTCTCACAGTGTCCACTGCGCTGCGGTGAGGAGTGGCGGCGAGGCTCTGGCTGCTCTGGCTGGGGATGCCACTCAGCGGCGTGCCATCAGCGCCCCGGTCCAGTTTGGCAGCGGCCGCGGGAGCAGGAATCTTGCACCCTCATTACACCTCAGCCACTCTAATTACAACCTGCTCAAGAGCTGTTATCCTACACCTCACGGTGACAATGACAGCGCCTCCTCTTAGAGGCCTGGCCGGTTTTCTGTACCGAGGCGCAACACAACACCCCTGTAAATAAATGACGGTGCTAGCTGGAAAAGCAACACGCAGCGCATACCAATTACTAACTAAAGCCTGTGATCTGTTGGAGGCAAACATTATTTCCTGGATTTAACATTTCTTTAAGGCACAAAAAAAAAACCGCTCTTTGGATTTTGATGATGTTGATGGTTGTGGTGGTGATGGCGAGGATGGTTTATAATGTATTCAACTAAACGATGATGAAACCAAGCAGAATTCTTTCTGGCCCTTTTCGCTCGTTTTCATGGAAGAGAAATCCATTTACACAACAGGCAGTGAATTCGGCTATGAATGTGTTCCATGGTGTCCTATCACACACACATTATTGTTTGAGATCCTGTGTTATGCTGACAAATCCTCTCGTGGCAGCAATCACCTAAGCGTCTTCCATGAAAGGGATGTACATATTCCTCCACTTATTTCAGAATTTATTGTGTTCATCACTAATCCAGAGATGGGTTCCTCATGTAATACCCGCCATCTAATCATTCTTAGTACTCCAAGGGCTTGTTAGACAAGATCCTGTAGACTGTAATTGTTTTGTCAATTGATCCCATAGAAAAGCGGCGATAGATTAGAGAGCGGCGAACAGTGTAACATTATTTTGCGAATGCACAAAAAATACTATTATTTAAAAATATATAAATTCTTCCAAATTAAAATCTGCATCTGTGCGAACACCTTGCTGTTTCCTTCTTTGAATGCGGCGCACACATTGTTGTGGATGAAGTGCTCGACTCCTGAGCTCTGTGACAGTGAGCGGTGGCTGCCTACTGTATGTCCTTGCTGAACCTAAACATATTACACAGCATAATGTTTTTATAAAAGTCCATATTAGGCCGCGCAGATCTTAAAAGGTTTATGACGACCATTTAGCATCATGAGAGCGAAGCTTAACATGGCCATGTCAAGATAACATGCAAGCATCCGTGTTGTTTTCATTGGCTGTCAGCACAGATTTTACACCGGCTGCAGGGAAAAGGGGCATATGTGCTTAAGATGCTCCTGCAAGGGCTGTCACCGCAGGAGAGCGGGGACGAGGAGGACGGGGAGGCGCAAAAAATAGAACAAGAGAGACAGAGAGCTCTCCTGTCCAAAAAGATGATAAGGAAGAATAGAGCACAGTGGATAATTTGACAGGAGTAGGGGGATAATATGGGAGCAGTATTTTATTTGAAACGGCAGATCTCCTCTCATCCGAGCCTCATTCAGCTGTCTGTGCCGCTCTGGAAAAAAAAGAAAGGAAAAAAAAAGGAGTGCACCGGCGAGAGAGAGGCGCTGCAGAAACTAGGTGGAGCTATTGCTTACATCTGCGTCCACTGCTGAGGAATCAGGGCCAAGAGAGAGAGAGGAGAGGAGAGGAGAGAGGAGGGGAGGGGAGAAGACAATGTTTAGGAAATGAATGCAGTGCAGGGCTGGGTCACAGCCTTAGAATAAGACCTCGGGGGTATAAGAAAAGGAGTAGCACTGTGAACTGTGCACCTGTCACACAGGATCTAGAGGGTCTCAGACTTAAAGTACAGCTTTAGGCCTGCTTGTTACTCCAGAGGAGGGCAAAAAAAGAGAAAAAAAATATGAGAAAATGTCTGCGCGGTTCATTCTTTATCGAATTGGTGCTCCACTACACCCCTAAAGATGACACCCAACAGAAATTAATCTATAGGGAGATTGTGTTGCAGTAATGCTGAGTTGAAATTTGCAGACTAAATTACTCTTTGGCTCTATCTCCCCCATCACCCATGCATCATAAAAGCAAGGGGTTTAGTGTGAGATGAATAATCTCGCTCCAGCATGCCTCTCTTCTGCTGCTCCCCCTCACGCCATAATCGTCAGAAGGCAAGCCAGCTTAGTCAACCCTGTGCTACGGGCCAGGATAATAATTGCTGTATTAATTGGTGTTGTCCAGGCTAGACAGAATATAAGAGATCCCACTGGGGCTAATAATTAATGTTTTTTTACCCTCTCTTTCTCTCCTCCTGCTCTACCTCCACCACCACACATACACATACACACATGCTCCCTCCCTGTGCCTTCACATGCTTGTATCATTAAGAAAGAGCTTCAATACCTCCACCAATCTGAGCAGCAGGATGATGACGTCTCGCAAGAGTATTTTTAGATAAGGCTAGTGGACAACAACTCTATCGTCCGCGGCGATTATGTTTATTCTTTAATCTCGGGGCTACAAAAAGATACGGGTATCATGTCTTCCTGGCTGTTTCTTAGTCGTCTATGGGGGGATGAGGTGGGGGGTGGGGGGGGGTCATGTAAAGGCCTGATACAGGAGCCTGGGCGTAAAGTGAATTAACGCACACTTTAGATGGTGGGGAGCGTGATGGCAGCCAAAAAGTGCAGAATATTACGCAGCCGAGGAGCTGGTAAATGAACGCTAAAGAACGCCAAGCCGTGTGTGCGGTAATTTGTGTGTTAGGTATGCACTACAATTTACCCCTTCTTTGTTCTCCTCAACCCCCCCCACCCCCCCCAACCTCCCACCCACCCACCCGCCTCCCCCTCCTCGATGGCTGCTGTGCTACTGCCCCTCCTGGTGTGAACCTGCTTAAGTTTCTTGTCGAAGCCCAGTGAGTCAGCCCCGAGAGTGACTGCCAAAGAGGAGAAAAGCGTTTTATGAAAGGCACACAGGAGCTCATGGCAGTTTTACGCAGCCCCTCCACCTTCAGGAAACAGATAATTACAGGCTGCATTATGTGCTGTAGTATCATGTCAGAAAGTATAGTGACTGCACAGGACTGCTGAATGCGCTATTACAGCATGTGTTCCAATTGTAAAATGATGATTATACTCTATGATCCTTTTAATGACAGATATGGGGATTTTTTTTTTTTTTTTTTTTTGCTCAGCCGGTATTTAGCACATATCTCAGTGTGGCGCTCACAATTTAAAGGAGCAGGAACACAAATTTGGAGGTAGTTAAGAGAAAATGCCCTAATAGGAATCTCACCGGGTTATTTTCAAACATAAGCCCAACCACACACTAACTTCCAGATCTGTCACGGCTTTAAATTACCGACCTCCCGCCGTGTACTTGTTCTTTTCATTTCTTTCCTTTCTCTCTCCTCCTTTCTCTCTTTCTTTCTCTGCTTCCAGGATAAAAATGATTGAGGAAATAACCCCTTCCCTTTTGGGAAGGGGGGGGGGGTGCTGATTGAAGGTCATTCAAACACGAGTACCTGTGCTGTGGAGATTAGGCGGCTCGGTATTAACAGGCTTCATTTCAAGTCATTTGAGGTCATATCTGGCATGTCACAGAGACCGTCGCCTTAGCGTCCTGTCTGTTGTCCTCAACCAGGTCTATTTACTGTACGCCTTAATTGTAGCCACGGCTTTAATAAGGCCCGAACGGAGCGAAAAAACAACTCCTCTGTAATAACGCGCAGGGGGAATTGGTACGAGGCTCGGCTCAGCTCCTGCAAACCCGGGCGGGGGAATTAGGACCACGTATAGAGGCCCTACTTTGTTAACAGTCCTGACAGGGTTATTGACCATCTGCTTTAATTACAGGTACTGACACACTCACACTTAATGCCTGAGTGTCACCCGTACAAAGGTGCAAATTAGTTTCCACTTGAGGAGCCAGTGTGCGCCGTAAATCAGAGTAATGACATCAATTGGCCTCAGACATCAAGCACAATCAACTCAAGTATCTGTGCTCATCACTCTCATTTCAGCCAATTTAGGAGCCAAATGATGGAAATACAATGCCATGAATGGAAAATAAAGGTGTGATGTCTTTTTCACAAAAAAAAGCTTTATTTGCTTCCTGTGAGGATTTATGTTCCATGAGAAACGTTTGGTGCTACGTTACATGTGTACACATGTAGGACAGAGTGTTGCCACCGTGGTTGGTATTTCAAAGGGAAAGGTTTATGAAGCCTGCAGGGGAAATTAAACGGCTGCATTCCCAACGTGCCTTGTTTTGCACCACACTGGCAGTTAACTTAATGGGAGTCTTGCGTTCAATTGAATTCCCACTTTTTTCCCACTTAAGTTCCAGGTTCCCAACTTCATTTTGAACTTAGTCGGACTAAGACTGAAATCCAGTTAAACTGATAATTCTCCGGCCCCCGTAATGCACCTCCCCGCCGCCGCCGCCGAGGCTTTTCCACCTCCTCAACATCTGCAGCAGGGCCAGCACCTCTGCAGAGGGCATGACACAGGGGAAAGCTACAGTATTACTTTTCACTTTTCACCCGTACTCACCTCTGACTCATGGGTGTTACCGCGGTGAACTATCGACTAATCAGCTTTCTACACGTACCTAGCCGACGTCCACAGCTCGCCTGTTATTCTCTGTTTCTTTGCGAGTCGGCGGCGAGGAGGAGGGCGAACTCTGTGGAGCTTAAATCAAGCCGTCATTAGCAGAAGAACAGATTGTCTTTTCTTCCACGGCCTCTGTCCTTCAGATAAACAGGCCTGAGTGCTGACATATGATCCCTTCAACTAACACAGCCCATCCTGACCAACTTGATGGGAGGAATAGTAATCAGCCCCGGCAGTCACATGGACGACACACTATACAGCCCATATAGGATGTGAGCTCTAAACTACTTACCAGGATGGAAGAAGGGGGGAAAAATGTGCTGAAGGATCTTGAAGAATATTTGATCTCAGTGAACTGGAGCTGTTGGGAAACCCTTATAGTAAAATGGTAAATTACACTTGTTGGATTAGAGTGAGCACCAAACAGCAGTATGTGTTCTGTATCCTCCACAGCACTTTGAAATTGATTGTTAAGAGGGAGAAATCAAAAAGGGGTGGCTCTCGTTCTTGGCAACCGCCGCCTAATGGTGTGTTTTCATCCAAGCTGTCTTTGTGATCTCTTCCTGCAGGAGCCTGGTGTTCTGTCAGCCGCCCAACTCAGGCAATAACTGTCATTAATTAGTCTGATAAATTACGTCCAAAACAATGACATGTTTAAATGGTCCAATTTAGCTCAAATCCTAAATGAGATATTACATCAAAAGCCAGCCGTTTCTCTCTTTTAGCCCATTTAAAAAGGCATACTGCCTTCCTGAAAGCGTTTTAAAGGTTACGATTTCCTAAGATGATAAAGCGGTACCTTTTAATGAAATTCTAATTAGTAATTTCATGGACTTTGTTACCAACCATATCTGATTAGTGCACATTTTCACAGCCCACTTTAATTAAGCACACTTACAGTACAGTTTCAAACATTCCCCACTTGAAGATGGAGCGCAGCGCATCAAAAAAAACTTACTTTGTAAACACAAATGTTGCAATTTCCTTTTTTTAATTAGATTAAATTTGAATAAATTTCTCTTTTTGTGTGTGTTTGTGGAAATATGTTTTTTTTTTCTTCCACTTCTGTAGCACATGCCCTTGAACATGAAAAATGTGGTGATGATAAGGTTCTCATTACCTACCATGATTTTTGCTTATTATTTAATATGATGACAACACAATTAATTGGCTTCACTCCCCCCACCCCTCCTTCCTTGTTTGTGCTTTTTTCATGCTTTTTATTTTTGGAACTTTTTTTTTAAACTCGGCTGCATGTGTTTGGATTTAGACGTTGCTCCCACTGTGTTTGATTTGTTGATAAAAGGTGCTGATTTGACGGTGAAACACACAACCATACCTGGGAGGGGTCGCTACAGGTGGATGCGTCAACATGTATGTGTTATTAAGCAATACGCACACTGTAATAATCACATTATGCTTTTTTTCCCCCCAAGTAGGTTGTGTGTCTCCCATACCATTTTTGTCAAAGCCAATTACACAGTGTTGGTGTGCGGCTGAGGCTTTGGGATCACTGACCAAAGAGCCCCCAAGACATAATCTGATTTCACTTTCATTCAAATCGTTTTCCACTTTGAGATCTAATCCTGGTTTCACAATACGAACTCTGACCTGGAATATCAACCGGACCAGAGTCGCTATTTAACGTTCATCAGCGCTCGATGTGGGAGTCTTCCCCTCACAGTGGAGTGCTTTTGACACAGCCTTCACCCAGCCGCCCCCACGGTGGGCCCCAGTGGACCCCTCTCAGGTCCCTAACCACACAAGTGTTTCCACGGTGGCGAAACTGTTTCAGTCTGACTGACATCCCTGTGTTGGGGTACAGAGTTATAAAAGTGCACAAAGCGTGACAGACCACCTTGGCCCTACCTCCTTCGCCCCATCTCTCCTTTTAAACATGGAGTCCACCCTGTCAAGTCACATGCCGGAGCCGTAATTTAGACTAATAATTACCAGACATCACCACAATGAAACATCAGTGTCTGAACTTCTTTGGACCAAACTGAATTTTAATACATTTGGAAAAGGTTGGCCGGAGGCAGGAACCCCGCACACTGGGAAAAGGCATCGCACATGTGGAAGCACTTTGGGAAGTGATAAATGATTTGAAATCCACAGCGTCCCTGAAAATGGAAATTAGGGCGAACAGGTGTTAAATGGGAACCACTGGTGCATTTTGAACAGGGGGGAGGGGGGAGGGAGAGAGAAAACGTCCCGGGTCTTTGGGGCCAGATGTGACGGGGGCCGGGCCCAGGACGGGGATGGGGATGGGGATGGGGCGTTGCTGAGTGGTCATGGCCTGAGGTGTGTGATGTGTGCGGAGGCCCCATGTGCTCGGTTGGCCTCCCCTCCAAAGAAATAACGGATCACTTGTGTCAGCTGTTCTGGAGTGGGAGGGGTTGGGGTTGGGTTGGGTTGGGCAGTGGGCTCTCTTACCCTCAGTGTTGCCACAAATACACACTGCCTCTCCGGAGTGCATAAATAGAAATGTTATCAATTTAGCTTTAGCATAACTTACAGATAACACGTGTGAAGTGGTTTTTTAGCTGTGATCTGCTGCGCATGTGAGGTGCTCCAGCTAACGGAGACGATAATAGAAGCCTCAGCCTGCACATTCTCATCACCTCTGGCATTATTGCTAATTTGTATGGGTGCCGTCTTTAACATGGATAATTGCCATAAATTGGAGCTTTATTCACAGAGGGTCAGGAAATGGCCAAGTATAACAGCCATCAAGCGAGTAAGACTAATTTCCCCCTCCGCTCTGCTCTCGTATACTCTAACTGGAATTTTACAGGCCAGTGGGAACTGGGCTGTAACCTAAATGCCCATGATTTCATTCACATCATGGCCTGGGGTCTGTTCACCTTAGGGAGCCATTTTAAATGTGATGAGTCATTTACATTGTCAGAGATAATGAATGAATAACAAAATGTTGCTGGCATTACAGAAAATAAAGTCAGGTTGGTAAGGAGGAGCGCCGGCTCGGGTTTCGGCGTTTTGGAATCGGCGATGAATAATTCTCTAATTCACTGACGCAGCTGACAGAGAGCCAGCCCCAGTACACACCTAAACACCCCGCCTCCTCTTTTCCCTTTTCCCCATGCGCACATACACACCTGCACACATATCCACCGACTGTTTTGGGCCAACTCCCCCCCACCCCCTCCACCTCCTTCAATCTCAACTTTCTGTGCTGACCTCATGAAAACTTTCTCAGACTTTGCTGAACTGTCTCTGTCACTCATTTGAGTCTGAAAACTCTCAGATTGTTTTATCCCAGCTGTCAAAACAAGAGGCGTCAACATGAGACACATTTGCAGTGTCGGGGTGATGTCAGTGCTGCGTTACACATCTCCTCAACCCGAGAGGATGCCAGAGTGGATCACTGTGCCCAGGACTGGTCTAAAGAAAAAAAAAAAGAAAAAGAAATGGCCAGCTGTTTGGTGGCTGTGGTGCAGCAGCATATAGACTTCACACTAACAGAGTGGCACGCTGCCCAGATGGAGCCTAATCCTATCTATACATCAACATAACTTAACCATTTCATTAACCTGCTGCACCAACTGCTGTTGTGTAGGGGGAGGCTGCGTGGCTGCATTGTTTTGCCATGACACCACTGTATGGGAGTTTAATTGGCTATTCCATTAATAACACGGGCAAACTAATTTAGTAGAACCTGTCCTCTTTAAACCGCGGGAACAAAGAGTAGGAGGGTGGAAATCAATCTCAGCTTTGTGCCTGAGCCACTGACCCGTTCATGCTTTGAAGATTGCTGCTGTAAAAAAAAAAAAGCATCTGAGAAGTTATTTAACTACAAACAGAGCCTACCTTCCCCATTCCAGCTGCATAATCAGGCATAATAAGTGACTGCAAAGGTCCACTTAATGTATTTCTAACACTGGAGACCTGCTAATCCTGTCAGAGGGAATGAAATGGAGGGAGGGGGGGGCCGTGCAGAAGCCCAGCCATGGAGCTGAGCATTTAACTCCATAACCATGCAGGCAAATGCCTGGGCGCCTTTCACACAAAAAGAGAAAGAGAGGGAGAATAAGCCCAGCTTCATATTTCAACCCAAAGTGGGGATCCATTTTTCCGCTTTAGTGGCCATCGAGGAACAGTGGGAATAACAACAACAGCAGCCGCGGCAGTAACAGCCTGTCTCACTGGGCTGAGTCCTCATAAACCTATGCCATTATCACTCTCTTTATGGGCCTTTAAATAGAGAGCCCTTCAGATCAGCCATGTGTGCTCGCCTAGGTGAACATCGGCCCCCTCACTGCTCTGCCGTTTGTAACAAGACATTTAATGCGTTTCCGGACTGACCTCTTTGTCAGCAATCATTTCGAAAAATATTTTCCGTGCGGACATTGTGTACAGTCCTCTGCACAAGTGTATACATGTTTGCAGAATACAGACTTTTAATAGGGTTTTTTCCCCCCCTCCTGTCATCTTTACAGTAGGTTGTTTGTGTTGACTCTCTGAGGTGACTCCTGATTACAAATAGCGCTTTATTTACTATACATATTCCCCCCGATCTATGGAACAGTTAACTAACGTTATGCTGTCAAACGATAGGAAGCAGAATGGAACCGAAACCGGAGGAAAAATGTCGAGCCTTTGAGCATGGATGCCCCCGCAAATAATGGGAAGCATAAAACGGGAAGAAAAACAAACAAAGAGTCCCAAATCAACAAACACGCTGAGACTCATCAGATATCGCGTTTTCCCCAGCTCTGTTTGTCAAAACACCTTTTATGGTGGTCTTTGAAATTCAGGGGCCCCATTAACAGTTCAAGCATATAATCACATCTCCGTAATGAGGTATTAATTAAGCGAGGGGCATCTATTGGCCCGCTAAACAGCCTCATAAACAATTGACAGGAGATTTGCGATTTTTGACTCCCTGACACCATTAAACAAATCAATATTGGGTTTTGCAGAGATGCTCTCCGGCTGGCTCTCTCTGGTCTTTGCCAATCAGCTCTGTGGAATACTAATGAGGGAATTAACTGCCTCATATTCGGCATGTGTCCCATCAAACAGATCCTTATCGAGTGAGTCTCATTTGCATGGAAGAAGACTCTGCTTTGTAGGTAAAGATTTCACAATATGTCACTCATTATGCCAGCCCACCCCACCCCAACCCAATCTCCCATCCCTCCACTTGTCTCATATTTTCCGTCAGGCTCTCTTCAATACCCCCGTGACCACCGCACAGACACACACAAAAACACACTTCTCACAAGGCGTCCGCGCGCTCCTGTTTGCTTCCTCGAGTCCTCGCAAAAGACGCGATGATGTAACATAATAAACAGCATAATGGTTTTCAAGTGGCATGTTTATCCTCAGCATTTCTGCTGAGATTTTATCCCGCCACGCCTACAGTGCGTTTTTCTTTGACATGACTGCCTGTTTGTTGTCGCCTGGCGTTGGGCTCCTTTTGAGCGCTCCAGTATAATCTTGTTTGATGAATATTGCGCTTAGAGTACTTAATGATGTTTGCTGTTTAAATTACAATGCTGTCGTCCAAACCTTCTTTTCTACTGAGAGCTACACAGTCTAAAATAGCGTCTTACACATGCTGTGGCGCGGGGCCCGCCTTTGATGATGAGAGACGTCTTTGTTTAAAATGAGAGAAACAATTGGCGAATGGAAATGTGGTGTTTTCTTTTACTTTTATCTGATAATTATACAGGTGCCATGGACTAATGGTATTGTGAGTGTTGTGTTGTGCATTGTGCATCTTCTCCTCTAACAGTGGTCAGCTGTGATGTGGACAGGTGCACTCGTCTAATACACATCTTACTTCCATGCAGTTCCACTGTTCAACAATTGGTGGTGTCGCCGTGGCAACAAATGCTGTAACGTGCAGACTGATTCAGCGAGGAAGTAGACAGTTAGCAAGCAAACATGGGTGACTAAACATGATGACTGAGACTGTAATCAGGTCGACTGTGCAGCAGGATTTATGATCTGTCGTTACGTTTTCTTGTTAGGCAACATTTGGTAGCCATAGTAATTAAAACTCTGGCGTGGCAGTGCAACACTGTCTGTGTCAACAAAGGTTGTCTATTATAAAAAAAAAGAAAAAGGTGTTTAACCCAAACCATGATCTTTTTCTAAACCTGTTCCTACCTGTGCCTAAGCTAACCATGCCATAACCATGACAACCAACGTCCAGGACATGTCCTACTGCAGGGGCGTTACCTCAGACACTCCTGTAGTTTGCGTTATTATCTGTGGTGAATGTGCAGGTCACAACTTGTCCATGAAAGCGTTTTGGAGTTGTTGGATTGTGTATTTGATGAGTTTGATGAGGGAAACCAAGAAATCCCATTAGCCTTTGTAGCGTAGCTCTGAGCAGCTCGCGGCTCTGCTCCGCCGTTCTAAAAATAGCTTACACCAACAATAAAAGTAACAAACCTACTGCTATGACTACAGGGATTATGGCAATGGGCCAATTTGCCAACATGTTGAACTATCCCTTTAAGAATGGGCTGCTGTTTTTTTTTTTCGTCCTCATGTTTGACTTAACACATGCAAATAACGCAATAAACATTCCTAACCATGACTATACGACTGACCTACAAGTAGTAATGTGCCAAGAAACATGACTGCTAGCAAGTGTGTGTTTTTTTTTTACTAGGAAGTACACATACCCAACATGATTGCAATGTGTTTTTGTAAGAAACACTGTTAAGATAACTTCTAAATAAGCACAATTCTTCAAGCCCTTTTTGTTTTACCTCAGACATTTAGTCACAGCACAGTTGTAGATAATACATGTAATGATGGTGTAATTCTACTCAGCTGCTGTGGTATGTGCTGGCTGTCATTACTTCCTGCGAGACGTGAACAGAATAGAACAGAGCCGTCGTTAATGCCAGTCGTACCTGTGCTTTTCTTCTTTGACCAGTCAAAATGCCTGCTGCGGGAAAAAAAAAACCCTGTTATTACCTTCAAGCTTGTAATGCATCTGTAGGATAATAAATACACAAACGCTGAAATGATGATCATGACGTGAATCTGAGCCGCGTTCGCCGCACTTCCTCGCAGCGTCACATTCTTCAAGTTTAGGTTTCAGCAGGTGAGCCCAGAAGGACAGAGCATCTAATTTAATCTATCTCAGGAGCGCTCTCCGCACTGCTCACCCCAGGAAAATGAGTGACAGGGGATGGCCTGTTGTCTTTGTGCTGTGTGTGTGGCCGCGGGGCGGTGAGTTAATGCAGGAGATTGACTCTTAATTGCAGTGGGGAACGCTCATCTTTTCTCATTAATGAGCCGGAGCTAGAGCCTGGAGATTTTCTCATCACACAAATACACTCCTCCACCGGCCAGGTTAAGTGCTGTTTAGATTATTGGCTTCCGTGCATATGAATTTTTTTTTTTTTTTCCATAGCACTATGTCTCCGTTTGGGAACACAAGCAGGAGATGAGATGAGAGTGAAACAGGGGTTAAGGGAAGACAGTTGTGTGTGTTTGCTGGCGGAGACAGGAGGGGCTGGGGGGGTTTCTGAAGTCACATGTGTGATACAAGTCCAGAGGAGGCAGGGGGCTGGTGGAACCTCTCCATGGAGCCTAACAAGGCAGATGAGAAGGCCATTTAAGGGATCACATTTCATTTGCATTTTGTCCAGCCTCTAGATCAAAAGACAATCTTAATTTGAGGGCTGCACCAATAGAAAGTGAGTGTTTCCTGATGGATACAGATGTTGCGGCCGAGGCAGTGGAAGGGGGGGAGCGGTGGAGCGGGGTCCACCGTCTGTCTGCCTGTCTGTGAGTCTGGAGGTGGGGGTTAACCTCCGCCTAAAGAACGACCACTGGCTCCCCATGATGCATAACCGTGAGGGATTAGAGAGCACAAAGCAGCAGACTGTTTGGTGGAGCACTAAAATGTGCTCCTCTGGGGCTCATTGAAAAATGATTGCCGATTAAGTGTTTGAAGTCTGCCAAAGACGAGTATGCGTTTTTAGTGGGATGCCGATGAAACTCTATCTTTCCTGCTTATGCAGGCAATTTTTCCTCTCTTTTTCCACTAACTGTACCATGATGTGTGTTCTCTTGTCGCGCCTGGAGTTGAGGTTGCCAAACTCATTTCACCTCTTGGACCCCGGCTTGACTGCGAGCCAGACAACCAAAAGTGATAAGAGTGAATTAAGCTGTTACTCTCCAGCGGGAATGTTATTATACCACCAGAGAGAGGCATTGATTTCCTTATGAGAACAACAGGTGAGCTTGTAGAAAATAACTTGGACTCTACCTAAATAGCAGGTAATACCTAGTCTATAAAGATAAAATTATGTTTATGGAAATAAAGGGGATAAGGCTCCATAACTCAATTCACACATGATAAATTGGGTCATGTCCTAATCCCATATTTAGAGCAACATAATACTCATAATTTCTAGAAGGTCCCATTTAAAGCAACAATTGAGATTGCTAAACTGTTTTATTTTTCAGATTGTATTTTTCCAACATGATTTGTAGTTTTCCTGGGTGTTTACTCAAGAGTAGAAAGCGGTGAATTGTAGCTGTAGAGAATCCAGGGACAGAATAATGAAGTATGGCTGTGAGTCTGCAGTGGTGGTGGGGTCAGTCAAAGTCGCCCTGCAGAGGCATGTGGATCTGTGCTTCCTTTGATTAATTGAACCCCTAAGAAGACTAATACTCTGAAGTGAACTGGAGGAAATAATTTGTGCAAGAGACAATGTCGAGAGTGATGACAAACATAGCTTAGTGTTTCCCTGGTTGCACCTCAATTCCCTGTGATGTCAGCTTTGAAACTGCGGCACTCCTCAATATATTATCATGTTACACTCATTTGTTTTCATTATTGCATCAAAGAGGATCTGGTCATGCAGCGGCCATTTTCTGCTGTACGGAGGCCTAGAGAACAAATGTGACTCCGGAGTCACCGTGGGGTTAGACAAACAACCAGGAATCTGCAGTTTAATAAAGGGTTAGATTCACATTCTTATGTTACAAGCTAAAGAGAGCAACAGCCACTGGACTGCAGGGTGAAAAAAGCACTTAGTGTTGTTTTGTTCTGGGACGATGCCTCAACTTATAGGCAGTGTTGGGCACGTTACTTTTAAAAAGTAATTAGTCTCATGACTCGTTACTTTCAGCCCAAAGTAATTACATTATAAAAGTAACTAATTTCCTGGAAAAGTATATTGCGTTACGTTTTTATAAAATGCTCAAATATGTCATATTACTTGGACTCACCCCCCCCAACCTCCCTTTATCTGAATCTAACCATCTCATTCAGTATCCCTCCGCACAGTTTGGCTGCCTATCTGTGTGTAGGAATACTGAGTGAGTTGGTTAGTTCCAGATAAACGGCTTTTTTCCGACTAGTTGATTAGAGACTAGACTTCAATTGGTATATTATTTTGTGATGGGACTTCTTAAGTCAAGTAACGGCGCATTTTAATGTCAGTAAGAGTAACAGTGTTATAACGGAGGAAACAGTAACTACAGCGCGTTGTGGAGCCTGCCTGTGCGGAAGAATACTTAGTGATGTGGTTAGTTCCAGATAAACGTCTTTTCTCCGACCAGATGGACTGAAGAAAATGCGTAGTCTATATACCGTACACTTTAACAGGTGTATTATTTTGTGACAGGACTTCTTGAGTCAAGTTATGGCGCATTTTATTGTCTGTAATGTATTGATTACTTGTTACTGAAAAAAGTTTGTAACGTTTATTTATAACGCCGTTATTCCCACCGCTGCTTAGGCTTTATGTGCAGGTTTTAGGTCATTATAAAACATTAAAGCTCCCAAATGTTGAACTGATGCTTTGACTCCACTTGAAGCAGCGTTTCCCTTTAACCGGTGTTGGTAAACAATGGCACCAGTTTTGTTTAAGACCTGTAAAAGGAGCTGAGCGGGGTATGTTAAGTAGTCTCACAGAGAGGCTGGAGGGCGAGGGGTGAAGGGAGAAGCAGGCCCCACCGGACAGGTGGAGGTAAGCTGAGAGCCGTACCACCCAAGGGGAGGATGAACTTGAGACGTGTCCTTCACCGTCCTGTGAAGGTGGAGGTCAGCAGACAGCCACGCCGATCGGCCCTAAATCAGCGGCAGGGACCGGAGCCTTCTTCAGATGAAATGAAGCCACCGGTGGGTTAGGGTCAGTCACAATTAGGACTCATAAAATATAATCAAAAAGCTCAAAAGCTGGGCAGCAATACTCGGGTGGTCAGGACAGAACAGAGCACATCTTTGTGCTGCGAAAAGCTTTTACTCATGCGTGAAACAGACACACCTTGTTCCAATAAGCATCAGCTCAGAAAACAAACACTATGAAAGTTAGTGCCATCGCTCCAGAGGACAGGAATGAACTAAATTTAGGAAACTATGATTCACACGCTTTTTTTTTTTTTTTTTAAGTGTCACAACCCCAGCCTAGGCCTTTTTCCACACTACATGGAGCTTGTATGCTAATCTAACCCAAGACATCAGAATATGGCGATAACCATCCATAAGCCCAGAGGTTGTTTGTTTTCCACCGGCGTCTTTATCTAAGGCAGATTTATTGTTTGTTTTTGAAATCCGGTAATTAAGGCAGCTGCAAATTTGTATTTCTGTTGTCTGAGGCCTGGGGCCAGGATTAACAGCATTTAGCATTGTCGAATGTACCCCGCCCCCATTAAATAGGGTAGATAAAAAAACAACATGGAGAGATGAGTTTGTGTGGTGGTGATATACATAGGGAAAAAAAAATTCTGTTTGACATGTTCGTCATTGTTTAAAAATGAGCCGGTCGTTAATTGATCGTTCACACATCCTGAGAGGTTTGTGACACTGCGGAGAAACAGGCTGCCTTCAACTGTCATCGTAGATCAGCGCTGTGCATGTGATAAATTATAAACACATAGGAGTCGACGGTAGACATCTAAAGTTGATCCGGTTCTCCTGACAGGCGCTTACCTATAGAACATCTCTCGATACAAAAACATTATTGACGTGGAAATGGCTAATAAATAACATTAATGCTTCCCACACTTGAAAGCTCACCGTTGACATAAATCACATATTCCTAAGTGAAACAATTACAGCTACACCTGCGTTTGGATTGTGGGTTTTTGACGCACGATGCCAAAAGGTATTTGGAATGGCCAACGCTTTTTGACACTCATTACCCCCGGTATTACAAGGACACGTCAAGCATGAACATATTTCCCATTTCTGCGGTACAACTCGAACAAAGAGTTACATTATAGCCGAGGAATCTTTAGACACCCACTAGGCCTTATTTGCCCCGGGCTGCACCCATGGGTGACATCTCAACTCCCTGGCTTATTACACCTGCCCGTCAAAGCCTTTAGCTCTCAACCTCTTGCTCAATAACAAACATGACTCGAGCTGTCACTGGGAATGACCCGCTGCGCAGACTTGCTCGCAGAGAGGAAGTTTTCTGTTAAAGACGTTTTTCTGAAAGCAGATTAAGGTGATAAGTCAGATTGAGCAGGTAATAAGTCACTTTATCTGATTTAACTCTCTCTGACATTCTGATATCCATACTGATAATATCTGCTACAAATTATAGGCTATGAAAAGATCAACTCTACAGGTTCACTGATGTGACAGTAAAAGATTTTGACTGAAGATTACGAAACCTCGGCTCTGGCTCTGCCTCAACCCCAGTTTACTGGAGGTCATTATTTACATATTCTACTACAGTCCCAGCAGTGTGAGTGTAAATGTAAAGCTGACACAGAATAAGATGACACTGTGTTGTTGTTTACATCCTTTCCATATAATAAACAAGAATTAGAGTTCCAACCAACTTTTACTTCATTTACACACTGCTTAGAAGAGTCAATAACACAGCAATTAAAACCCTCACTGATAACAGTCAAGTGTTTAACCTTGTCAACACGTCCATATGGTGTTTTTTTTTTTTTTTTTAGAAGACAAGATACATCATGAGTGAAATAATCAGTCATCACCATGACTGAGTGTTTCCACCTACAACTGCAGTGAACCGTGGGGTTGGGGGTGGGGGGGTGGGGGGGGGTAAACCCATATGTCAGAGTGAAAGTTTCCATTAGCACAACACTGTGTCAGCCGCTGCTAGCTACAAGCTAACAACTTTTTTTTATTTTTTTTTTATCAACTTATAGCTAACAACATAAATACAAGATACTAACTGACTCTGCAAGTTTCTGGTTCTGGTCTAAACAGACTCATCTGAATCTGGGTCTGAAACATGTGGCGGAGTCTCTCTGATGTTTCACCTGGAGCTGTGTACATAGATGAGCTCCAGACTAGTTTTCTATTCTTTCCCTTAGTTTATGTTGTGTGTATTAATCATAGCAGAGTATTACCACATGTGCTGAGATGAAGATGTTGCCACAAAAGTCTTTTGTAATTTGTTTAGTTTATTTAGTTTATAGCAGGACAGCGTGCAGTGACATTATTCAAAGAAATAAAAAGATGGCTGCACCAGATTTAACGAGAACGCTAATTTCTAAAAGACAGACATCATAAATAGACTATAAGTGCAGGTTAAAGTACACTATTCCGGGTTTTAATCATTATTAATATGAAGTATTATTAATTAAGTATTAATAACACTAATCATAAAACGAAAGTAAAAAAAAAAAAAAAAAGGAGTCATCATGATTACATTACAAAGGGCAATTTCAAGTAAATACAGGCGCCCATCACCTAAAAAACAGGAGGTGCACACTGCATAATACAATTCACATGTTGACTCTGCATTATTTGTAGTTGATACATGAAAGTTTTGTTACAAGCATGTTCAGGTTCAAGAAATATCAAGGTCAGCTTGCATCTGAGTAGGTGTTGTATTAAGTGGCATTCAGGTGAATGGAGGACGGTTGGAGCTTTCCTGTTGTCAAACCTCAGCATGCTCTGATAGGGATGGCAGCGACAAGGAGATCAAATGAGTTTGTATATTACCAAATTTACCAGACCCAAGTAAAATGACACAAAATTTTAAAAAAGACAGAACAAACTAGGCAGTGTGAGTTCATGTTGTGTTACACTGATGCAGAACAACTGAAATCAAATGGCCTCAGTGTGTGAGAGGCAATGTTAGAGGTTGTTAATGGAGTCAGAGGACAGGGAATAATCCATGGAAATGATTATTTAGGAGAAACTTTGTACAGAATCTCACTTTAACACATGAAGACAACTGGAGTCATATTTTCCACAGTGAGGACACGAATGCATATAGTCTCTGCACACTGAATCTGCAAAGGTAGAGAGTGGGTGTCAGAGGAAAAGTTTATTTTTCCTCATACATTCCTCCACCTTAGCTCTGTCATAAGCTATTTTCTGCTCCACTGCAAATCCTAATTGATCGAGCTCAATCTTAGCTTTACATTACATGGGCAGATGACATCATTTGATACCGATATTTTGCGCCGCTCTCACAGGCTAATGTTGTTTTGCCAGCTTTACGGCAACGCACCGTCTAGACAAAGGCGTATGTACACAGAAATTGAGTGTATAAATGTTTAGACAATCATTATTTTAATTTAAAAATTTTAAGGTTGACTTACCTTTGGTGGAAGGTGCCAGTCATTGTTGGATGGTGGCAGCGCAGGGTGTTATGCTAAGGCCTCCAGTGCTTTGGTCTCTTTCAAAACTCACATGTTTCAGGAGGCAGAGTCAAGAGTGAAGAGACAATAGTGTAATTTATTAGATAGTTGGAGATCAGGCTCCGCTGTCAGTCCTCAGGTTATACTACATAGCCCTTTATTGTTTCAGTTACGAGGCAGTGATGGAAGTAATTTTGCACATTCTCATCTGTGTCTGTCATTTCTGACAGTCAGCGTACTCATCAAATAATCCCTTTATAATCCTCCACCGTTTACACACACATGACGTGAACAAATGGAGTGCAATAGTTTCTTCTTCCGAAAAATATTGGTGGATGAAAACCAGGTGGTTCTTTTACTTTTTTTTTTTTTTTGAAGTTGTTATAAACCAGAGAAGAATAGATTTCTCAACCTTCATATCTGCAGTTAAGGTTAAAACACGATAGTGAAGTTTCTCTCTGTGCAACGCTGGCTTTATTCTGTCACTGTGGTCACATGTGAGAGTTGTTTAAACAGCGGTATATTTCAGCTGTGATGGCTTCATAACATGTTAACGTGCAGTTTGTTTATGCTGTGAAAACTCTCAGCACCAAGAGCGCATTTTCTTCCTACATACCAGAGTCTTTCTTTTTAACAAGACAATTAAGACGCTCTCAAACATCAGTCACTGCAGGCTTTATTGGCATTCATTTCTTCAGGGTAGTACAGCAGCCTCCCAGAGGGGCTGCTAAATCAACCTTAAGACCTAAGACTAGTGCTTTAACCCCTTGACTACCTCTCTTCAACTCCTCCCCCCTCTCAAAGCTTGTCCTTTAGACATTTACTAATAAACAACAGGTCAGCACCTGCGATGGCAGGTGATTTATTTGACCCTGAACAGCCATGACGAGCGCTCGGTGGGGAGGGCAGTGGGCCGGGGGGTTAAGGAGGGGAAGATCCTCAGCAAAAAAAAAAACAGCCCCACAGCCCCGGAGGCCTGGAAGTCGACGCCCCCACTGTAAAGCATTTACCACTTGCTTCGTTCTGCTTCTCATCTGACTGTTTTCTTTATTTCCCCAGTAAAAGACGGACGAATCGTTCCCGTTTATCACCATGAGCTCATAAAAAGCCCGAAGGATAAAATAATCGCTTGTACACCGAGTGAGGGGGAGGCGGGGGAGGCGGGGGGGATGTCGGGGTATGTCCCCAGTGTGTGACATCACCGAGCGTGACCACATTTGTCCGACCGCCTCCAAAATAGCTACGCCCAGTCTCCTACCTGCAGGGCTGGTCACACAGGGCCACCATGTCATGGACCAATGATAAAGGATTAAAGCATGTTTCCCCTGCATCTGTCCAGTGGATTGAACTGATCAGACAAGGTACAGTGCAAGATGTTGTCCAAGGACCTAACTAGAGCAGAATTATTGAGTAACAGGAAATTAAAAAATTCCTGCAATGCCGATCCACCACTCAAAGCAATTCTTTCGCAATCTGGCCTGCCCCCTCTCTGAACTCCAGCCATTAGGGGTTCTTTCTTTTTTTTGTTGTCGCTGCCAAAATATCTCCAAACGGAAAAGCAAAGTCATAGTACCTTTGCTTTTTTTTTTGCTTTTTTTTTTCACGGTATTATTAATGTCTTATGCATCATAACATCTGTACAATCTGTACGGATTCACATTACCACTGACAGCATCCCGGAGGACCGGCAGTGAACCTGGGCGATAACACAGCTCCCAGCAGATATTGGAAAATGCAGGGAAGTTTAATGACTGCATTTAGTGTGATTCTAGGTTGTCTGGTTCATCCATTTGGGGTATTTACTTAGTTCCTCTTGCCAAATGCAGATAGCTCTCGAGCTGTTAATTCCCTGCATAATACATGGGATAAAGGCCTAAATGTTCCACTGTTCCAAATCTCCCCTGAATAATTACACTGAAATTTTATTCAAAATTTATGCCTCTTACAGACTGATCCTTTTCCAGGAATTACAGGAAGAGGAACCAACATCTGACAAATCAGACCTTCACGTGGGCTATTTCCGTTTGAGTCAGGAAAGGAACTGTTACCAAAACCACCTTGTTTCGTATTACAGCAATCATGGTAAAACATGCATAGTTGGACGAAAGTGCCATTTCTCGACTGTAAAAGACATTTTCAGTCAATCATGTATTTTTTAAGTCTTAGTGAACAGATGGAAAACTATTGCACCATGAAGTGACCTCTGAGTTGGACCGCTTGCTTTTATGTGGGCATTATTATGAATTATGTGAAGGCATTACACAACCACCTATGAGTTAGGGCAGTCAGTGTCTGTAAAAGTGTAAGCAGGTGTAAATGAGAACTGAACAGAGGTATCAAACTGTGACCACAGGGCCCACCCAAGCCCTTTAGACTCGGAAAGATCAACCTAAAAAAAAACAAAAAACGCATGTAAAATATTAACAAACAGAGGAAAAATTACAGGTGCATTACTTTACATTTCAGCAACATGTGGGAACAGTTAATGCAGCACCGCTAATGTGGCCCGAGCTGGCCGTTCTCATTAGCAGGATGGCTGGGGCACAGGGTGATGGAGGACATCCAGGCCTATTTGTTCAAAAACTTCAGCGTACCTAAACGCCACATGAGTGGTTTTTTGGTGAATTCGCTTACTGCTCCGAGGGGAGAGAGAGAGAGAGAGAGAGAGAGCGAGAGAGCCACTCCTCCCCAAGAAGCCGGTGCAGCTGGGATCACGTACATGCCCCATCAGTCCTCTGTTACCTCACTTTAACCCTAAACAGATCAGGGTCACAAAGCGTTGGCAAGTCGCTCATTTGTTTGAACCATCTTGGGGGGAACCAGATGGGTGGGGTTTGCTCGAGTGGAACAATCCAGACAGCGTCACAAGGTGTTTGATTCACAGCTCTTTCCCGTTAACAGTCAAAACATTTTGGTGTTACACTGTTAATGTTTCATCTCCATGACCTCAAAATAAGTGTCATCAAAAAAAAAAAAAAATCAGAAGACAAAACATTGATTTTTAGAGGCTATTAGCACTAAGACTAAGAAAGTCTAATGCTGTTTTCTCCTCTCTGTTTTTTTTCTGGACAATTTTTTGAAAAAGTTTCACTGAATCATGATGAAATTAAGTTTTTTCACTTATTTAATATAAAAAGCACAACTTCACACCACAGCAAAGTAAAAATAAGGAAATAATTAGTTTAGAAATGGTCAGACCCCTTTGTCAGTGGCAGGTCCACAATGACTTTAAATCTATAAGGGGGCAATGCACCAGAGAGAAAAAAAACACAACACTGACATATTATCACCATTATGGTTGTTAGTGAACAGTTTAGCCGATGCGTATTTACACTTCCAGCAGATACAGAGCAACATTAGTATTTACACAGTGTTCACCCTGGTCTTAGCTCTGCAGCAACTCCTGAGAAAAACATCTGGCTGTGTAGCAGTGAAACCCTCCACCACGGTCAGCAGCTGGTGGCTAACTCTGGCTGTCTGCTGCGTGGTGCTGGGTCCCCCCTTCACTGAAAACAGCTGCCTGCTGCATCTGGAAACAAGGTTTGATAAAAGTAGTGAGAACAAAATCAAAACATAAATGTCATTTAAAGGATAGTTCAACATTTTGGCAAATTTGCCTATTGCCATAATCCCTATAGTTATAGCAGTAGGTTCATTACTTTTAATTATCTATGCATGTTGTTTTGAGATTCGCGGGGCGGAGGTGCATGTTGTTCAGTGAACATAATGGAGGTGAATGGTACAGGTCCCCTGTCCCTCATCAAACTCATCAAATACACAATCCAACTACTCCAAAACACTATTAAATAATCATGAATAATTATGTAACATTATGACACATGAAGCAAAAACTCGGAATCACTTGCGCTTTTGAAATCACTCCACCCAGCAGCCGTGTCTGGAATGTAGTTCCGGCTGCATTTGCCTTGAAAACAACTCTGTCTCGTAATGTTGCATTATTATCTCATAGCGTGGTGAATGTGCAGGTCACAACTTCTACACAAGAGCCTTTTTGGAGTTGTTGGATTGTGTATTTGATGAGTTTGATGAGGGACAGGGGACCAGGACCGTTCACCTCCATTGTGTTCACTGAGCAGCTTGCGTCTCTGCCCCGCTGATCTCAAAACACCATGCACTGATAATTAAAGGTAATGAACCTACTGCTATGACTATAGGGATAATAGCAATAGGTGAACTTGCCAAAATGTCGAACTATCCCTTTTTAAACCAAAAAAAAGAGAGAGGGCTAAAAGTGGGGGAAAAAAATTTACCACTTAAAATATGACCCATTGTTTATCTAGAACAGTGCTTTATTTATGTGAAACTGGTCATTTTTAGTAACTGTTTGGTAAATTAACTTGTTAACAGAGTGAGGCTGTCTGACGATCTGGGGGCACTTTAATGTCATCAGAAAGCCTTTAATATAGGAGTGTAATCTTAATTCCTCATTCAGAGAGTAGCTGTGTTTGGCTCTGTCATGTGCATTACATCAACCTGAGCCCGGCTCTGTTCCAGCCAAACAATCATTTGGATTAATTGTCAAAGAAAATCTCCCATATAGAAGCATGACAGGACTCCCGCCTGCCTGTGTGTGTGTGTGTGTGTGTGTGTGTGTGCGCGCCTGTTTGTATGTATATGTGTACTCCGGCGGTAACGCACCAGTTATTTTTCTCTCTGTCACAAATGTGAGGACTTGAGTGGAGTGTGTGAGTTGTGTTTGAAAGGTGGTAAACCTGCTGAGGCTCTTTAATTTCCCCCCTCTTCACCGGCATGAGGGATGGTTCAAAGGGTGACTCTCTGACAGGGCATGTGATCGCTCCTCCGTCCTTTATCTGCCTCCCCACATTAGCACGTAAATGAGGCTGCACTTTGGGTTTTGGGAGCTGAAGCGTGCTCAGTGTAAACAGGAGTTGTACTGTTATCGTTATTGGACAGATTTCTGACATCCTAACACCTCCATTTCATTAACATTCAAAAGGGCTGGGATTTTGACACTGCCTCTGTTTATACAGATTTCTGAATACTTTGCAGCAGGGATTGTGTACAAAATACTGTATCTCCACTGTTGAGTTGAGCTACACACTTCCATATTGGCAACCCTAAACATTGTGGTGCAGACGGATGATTTGGGGGTTTAGGTGCTAATGTTTCTTTACTATATCGCCACTTAAGAGGCTGTAGTCAGACTCTAAAGACAGTTTGGATGAAATGATGACAGGGAAAGAGCTTTTAGCCTAAAATGGATCCAATATTGTATGTCTAATTAGCTACAGTGCCATATTTCAATGCGGCTTGCATATCGGTGTTGATGTGTATGCTAGAGTGTGTTCTCAGGCCTACAGTGGGGTGACTGCAGGGTCCTGAAACTCCATTGTGATTCGAGCAGAGCTTATCGCATGGGAGAGAACTGGCAGCCTCTTAAAAGGTATTATATGTGCTCTCGTTCTCCTTCCCTCTGTCTGACAGGAGCCCTTGGGATGAAAGGGAAAAGCAGTGGAAAAAGAGACATCGGTTCCCGACATGGGGAAGTCTTTGTTTCTATTCTCTCCATCCCAAGTCTCTCCAGGAATCCTAATTTCCACCATTCACCTACCTATCGGCAGATAAAAGCTGGTTGAAGGGGGGGATTTCCTCAATTGAGACAGCTTGTAACCAGTCTGCATAAGGGGGGGAGCCGCACAAAGCTCTGGAGTGAGAGGAGGTTGGAGCACAGATTTCAAATCGCTTTGAATTCGAACACACTGGTGAGCGAGTTGTTCTAAAGGACATTTTCACAGAGGCTGATCTGAAACCTGGCTGGGAATCTCCTGAGCCCAGAGTTTGGATAAGAACGGTGACACACGACATGAGAATCTCCACCGATCCTGAATATTCCCAAAGAAGCGGAAAAAAGCGGAGACGTCGCCGTCGTCGTCGTCGACACCGGCTTGTTAGAGGCTGAGCGCGCCACAGCCTTGTTTCCCCATTATGTTGGTTTCTTGAAACCACTCTTATTAAGGCTGTTTTCTTTTTTGGGGGGATGGTCCTTAGATGGTGATGTCCAAGTTCAGGCAATGCCAGGCCTGGCAGCTGACGTCCTTAATGCGGCTGCTTGGCATTAGAATGAGGGAGGGTAAAGTCCATGCCAGTCTCTGGGGAGTGGGAGGTGTTAACTTCTAATGGCTTTCTCTGCCACAGCTCTGACATCTGCAGGGCTCCCAGCAAAAGAGAGTGAGGCCTTTTTGAAAAATTAATGGAGCTGAATGCATCTCACAGCAAGGAGAGGGCTGGATTAATCAGCACATTAAGGGCTAGCTCCGGATTGGAAATAATTATTGGAGCTGACAAGGTGCAGAGGTGCCAGTGCCAGCTCCTTTCAGGAATGCATTTTAAAAAGCAGTTTAAAAAGCCTTCAGATGTTGGCATTATCTTGCGTGACCAAATTAGGAGCAAATGAGAAAAGTTTATCTGGCATTTTGGAGTATTGAAAGAGCTTAGGCTTTATAAATTATACAGTGTGTGTTTGTGTGTGTGTCAGCGTGTGTGTGTGCGTGCAAAAAGGGTGCAGATGTGTTTTCTGCAAGTGGGGGGAAGGGATGCAGGCAATGAGAATTATGGGTAAATCCTTTTTCACCAAAAAGAAAAAAAAACATAGGTTTCAGATTAAAAGTGGGTGGTTTGTTTTTTTTCTTTTTTCTAGAGGGACTGCACAAAACTTTAAGGGGGATTAATATAAATGGGTGCTTGAAACTATCATACTGTTTGTGCAAATGAAAAGTGGATGTCTTAACACCCTGAAAGAGCCCAGACGGTAAACTGATTACTGTTGACCACCCATGAAAAGCATGAAGAAGGGGGAGAAGAGAAATGATTTAATAAGCGCCATGTTTTTCTGCCTTTCAGAAATAATCCGCTATAATTTTTCCTGGGGAAGTGATTGGGCGTGCGTTACAGTCATCATTAATATTCTCTACGTTTCAGACATCATTTGGCAGATAATAGCAGCTCCCATCGTGAACAGAATCAAGGTGATGCAAGCCAAATCCAAGATATTTCTGCCAAAATATAAATTATTGCGTTTGTTATTCATTCGTGGACGTTTGTGCAGAGTAAATCTTCTTATATTTTTTTTTTAAAGGGGCGATTAGTTGAAGTTGTAATGTTGCATTCAGTGGAAATCAGGACTGTCGTGATAAGAATCTGACACCTGTCAGTGAGCATTGATGAAAATCTAAATCCTCATGTGATAAATTGTTGTTTTTATCAGATTTCTGTAAGAGTTTCACCAGCTGGACAAAACAACAAATTATTTACAGACGAGCTAACACAAAGCTAATTACATTTAGCTCCGCGGCCGCACCTTGTGGCTCCTATGTATTCGACACATTTTAAACAATGTTAGGAACGGTCAGTGATCTGAGTCTTTCTTTGGACTGTTCTGCGTTACATGAATACGGCTCTGCCCTGAAAGCAAACAGAATACGACCAAATGGATTAACAGTAATAATGTTTACATCTTCACGGCGATATGAAGACAACACCTTTGAAGAGAGGCGGTCCACAACATCAAAAGAAACTCGGTGAGGAATGCCAAATGTTTGGCCGACCGTTTGATCTTTAAAGCCCCCCCCCCCCTCCTCTCGATCAGATATGTAACCTTGGATAGAGATCTCCATTATGGCTGTTATTCTCTTTTAACTGCGGCCACTCTCCAGGTAATGGCGACGTACTCAATGACAAATTGGAGGGGGCTGAGTGGCAGCTATCACCTTTACAATCTCTGTTCCAGCGCAACCAGAGAGTCGCAAACTTCAGGCAGCAGCACAAACTTTAACACTGTGAATGAGCGATTACCTCAGCCC
Source organism: Trachurus japonicus (assembly GCF_045865225.1). Classification (NCBI taxonomy): domain Eukaryota; kingdom Metazoa; phylum Chordata; class Actinopteri; order Carangiformes; family Carangidae; genus Trachurus; species Trachurus japonicus. The sequence goes on from NC_140921.1 coordinate 21,835,608, forward strand.
GGTTGTCGATGTAATTCTGTTGTCTCCTCCGTCCTCGCCGGTGTAATTACACAAAGCATGACTAAAGTCAAACCCCAGAAAATAGGTGGATTTGCAGATGCAATCAGGGTTGTGATATACTCAATTCAAGGGATACAAATTTGATTTAACTATTTCCAGGGGTGATGTATGGAAAAAGATATTTACTGAAAAGGCACGTAAATTGAAAAAATAAATGGGAAAGAGATCATCTTAATTACCTTGAAATTAGACTCATATTCCATGGTGCTGATATCAGAAATTGACATAGGTGAGAGATTTCAGTTGTTTATCCACCAGTTGAGTTGGTGATTGCCATAGATTGCATATTACAGTTTGTATTTTCATACAGCGTGTCAGTGAAATTGTGTTTGTTTCAAGATGTAGTAGATTATCAAACCAAAGGTGTGGAAGAATTACACAACAGTATTGCTTAATATTGAATATCCAAATCGTTTCCAACATAAATGTCTGTGTCCGTCCGTGTGTGTGTGTGTGTGCGTGTGTGCAGCCTGTGGGTGTGATGCTTAAGCTTTTACATTCATGAAATCCAACAGGATATTTACCACCTGTAAATGCTTACATTTACGTGAACCTCTAATTTCCCCAAATCCATGTGTGTATGATTGTATTTCTGAGACCGCACCTCGGCTCCCATGCAGCGCCTCGGGGGCCGAGGCAGAGTCTGCTGCACTCCGTAACACCGAAACCACTGAAACTAAAGCAAACCCGGACTCACGCCTTGTCTCTTTATTACGGTACTTATAAAGAATCACAGTGGAAGTGCTCGGACTGCTTCGGCACAGACGGATCAGATCCCCTGTTTACAGGTGGTGTCTGTGTCGAGGTGTTTAACTGTGTTCAAATTGAGTCTGAAATAAGTCAAATCAAATGAAAGTCTGTCTGTCTGTCAGTGGGAGCCTGATGCTTCCAGAAATGAATTATACCTTAAGGAAATGACAAACTTCACAAAAGTGGGCGTTTCAGAAAGAAGTGGAGCTTGTCATTACTGCCTCTCCCACCTATTACCCCCCCACCCCCACCCACCTCCTCCTCCACCACCACCACCTCTGTCTACAGAGCAACTCATCTCTGCCCCGCGGCCGCAGCCTCAGGCGCGGCATTCTGGGTAGCGTTTGAACACACCTCTGTCTCCTCTGTTCAAAAGCTGCAAAAGATCCAGGGAATATTTATGAATCCCTTTTGATATATGTATTTTTGCATATTGTAGAGTCTTGTTTCTTTTTCTCCTACTTCATCTACACTTAAAACAAAAGACCGTCGTCTTTCAGTTAAAGTGTCCTCGGCCCCGTGTTTACACATCACCTGCAGTGGTCCGCCTCCATCCTCCACTAGGTAACATCCCAGACCAAAAAAGGGTTATCCATAGCAGAGGAAATAGGGAATAACAACACAATTGCAGACATTTATGGGCTATTATCTATGGTGGAGTGAGTGAGAAAATAGTTTTAATGATATTCAGCCACTTTTGCACCATCTACATTGCAGTTCTCAGCTTTAATAATGCCCCTCTAACTCAGTCGCATCTCCTCTTCTGTGATCGCAAGTCTTGTTTTTTGAACATTTTTTTAATGTTAAAAATGAAAAACGACAAAAAGGTGTATGTGAATGCAAACCGCAAAAAAAAAAAAAAATCAGTGTGATCCTCATAATAGCCTGCAATTAAACTTTCTTCAAGCTGCCAAAAGAGATTTCATGAAGGTCAAGGGTCCTAGACTGGCAGCATGGGTGCCGCGAGGGTGCTGATGGTACAGTATGGTGGCGAGCAGAGCTGTGATAAAGGGCAGCTGCCAGCGATTTAATGAGGGAGCAGGGGATGCGGCCCCCCACCACAACTCATCGCCACTTAATGGCACCACTAATCCCTGCAGAGACGGTGCAGTACACACAATTGGTCTGCCCTCCATGTGGCAGAAAAAAAAAAATATCCCAGCAACACTTTCTCACACCCAGCCTCACCAGTTAGCTGTTCACAGTCACTAAGAAATGGTTTCCCTCTTTCAAAGAAACATTGACAGAAGAAAAACAGGATGAGCCCTTTTTTTTTCTTTCAGGTGGAGGAAGAAAAAAAAAAACACGGAATGTTGTCTCTCGCCGAACGCCACCGCTTCATCCAGTTTATAACCTCAAGAAGTGTCTTGCTTGGTGTAAAGGGCCAGAGGGTGTAAAGATCTACCCATTATTTTTCACCGCAAGACTCTCCGGTGTTTGACTTGCTGTTGGCCACATGCTGCTAAACTACGGTGGCGACCAAAGCGCTATAGCGTCAAGGGTTAAGACGGATCCATCACTGGCCTTTGGTTTCTTTAAAGCCACCTTAAATGAAATGTGAAATGTGATCTATGAGCTGCCGGTTCACTTGTTTTTCACAACACTGTGCTATTATAAAGAGGATGGTTCCACGACCTGTTAGCCGTGCCAGCAGTCCTGCCCTGCATCTATTCAACAAGAGCCGTCGCTAAAACACCAGCGCATGGTGTGCGCGTACGGACCGGGGGGAACTCCTGGAGTTCACTCATCAAACACGATGATTCCTGCTTTGTTTATATATGGCACCAGCAATTTCCCCCCTGTCTATATTTGAACAGATTCTCATTAGAATAGCCGAGAGAGAAAAAGAAAAAGAAGCGGGGAGTATGTGGCGTCGCTCGACCGCACGTCCAACACACATCGCCCTCCTCAAAACTCTTCGCAGTTGCACAGGCGAACACATGGAAATTGATTTGCAAGTGAAATTCGAAAGCATGAAAATCCAAACCACACTCCACAAAAACATTCCACATATGAGCTCGGTGGTCTTGGACGAAGAGGGAGCGCTCGCTCGCCTGCTCGCACCGTCACAGATCCGCAGAGGTAGGCTGTAATGGGTCCAGCAGGAACGTCAAAGCAAAAAGCAAAAAAAAAAAGAAAAAAAAAGCGTGTTTCACTTTGTAAAACATCTCAGGATGTTAACATGAGCGCGTGCGATTAACATGACTCATTTAGAGTATACGCATGTAGAACACAATCAATTTCATTCCCAGCTGGAAGCTCGCCTTGTTTTCTGGAGAGAGAGATACTTATTCCCCTTGTCTGGATAATAATTTACAGATTTGCTGTCTCACAGAATACACTCATTCTTCGACTTAAGTTGATACTTTAGTCTCAGTGGGACTCCAGGGCAGCGGAAACAAAATCTTTATGATTCTCTTACTCCTCCATATGTTTTTGTTTATGAGCAGCTACCTCTGCCTGGGAATTCACCCCGTCATGTTGTGACACCGAGGGCATTTTCCTCATAGTTGAGAGGGATATGCCCATACATGTGGTGCTGCTGCCCACCTGCCCCACACAAGCAACCCCCTCAACCCCCCCACAGTCTATACGCATAACGCACACGCTCACACAATCCCTCCCTCAGCACTCGCGTCCAGATGTGCTGTGCTCCCGGCGTGGTCTGAGCTGCCAGATGAGGAAAGAGCATTACCCTGGCAAAGAGCAGGAAAGGCCAGATGAAACAGACAGAGGAGGAGGAGGAAGAGGAGGAGGAGGAGGAGGGGATTAATGCTCTCCTACCATATTTATTGGGAACCTTGTGTTTGCAGCCGCTCGCCACATTCTGCATAACAGGGCCCATTACGCATTAACAAACTGGCTCCTTAATAAAGAACAGACGCCGTTCTAATCCAACAAAAATTCATCCCGCACCTGCTTGGAGAAAGTGTTTCTAACTTTGACACCATCCCGAGATGAGACGGTGCGTGGACTCCTCGCAGCAGTAAATAATGAGTGTTTATGGTATCATGGAGGCAGAGCTCACCACTCTGGATCTCCTGTGTTTTTTTACGACACAAAGGGGAAAAAGCAAGGAGCTGAACAAACATCTTGGCCTTTTAGAAGTTAAAAACAAAAAAAAGCTCTCGATGGCACTGATGAATCTTTATCATGCATGAAAGGAGGATGCAGGGCCAAAGAGGGCAAACCTCAAGGGGTGGTGTTTCATATTTCTCTCCAAGAGGATTATGGGGTTGGGAGGTGGGGGGGGGTGTTTGTACACAGGCACTTCTAAAAATCCCAAAAATCAGGCTACGGTGAATCAAATGTGGAGTGGTGGAGAGATGTTTCTTTCTTTTGTTTTGTAGCGATATTGTAATTGGTTCGCAGAAAGAAAAAAAAAAGAGAAGAAAATATGAGGCCCAGACTGTCTGAGGACACAACACAACTCAATTCACAGCTGCTTTACAGACAGACATGTGTCATTACATTATTTCTCACCCTCAAAATATGCAGTTAATTTGCATTTGGAAAAGATTTAGTGGTGAAAAGACAAATCAATGTAATCTTTATCCCCTGGCAGGGAAGGGAGTGCATGTGATGAGCCACCAGTGGAAACAGAAATGGACTTGAAGCTCTCGCCGCTGTTGCCCCCATCATCTTTGACAAATGGAGCAGCGATAGAAAGGCCTCTTTGAGTGAGTTGTAACTTTCGGCAGCCCCTCGCAGGTGTGGGTGATCTTTCATCCTCCCAGCCCTCCTCCTCCTCCTCCTCCCTCTCCTCCCTCCTCCCCCTCCCTCACTCCTCCTCCTCCTCCTCGGCGTCCTATCTCTGGCCTCCATCAAAAGTGAACGTGCTGCCCCAGGTTCAGATTAACTCCACTCTGACAGACCAAAGGCCTCCCCCCTCCTCCTGCCCCTTTCCACCTCAACTCACACATATCCTACAACAGGGGAAATTAGGGCTAGTTTAGCAGATCTTACAGCACCACTAAACGCCGCCCCAGATCGCTCACTGATTGCTTGGCTCAATCCATTGTGTCCCCCTCACCACCTCCACTCCCCTTCGCTTATCTTTGCCTTTGGCCAAAAGCAGCTTCTCTACTCTGAACCCACCTCCCCACACACACACACACACACACACACACACAATCCTCCCTCCAGCTTGTCCAGAGAAAATATATAACTAACTTATTGTGAACAGTCTCTTAGCAGGGTCAATAGATAATATCAGTTCACAATGTTGCCATGTCACAATGTTTGCTTTGTGGTTTTCCAGAAAAACATACTCAGAGTTAATGTTTCTTTTAATTGTGGATAAAAACAGTCGCGTTTATGACAAAACTGTGAGAGCTCCTCTTAGAGGTTATTATCCCCGCTTCATCCCAGTAGGAACCTGGACTTTGGATCCCTCTGAGCTCATCGGTTATACCCAAACCCTGGATAGACAGGAGGGATGTGGCAGCTCAATTCTTCAAATTAAATCTCACAAGACGTGTATCATTTAAAGGCTTCTTTAAGTATTACTCTTTGCAGCAATTATGGATGATCAACCTTTGTGGCAGAATGCTTAAACGCCTGTGGTTGGGTGAGCCCTGTCATTTGTCTCTCTTGTCAGTTTCCTGTTTTCCTGAGCAACTCCCCTGACCTGGCTGGCAGGCCCGCCTGCCCCCAAGACCACTTTCCCTTTCCTCATTCTGCGTCGGGCCGGCAGGGAAGAAGAAGAAGAAGAGTGAGGGAGGAAGGGAGGAAGGGAGGAAGGGAGGGGAAGAGGTAAGGGTGAAAGAAGAAGGAGGGGGTCTAACTTAATCTGGCCCACTGCTCAGGTCAGTGAGCTGCTTACCGGGTCTATCCAAACATAGGGGCTTGTTTTGCTAAAGCTGTGGAAAGAAGAAGTACCCTCTTAAATCAATGCTTTACTTAGAGCTGTGCACATGCAAGGTTGTTATGCGTGAAACCACAGGAGGCAGAGCTGGCACACAACCAGCAGCGTGCTCCTCTCCTTCGTACTCCCCTCACCATGAAGGCAAAGAAAAAAGAAAACTCTCCTCTGTCCACGGCCAAAAACTTTTTCAACATCACAGGCTGTATTGCTTTTTTTTTTACAGCACAGCTGAAGTCTGTGCAACAATTTCCCTACGACCGCTGTGGTGCACTAAAATGCAGCAGCCTTTACATGTAGGCCTTACACAGCGTGTGCTCTTCCTATGACAAAGGAGAATTGCTCTGTAAAACGCATCCAGCTGTGTGTACTTATCCTTTTTCTCTTGACATATTTTCACCAAAACGTCCAGCCCTGATCTAATCATGATGCTGCAGAGAGAGAGAGAGAGCGGACTCACAGCTCACATGTATATGTTTGTTGTGCGCAAGCTGGAGCAGTTTGACTTTTTTTTTTTTTTTTTTACTCCTGCTCTCTTCAGGTATCATATGATCTAAAGAGGAATGTAGAAATCAGCCAGATTTATTGTTCCTCTTTGACTGAGCGTTTGCGAAGGGGAAGGAGAGAAATGTTTCCTCCAGCTTGAGGAGGCATTTAAAGCATCTTTGAAGTAGCTGTAAGCAGGGCAGGGCACTAAACTGCCTTGTTACAGAGAAGACCAGATGCATTGCACACCACAGAGGTGAATTGTCATTGAGATTGCATTTTTATGAGCGGCCCGAAGGCGCTCCTCTCAAACGGACGCGAGGTTCTTTTTGCTCTCAGCGAGGCGGGGCGTCGCGAAGTCATGGTGTCTGAGGAGGAATTCACTTTATGTTGTGTTTCTTCTGCAGTTACAACTTAAACACCTGTGCCAGGTATGTTCCCCTCCAAGAAAAACAGCACATTTAGCGCGGCAGCTAACGTGAACGCAGCACGCAGGTTACCTGGGGCTTCAGACAAACATGGCCACTGGTAAAAGGCTCTTGTTGTGACTGTAAACAAAGGCTCTAATTCACCATAATGGTTCTGTGGGTCCAGTGCTCTGGGAGATGCAATGGCCAGTCTCAGTAGCTTAATTATCTTTCTAATTTGTATTAGCACTGGCTATCCTCTCAGGGATAATTATGTATCTAGTGTGTGAGCGAGCTTAATGAGGTTAACTTAAGTCTTTACATGGAATAAAGGTTCAGTCACCTTATAGAAGAAAAAATAAAAGCTCTTCTGCTGCTGATTATGGTGTTTTTTTCCTCCTCCTCCCATGGACATAAAGTGTGGTGAGTCCCTCTGGAGTGCAGAGGTAAAGTGAACTTATTCCCAGTGGTCACACAAAGCGAAGGAGACACTTAGAAGTTAGTTTGTGGTTGTGGTGGAGGGACGGTCGGTTTAATCAGTAGAGAATAGCAGCTCGCGCTGACCTGCTGTAGATAAAAATCAAAGAATGTTCCTATCAGATCAATATAACCCCCACCCCACCCTCCTCTTTTCCCTCCTCTGACATTTTCAAGAAATCTCAGCACTTCTACCAGCCGAAAGTCGCTGTGCACCCGAGTGAATCATGTTTAGCAGGTATTGATAAGGCTGATAAGAGCTCTAGCTTTCCTCTCGATATCATCTGAATTCCCAAAGTCCTGTGATCATGTGCCATTTCCCTCTCAGTGGATGATATACTGCGCAGCCCTGGTGAAAAAAAAGAAAATAAGACTACATATTTTCTCTTATGACTAAGTGTAAATCCACAGCTAAAGAGCCCTCATTTATTTGCAGCACCCCTCCCATTTCTGCTTGCTCAGTACTTAGCTGTTTTTTACTGCAGGTTAGGAAGGGAAACCATCTTATCTGTGACTGGGGGGATTTATTAGTGCGAAAAAGATAATTGCTATTCATAGGCCACTGGGGGCTGATTTACAACCACTAATATTTTGGATTCCTAGAGCCGTTTTTCATCTTTTTTATCTCCAGCCCTGCCTGCAGCGTGGAGGGGAGAGAGGTCATGATGGACGGTGAGGGATGGGCGGAGCGAAAAAAAAAAAAAAGCCTCCACTCGGAGAAATTTGGCCGAAGACTAATGTGTGAGGAAGCAGCCTACATTAAAAGGCCTCGTCCACGTAGGTCTGCCTGGAGCTGACAAACACCTGTTCTACTTAACCTGTAATGAGTCCACAACACACATCCGTCTTGTCCGCTCTGTGTCTGTGAGAGCCACGCTGAGAAAACAAAAAGAAAATGGCAATAAAGGGGAAAAAATCTGGAACGATATTGCCTCAAAATCTCTTCCATTATGTTTGACCATATTAAAAAAGAAAAAAAGATCTGGAATGACCACATCAAAAGCTATAAATTGAACATTACTCGTTTGCTGTTTCCCCCCTCTGGCCTTTAACTCGCAAAACTGGCTTGTGACTTTACAGTGAAAACATGACTTGTCCTCATAAAGGTCATACCTTGGTTATGTTGATTATATTACCTGAGAGACAGGTAGCATTTTTTTTTATTTTTTTTTATAGAGTTTGGGAAGAGTTGGTTGCAGGCGAAACAGGAAATGAAGAGTTTTGGGCCTGTCTGTCCACGCTGATCCTCCAGCTAACCGGGAGGCAGCAGGGGCTTGAGTGCGAGCACTCAGATGTGAGGTCATGGGTTCAAAGCCCAGGTGTTGTGCCTTGCAGCAGGACACTTCCCAGTCTAAACAGTGTAAATGATTTTAGAGAATGTAGAGGTTAACCCGAGATCAAAGAGATCCACCTCTGAAGAGGCTCCTTCTACTGTATCTGTCAAAGACATCGGTTTGTCAACACACTAATCTGTGTCCTGTCTGCTGGCTCTGCTCTTTTGTTTTTACTGTGCTCGATATTAGCCTCTGAATACGGCAGATTATTGTAAATTGAAGTAAATCACACTACTGTTCTGGTGAGCAAATTCAATTCAAGATAAGTTTAATTTAAAGTTAAACAGTTATCATTCAATTTTCAATTTGTTGTCCAAATGAGATGAGCACGTCGGTGGATGTAAACTGTGATATTACAGCGGAAGAGAACAAAAAAAAAAAAAAAAAAAGCACGCTGCCGGAGAACCCCAGCTACTTCCTTTTGATTCCCATTTCATTGATTTAATTTCTCATCCTTAAGAGATGTCACTTTGTCTGGAAATGTATTCATCCTGCATATGCGTCTCTTAATAACGCTAATCTTTCTGCCAGAGCAGAAATCTCATGGAGGGATAATCTGAGATAAATATAGTTAATTGAGGCCAGGTGAACTTTCTTTATCAGCAGCGCAGTCAACCAATCTGAAGTAAATGTGATAATTAGAACGGAGATGTCTTCACCGAGAACAGAGCGCGGTCCTGTCCCGCAGCCATTTCCCTCAAATTATATCTGATTTCACAACACATCAGAAATCTATATCAAATTAGTGGGCTAACGAACGCAGTAATGTTTCCCATAGACATGAGTAAACACGATAATCTGGAAGCAATAGGAAAGAAATACATCTGCTGCAATTGTCTCTCAGCTCGTATGTGTTTATTGAACGACTCCAAAACCCTAACCATGAATTATTCTAATACAACTAATGCAGCAAACAGGATCTTAATGGAGTGAAAAACGAGCGCTCCTCCCTCCTTCCACTTTGCTGGTGAGGTATGAAAGGGTGCTCTCTTTGGCCATACATGCAGCCTGTGCTCCGCTGAGCCTGACCACCATTAACACCCCTGAGGAACCATGTCCTAATTACTCATTCAGCTTGACAGAATCTCCTTAATTACAAACTTCATTAGCCTGCAGGACTTTGTTTTTCTCCAGAAAAGGAGGGAGCAGGGGACAGCTCGGGCCAAGGTGCAGAGGAGGCGAGGGGTAGGTGCTTTAGCACCTTATTCCTCCATGCATTTCTTTTTTCTCTCTGGTTTTTTTCAAAGGAGATGTTAAGACCTCAGTCAGAGATCTAATTAGATTCACAGTGAGAATCAGACACCTTTTAACTAGCCTCTGGAGTCCCTCTAAAAGGACAGTGAGATCCAGGCTAAGAGAGGCACAGAGAATTAAATGGACCTACTACTGCCTTTCATGTGTGAAGTGGTCTGACTTGCCATGTCCTCACCTCCAAATACAAAATAACCTGCAGCACTTACACACCCTGCTGCCATTATACCTCACTTATAAACACATAGGACAGGCGGTGGGGGGAGGGGAGGACAAAGGCTGCGACAAGACCATGTGCAACGGCAATTGGACTTGAAAAGACATATTGCAATTACCTCGTTTATATATATATATATATTTCATAAGCAGTGTTGCACCTGATTCTTCTCACCGCTGCTCCATTTATCTGACGAGAGCGTTGTGAAGATCACCGCGCATCACATGGCTTCACAGTCGCGTCACATGTGCTACTTTGCGTTTAAAGTTCATGTATTCACACCACATGTAATTATATGGTAAAATGGACTGCACTTATATAGCGCCTTTGTAGTCCAGCATCCACTCAGAGCTGCTTCGCCACGTCCGTCTCATTCGCCAGCGTTCAAAAAACACCAACGGCATCCGAGGCGGGGGTTCGGCGTCTTGCTCAAGGACACTTCAGCGGGAGCAGGGGATCAAACCGGGAACCAGAACGATTACCGGACGGGCCGCTCCTGCCTCCTGAGCCACGACGCCCACCTTAAGCAATTATATGGTAGACGGCGCTGCGGCTGGAGAAGTAATCATTTCACCTTAAGCTTACATAAACCCAAGAAGTTATGCTTGTTATTAATTAGAGGCTCTTGGAAACTCCACTTGAAATGGTTAGACAATGTTAGCATCCCTCTCCTCCAATGGCTAAGCTCTGCAATGTGCAGCAAGAACATTATGAGTGAATGAGAGTGAATGATTAGCAAGTATAATTTGGGTTTGTTTCTCTGCTGAAGGTGCTAAGGTGTTCATTGTCCCATAATACATGTCACAACCTGAATTACTGCTACCAATCATTTACACCGTCTGTCAAGCAGTGCTCCAAGTCTCTCTCTCTCTCTCACACACACACACACACACACACACACACATACACAGACAGCCCACGTTTCTGCTCAGAGCAAACAGCTAAATGTCGTCTCCTCTGCTTCTAAATGCTTAAACATGTCAGTGTTTAGATGTCATACACATCAGCGCTGTGTTTTTTTCCTCTCTCTCCCCCCACTGTAACACATTTTGAACACATGGCTGCATTTTCTTTTATACAAACTTGCACCGTCAATAGAAACCAGTGACAAACGTTGGACCTCCTCTTCCTTTTTCTTTTTTTTTCAACCCTCACATTCTGCGTATTACTTCCACGTTTTGCATCCAGCTTGTGCTTTTTTGTCGCAGCTGGAGTTGGAGCTTTCAGTCCTCGGGCTGATGAGACCAAAACCACTTTTCTTTTAGTATTTATGCTGAGCATCCAGTCAAAATGTTCTTAGCCACAACCCGGGACATCGCAGCAGCTTTTTTTTTTTCCAGCAGGAAGAGCAGAGACACCCACCAGCTTCCCCCCAAAATGCGTATGCACACATAACTGGAGACACACACACTCACACACACATCCCCCCACAGAAAATATTGTTTGTGAATATTAGTCATGTTAAAACCAACTTCAAGCGTCTGTTAGGCGGCTGGCGGCGGGGTATTATGACAGCACTGACCAGAGAATTGGCTCAGCTCGGCATCGATGCCACAAATAACTTGAGTGTTGTATGAAAAGCTAATGAGAGCTGGCGTGAGAGTTTGGTCAGCGTTCATGAGGACGCTGCACGAGGCTGAGCAGGAACTCAGAGTGTCAAGAAATCCCTGCTGGTGTGTAATGGACGTTGTCTCTTGTAAATGTACAACTTAATTGTCAATCTCATGTTTGTACAAAATAGAAATGATTTAAACCGCTGGTCACTTATAAATACGTGTGTATCTGTTATTATTTTTAAATAGTTCCATTCGGCTCACAGGCTACTTCTCCTTTTTTATCATGCTTTTTAAAATATGTCCTGTCAACACATATTCACATTATCCCCAGAGTTATTCATCCTATGTTGATTATTATTATTATTATTTCACAATCTAATGAAATGTATGATTTAAGGGGGATGAAAACAGCAGAGTAGCACAACTTATTGATATATACATATACATATATACATACAGTGTTGCCCATAAAGTTAGAATGAAATATTTTTAAACCTCTTCTCATGAAATTGTGATATTCTTGATAGATAAAGTTATTATCTTCTCAAAACTTTATTGATAAGTCTCTTCCAAACATGTCACTGTGAACATAAAACCACTATTACCTTGTGTATTCAGGCTTAAACAGAATCATTCCAACTTTATAGGCAACTGTGTATGTTATTATTATTATACAGGTGTTGCACTGCTTTTTATTAGCTCTCTTGTTGAGTTTTGTTTTATTTTGAAGGCCCATCTGGTACCTTAGGCTAATACTTTGTTTCTGTTATCATACTGTTTGTCATCGGTCCATACAGGACGTCCCTATTAAACTAAACATTCAGATGAACATGTGCAGACAGTCCACTGCTGCTTTACATATGTTCACTGTTTTTATTGGGGCAAAGACTGCAGGTTGATGTCACCTGTCAGTAACTTGTAGTTAATTACACACAAACATTCATGTTCCGAATAGTTTTAAAACAAGAACTAATTGAATGTTTGGGTCACATCATTTAAACTAATGCAAGCAACATGTCGTTCTAATAATACGTTTAGTGGGAAAAAACCCATTCCAAGAACAAAATAATGAGGATACACACACTGATCAGCCATGACATGAAACAGGTGATTGGTTTTCATGTTGTGACTGATCTGTGTGTTTTTCTTTTTTGACTGAAGCTGTGGAAAATAATTGAAAATACAAATTAAGTTTCAAATTAAATGCCTAATGATTCAGAATGAACAACAGGCCATGGACGTACACCAGTCGGCCGCAACAATGGAACAATAAAAGCCGTTTTAATGTGGTGGCTGATCGCCGTACATGAGGCTATAAATACGTATTATTCACTCATGTGGGGTTTGTTTTACTTTAATGCTTCAATTTTTCATCACCAATCTATTTTAAAGCTCTTAATGAAAAATCCAAAGATGTAAAATTGCATTTGAAATGTGTGTCACAAGCAGAGTCGACTCACATGTTGAAACAGAATAAGGAAAAGTGATGCACCATCCATTATCCCAGCGCACACAGGCTGCTGTCCAACACGTCCACCGCCACTATTTTATGCCGCCTCTCTTTTCTTTTCCAGACTCTAAGCACTCCACTGCTGTCAGGCTCAGCCAACAGAAACCTGATAGTTGATGTTTTTTGGGGGGCAGATTTTTTTTTTCTCTTTTTTCTCCCTCCCAGCGACCAAGAGGGGGAGACATAGTGAAAAGTTCAGTACGGGTGCAGAGCAGGGACAAGAAGAACAGGTGCCCACAGTTTCACCTGTCTGCTCAATAACCCAAACAGCAGCGGCCATGGTATGGTATTCCAGTGGAGCTGCGTAATCGCCGACACATTTGCAGCAGGAACGGCAGAAGGGGAAAAAAGTGGAGCGAGGCCCGATCTGTAGACGGGGGGAGTTCAGTTCATTGGACACTAAACATGAACAGGAGAATTAGTTCGACACAAGAGCAGAGCAGCTTCACCGACGAGCAGCAGGTTGTTTAAGATCTGCTGTTATTGTGAACCAGTACCACGTCCAGATAGACCATATCAGTGCTGATGATGTGGGAGGGGACTCGCAGGTCAAGAGACACAAAATAGTTCAGCAGGCACATGTGATATATTTAGTGAGGCCATTGTTTGTTTTATTTAGGGAGCGAATTGAGGATTTTCCAAACTGCGGGGCCCCTGAGGTATTTTATCAGGTGTACAGTCCACCATATGTTACACATTAGTGCACTGAGGGGAATGCTGGTTGCAGATACAACCTATAAAAAAAAAAAGTTTGCAGTTTTGGACCTTCAGAGCAGCAGAGGACAGGGGGGTCGACAGTTGCTCTTTTCAGAGCTTGGTGGATATGTGGGAAACACTTATATGCAAATGAAACTGCATCACATTACAGCCCAAATTCCCCCTCTATCAGTAAAGAAAATAAACCGTAGGAATCCACGGCATCTGGGCGAGAGAGCGCGTGCAGGAACATCGGCGCGTTGAAAATAGATGTTTACTGCTAAAAGCCAATGGAAATGATAAGTGGGAAAACAGCTAATAATAAAGGGCTGCAAACTTTTCCTCCTGAACTGAGCCGTGCCTGTGCAGGAGCGGTCACGGCCTCGCAGCGGGCCGGGGCGGCGGGGCGGGGGGGGCTGGGTTCAGGCAGATGCTGGAGGTGTCTGCGGACTGTGTGTGTGTGTGTGTGTGTGCACGGCATTGTGGGATGGAGGCCAGAGGAGAAGCCTGACAGAGGGAGAAAGAGGCGTCTGTGCAGGTGGAAAGAAGTTGGGGTTTCACTGTTTTCTGAGTCGCCCGCCTCACTATGAATATTCCAGCGTGAGACGGCCATTTGTCATTTTGTCGGCCTGTGACATCTGTGTGTGTGTGTGTGTGTGTGTGTGTGTGTGTGGTGACCTCGGTGACCTCGGCGATCAACAGCTAATGAAGCACCCAGAGCCTACTGAGTGGAGCTGCATGGGTCTGTCAGAGAGCAGCTTGTAATGTGGCTCTTGGCTTCGCTCATCTATTAACAATCACATTTTGGTGCCAGGCTTGTTTGTATGTGTGTGTGTGTGTGTGTGTGTGTGTGTTTGTATGTGTTTGTATGTGTGTGTGTTTGTGTGTTACTCTGCTCTAAATTCATTAATAGTGATGGGGAATTTTAAAAAAGGACAGTTGCAATGGCAAAATAAAGTATTACACATAAATGTAACTTCACATTTTACTGCAGCGATTTGTCATTAAACTCATCATTCTAGTTAATATATTGCCTATAATCTATTGCCCGGTCCAATTCAGTTACGAGTTAAACGCAGACGATTGGAGTCATTGAACGCAGCAGGCCCGACGAGGAGACGATTGTCTGTGTGCGTAATCCTACACTTAAACGCACCATGCTCTTTAAAACCATCTGAATCAGAAATTGATTCTTATCCGCAAACAACAAAACGAACGAGCCATTATAATAAGTGTCCTGGCGCGTGCGCAGTGGAGGAAGTCAGTTAGTGCTGACTGGACCCGATGGTAAATATAAAAATCGCTGCATTTGGAGAAAAAAAAAACCATAACATAATCATGAGCGCGCATCGCTGCAGCACACGCCTCCTCCCTCGTTATCAATAATAAAGAGAGAAACTGAATCCGAGGCTCGGATGTTTAATTTATTATTATGTAAGCTATTTGAAGGCTGATTGTATGGTAATTGCTCATTAGTCTTGTATATTTATCGCTGCACCTTATGTCAAGGCCAAGGGAGCTGTGTAGGCTCCGGTCTCCCGTTTCAGGGATCGGTTTCAGGGGGGCGGGCTTGTGGAGCAGGACAGATCAGGTGTGTGTCGGGGGGTCCGGCCCACAGGTGGCCGCCCACAGACAGACAGGTAGAGAGAGATGAGGCCTCGGACAAACCAGCCTAAGCCCCCTTTTCAGGAGCCACTTCTCCCGATCAATTATTGACTTTGAGGGCTAATGCGGAGCCTGTCTTCCGCCTGCTCCCTCCCTCAGCCTGCTCACATTAGTGGTGTCAGCGGACCTAATTATACCTACTAATTGCAGATTAGAGGTTTTGGGTCAGTGGGGTCACTTGATAGGACCGACTACTCTTTTCAATGACGGATAATCATTTCAGTTGCAGGCTAAATGTTTAATGCAGCGCGGCTTCCGTCCAAAAAAGAAAAAAAAAATGTTAAAAACCGGCTCGGTCGTGAAAATTGAAGGGAAAAATAATCGTGTTTATTAATCAAAAAAAAAGAACTGTCGTGATGCATCATGCAGAGTTTGGACGGAGAGAGCTGAAGTTTAGATAAGAGGGTCAGCAAAGGTCCTCCACAGCTGGCCCTGAACGCACCACAGGAGCGACTGGAGGAAGGATCTGATATATGAGGGCCCACTTCACATCATAACACACACATACACACACACACACACGCTGTTTGAATTCTGTCCAAACCAATTATATTCATGTGACCTTAGTCTCAAATTGCGCCTGATCGTCCTTTAATAGGATGTGAAGAGACGAGCGCGCGGGATTTTTAAGACGCAAAGAATTAATGTAAATATCACAGCAGGCACGCGCAGTGTCATTTATTTCATTATTAGCCTACTATTATTATTTATTTATTATTATTTCGATTATTTAGAACCGTCCTAATTTTGATAAGTTCTAAATCAAATAAATTACACCTATCTGCAATTCTTATTAGCATTATAATAATCATTATTTAAAATATAGCGACATCAGTGTGCTTCCATTTGAAATTGTTTGCAGTAGTTTAATATTCAGTACTTTAATATCCAGTCTTTATGACACCGGTCTTTTACATTTCTATATTAGATTTTTTTCTTTTTTCTTTTGTATCTTAATCTGTGCGCAAAAACAATATTTCATATAATTTCTTCCAATAAGCAGTGACCGTCCATGGTTTTAAAGAGGAGTCTGTCCAGGTTGAAATCAAACGCGTGTGAATGCATCAGACTGTGCAGGCTCTAATGAGAAGCCCGTCCTGTCTCCTGTGTGTCCATACAGGCGCACAGAGGGGGGGAGAATGCGCCAAATTTGTTTGCGGCGGATCAAGGCTCACCGCCTCCACTGCACTTTCTTTATCTTAATTCCAACTTGAAAAGATATAATTATCTAGTTTGAACAGGACTGCTATCAAATCCTTCTTTATAGGCAGGGAAGGGAAAAGCTCGAGTGGATTGTGAAGCTCTGAGCCGCTCGGTGTTGCCCGAGATAGGAGTAATGAAGTTGTGGAGTCCGGAGATACAAAGGGCATTAACCTCATTAGCATGAAACCTTTTCTTCTAACTATTGTGGGACCCTTTCAGTCCTCTAATCCCCCCTATTTCAAAGCTGGGTTTGTAATAAAGCTTTTAGGTTTTTTTTTTTTTTTTTTCAAAGCTAATGGTATTCTCTAAAGATTTTTATTGCTGTTATAATCTATGGGCCGATTAAGAATTCCCTATATGCCCCCTCCCTAAACCTAAAGCACAAAAACAGCTCTCTCTCTCTCTTTTTTTTTTTTACTTTATGAAACAATTAAACAAACACGTGCACCTTGCACCAGAAAACACTCAAGTTGTGTTTGTCGTGGCGTGCAGCAGGAAAAAAAAGGGAAAAAGACAAAAATCATAATCCAGTTTAAATTTGTCTGATTTAAAACTGAGCTGCATTGTTTTTTTTGCTGTTGGTTTGTTTGTTTGTGCGTAAATAGAGAAGCACTTCCTGCTGCACAGAGCATGTTAGTGCAGCGTGGAGCTCCTACAGCTCCTACAGCTCCTACAGCTCCTCTGCCTCAGCCCTGCAGCAGCAGCAGCAGCAGCAGCAGTGATGGAGCCTACAAGACAAGATTTTAAACAAAGATCCCATTTTGCGGCGCACTGCAACCTTCCCTTATCGCGTCGTGAGGGGTAGTCAGATTGTACTAAATTATGTCCAACCAAGCCCCCCCCTCCCCTCCGGATCCGTGGATTAAGAGATTAAAGTGGACCACTGGGCAATGCACACCCCCCCTCCTCCTCCTCCTCCTCTCACACACCCCATCCCACCCCACCCCATATTACTCGCATGATAATTGCCCAAACTGATTTGCACCTTCACAAAAGCTCGCAGAGAGTCTTTGTAGCCGGAGCGGAGCAGAGGCTGCAGCCGCCGTCCACTCCACTCCACTGGGACACGGAGGACAGGACAGACAGGACAGCGCTGCCTGTGTCCAGTGTCTGAGACATTAGTGGAGGCCTCATCCCTCCCTGTGTAATCACAAGTCTATACTTTTACTGCGCGCAACATATTGATAAAACTTTATTGACAAAATATTGACAATTACATACTTCTTGGAAGTATACTTTGTGTTAAAATTGTAGCAAACTTAACACAAACACAAAAATTATTTACATTCTGTAAAAGAGGGTTTTTTAACAGAAACATTAACTTTTAGCATTTCTGTACATGGAATACGCTCAGTGCTTGAAGTTTTTTTTTTTTTTCTTTTTGTTGGTTTTTATTTTTTATCAATTCTTGATTTTTAGTCCTTCGTGGCAACTTTGAGTGGAGGGTCAGGTCCTGACAGAGGCTGCGTGGGGCCACAGCGACACATTGTAAAGCTTTAGGTTAGAGGAATGTCCTGATGCCTTCGCTTTAACTCCTGTACCTGTCTGTGGTCTGATTTCACTTTTTTTTAGAAAGAGGAAATTTTTTTTTTCTTCAATCGAAATTCACTTTTTGTTTCTCTTTTCTTTAAAAAACACTAGAACGCAGCACCGCTACTTCATATGTTTTCACAATCACTTTTACACGAGAATCATTAATTAAAGACTGCACACTTTGTAAAAAGGAAGAAGCACGACATCTCTCAGTTTTGAAAATAGAGTTAAAAACAAAATTGAATTTTTTTTTCTTGGTTTGAGGAAAAAAAAAAAAAAACTTGTCAAATTAAAACAACTACCAGGAAAAAACTATACCATGCAATTCAAGTTTTACAAAAAAGCTGTTTGGTGTTTTGGTATCTGTTGTGGAAATGTTTTTTTTTTTTTTCATTTAAAAGAAAAAAAAAACTTCTGTGCAAACGTCCAATATGGATTGGAGAGAAAAAGAATAGGTTGGTGGTGGGGGGGTTGTAGTGGTGGTCGGTTGGTGCAGGTAGATGGACTGAGACACTGTCAGTCACATTTCCCCGGGTCGTTTGGATTGACAGACCCGCTGGTGACAGCAGGGCCACCGGGCGGGTTTCTCTCACCCTCAGCTGCCGATCTCCGGAGATCTGAAATGTGACATTGGCTTTTTACCCTCTCATTGTCTCTACACGGCTCCTTTATCCATGTCCTCCTTCACACAGACGCTCATATAGTCTCTGTTGTTGTTGCTGTTGTTTTTAATCGTCCGAGGTGACATCGATTTCCTCCGGACTCGACTGTTTAGTCGCCAGTCTCCACCGGTTTATGTGATGCGATCCTTTCTTCTTCTGCTGAGACTCCGAGCCCTCCTCCTCCAACTTCTGCCGCTTGAACTTCGTCCTCCGGTTCTGAAACCACACTTTTACCTGCAGGAGGGGGGGAAAGGAAGAAAAGAAAAGAAAAGAAAAGAAAAGAAAAAAAGAAACTGGATCAGTGTCACCAGATAAAACGGGATTGGCCAGTGCGTAAAAGGCGCACATTGTTTGGAGAGCAGGGCTGAACACAGGCTGCAGCGGTGCAGAGGAAATAAAAAGAGACAGTGTGACCTGCAGTTGATCATCACAGAGCAAACAAATATCAATCAAACTATAATCAATAGCATTCTCGGGAAGAAAAACATAAATACACATATTTAATTAATGCAATTATGACTGTTACTCCAATAGCCTGTATAATATTAACTTATGGCAGAAACGGTGAACTCAGCTCACGAGGTCAGTTTGGTTGTTTAAAAATAAAACGGTGCAGTGGTAACCCATGGCATCCCATAATATGCTTTTTAAAAAATTTAAAAAACGAAACAAACTGAAGGCAAAGAGCCAGAATTAACTAAAACACGTTTTATTTACACTCCCACAAACACGTGATCGTGGAGGAACTTTTGTCGCCTCACATAAAGTAGGTCAGAGGATTTTTATTTTTTTATTTTTTTAAATATTATTATTTATAAAAAATCACAATAGCAGCAGCTATTTGTGCCCGCGTGCACGTGTTTAAATGGAATAAATGGATGTAATCCATGTGACATATTGAACATCTATTTTCACGCGCTGTCTCCTGAATGGACTCCGGCTCCGTGGGGAGTTAACAACATCTTAAATCGATAAATTGTCTTGCTGGTGCTTTTGTCGCCCTTCAGCCTCTTTAACCGTGAACTGGGAGGCCGAGGTGCGTTTAATCAGCCACAAGCGGGTTAATTGAAGGAGGTGACGCTTCATTTCTCCCTTCAGCTCCTCCAAAAGGCCCCGGCGACCTGAAGCAGCCGCGGCGGACAAAAGGCAGCGGGGGCTGACGGGCTGACGGGCTGCGGCAGCATCTTAAATATGGCAGGAGGATCCACTGAACCCGCCTCGCTCTTTTGTATCGTCTCTCCCATAAAATGGTTAACTGGTTAATTTGCCCTCCATTTTGAAAGGCAACATTCTCCCCCCAAAACAAAGTAATTCAACCCCTCCTGAAATGAGGTTAGGCCTGCACAATGCCGGTGGAGCGGCTCCAGCACAAAGCCTCCGTCCTCGTCTGACAACACGCATCCACAGAGCTGCTGTGGACTAACTAGTGTGTGCGTGCGCGTGTGTGATTATTTTTTAAATGATGGTTTTTCACACGACGCAGCTCCTCTTTGTTTTCCTGCGTCACTATCCGAGCGGCCGCGGGTTAAACGGCTCCTGACGCACGGTGCCACGTCCAGGGAGAAAACTACTACACCGCATGTATATACACATATAGGCCTGTGTGTGTGTGAGAGAGAGTGTGTGTGTGTGTTTATGTCTGCAATCCACTGCACCAGCCATGATGTGAGAAATACATTTTTATGATGGCAATAAAAAATAACACTGAAAAGTCCAAGTTGGCCTGAACATCACACAACAGCCTGAGAAGCAGCAGTGGAATTAAAAAAACATAACAATCAAATAATGAAAATGTGAGCAGAGCTGCTGCTGCTGCTGCTGCT
This sequence comes from Trachurus japonicus, assembly GCF_045865225.1. NCBI lineage: Eukaryota > Metazoa > Chordata > Actinopteri > Carangiformes > Carangidae > Trachurus > Trachurus japonicus. The sequence continues at coordinate 21,856,102 of NC_140921.1, forward strand.
GCTGCGTTCAGGGGAAATAAGGAGAAGCAGCGTTTCTTACCTGAGTTTCTGTGAGGCTAAGGCTGTGGGCGAGCTGTTTTCTCTCTGCTCCCACCACGTAATGGTTTTTCTCAAACGCGTGTTCAAGCCGCAGGAGTTGCGAAGGTGAAAATGCTGTCCGGATTCTTTTGGGCTTTCTGGCCAGCGCGTTGTGCAAAAGGAAACTCTCTGGACTCGTTTCATTTCCTGGAGACGAGCACAAAACGAGGGTCTGTCAGGATCTCCTGTCTCTCTCTTCATTCTTTTATATAAATCAACATTTCCACAACAAACAGCAAACAGCAGGCCTGCGCACTGCCATCACACCCTGGGACTGTCTGAGGACCAGACTGTAAATAAAGGGAGGGGGGGTGAGGGGTGGGGGGGGTCATCTGTCTATATTTCACTTATTGATTATGGTAGATTTCTGCTTCTAACATTAGTGCAGTGCAGGCAGCGCGTTAAGGAGAGAAAACAAAGCAGAGGTTTAATCCTGGGCCTAATTCAATTAGCTCCAAACAACAGGCTTTGTAAACAAAATGACAGGTAAAATCCAGACAGCATCAGGAGCTTCAATAAACAACAGCTGGATACTAAAAGAAAAATTAATTTACAACACACTCCTGTAAAATGTCATGAATAAACTTCAATTTATCAGAAAAAAACAAACAAATAATAATTAAGAAATACAACAAAATGAGCAAATAAGGCATAAAATAATCTAGTAATTTTCTAAGGGTCCAAACAGCTCGAATGACGAGTCCGTTCAATTAATACAATTAAAATGAGCCCAGATGTGAATTAACAATAGAACCGTCCACCTCACTTCATTCTCTCTTTAAAATAAAAATGTGTCTGTACAGTCAACAAATTAAACTGATGAGCAGCAAAAATACATTATTTTCATTTTTATGCATAAACATGTCTGATTGTCACTGGTCTATTTTTTTAATTTTTTTTTTTTTTTTAGCTCAGACACAACAGACTCTCAGAGAACAGCCCTGTCTTTCCTCTGTATTATTCTACTGTTTTATAAATGTCAGAGTTAAAGCAGTTCTCCTGTCTGAGTGAAATAATCCCTGAAATCAGTGTGTTTCGGCCTGAGTCGCTGCTGCTGCTGCTGCTGCTGCTGCTTCACACAGTTTTAATTGCAGCAGCTCTGAGCTGATGGACACAGACACAGTCTGCCTCCACTCTGCTGCCGCTCCGTGCGTAAAAGTGAACCAAGCACTCCGATCGCTTACCTTGAAATCTGTGTCCCAAGTACCTATATCTGTGTAATAACCAGGGGTAGAAAGTGGAGGGGTCCCTTTGCTGGCTGGCGAAAAGAGGGTGCGGACTGTGTGAGGAGGAAAGCGGGTGAGCGGCCAGCGCGTGCGGCGGGGCCACCGAATGCACCGGGACGGCGGAGTTCTGCTGATGAGAGACCGCCTCGGCGAACACCAAGTCCGGGTTAGAGTAGACGCCCCTGCCGCCGGAGTGAAAGCCGTTGAGGAAGGGGTTCATCTGGCCGGAGTTTGCATAGCTGAGAGCCGCTGGCCGGATGGGCTCCTCGGAGCGGGACGCCGGTATAGGATTATCCTTCGCCACTAAAGACTCTATAGTAAAACACCTCTTGGGTGTAGGTTGAAACATGGTCTGATAGTCCAGATTCCCCAGTTTAAGTTAAAGTCGTCGTGGGCGCTCTCGCTCAAAAAATACTCCACACCCAAGAAAGAGCGAAAGTTTGTACGCAGTAAATAAGTTGGGAAAAAAGGCGGCAGCGCCGAGAAAGGCCAAATAAAAAGTGGTCGGCTACTCCCAGACTAATCCATGGATGTGATCGTTTTCCTCGCCAGGTTCGTGCAGGCAGATTTGTTAGTTCATGAGCCTAATTAGCGCTGCAGTCCCATAAACAGCTTCCTCTGAAAGCTGTAATGGCATGGTGATTGGTCGCTGCCGCTGCTGCTCGCCTTAAGGTGGAGAAGGGGAAGACGCTTAAAAAGTGCGTCAATGGGAAGCAGGGGCGCGGAGAGGCGGACTCGAACGCGCAACACGGAACGGATTCGTCCAGAGAGGAGCCCCCCGCGCGCGCGCGTACACACGTACACACACAGATAGGCTACACACATACACACACGTGTACACACACACACACACACACACTCACGCGCACATATCTCCAGGACATTTAACAGACTGAAGCAGTATAGGCTAGAAAAGCTCAAGGTAGCTGCTTATTTGTATTTAAGGCCTATGACAGGTTCAAACTGATTTATACACACATATATACACATACTTATATTTAGATATTTACATTTATATAGGCTATATATAGTGTGTGTGTGTGTGTGTGTGTGTTGGTACCAGCAAGTGATTATTTTTAATGATGCACAACAATGTTGCGCAAACACCAGCTCAGCTCCATTAAAGTGTGTGTGCAGCTCTCTCGGGCCTGGTTCGGTTCTGCTCCGGCTGCTTCTCTCTCTGGATTTCTGTGGGAGGAAAAAAAAAGCTCCTTGTTTCGTTTTGTGCTCGGCTTCATTCGTCTGCAGCTTCTATCGAGTGGTTCAAGTTAAACAGTGATGGATGAGATGTCTGGGAGACACCAGAGACACAAACAAGCTTGAGCAACAACAAAAAGAAAGAAAAAGATTTAGAGCTTTGACGCAGCGTGAGGACTGACAGAGTCTCCAGAACTCCCTGACACCTCCGGCCGCTGTGTGTCACACCTGTCCGCGGCTAAACGCTCAGGTGTGCCGCCGGAGCCGCCTGTCAGCCCCCCGCTCTGTGTGTGTGGATCGGTGAGTGGGAGCAGCTGCAGCCGTGGCCGCTCACCGTGGGGCCTGCTGCCTGCTACAGGAGCCAGAGGTCCACCATCCACTCACTGCGACCTGACGCCGAGGCGGCTCACAGACCATCAGCTGCTGCTCTACAAGTTCCACTGCTTCATCACTGATGTCTCACTTTATTTTTGTTTTTTGTTTTGTTTTGAGGGAAAGTTCACATGAGGCGATTTGAACTGTAGATGCAGGATATTATTGAATTTTACAATGTGAATACTCTCAAAACGCATTCAAAATGTATTATTATTATTATTATTATTGAATGATTCATAATGGCGTTATTATTATTTATTATTAATGTTATTATTATTATTATTATGCTTATCATTGTTATTATTATATTCAATCATGTTAAGTAATAATAGGCTAATAATAATGTTATAATTGTGAATGTTATTGTCGTCGCTGGCTGGTAGGCAGCTATAGGATAAAACATGTCTGTGTTCTCTTATGGACCACGTCAGCTTTTATTGTGGCGGGTAGATTAAGGCTATGGAATAAAATACAAGCGAAATAATAACAGGAGCTCGTCAGTGTGTCACCAACAGCTGTACAACAATACGCAGCGCTTTCTGACGTTTAAAACATGTCTGAATGCAGTCTATAGGCTTTGAGTTTTATTCTTTTTTATTATGAATAATATTATTATCGCTGCGAGTAATCATTACGAGTTTTATTTGAACTTGTTTAGTTCAGTGGAAATAGTCTTTTATTTTGTAATGCCAAATAATGAACGTCAGTTAGTGTCTTGTCCTATAATAAATATTATCATAATCATTATCATCATTCTTATTCTATTTATTTTTGTTGTAAATCGCAGTTATGTTACAGATATCTGTAGTGAGAAAAACATATTTTCTAGGAAATTATTTCTGATTGGATGAGGATTTGTTTTGTCATCATCATCATCAGTGTTATTATTTTGAGTCCCTGCAGCAGAGTGATGCTGGTTTGCTAATTGACAACACTGACCACTGTGTCCATGTTAATATTTGAGCCCTTGAGTTTTACACCGAGTTAAATAACTGCTCATCATGGACACGGACCAACAGGCTCTGGCTGCTCTCTCCGGTGCTCTGCTCCTCTACACGGTGCTTCATCGACCTCTAGCGGCGGCACCACGGCACCGTGCCGCACTGTCCCAGGGGCTGGGGGTCAGAGCCGCTTCAGGGGGGGAGACCCAGCACGTCCTCAACAAACAAAATGTGGAACTATTTAGTTCAGAGCTTCTCAATGTGGGTGGGGTCTTTGAGAGGGCTCCAGCATGAAGGGGGATAATTAATTCTCGCTATTTCATCCACAAAACAATGACAGAAGGTCGTGACTGTTTGGATCATGAGGAATCTTTAGAGATGGCCCCCGAGGTCTAGATCGGGTCAGTTTAAAGGCCCCTGATGAAAAATGAGGGAAAGAAAGCACTGATTTAGTTTCACTGGGGCCGATACAAGCAACTCACACCACACAGTCAGAGTTATCCAGAGTTCACTCAGACTTATCTGGATGCAGCATGTTGGTCGAGTACCCCACCCTTACACCTCAAAGTTAATGACACAATTACACATCCACAGAAAGTGTCTCTGGCATGCACACCGTCCTGGGTCCCCTAAGGGCCCCTCCCAACCAGGGAGCCACTGTCTTAAAACAATGTTAAATGGTGATGATGTGGTGGTACGGACGAGTTGAGTCAGAGGTGGTGAGCAAACATCTTTATTAATAAAGGCTTTACCTGTACACATGCAATCTGCTTAGAGAACGCTGATTGCTGCAAGATAGAAGCACACTGGATACTGAGTGGGATCAATTGAATACTCTAATACACATCAAAATGGAAATGTCCACTATGGCCATAACAAGCAGCATCTGAAACATTAGATGAAGAGCAGAGATCAGTGTAGCACATGACAAATGCCGTTACAAGAGATGGAGATCTGCGTCTTAATATAATATCTATGCAAAGGTTAATTATTGAAAAGAGGCAGTTGGTGATACACTGAGTTTGCATTGAATGTTGGAGCAGGTTCATTGGTTATCGGTTGAAATCGGTTTCGCTTCATCGTTTAAACCTGAAACACTCCTAACCACTGGGGGCAGTCATGTTTCCATGAATGATCTGCATTAGGACTAAGTGCACACAAGTTCATGGTGTTTGAGGAGGTGGAGCCTCCGGTTCAGAACTGCTCAAAGTAAAGATAAAACAAATCCCAGGAAAGCTACCGTCTACAAAGATTTCATTCAAAAGAACAACGCAGATGAGTATCATGAGCTTGGAGCCAATATTTTATCACTGTGGCTGAATGATACTTTATTAATTCATTTTTTTTTATCCCAAAACCAATTTGTCAACATCTGAGCCAATTAAGATGTGGAGGCTGTTGCTCAGCGGCGGACGGTGGTCCAGCCGTCGTCATCTGTCTCCTCCTTCTTGGGGCGGCGAGGCATCTCAGTACGCCAACCACCCTTCTCCCCTTCGCCCTCGCGCTCCTTCTCCCGCTCTCTGGGCTGTTCCCGCACCTCCCGCTTTTCTTCGCCTCCTCGACGCCAAGAGCCTCCTGAGGAAACAAAGAAGCTCGTTAGAAACACGTTGACTTTACAAGCACGACTTCAGTTTGCTGGTTTTTCCTGGCACCTGCTGCAGCAGTGAGTGAGCTGGTGAACGCTGACCTCTGCTGGCCGGGGGGGAAATGACAGACAGGAAGACCGATACCTGCTGCCATGTTTGGATCCGACTCTCGCTACCCTGAGTGCCGGCCTCAGTCTTATTACTGAAGTTTTTGTTCAGTCATTCAGCTGCATGTCACTGAAGTCTTCATCAGCTTTTAATCAAGTTTCTATTCTGCGTTGTGTTGTTTCTAGACCCTGCTCTGCTCACCTTCTTCAGGCTCTCTGGGTGGGGGTCTGTTTTCACGGTCCTCTCTTGGGGTATCTCTTTCGCGGCGGTCACCGCGGCGTTCCTCACGATCGCGGCGATCTTCGCGGTCGTCCTCTTTGCGAGAGTCTCTCCAGCCGCTTCCTCCTTCCTCTGCACCCGCTCTCCTCCAGTTGTTTCCCTCCTCTCTGTGAAAGACACAGACACACGTTAACCACCGTCTCCTGACAAGGACAGGAGACTCTCCGTACATAGGTCTTCTCTCCGGCGCACCTGGGTGGACGACGGTCTCTCTGTCTTTCCTCTCCTTCACCATCATCGTCGTCATCCTCGCGGCCGCCGCGGGGAGGTCCCCAGCTGTCCTCTCGGGCCTTCTCGCGTTCACGCCAGCCACCTGCAACAGACACATTCGCTCATCATCCTGTCCGACATCGAGCTCCATCGCTTCACCAGCCGATGAATGGCTACAGGCTTACCGGGTCTGCCCAGGGGTTTCCATGGTTTCGCATCATCACCACCACGGCGTGGCCCATCATCCATACCTCTCCTTCCACCTCTGTCGTCATCTCCTCCTCTCCTGGGGCCCCAGTCGTCATCGGCCCCGCGTCTGGGAACCCTGTCCTCCATGCCTCTGCGAGGACCATCATCGAAGCCACGGCGAGGACCGCGGTCGTCGTCGAAGCCACGGCGAGGACCGCGGTCGTCGTCAAAGCCACGCCTTGAGCCGCGGTCGTCGTCAAAGCCACGCCTGGGACCGCGGTCGTCGTCAAAGCCACGCCTGGGACCGCGGTCGTCATCTCCACCCCTCCTCATTGGACGGTCATCATCAAAGCCTCTACGTGGACCACGGTCATCATCCATCCCTCTGCGCGGAGGACGGTCATCATCAGCGCCGCGGCGTGGGCCTCTGTCATCTGCGCCCCTGCGGGGGGCTTCTCCTCGCCTGAAGGCCGGCTCCTTCTCCTCTCCGTCCTCGGTGCCCTCCTGTCTCCAGTCCCTGGAGGGAGAGAGTGACAGATATCGTTACAGTGACCGTTTTAATGGAGTCGATAATAAAATACAGCATGAGGCCGAGTTGCCAACACACACCTGTCAGGTACGGGACGACGCCATTCTGAGTCGCCTCCCTCGGTGCGCTTCCTCCATCCTCCTCCCCCCTCCTCCTTCTCAGGCCAGTCCTGAGGAGGCAACACATCATTACATCAGGATCATTTTGAGATGGGTGGACGACGTTATCCGTTCTTACCACTAATGTCAAATGTTTTAACTTCAAGTCCGTTTCTCTGCACTAAAATCAAATGTACAGTATTTAAAGGGATAGTTAAACATTTTAGCAAATTTCCCAATTGCCATAATCCCTACAGTCAATGGGGGGTAGGTACATTACCTTTATTGTCAGTGTATGTTGTTTTGAGATCTGCGGGGCAGAGATGCGAGCTGCTCAGTGAACACAATGGAGGTGAACGGTACAGGTCCCCTGTCCCTCATCAAACTCATCAAATACACAATCATATTGTGGTGAATGTGCAGGTCACAACTTGCCCACGAGAGCGTTTAGCGAGTTGTTGGATTGTGTATTTGATGAGGGACAGGGGACCTGTACCATTCACCTCCATTGTGTTCACTGAGCAGCTTGCGTCTCTGCCCCGCAGATCTCAAAACATGCACCTATAGTTAAAGGTAATGAACCTATGCCTATGACTATCAGGATTATGGCAATGGACGAATTTGCCAAAATTATCCCTTTAATGACACAATAACTTTGTGTCTGATAGACAGGCTCCATTGTTGCACAACATTTATAAACTAAACATTTAAATTCTTCCAGTCTGGAGGTTCACTCTCATTTCATTTCCCCTTGAAAACCATATATCAATTGACTGTGACCCTTTAATTAAAAGCAGACTCACTTCTCCCTTGGAGGACGACCTCTCCTCTGGTGGGCCCTTCCTCTCCTCCTCACGGCGGCGCTCTCGCTCCTCGATCTCCTGCTGACGAGCTCGCTGCTTGCGTTCCTGCTCCTCCAGCTTGCGCAGACGCTCTTGGTACTCCCTCTCCTCCTCCTCCCTCTGCTCTTGTTCCACGCGTTCACGCTCCTCACGCTCTGTAACGAAAGGAAGAAAATAATGAGCCATGTTCGAAACCATGGTGTCTCTGTCAGAGTGAGAGCTGCAATGTTTCTGCTCCGATTAAAAAAAAAAAAAAAGCAGGGTGCAGCTCACCTGGAGTAGCTGCCACAATCAGAAAATAACAAAAACCCTCTCCTACATGTAACACCATCTTCTCTTTATTCACTTCATGTACCATGTGAAAGCCCTTTAACCAAATGAAAATTTATTGCTGGGCAGCAAACTCCACTTCCCTCTGTAGTGCTAAAGTCCCTGACAACAACTATTCAAACCACCGCCAACATTCCCACCACAGTTTCCTTCATTTCCTTGTTGGTTGTAAATGTCTGTTTTCTGTGGCACCTGCGATGCTGCTCCTCTTTCATCGTGACAGCTCCTGTGTCCCAGTGCACATGTGCAAACTGAAATTTATTACCTTTCTTCAGCTGCTCCTCGTGGATACGCTGAGCCTCCTCCTCTTTGTTGCGGTAGAAGGTGTTGCGCCTGTCCTCTTTGCGCTGTCTCTTCCTTTCTTCCAGACGCTTCTTCCTCTCCTCCACCAGACGCTCCTGGAAGGCTTTCAGTTTTTCCTTGGGGGACAGAACAGGCAACATGAAACCACTGCTCCAGCAGTAAACACTCAGCTTTAGTTGATGGAGGGGCTGAGAGGTCCTACCTCGTAAATGAAGCTACGAGCAGCCGTGATTTTAGACAAAAAGTTTTCTTTGTCCTCCATCATCCTGGACATGCGCTTCTTGTGCTCCAGAGCCTTTTCACGTTCAACTTTCATGTTACTGATCTACAACAAAAGGGGAAAATAAATTATAAATAAATTGAAAGTAAATTCTTTCACTGCATACTACATTTAAAAGGCTTGAATTCCCTTGATTTGTGTGTTTACATACCCTCTCCTCCTCCTGGAGCTCCCACAGTTCCATGTCCTTGACACGCTGCTCCTCATACGCCTGTTTGATGAGCGGAATCTCCTCGAGTCGTTTGGCTCTCTCAAAGTAGTCAATCTGGAGAGTGATGAAAGTCGGTGTCATATTCAAATTCCCATCTTGGTAAGAGATGTTCAACAATGTCATCTCACTCAGTTACCTTCTTCTCCTGGTTCTTCAAACGCTCCTGAAGTTCCTTCTTCTCCTTCTCCAGCTGCTCCACCTGCTTGGCCATGATGAAGTCAGGATCCAGCTCCTCCAGGTCCTGAACAAAACACACTTGTTAGTCTCATCACTACGGCCTATTTCTGCAACAGGGTGTTCAACCGAAGTTTATTTTGGCTGCATTCCTACCTCGATATCAATATCCTTGAAGGCCTTGGCTCCGAGTTCGGTCTTCTTGATCTGCTCCAGTCGTTCACGGACCGTCTTCTTCTTGATTTGTTCATGCTCCTGCATGATGCGCTCCTTCTCCCTCTCTTTGGCCTCTTGGCGCAGACGCTCCTCCTCAGCCTTGCGGACCTTCTGCATCTCCGCTTCCCGCTGCTCCAGCTCTTCCTTTTCACGCTGAATGTTCAGGCTCTCCAGGCGCTCCTTACGCTCTTCAATGGTCTGTCTACGAGCCAGGATACGCTGGTGATCCTTGCGGGAATTTTTCTGATAGGCAGCAATGGCCAGTTGGCTCTGCTCGTCACGCTCTTGCTGATGAAGGAGGAGAAAAAAAAACATAAAAATGAAGTTAAGAGTACAAGAATAATTCAGAATGCTTTCCAGGATTTTAATAAGCACAGCTATACATACATGTGCTAGTTAATAACGTAATAACTTGACCAGGTGGTTCTGGTCTCTGTGTGTCTACACACAGTTAGCAGCTGACTCACCAGGATGGAGGCAGGCCTGATGACATGGATGGCCTTGGCCAAAGAAGCAGACATGGCAGTCAGCTGGTTCCTTATCTGCGCTGAGGGCATGTTCTGCAGGAAAGGACCAACTGGAGCGTCCTCTTTGGTCGAGTAGTTCAGGTCCGAGCCGAAGCTCAGAGTCCGAGAGCTGTGGTCAATTCGCACCTAGAAGATAAAAAAGAAACATTAGACACTTTTTACTCCATCTTTATTACTTTAACAACATTATTGTTGGACAATCAATGGTTTTTAATCATAGCAACACCTCGTGTTGACTTTACCTGTAGATCACAGTGACGGGCAGCATCCACAATGGAGCGCTCCAGCTGGAAGGCATCCACAAAAGGAACCAGGGAGGCCAGACGGCTGAACTCGATGCTTTGATAGATCTGTGCCACCTAAATTAACAGATATAGGACAATTTGGACAATGATTTAGTGCTGTTACAGAGTAGATGGGATTTTGTAGAGCAGCCCAGGAAAACTGAAAAGTAAAAATACAAACCTGTTGCAGAAGCCTCAGGATGGTGTTGCTCTGCAGGTGAGGAACATACTGCTGGAGATCAGACTCCTTCTCAGCCTGGTCTCTCACCCAGTTCAACACCTGGTGGGAGAGTATGTGTTAATGTACAACCGACATGGGTAGCTTCTTTAAATGTAATTCAATGGATGTTACAAACTAAACACTATGTACATCTTAATTATCAAGTGTGTCTGACAGAGGATGCTCAAGTCTTTTACCTTGGTCACTCTTCCGCTCAGCTTCAGAGGATGAAAGTCCACCTCCAGCCAGTTGTACAGTTCTTTCACTTCAGGTACGACGTACTGCAGCAAGTTAAATCTCACCTAGAATGAAGACATGAAAACATACATTTGTCAATCATCAAATATTCTTATCAGTAGTTTCACATGGTCTAGTAACATCAAACATTTAATTTGTTTTTGGTACGTATTTATTCAAAAACAATGTTCAAGGCAGTCTTGAAACAACATTCAAAAGCTCCTTTATCGTGCTCATTATGTACCATGTCATTGATGAGGCTCTGGCGAGTTGGTGGAGACTGGAGGCCCAGGAGCGTTGCCAGCCTGCGGTGTTTCTCCACAATGATGCCATCCATGTCCAGCAGCCGAGCAATGTCAGTACGCTCAGGGGTGATGGGGATGGACAGTGTGGCCAGGAGGACTCTGGTGGACATCCTGAAGATGGAAAACATTATTGGTCATTTCATCCCAACCAGAGTTAGCAAATGTACACGTCTCTACAGGTAATAATTAAGATACCTCTGCATCTCATCTTGGGTCAGATTCTTGCGCATCTCCCTGGACAGGTGGTAGAGCCGGTGGAGGGTGCAGGAGTGGAAAAGAGCATTCCCAGATTTCCAGAACACAGTGGACACCTTGTTGTAGTAGTTGGCCATCAGCTGGGGCTTAGGAGGCTTCTTGGAAAGAGCAAACAGGCCATGGATGTCCTCAACCGCCTTGAAGGCTTCCTGGAAATTATAAAAAAGACTCACGTCAGTGCCACCATGCATCACCAATTTAAATAAGCAAAAAGAACAGAAAAGTAGGGACCCTGACCTGGAGCTAAATATTCTGTTGATTTTCATTAATAACATGTGATCAGTAGATAAGAATTAAAGCTTCTGATCGCTTGTGATTAATAGTGTCGAGTCTGTGGGTGAGAGAAGCGCTGTGTGCTGTGTAGTGTAGTTCCGACTCCCACCATGTTCAAGTCTTTATAAATAAACCATGTTGGCTGTGTAGCACATTTACAAAGAGTGTGAGACTGATTGTATGCCATCTGAATGCATACCAAGACTGATCTGTACCAGCCATGAATCAGCTGATCGTAAGAGTATCATAAATGTGTTCAACTATTCTACAAGTCTAGGACTAAATTAGAGAGACTAAAACATTCAAACACAACCATCTTTTAAAGGTTTTAAGCGTTGGCTGGACAGACCTGCCAGAGCTCCATGCTTATGGCGCTGTCCAACTGCACCAGACGTGTCTCCAGGTGCATAGACTGGCTCTCGGGGTTGTTCAGGTTGATGGCGGTGCTCTGGTTGTGGTGGCGCTGGATCTGCCCCAGATGCATACGCAGGTTGTCACACAGCTTGCGGAACTCAGCCTTGCGGGTGTACTGGAGGCAGAACTTGAATGCTGCAGAAAAGATTAACAGACATAATTAACATAATTTAGTGTGCTGTAATCAACTTATAATTCAAAGTAAATACATTTCTTGTTTAATCATGCTATTGTATAATTTTCCCAGAATGAGGTAGATATTACATTAGTTAAAGATGCATGTGTAATAATCCCTTTTTTTGATTAAGGTGCCACTTTTTCAGCCCCGTGTCACATTTTACATAATCTAATAACATTTTCCTGCATGATAATATTTGTGAAAGCAACTCGTGCATAAATATGAAATCAGACGATGAGAAAAAACAAAGGAAAACTTCACTTAATACACTGAGCGTGAGTAACTACCTTGCTGGGCGATGTCATGGTACAGACGCTCCACCTTGGAGTTGTTTCGGAGCAGGTCCAGGCACTGGCGGTAGGACTCCCACAGAAACTTCACCCATGGAGTGAGCAGCAGGCGATCGGTACGATCCTGAGTGTCCTCCCCACTTACAGCGCTCAGCAGCACGCTAAGGTAACAGCACACACATTAACACTTTACCACAATACTAAAGGTGCATCACAATAAATTTGAATATCATGGAAAGGTTTATTTATGTCAATAATTCAATTCAAAAAGTTAAACTAATACATTATATAGATCCATTACATACAGAAAGAAAACATTTCACGTCTTTATTTAATTTATTTTAATTGTAATGATTATGGCTTACATTTAATGAAGACGAAATTTTAGAATCTCAAAAAAAACAAATTATACTACAAAAAAACAAATTAAAAAAGCATTTTTAATATGGAAATGTTGGCCTTCACTCAATGCACTCAATACTTGGTTGGGGCTGTTTGACTTGAACTACTGCAAATTGACTTTTTCATGATAGTCTAATTTATTGAGATGCACCTGTATTTGTCATATTCAATTCAACAATGAGTTTGACTTGTAAAACAGATTAAAGACCGTCCACCAGCAGCAGCCGAATTTCTGAATGACTTTGTGGTCCTCACCTCTCGGGGGTCTGGATGTTGTCCAGATCCTCGATGTCCAGGACCATCTGCTGGGACTCCCCCTTGGCAGTTTCAGTCTTCTCCTCTGCCAGCTTCAGGTAAGCCCTCACCACATCCTCCAGAGACTTGATGTTCACCTGAGAGCAGAAGCAGCTGGTTACACTTGAACTCCCAAACAACCATCTGATTTATACAAACATCCCAGATTTCTCCTCACACACCTGTTGACAGATGTTCTTGTACTGGTAGAGACCCTCCTTGGCCAGGTGACTCTTGCGTAGATCCACGCAGAGCTCCAGGTACTTGAGCATGATGGGCTCGTGGATCTTCTGCCATGTTCGATGTTTTTTGCTCTTGATGACATCGTACAAAACGTCCAAAGCAGGCTGCTTCTTGCCAACCTCCAAAAACTCTGTATGAACACATTAATAAGACACAAGTCAGAGATTACACACACACACACACACACGTATTGCAGAGCCGTTAGCAGCTCGCACCGTCACAGATCGTTGTTAGCTAATTCACTTGACACAGTTAGGCCCGGGATGGTGTTTGATGATCGTTACATTGACACAGCTGTTCATTTGACAGATGCGAACAGACAATGTAAATATCGCTACAATACAATCAAACTAGAGCTCAGCTAGTAGACGGCTGCGTCTCTGAAATGTATCTAATCGTGTTCGTGTGTCGGTGCCACGAAAATGGCCTACCCGGCTAGCTAGTACTACAGCTAGCTGGTAGAAAGCGACACGGCTGCCCCGCCATTGAAGCCAGTGTTAGCAGCTAGCCGGGTTAGCTGCCCCGCCAGGCGACGAGCCAGTCGGCGGCTAACGGTGCAGCTAACCGTTAGCATCGGCGTGAGCCGTCCGTGAACGGCGCCGCCGGCCCGGTACCGTTACTCACCGTTGGCTCGCTTCAGAGCGTTCTCCGGCCGCTGGAAGTAGGCCGGCATGTTGGTAGCGTGCTAGGGAAACTCCAACTGGGCTGACTAGGGTGATTTTGACAAATTTCACCAGTCCATCCAAGCCACGCACTCACCCACGGCAACGGTGCTGGCTGAGAAAGGAAGAACCTCGTGAGCGGCCTAGCTAGGGTTGCCAGTTGCGTCTCGCGCCATCCCTCTATCCAAAAAGTTGAGCGCAAGGATACGTAGGGCTGTCTGTGGCTACAACAGTACACAACATCATCATCATCATTATCACGCCACGTTTACACCTGAGAAGAACAACTGCGGACTGTTGTGTAACATCTGTATGAGTTTATGTGCTTGAAGTATCTGACCTACTTTTTGCTGGGGCAACTATCCATTATTATTATTATTATTATTATTATTAATAAATATACAGTCTATGGAATATAAGTTATTATGTTTATATGATATCATAGAACTACTCTGAATATCCTTATCTTATGAGATAATTGGGAATAAATATAGCATTACAGAACGAAACCCCAAAACATATACCTCTCAAAATGGGGCTTTTTAACAAACCTGGCAACTCTGGGTGGATAAAGTTCCCGTATGCGCCCTAGGGATGGTGCGTTTAAGTACGAACGTAAGGTGCAGGTTTGATGCATAACTACACGGTCAAAACAAACCTTAATTCAGCAGACTTGAATTGTGCTTTTGGGAAGTTTCCTTAGTTGTAAATGGCCATGACATTAAATGGAAACACATTCTTTAACCACATACAAACTACTCATTAAAAGAGTCTTTCTGTGGTATTTTGACGGTCAGTTACAAGGGAGATGGAGAGATGTGAATCACGTAACACAATTTACGCTTTGTTGAAGAGGGTGTTTTCTTGTATAAATCTCCATATCGGTGCCATTGAACGCAGCACCAGCCCTGGAGTATCGCCAGCTGTGATTGGCTGTGAGCAGCGCTGTCTCCTCCCGCACAAACCTCCAGTCCCGGAAGAAGGAAGAGGTTTCGCCGAGCAGGGAGAGTGTGTTGACAGCAGGACCCACACACACCCAGGCCACTGACCGGTGTCAACTCATCCTCTGCCTCCCTCAGACTGTCCGGGATCGGGTTTGACTTCTGGACGCTGCAGGAGCCGTCGAGGTACTTCACGGCCCCGGCAGAGTGCAGGGAGGAAGGTGGTCGGTGGCTTCTGACTGTCCAGTTAACTTGTGTTTGTGAACTCCTCCAGGTATGGGATATGGCTGCAACTGAGACGCAGCTGATGTTAAGCGTCGGATTGATCGGTAAGTTTTCGGCTCTCGTGTGTTTTTCTGGGCTCTCGGCGGGTTTGGAAACAAATCTGCCGCCCGAGACTTCCTGCAGGAGAGTCACATGATGACAGTGTGACCCATCATTGGTTTATTGCTCCTGCATGTTTGGCCTCTGTGTGGATGAAGGAGCTGCTTAAAAAGCATCACACAGACCCCATGTGATGGGGATTTGGTCCCTCATACTGGGAGCAGATAGCTGATGTCGGTGTTATCTTGTCCTTGCAGAGAAAGATGTGAATGGAGACACGCTGTGGGTGTGGTGTTATCCCTCTGTGGGCTCGGACCTGAGACAAGTCCTGCTCAGCAAGTGCTGCCTGACCCAGGATGGCCGGGACTTCCACACCTTTGTGTTTGGCCAGTTCTGTCGGACCTGGTACTACATCACCACAGTGGAGGTTCAGGAGCCTACAGCTCTAAACAAGGTACAGCATCCTTAATGTATCATTTGTTTCCCCTATCTATCTATCTATCTATCTATCTATCTATCTATCTATCTATCTATCTATCTATCTATCTATCTATCTATCTATAGTGATAAGCAAATACGGTGTACTCACTTCACAACAACATAAAGCAGCAAATCCTTCATTTGATGTGTTGGGACAAGCAATTCTTTGGTGTCATTCTTTGATAAATTACTTTAATAGCTACTAAATTAACAAAAGTATGAATTTATTTTCTGTCAGTGGACTAATGGAGGGTTGTCTCTCTTTAAGGTCACTCATTTTTCAATAGTCGTCACAGCTAAAGACTTCAACCCTGAGAAGTACGCTGCCCTGAGCAGAATCCTCTGCAGGTAACGGAGTCGTTTATGACTGACACATGAACACTGTACGGGGGGCAGTGCCTTTTTAGTCATGCGCTGTGGTTTCCATCTGTTATTCAGGATGTACATCAAACACGGCAGCCCGGTGAAGATGATGGAGGCTTACATCACCGTTCTCACCAAAGGAATTTGTCAGAGTGATGAAAACGGCTCGTTCCTCATCAAAGACTACGACGTTCGGAAGGCGTACCTGGCCGGTTCAGTCAAAGGTAGACGCCTCAGCTGTACGGAGGAACAGTGTCTTGTAGTTTGGACACTGTCTGATTTCACTTGAATCCTGAATCAGAGTTTCACATTTCAAATACTTCACAATTATTTATTAATCAAAGAACTAATCAGCAGATGAATTGACAGTAAAAAGCCTGATATTATATTCCCATAGCTGAGGCTTGTGAATGTCAACTAACAGTTAGTTTTACTATCACTTCAGTCACAGATTATTTCTAAAATGTCTCACTGTCTTAAATAATTGCAATCAAAAAATCAACGCATTGTCATTTTAGCTTCAAATGAGTCCAGGATTAGTTTCTATCCAAACAGCTGTGATTCATTTCCTGCCAGTCAAACAACTGAATTGTTTAAATGTGTCAAACCATCAACCATCGGATTTACATTTGCTAAATATCCATTTTAACATGGAATTAGTGAGCAACCGGTTGTTTTTATTTTGTAATATATAAATTAGAAAATGCAGCCAAGGAGTTTTCTCTCCTCTTTGCCTGTGGTGTCGATGGTTTTACCATCTGACGCTGAGAGAAAAACGACTGAAAGTGCTTCATAAAATTTTAAAACTCAGAACACAACCCAGATTCCTTGAGAGATGAAAGTGGGTCGTCTGGTTGACTTTCATGTCTCCGCTCTGTCTCAGATGTGGTGTCTCAGTTCGGTATGGAGACCATCATCCTCTACACTGCTCTCATGCTGAAGAGGAGGATCGTCGTCCATCACCCTCGTATTGAAGCGCTGTTGGAGTTCACACGGTAAAAACTGAGACTTGATTTAAAAATATTAGGGTTCAGATCTTTATTATAATTTGTTGGTAGAGATTAATATCACAGCTCTTCACCCGTCTCCCTCCAGAGTGCTGCCGGCTCTGACGTGGCACAGGAAAGACTGGTCCATCCTGCACCCGTACGTTCACCTGACAGACACTGAGCTGGAGGACTTGAAGAAATGCCCCGGTGAGGCCGCCTCCTGCTTTATTTACCCCGTTCAACAGAAGAATCGCAGCGGAGAGCCTTCTCCTCGCGCCGCCATCTGCACTGTGATCTCACTGTGGGGAAATGAATTATTCATGCTCTGTTATGTTTGTTGTCTCCACAGGGTATGTAGCAGGATTTGTAGATCCAGAAGTGAGCAACAGATCAGACTTGTTTGATGTGTACGTGAACCTCCCTGACAGTGTCATCACAATATCCCAGAGCGCCAAAGGTACAGCGTGTTGAAAGAGACAGCCATACACTTCTAAGAGCGACAGGGCGGGGCCGGGTTTCTCTCAGACTCACTCCTCTGCTTCCCTCCACAGAGGCCATGGCCATGGGGAAGTTACACAAGGACATCGGCCTCCTCATCGTCCAGTCTGCGGAGGACGTCGAGAGGTCGGACGGTCAGGTGATCAAGGTGAGGACACGCCCCCAACGCCAGCACTGTCTGGTCCTGTCCCATTTCTCCACACTTGGACGTGCACTTGGTTACACACGCACTTTGGTGGCGTTTTGCTATGTGGGATGTACATTTGCTTATAGTGTGAAAGCACGTTTTAAAGGGATACTTCACACAAAATCAATAATTCACCAATTTTCTACTCATCGTCATGCCAATGAAGGGTTTGGAGACCTTTCAGAGTTATCAAAATGCTTTTGGAGTTCCAGGGGGGGTCTGACTGGCTGGCAATGGATTTTCATATAATGGCGGCGGATAGAGCTCACTTTTGAATCATCCAAAATACACACTATGAAACATCCAAATACCTCCATATTGCTCGTCCGTACTGACCCAAGTGTCCTGAAGCCGCCACATGAAAAAGTTGTTTTAATAACTCCAAAGATTCTCCAAACCCTTCGTTGATATGACCGTGAGTAGAAAATTGGTGAATTGTCTGATTTTGGGTGAAGTATCCCTTTAAGTAACCAAGTTTGCTGGGATATTTAAAAGCAGTCGGGACATACTTGACAAGTGCGGCCTTTCATCTGAGTGCCACTGCGCACAGTAGAGCGCAACTCTATTGAATGTTAGAGTCTTAGAGTGAGAGTTTGTTAAATTATATGAGGCATTTGAAGGTCGGCATCTTCTTGTCAACAAAGTGGAACCGCTCTGCATGCGCAACTGGGTACACTGGGAGCTGGCACGAACCTAAACCAGCCAGATTTGTAATTCAGAACGTGACCATGCTTTGAGCAGACTCCATCAGGAGTCTCTGCTTACATATTTTCATCTGTTCTCGTAAGGAACTCCATCATGACAGAAGAAACAGTGCAGCAACAGTTTTAATAAACAGTGCTGCTGTATCACAGTCTCATCTACTCAAAAAGTGTCGCTATGCGCAAGATTCAAATCATAAATGTGGAAACCAAACTCCGTAAGTAAAAAACAAACAAACATAGGATTAAACAGCATGATGAAAAAACATAAGAAGTCATAATCAATAAAGAAAAGGCCATAATTATATTATAAAAGGTCAAAATTATGAGATGTGAAAGTAAACTTATAAGTAAAGACAAAAAACTTGAAATTTAAAAATATGAGATAAAAGAATATATCATATGAGATTAAAAAGCTATAGTTTGATAATTTGAGATAGAAAGTAGAATTTATTCGGTGGCATTTCCCAAACATGGCTTGTGCCTCCTTGTGATGGCAGACTCCACCAGCTGGTGCATTGTGGGATTTATACTTTATGCTCAAATATGGTCTTAATGTAATTCTAGGTAAAGTGCAAATCAACAGCACTGCACTTGGAGAAATGGGACACAATTGCACACTTACTGTAGACTAAGCACATGAATGTACACACCAAGTGCCCAAGCGTGAAAGTGCACATAACAGGACAGGGCCTCGTTGTCTGGACTCTAACGTGACGTCCACACTTTGCTCCGCAGGACATCTCGGTGAAGACCAAGGAGATCCTCGCCAACCTGGTCGCCCTGGCCGACGAGTGCGAAGGCTCTAAGATCACGCTGGAGGGTTTACAGCAGCGTCACTTCCCTCCAGCCACCGAGAACTTCCTCTTTCATTTGGCAGCTGCCGAGCAACTGCTGAGGATATGAACTGGTTTTCAGACTCTGTGCCGTCAGCAGCTGTGGGCGCCGACCGGGCCGTTCCCTTCACGTTGGAATAATCACCGTTCTCTGAAAGGCTTGTGCACAAGACGCTCTCTCGTGACCCAGGAAAGCGTCACTAGCATCCAATTTCAGCTTACTCTGTTGTGCTAATGAGACGCTACTCATCTTGTACCAATACGAGGGCGTGTGACGATATTTGATATTTTTC
The DNA here is from genome assembly GCF_045865225.1 of Trachurus japonicus. Taxonomy (NCBI): domain Eukaryota; kingdom Metazoa; phylum Chordata; class Actinopteri; order Carangiformes; family Carangidae; genus Trachurus; species Trachurus japonicus. Next base: position 21,875,470 of record NC_140921.1, read on the forward strand.
TTTTTACCGGTAAATCCCATGGAAAGACTGAAACAAACAAGTGTTGTCTGTGGAGTCAGAGCCTAAGTAGAGTTTCTTCCTGCTCAACACAGAGCTCCGGCTGAAATGTTTTGAGTGAGTCGCCTAAAACACAGTCCTGCTGCTGTTAATACTCACTGCAGATAGTCTCCAACAAATCTGCTGTTTACTACTGCCTGAGTAGTGTTAGAAAAAACATGATTTATAATAAATTCAACTTTATATGTGACTTGATTTCCAGTGAATCGGTGAGTTTGGGTTGAAGAACCACGTCACAGCATTGATTTTGGTCTTTTCATGGTTTTTATTGACAAAAAGATAAATACATGACAATGATAGCCTTATCCTTTAACATTAGAGCTTGTGGACAAGAAGCAGCTGCCGTATTTGTCTCACACGTTGTAAAATTGATAACAAATAAGCCGGTGCTTTCTCAAGCTGGTACGTCCACATGTTAGCCTCCACTCCTCAGTGCACAGCTGCACTAACTTTGTTCTGGGTCTGAATTGACTCACTGTTAAGAGTCAGACCCAGATGTTTGTGTGGTAACAGCAGCTGGAAACGACTCAGATGTGATAGAAACTTGTAATTGAGTTAGATGATAGAAACTGCGTTGTACGTGGTGATGAGATCTTAACCGCACAACATGTGGGTCTTTTTAAACTGTTTGTATTTTACTAATGACTTCAGTGTCACACGTCTGAAATATAAACTAATTGTGTTATCAGGGTTTGTTTTTTAAAACAGTGTTTTATATATAAATCAATCGAACAAGCAAAAAACAAAAAAGTTACTCATCAACCTGCAGCTGATCAAATAATGCCTGATGCCTCTGTTCCATAGTGATTTATTTTGCATTATGCAGCTCTGTCCATTCAGGTTTTTTTGTTTTTTTTAATAAGTAATGTTGTTTCACTGTCCAATGCATTTTCCACCACGTTACCAAAAGGTTGTCTCTGACAGTGCAATACATAGAAATGCTCTTGTAAGATTTAAAACTAAATGTATTTTCATGAATTGACATAATGTTTCCTATCTACAAAAATATCTAATATTCCAATTAAATAAATTTATCACAAACTATCTTCAGGTTCCTGGGAATGTTTTTTTAAACCAAATATTCCACGTGAAACTCTGAGAAAACGCTGCATTTCATTTTTGGATTGTGTATTTTCATGCCCGGTGTTAATTTGTTATCTATGTGTGACGGCTCCTCAGAGTCCTCTGTGATAGAATAACTGTCCGTCCACGGCCGCAGCCTGTAGCTCCTCCTCCAACTCTTCCCTCTTTATCTGTAAAACAAGGTCCGTGTCAGTTGAGTTCATTGCTATGGAAACAAACATCACAGCAGAGCGGAGGATCCTGGACCTTACCGTCCCGAGTTGTGGAAAGAGGCTGAACGACACGGGGATCATCAGGCCCAGAACAAATGCTACGCTCATGTGACGGAGGGGAGCGACCAGCAGAGAGTTCCTCTGGAAAAGTTTTATTCTGTGGAGAAAAATCCAGGTTTGATTTTGTTCAGTTGAACAGAACTAAATCTTAAACTAACTTACCTCTTTAAAAGCAAAACCAGCAGATTAGGAACAGCGGCGGTCGTTCCAAACAGCGCCGCTCTGGACAACCCAGTTTCCCACACAGCCTGAGGGAAAAAGAAAAACAATGAAACACTCCCAGTTTTCAATCAGAAGATTAATTTTTTCGTTTATTTTGTTCACCTTCTCTCCTGCAGCTTTAGACATGCCGACAGGATTTCCATTGGAATCAAACACTTGGATCCCAGTCTCTGACTCTTCACTTCTCACAGTGGACACGTTGAAGAAGGCCAGAGCAGCTGAAGACAAGAACACAACATGTTGCTGTAAAAAGTCACATTTATCACTTCTGTGTCCTCCTTGATGACTTGTTGTTCAATCATAGGGAAAGTTAAGCATTTTAAATCCAGAATAATGACCCAACCTGAGAGTGGGATTGGTAATATGGACCTGAAGAAGGTCTGGACTGGTGGACTCCTGACACCAAGTCGGTTAATGAAAATCTGAGGCAGGGCCTGAAACAGAGGACGTGTTAGGAAGAGTGCAGCTGAAACATGAGTTGGCAGCATCAGTTCACACACACACACACACACACCCCTGCACATGTGGAGTAGGACACTGTTCCAACGATCAGCAGCAGCTGCTTCATAGACGTCCTCTTCCCCTGGTGGTCAGAGATAAAGACAGACAGAGAGGGAGGACGTCACACCACAGGCGCAAGATCAATGGAGGACACAAGGACATGGGTCCTGTCCAGAGGAGACATTAGGATCTTATCACTTAGTATCTCTGTCGTGTCACTTTGTCGTTACCTGCTCCGATGAGGAGTTTCTGTTTGTGTGGTTGAAGCCAGCGTAGTAGCTCTGCAGCAAAAACTGAAAGGATGATTTTGGTATCATTAATATAATAGTTCATAGTGTTATTGACATGTGGTATGTTTTTATCAATATGATCAATAACAGGTCTCACCTGCCAGAACAGAGCTGGTTTGACTGTGCTGTGAGGTACAAGGCTGGCAACCACCTGAAAGGATGAAGATTTTAACAACAATAGTATAAATAATATCAATAATAAAGTGTCATTGAATGTTATCATACTGTATTATTATAAATATTTATTGGATATTGATTCACATTGAGTCACATACCAATGGTGCTGATACTGGCAATAAAGCTATAATGAAAAAGAAAAAAAGCAGGGGTGTCAGGATGTATTTTTCAGGTTGTTTCACTCACATACACACAAGTTATAAAAATCTAATTTGGGATGTTTAAAGATTTATTTCAGTGCTTCTAGAGTTGCAACTAAACCCACAAAGCAGCCGCAGCAGCAGATTTCTTATCATAACTAATTGAATGAATTATAGTTTGACTTTGATTTTTAAATATTGTTAATACTATTAGTTCACTCACTGCCACTAAAGTTTCTCTTAGATCACAATTATGTACTCATTTAAATTACATGGTATTGATATTTTATACTGCTTAAAGAAGGCTTAGTGAAAGTTAACCTCTCTCCGTACCTGGGGGGCGGAAAGCTAGTGGAAGAACAGCTCCAGAATCAGCGTGGACGGACGCCTGAACACACAGAGACAATCAGAAGCTCATCCAAACACAACTGTTGTTTCACTGAATCAAAGGCAGCAGTCGTTGGATAAAAAGATACAGTGACATTTGCAGGGGAAGTTCAGGACATCGTGATTGCAAAAGATTTTGTTGTTGTTTTTATATTTTCAATGTTTGATTGAGCACTTACAAGAGCGAGAGTCGGAGGAGGGCCATCCTAGACAGGGAGGAATAAACAGGTCTAAATTCAATCTGGAGAGAAGCTTCTAAATTAGATGACAAGTAAAAACATCATCTGACCTTTTCACTTTTCTCCCCAGCTCCAAGAAGAGAGTGGGACGTCTGTATTTCAGCCTGAGGAAAAGCAGCAGCAGCATTGGTCAAGCATCAGACATGTTCCTCTGGTGACCCAGTGTCACAACACTGCAGTGTCTGCTACTTACATCAGAGGAGAGCAGCACAGACGGCTCAAGCAGATTGAACCAGATCTGAACTCGGCTGAGAAAAGACTGAGAGACAAGGCGCAGGTCAACAACCACAGAGGAAGATCTGAGTTATAAACATTCATTCATTTACAGCTCAGATTCATTTGAAGTTATTAGATGTGATAGATTAAGTCCTCTTTCTTCACTCATCAGGATGCTGTGCAGCTCACTCACCTGTCCCTGGCTTTTCCAGTACAGCAGATTAGGATCCATCACAACAACCGACACATTCACCAAGATTAGATTATAAATATATAGATTAAATATGTCACAATCTCACCACTACACTTCACATGGATCTCATGCTTTTGAGGTCAAGTTCTATTTAGAAACTACTTCCGTGTTTAACCACGTGTTCAGTTGTAGGCGGGTTTGTGCTACATTCATGTACATCGGATTTTTTTTATGCTGCAATGAATGGTTTGTCATTTTTTGACCAAAAATAAATAAAGTAAAAACAACAAAAACTGACGTATATATGCGGTGCTCCAATAACCTTTTAGTAATTGGACATTTTGTTATTCTGTGTTTTTTTTTTTTTTTAACCTGACAAAAATTTCCCGTGCAGCTCGTGAGCACCTGAAGGCAGCACGACAGCTCGTCACAGCTTGTTTTGTTTTTGGATTAAACTTTACACAGTAACAGATCTCTACCAGTGTTCACATGCATAAAGTCAAGCTGACAGTTGAACATACGAGTTAATATTTTGTATTGATATATTTTAAAGAGATTTGCGTGGAACACGTGCGTAAATGACGCAATAATCCAACAGCCCTCCTCTGACATAATCCAAGATGGCAGCCACCATTGGAAGACTACTTAGGACCTCTGTAAGTACAACTTCATACAACACTTTCTCCGATGCAGTGTAGAGTATGTATTGTTGTTTAATAAACAGGGATTGACCGGTCCCGATAGCTTGTATTGATGAATGATTGGCTCGCGCACCGAGGCGCTGTCGTGTCGTCAGTGTCGCACATTGAATTGAACTGAACTGAAGCTGCGACACCGACCTGTGGTCACTGTGGGTCACTGGAAACACTGTCACACTGAGACGAGCTTCGTTATAAGATACAGATGTGTTTTAAGTTTTTATTTTTTAAATTTAAATGTAGTTTCATGTTATTATGTAACTTTTAATGGGAAAAAACCCCCAACTCTGCTTCTGTGTTCACACTGAGCTGCTGTGAAAAAGAAAAAACGGGTTGTTTATTTAAATTTGTGTCTAGCAGAGACACAATGCACCATTCACGTTGTAATACGGTGGCAGGGGACACAGCAGGAAAAGCACAGGTGATTTCAATTAAATCACTAATTGAACGGGAAACTCCACACAGTAGGCCTCAGTCAGGAAACTTATGGTGCGTTCCAGGCAGGCTTTTGTAAGTCACGACTTCAAGTCACCATTACGAAACTCGGTGTTTTATATTTATGTTTTATATTTATGTCTTGATGTGTGAGTTTTGTGTGAAATGTCTTTTAATACTAAAATTACTTAAGTTAATTTGCACATTTCAAAAAAATATCAAATGCGTCATTCCATGAAATCGGTAACTTTTGCGTCCCCAAGAAGGAATCAGTCATAAAATTATGATAACAACAAATTGATATGTAATTTAAAAATATAACATTACCATGTCTTCTCTCCTTACTATATAACATCAAATTTAAGTCAATTAAATATAATTTTAAATAATTAAAATGACTTTTATGCTGATGAGGGTGAGGTTTTTGGCCTGTCCCTCACTGTTGTTGTACGTCAACAGGACTTTTAATATGTAAAATATTGGCAAAATGTTAAAATGTTCATATTTACATATTGTTTCAAGTATGATCTTACTGCAAAACAGTGTTTTTGGTAATAATATATATGAATTATTATAAATATCTACCAATTTATCGGTGTCCCCTGATTTTACCCTAACCAAAAAACCCTAGAAAAACAAAGTTACATCCCAGATTTGACATGATTGACAGGAGGTTGCATCATCTCTTACCCAGGATGCTAACAGCTCAGTAACAAGTAACTTTCTCTCATCTCTGATGTGCTATTTTTGATGTTTTTTCAAGGTTGGACCAGGGGGGACAAGCATACAACGTCAACCCTGTTACCACTTTTTAACATATAACATAACATATAACATATATAAATCTAAACAATTTTCTATTTCTCATAATATAATCAATATCTACAGGTAATTACCTTTCAAAGTACACAGTTTGCCCTTTAGCTAGCATTTATTTCAGCTAGCAATGGGCAAATTAGCTTGAAATAGTCAACCCTGTTACTGTCAACCCTGTTACCTTTGCAGTGTAGACAATAGAATGTGTGTCCTGTCATCTATTACTCTTGTCAACCCTGTTACCATAACTTCAACCCTGTTGTCATTAATTTGATAAAAATGTTTTAAAAAATTGAATTTCAACTGTTACCATTATAATTAAAACTATATAGACTATATATAGAAAATATTCTCAATAATCTCTAATTAGAAATACTGTATATTGTAAAGTTTATGTCGGTAACAGGGTTGACAAGATTAGGAAAACATTAAAACTGTAATAAAATATTAAATTCCACAGCCTGATGGCACAACATAATTTCTTGTCATTTTAAACTTTCTTTGATTCCTGGCTACTTAAAAAACAGCAATTAAATATAGTTTAAATTTTAACTTTTCAAAGTTGAAAAGTTACCGATTTCATGGAATGACCAAAATAATAACTTTGAATTTGAACTCAGCCTTAGAGTGGGGCTGTGGTCTGTGAAATAAATGAAGACAAACGTGCCGCAGACAGGTCTGCTCTGGAGGAGATGGGTTAAAGATTGGTAGATGGATTGGTTGTATTCGACATGTTCCAGGAGGAAAAGCTCAGGTGTAAGAAATCCAGTCAGTGATGTGTGGATGTAGCTGTTTGAGTGTCAGGGTCACGGTGCTGTGATGTGATGACTCAGAGGGACAGAGCCGTTGTGTTATCAGTAACATCTGTCTTTTCTTCTGTTAAGTGTCAACGTGCTGCAGCTTGTTCAGTCACACAGTTGTGACACAGATCTTTTGTATTTTTGTCCTTTTTTTTTATCTTTGAAACCCACATCAGAAAACAGCCCGTGCATATACAGGCTCAGACAGAGCGTATTGTTACAGTGTGTTTGTGCTGTGACTGACTTTTGAACCCTAGAGAGCAGTGCAGTATCACTTATATTGGAGCTTCACTTCTCACATGTGTAAAATGGAAAGGTGTGACTTGTCATGTGGAGACTGTGGACATGACGGGACTGCAGAGGTCAAACCACCTCAGAGCCTGTCGTCATTCTGTTGATGATCAGTGTTGATGAGGTGGAGGGTTCAAATATTTAGAAACCTTTTTGATTGCACTATTTTTAAAAAAAAAAATCAATGCAGAACATGTATATAATCAGGGAGCTGGTGTCTTTTTTTTTTTTCTTTTAATTTTTTTTATTGGCAACCAGAGAGTCAGAAATAATAAATCACGATCCAATTAATCATAATAATTACCAATACATTTTCCAATTTTTATAAATTAAAAAGTGAGAAGAAAGGAAAACAAAACAAAAACATAACACAGTGAAAAACATCAAAAACTAAACAAGGGTGTCTTTGATGATAAAGTGAAAGTACTTAAGAGACTAAAATTTTAATACGTGCACAAGGTCTCAGAACAATTCCAGACTTACTGAACTGTTGTGACAGATGCAGGTGGAACAGAGGATCAGCAAAACTGACATGAATTATGCTTTTGCATACACAAAGTTTTTTTAAAAATTATTATTAAATTGCATTTCTTCAGTGATATTCAGTTTGTTTTCAGTGTCACCATCATGATTAGACAAAGAATCCCACTTATTGAAAGCATGTCATTAATTTGTGACCCAGCCTGGTTCAGCCTGTTGACAGATGTTTACTGTCTCGTCTGCAGCTCAAAGCACAGCCGCACATTTGTAAAGATCCTCTAACCAGCTCAGCCTTGAACATCTTGCACCTCGTGACCTTTGCTCACTAGACTCTGAAGTGGCAGCAGTCAAAGTAAACCATTTAAAATAATAAAGGACATTTTTCTTTTCATGGAGGATGAATTTGAATCCTTCAAACACGGGGGAGTAAATATCCTTGAATTCATATCTCAGCTTTTAAACTGCAGCAGATTTTAAACCGTTTCAGTCTCCAGTCTCGAAGACACAGGTAGTTTCCCCTTTGAAAATAAGTGTGATTAAATTAACCAACCATGTGAATTGCTGCTCCTTCAGGCCGGAGTTGCAGCTGCTGGGCTCAGAGTCACAGCAGCCTGTCAGCATGGAGCGGTGAGAGCTGCCGGCGCTGCTGCACTACAGAGAGCCAGCCTCTCCACCAGTGAGTAGGCTACCAGTGAAATAAATATCACAGCATGAATAATACATGTCACAATAAGGTGAAAACACACAGTCACCTGGTGAGTGTCTGTTTTGAATGTCACTCTAAATCATTAGTCCTCTGATTTGAAACTTAATTTGTAGTTTCAGTCATTTTCCACGGCCTCATGGTTCAACTCCAACAGAACACACAGATCAGCCACAACATGTAAACCACCCACCTGTTTCAATGTTCAACCTGATCTGTATGTGTGTAATGTTACATGAAATATTTAAATTGATGATCGGTGAGAAAAAAAATCATGTTCAACATTTTTTGTTCATATTTCAGAATAATTCAGAGCACAGAAATCTGTCTGCAGATCACACCACACATCACTGTGTTAGTGACTACATGTCTCCTCAGTGTCAGTAGCTGGCTGTTGGAATTTGACTGATATGCTGAATATGGTTTTCAATTAAAACTGAGAATTTACAGTTACACAAACTGGCTCAAACGTGAAGAAAACATATGAATAAACAGTGCCTGACTTTTCTATCAGGCTCTTGCAGATGGACCCCTGCCGTCACTCAGCCTGCTCCTGCCTTTAAGGCCACAGCTGTCCACAACGGGGAGTTTAAGGAGATGAGCCTTGCTGATTTCAAGGGCAAATACCTGGTCCTGTTCTTCTACCCTCTGGATTTGTGAGTCGGGATTCTGTCGTGACAATCAAGTGAATAATATGTTGACTTTCCTAAGCTTTAGATTGAATATACATCAATGTGATGTGTGTTAATGTGTGTCTGCAGCACCTTCGTCTGCCCGACAGAGATCATCTCATTCAGCGACAAGGCCAGCGAGTTCCACGACGTCAACTGTGAGGTGGTGGGTGTGTCTGTGGACTCCCACTTCACCCACTTGGCGTGGATCAACACCCCACGCAAGGTACACATCCTCATTCAATCATTACCCAGGAACACACACACAGTGCAAGGTTCAGTCTTTGAAGTGAGCTATAAATTAAACTTTATTAAAATAGAGATCCTGCCAGCAGCATGCTCCTCTGATGTCTCCTCACTGCTTCCTAATGCTGAAATAAATGCTAAATGTTCATTTGTCAGACTGGAGGTTTGGGCCACATCCACATCCCCCTGCTGGCAGACCTCACCAAGCAGATCTCCAGAGACTATGGGGTGCTGCTGGAGGGTCCGGGCATCGCACTGAGGTAGGCCCCTGATGTGCTCCATCAGGAAACTGCCATGGGAATTCAACACATGTCAGAGTTTAATCTAATATAATGTTTTTGTTGGACCAGACAAACAAACCATAAAGTACTTGCCACTTTACTACTACCTCCACGACTGCTGCTGTCTCTGTTCACCATCTGAGACAAATAGACAGTTGATGTTCTTTTTCTCATGCTTCTACAGGACTGTTTGAGTTTTGTCAAAAGCCAATATTCTGCTTGTTGTTGAATTGTATTTGCCAACCAAGTCTCTGTCCAGTCCAGATGTTGCCACAAGAGCTTTTTCTGGACTTCCATGGTGGCTGTGTAATAATCGTACAGTCACAGCTTCAGCAGCAGGACTGTATTTTGAAGGATTTTGTTAAAACCACTTTTTCTGATATGAGCACAGTGCACAATCAGGTAGCTACAGTTTTGAGAGGATCCAGGCATGGGCTTCATTGAGATAATGTATATGTAATTACATTTCTTGGTACAGTAAGAATATTTTTGTGAAGCAAGTCAGTGAAAATAGAGAATGAGTAGGAGTAGGCGAAAAAATTGTTGGACTTTTTCAAACGTCTACTGCTTCAGCATACAGTACTTTCACCTAGAGACGCCATTTAAACCTTAAAATGTAGACACAAGTCTCATCTATTGATGTAGTATTCCCTGTTGGTTGTAGGTTGTGTAGTTTTTGATCAATCACTGATTATGATCATTTTTAAAGAAATGTTGAGATTATAATGGGTTCAGGCTAGAATGGGAGAAGTTGTTTTTCTCTTTACGCTGCTCCCAGCCACAAATTACACTCTATATTTCCACAGTTGTACACAAACCTATTATCTTTCTCACAATGGGCTTGAAAAACCAGATCGATTTACAGAATTTGAATTATGAGCCAGTCTCACCCTGCCAATTAACTCGTTTCCAAAATATTCAGCCTACTCTAGAAACACCAAAAACATGTCCATGTTCAGGAAGGCCTCTGTCCACTCAGCCAGCTTCTTTTTCTGTTAAGATCTACTGTTGTGTCACAATAAACCCAAATGTGAGACCATCACAGAGGTAGAAAATCCCTGCCTCTACCTGGGGTCTGTCTATCGCCGTGGTAACCCCCTCATATTGCCTTGGCAACCTCTGAGCTTCAGGCCACAGCTAAGAGCTAGTTCTACAAGTGCAATCACCATGGCAACCTCTGAGGGCAGGCTGACGACACACAGGTGTTTCAGACAGACAGAAATAAGGTTAGGGAGCGAAACGTCAGCCGTTAGCTAAATGTTGGCAGTTTGGCAAGATTTCAGTTTTTGTTGTAAAAAGTTTAACCCATAAGGACCCACGGTGACACGGGTGTCACACTGCCTTCAAGTGTCCTGGAAAGCCCCTTACACATATTTATGTTGAACTTTTAACTCATAAAGTCCCTAAGTGACATCTACTCAACATCCTGGTGCAGTCACATGACTCTCTGTGAATCTCTCTATCCATGACAACATTTCCAAGATGGTGGCCAGCAGAGTTGGCACATTTCACAGAGGCAGCTACTTTTAAAAAGCTTGCTTTCTGTCAATAAAATAAGCCACCACCCATTTCACAATGCAAATCCTTTTATAACATGTCCCTTGTTGTATTTAACCTGTTCTGACCTCATTTTTTGAAGAAACTCATATAAAACAACTTAAGAAAATATTGCTGTGACATATACGCCACATCGGGCCTTAGCCTTAAAAAAGTCAGGAAAAATACCATGTGACGCCTATGTCACAATGAGGAAAATGGGAAAGAACTGCTCAATTAAATTAGGTGATTCAGGTATTTTGAATTAATATACTCTATGTTGTTCAATTTAAAACATAATTTTAAAATGTTAACATAAAAATAATGTCAAATTCAATCAATATTTAATAAAATGATATATCAGTCCGGAAATTGAACCACAGATTTAGCAGAGACACTCTTCTCAGTAAATTAACAAGATTTTAGTATCCCATGCTGGTCCCATATTAATGTAATTATGTTTTTTTGCTGTATTTTCTGTAACAAAATAGGATACAGTGTTCAGGATGTACTGACGACCATCAGACGTGCAATAGATGTTGTATACAGAACAACAAATACAGCAAAGAAGAATGAGAGTTTACATAAGAAACTAGATAAAGTATCATTTCCTGATGGAAATGCGTGTGACTGCTGAAAGCAGCTGAACGCTGTTGCAGAATTAGCAAATAGTGCAAGCAGTGATCACCATACAAATGTGTGACCAAGGTCGGAATCGAACCCACAACCTCATGGTCATTAGACTTCCACTCTGCCTCTAGGCCACAGTGCACACACAGTTGCAGAGACTGTTGTCTGTTAATGATCTGCACACTGTCTCACTCTGACATCAAGAAAGCTTGAGAGTCAAGCTTGAATGACTTAGAATGAAAATTTCTGTGAATTTCAGGCTGAGAGCAGCAGTTTCAACATGAAGCAAGTTATCAGAAGTCAACAGAGGACAACTGGGAAAATAATTCACTATAATTGTTGTTGAGGCAAGATTTGAACCAGCAACCTTCAGGTCTCCAGACCAGCAAGCTAACCACTAGGCTACAGACAGAGACAGTATGTGAGGGGTAAAGAAAACCTTTGATAAGAGGATCACTGGCTTCTGCTTAAAAAAAAAAGTAAGGAATCGAACCCATGACCTCATGATCAATAAACCTTTACTCTGCCACTTCGCCACAGAGAGCACAGACATAAGCATGTTTCAGACAGAGTTGTGGAGAATTCTCAGCATTGGGCTGAATGAGAGCAGAGAGCTCCCTGGCTGCATTTAAAAAATATTTAAAATTATTATCTAAGTCTCTTTGCATTTTTGACCAGAATTTTAGCCAGAAGACAAGTGTGGCTACAAAACTGGAGAAAATAATTTGTCTAGAGTTTAATTTGCAGAAAAAGTTAAATATTTGAAAAAGTATAAATAGTTAAAAAGAGAAAAGTAATGCCGATAAAGTTCAAAAAAAGCTGCACGTTTTGATATATGAATTGTTGAAATAGCACAACACCTAACACACTAACCATATGGCCACAGATAACCTGAGTTACAATGAGCTTTATACTATGAGGAATCAAAGACTGTCCAATGACAGCTGAATAATTGGAATCAAAAGTCAAGCAATGAAGTGAAAAGACTGAGGCAGGAAACGAACCCATGACCATATGATCACTAAACCTTTACTCTGCCACTCAGCTACAGAGAGCACACTGCTTTCAAAACTGTTGTCATTCATTGTAATGTGATGATGTGCTGCAAACTGGTATGAGTAATCAAGGAGATAACAAACACCTGTAACCAATTGAAGGCGGGGGAGGAGAGCAGAATTCAACATAACATAACAAGAGTTCTTCCCTTGGATTCGAACCAGTGACCTTAGGGTTGGCAGGCAGTTACCCTAACCCCTACACTACAGTGGAGTTGTGTAGAGGAGAGGTTGAGACTTTGATGAATGTGAGATTTTTTGTGAAAAAGTTAAATATTTGAAAAAGTATAAATAGTTAAAAAGAGAAAAGTAATGCCGATAAAGTTCAAAAAAAGCTGCACGTTTTGATATATGAATTGTTGAAATAGCACAAAGTATGAAGGACTAGAAGAAGACCGTAAAAAGGCGGAAGAAAATGGCCAAACAGAAGAACAATAGTGTGACTGCTTCAGCAGTCACACTAAATATTAGGAAACAAATAAGAAAAGTTAACACAGTCAAACAGTCATGAACCAGGTTTGAGACAAGGGTTCTGGACTGCTGTACTGATGGGAGAGAGGGGTCCATGTGGTGCATTGTGAGAGAAGGATGTTTTACCCAGCTCAGTTCTGACGAATGGAATATGACCCAACTATCAGTTCTGTGAGTGGGTACCAATGTTTTGTGATTCCATAGTTAACAGAGATGATAAATAAGGAGACAATAACTGTGACAGGGCTTTAAAAATGGATAAAAACCAATGCTGTTTTCCCCGTACTGTCAGAAATGACCAGCCGACATTTTGATAAAGAGTGCCGTGATGAGTATTATATGAATCATTGGAAATGAAATGTAAGGCTGAGTGGTAAACAGCATCCAGTGGAATCAAAGTGGAACTTGCAGCTCTTCCATAGATGGCATCTCCATACTCTAAAACAGAGAAAAAATAGTGTCTCCAATTTTTTTCCTGTGGTGAGTAGGGAAACGGTGCTTATTTCTGTATAGAAAGCCAAGTATTGTTCTTAGTTTAGCAATGAGGGTGGTGATATGGTGCTTAAAATTAAGACAACTGTCCATCCAGATGCCAAGGTATTTGTAGTTGGAAAGAAAATTGTGGTTGCACAGCTTTTAAGGCTTCAGTAACTGGTTAAAGCCTTCAATATGAGGCAATATTCGCATTTCTATAGTGTTTGCCCTTTTTTGTTGTGAAACTTGTCTTAAAAAGGTGTTAATAGTAACCAGCAAATTTGTAATTTTGATATATGTTATGGAAATGCAAATAAAAGGTCAAATTTGTGTTACAGAGCAAAAGAAAATGTTAAGCCCATTTATTTTCAAGTGAAAATTTAAGATACCAAAAACGCCCGATGTGACATATATGCAACATTCCAGATCTCTGACAATAGGTGGCGCTATTTAAAAAAAAAATTCAAAAATGTGTTCCATGCATTCCACTTGGTCTGTGTTTCACCCCACTTAATTTTCCTTCAAGGATAAATAGGTCTGGGTTCTTATGGGTTAAAACATGCCTGGTGACAGACAGCCACTCACTGTCAGCTGACACCACCACATCAGGCCGTGGGTTTGATTCCCAGGTTGACCCTGTACACTGTACAATGATGGAGCCACAGACTGAAGCCTTGGTTGTTTGCTCTCTGTTATTTGATCTGTTCCTGTGCATATTAATTAGCCTGTCAATAATTTTATACATTTGAGGGGAAATTTTTAACATTTTTTTTTACAATGTCAGTGTGTCAGTCTTTGATTTTTTCTTTCTTTTAAAGGTAATTGATAAAGATGTGTGTTATAATGTTTTTGTTACGCCCGTCCTTCAGGGGTTTGTTCATCATCGATCCAACCGGTGTGGTGAAGCACATGAGTGTGAACGACCTCCCAGTGGGCCGCTGCGTAGAAGAAACCCTTCGCCTGGTGAAGGCGTTCCAGTTTGTGGAGACCCACGGTGAGGTGTGTCCGGCCAGCTGGACCCCCGAGTCCCCGACGGTGAGTTCACTGGACACTTTTCAATCCCTACACATCTTCATGATCACACCTGCCTCAATGTACTTCACAGAAATCATTCAGTGGAGTGTGTAGAAACTGCTGTGCTCCAGCTACATCAGTCATCTGAGGTAGAGCAGACCTCATCATGTAACTGTTTTGTTTTTCAGATCAAACCGACCCCAGAAGGATCCAAGGAGTACTTTGAAAAAGTCAACTGACAGTTCACATCGCTCCCAGCTACAACAGCACAAACCTAAAAATAAATGAAACACTCTTAGTACACCAAAGTTGTATTTACTCAAGCACTGCTTAATACATCAATAAAGCTATTCTTCATAAATTGCTTTTTTATGAGCAGGACTGTGTGGTGTTCATATTGTAAGCAGAGGTTCAAGCTACTTGACCTGACACTCATTCACGGCTCCAAGTGATTCAGTGAATCACCTCGGCTTCCTCGACTCTCTGAAGAGGAGTGAGGTCATGTTTGATGGCTCTTTGGTATGAAGGATGGGGATAGAGTTGTACTTAACAAGAAACATTCCTTTTAATCACTGTGCCCAAATATCATCCACCAATAAACCTGAGCAGGAGCCAACAGGGGGAGACTTCATCACTTGGCTGAGCAATGTAGATCAGATCCATAATATCTACTACAGACTGTAAACTGTACAGATACACTGTCTTATTAAATCAGCTTCAAATATTTACCCTCAAAGTCCAAACCACACTTAACAACCCCTGTACATAAACATGTTTATTTTCTCTTTTTACAGCAAGTTAATATGCAGGTTCAAAATGTCTGATCAGACATTGGTACACAACATGAGGTGCCAAAATCAACTTCAGTGGGGGAGAACTGGAAGTTAGAAAAAAAAGGCATTGCCACTTCTCATACAAGTAGGGTACGTACTGTATTTACACAAAATGGAAAAAAGCATTTGAAACACTCCGCAGCACTGTGGTTATGAAAACATCTAGTTTTTAAGTGTACATAAACTTCACTTTGTACAGTGTTTGCAGAAACAAAGCAATTGCCTCATTCCTTCTGACATTCACAAATGATGTTTCAGGTTAGGCAACAGAAAGAACATGAAGGGAAATGGCTTACCAGGAGATGTAGAGCCTTTTAAAGCTTTAAATAATATATGAAATCAAAATAAGAAGAGTGTCCATAAGCAGATCTACCGATCATCAAAAATGTACCTCTACATTTCGAGACTGAGAAGATGCTCACAATCAGAGCCAAAGAAAAAAAAAAAGAAGATGACAACGCTGACTTAAGTGAGAACTTGATGATCAGATGGTTTGGTGAAAACTTCATGCAATTTCAGGCAAGATGTAACAGCGCCACCAGCCCCACCCCAAGCACCAAACAAAGAAAAAAAACAAACCTTTTTTTGTTGTTTTGAACTGAATGATTCATTTAAAAAAAAACACCCTGTAGTAAATCTGTACAACGAAAATACATTTGGGATCTACATCTAAAGGTACATTATTAAGGTTATATACACTGCCCCCCATCCATATATTATCTTTACAAGTAGACTTCATTCAAACCCAAACATTAAGAAAACATAAGACTAACCGGGAAATGGGATCACATCAAACATCCATTTAAAAATCGGGTCTTACTGCACCTCAACCATTGATCAGTCCCTCTGTTCTCATCTGCACAGTAAACTACAGCAGGACTAAAATCATCAACTGGATGGATTGCTACTGTAACAGGGAATTAAGAATCGTTGAAATGGGGGGGAATGATTCTCGAGTGACAACAGCTTTCCATATCATTTTGCAGTGGAAGTAGATCTGAACAAACTACTGTGTAGTAACGATAATAATTCGAGTGACTTCAAGAATACAAAATAGAAATCAAGTCAGAACACGGGCACAAACCCAACTCTCCAATATTCTGACACAATAGAACAAAGGCTTTCAATACACTTAGGCCTCTTCACTGAAGAGAGCTACACTATACCATCAATAAACATTTATGTTCTCTGGTCTCAGGTGGGACTGGGTTGGAAAAGAGAAGCCATGTCAGCCATAAACATTTGCCCCAACGTTGGTTTGAAAGCAACTGATAAAAACAGAACCTTGTGTTTTGATATCTCTCGCCTGATTCGCTCTTGTTCACTTTGAGTCGCTGTGTTTGAATTCATTCAGAAAAATGGAAAAAACTACATGTGAGATTCTCACAATCTCTTTGCAAGAAAGAAAAGTAATAAAGGATGACTTGTGCCCGCCGTCGTAGGCAAATCCGTTAATTCCCTGTGTTTCTGATTCGCCCATTAGTCAGTCAATTTTCACATTTGTGTAGATCTTCCTCACGAAGGCACTTGTTCCCATGTATCCGACGGCACCTGCAAGACAAATGTGTTGCGTGAGTTTCCCCATTGGTTGGACCGGCAACTCTCACAGCGCTCTCACTCTGCAGGTAAATCCATCACAGGGTGAGATGATTGCTAGAGGAAGCCTCAGTGAGGGCGAGCAGAGCACAGCACATCCTACATCTTCAGAATGAGAAGTCAGACACTCAACCAACCCAGAGGGCAGCTACTGCAGATTAGAGAGAGACTCCACAGAAGGAGCTTTAAGGTACATGGCTGACAGCCTTGGCTCATTATTCTTCAGCATGAAGGATGAGTCGGGCTCGCAGCTACTGAGGAAAAGTCTATACGAGTGCGGTTAAAGCTAAAGAGCTGACGAGGAGGCTGAAGAGCCACTTGTACGAACATATTCACTCTTCTGAGACATGTACGTCTGCATTGCCACATCAATCTTTATTTTTTTGCAGCTAGAATTTACACCCACTCCTCCTGCAGGACTAATGGACAGATCTGTGGACACATGTGGACTGTGAGTTAGGATGCAGAGCTCGTTGCCCACTGAACCCTGGCTCACTGCTGTGAACTGGTCAATGAGTAAACTATAGACTGCTTTGGATAATAATATTATACTGATATGAACTTATCTATACCTGTCTGAAATAATGTGATGCCTAACGCCTTACAGTACCACCGTCTCCAAACAGTCAAGTTGAAGTTTACACATTTAAGTTTGTAGGAATTTGATTTACAGAAAACTGTATTGTCGCTGCGACAACATGTTTCAATATTTGACCTCTGGCCTTTTGGATTTAAATTTTTTTTTTTTAATCCGAGACGTCTGCGTGAGGTTTTTTCATAAATTCTTGACGTGTGGCTAAAACTGTTGTTGCTGGTCAGTGACCTGGATTCATCCTGGATGGACCAATTACAATTTGTTGGTTTAAGGTCAAAGGTCAAGGCCACTGTGTCTGACCAAAACACACATCTGGCCATAACTCAAGTATATCTTGTCAGATTTGGTGTATTAAGTCTTAGTACCTTTTATTATTAGATTCCTTTGATGTTTTTCTACATATGGTTTATATATTACAAGTCCAGACAGATATGATGTAAACTGTAACTTGATAGACTGGTAGAGATTATTATAATTTTAATTATTATAGTATATATTATGTAAGGGATAATGTATAGTTCGGAGGTTGTTATGGAGAAATAAACCCCGACAGGTTGTATGGAACCCCGACGCGAAGCGGAGGGGTTTCATTCAACATGAAGGGGTTTATTTCTCCATAACAACCGACCAACTATACATTATCCCGCTTATTACACGGTTTACGAGTGAAATAATTAATTTGAAACATAATTCTGATCAAAATACGACTTTCATCGATTTAGAATTGCATTTAGCGAATCTGCAAGACCGGTCACTTCCGCTGTTTTGCCGAGCCTCCTCCCGTTCGTGCATTTGAAGCCTTTGATAATCAATCAGTGGATCGATAGATTACCATACACGTGTTACGATGTGTGTATTGTGTGTAGTCGTATCTGTCATAAACAAGAGATTAACTTTACTGTTTACGGGGTGCGTTTGTGTCGCGGAGCCGCGGTGCCAGCTGCACCGAGACGAGAGGAGAGCTGTGACACCGGGTCAGAGGCTCTGATCAGCAGGTTTGGTTTCCAGCAGCGATGTGGAAGGAGCCTCCACTCTCCTTGTAACGAGTTACAAATCATTTATCTCTAACATCACTATTAGTCCGACGCTGTTTAATGACGGTAAAAATGAAACACAAGGTAAATATCCTGCAGTTTCTCTTTTCTGTACTGCGCTGATCAGAGCGCTGTCCCTAGCAACGGTCTGTTATACTTGACGACGGTCCGTTATACAGAAATAACAGACCGCAGAACGCAGCGCTGGACCAATCAGAGAGCAGCATTCAATAGAGCCGTGTAATAAAGTATTATAATTGCACACTGGTATGAATGTTCTCATGTCTTTGCATCAGGTTCAGTCTCTGTAATCTCTTAGTTTCCTGTTCAATAACCGATCACACTGACAGATGTTAAAGTGTCTTATTTTGTCGGTGAACAATCAAACCAACAGATGGATTTGTGGCAAAACAAATAATGACTTCTCAGAGAGTTTCTTCAGTGTCAGAGCTACAGTGTGTAAATAGACTCACCGCACATGATTCCCAGGGCAGTGCTGAACACGGCCATGTAACCAAAGTAGAAGGACGTCTGGAACAGCCCGTACATCCTGAGACACATCAGCATGAAACCACATGTCAGAAATGGATCCCACTCTTCTGACATATATAAATATTAAAATGTTTTTGCCAGTAACATGATTCTACTGTATGTGTGTGTGTGTAGTAATGGAGGAAGGAGACTCACTTAGTTTTGAAGAAATAGTAGTAAAAGGAGTACATGTAAACATAAACAGCAGTGGATGCAGCAGAGAGGAAGCTTGTCCATTGCCTGCAAAAGAGGGACACACAGAGAAGTGTATGAACTTCATGACTGTCATTTGCGCGATCTGTACGAAACAAGTTGTCATTGTACCGGGCGACGAACTCACCATCTGTAATCCTCAGCGTTGAGCAGGAAGTATGTACACACGATGGTGACGCACACAGTCACGATGCACAGGATGACCAGGACCAGCATCATGAAGCCGTACACGTAGTAGATTTTGTAGGCCCAGAAAGATGTGAAGATGAAGTACCTGAAGAGGGAGGACAGTGAACTTGTCAGCTACGAAGCCAGTTTAGTGGGTTAGCGAGCTATGTTGAGTCTAAAGCCAGGCTTCCCTGTACTACATAGGTGGCTCTCTTTTAACCTGGCTAGACCAACATGCTTTCAGAGTTTCATCTTCATCTTCAGCTATAAAAGCGCCGCTGTTTCACAATTTAACTCATTTAGAGCTGGCGTCACCTTTACTTTGAAAGTCCAGTGGAGCTGGATCAGAATCCAGCATTTGCACAGAGGGAGAGATCGCACTGTTCAGCTACTGACTTGTTGAGCTGAGAATCATTAGGTCATTATATTAGGCTATATATAGTATGTAACTTTTATATACAGTCTATGGAGACCACTGAAAAAAGTTGTGCGCTCGCAGCAGGACAGATAATCAGATGGATAATCGGTAAAGTTAATAATTTTACTTTGATGGGGCGGCGTTTAGCTCACTTGGTAGAGCTGGTGCTCCATGTTGAGGCGACAGTCCTCAATGCAGGTTCGAATCCCGCATCGGGCAGCCCTTTCCTGCATGTCATTCCCCCTCTCTACCTCCCCATTTCCTGTCTCTCTCTCGACTGCGCTATCAGTTAAAGGCAATAAAAAGCCCCAAAAATATACTTTAAAAAAATAAAAAATAATGATTTCACTCTGTGGTGTGGTGTGTGTGGTGTGTCTACGCTATTCACTGTATAGAGACAACATGAGATTTGCTTGTAGAGCACCTAAAAAACCCACTGTAACCTATTTTGATACGCACACCCAACCTTGCTTTCAATAAAACACATGCATTCTATAACCAAAAGTTAAAATAGACTATATGAAAACAACATAAAACACTATTTAAAAATGACAGTTGTTGTTGGAAAACGCTTCATATTTAAAAGTAGCGCAATGTTCAGCTGTCAGAAATTAAAAGCAGCCTCCTCTCTTCATATTTGCAGCGACACTGTTGCTTTTGGCTGTGATCAGGCTTTTTTGAATCGCTCATACTCTCTCGATTAAAACAATCTGCTCCTCTTGGCTGAGGCTGTTGTCACTCCATTTTTTGAAAGTAGAATCATATGAAGCCAAATGCCTCCTTTGATGTGAACATGCACAGAGCATAAAGCTGAGAACCGGACTTAACAAACCAAGTTGATAACCATCGTCGTAGTACTGTGTTAACTCTGACCGGGGCTTGAGGTTTTGTTGAGCTGGAACATGAACACAAAGCCTGGCTATGTTGAGCCTCCTTCGTAGTACAGGCCTCATGTTGCAGAGATCAGCTTACAGCGTGCAAATCCACCAGTGTCACTGCGAGCACTTACATTTCAATGAAGATGGAGCCGAACGGAAGGATTCCTCCGAGGCAGACGATGACGGCGGGCTCCATGAACCTGAGCGATCACAAGATTCAACATGTCAGTATGATTTTATACATTCAAAGTGTTTACATCAGACTCCCTCCTCCGGGGGCGTGGATACATGACTCGTTGTGTTATGCTAGTGGAAAAAGAAAAGGCAGACACACACAGAGTGTAAATTCAAGCAAAGTCTGACAGTGGCCTTAAGTCACATCTACCATTTCCTGCTGGCAGCCGGCCACAGTGTTTGGCAGAAGGTTGTAAATGTTAATACACTCGCAGCTTATTGCTTCGCTATTTGTCATTACTCAAAGAGTTTGTGCAGACAGCAAGAAACCTCTTGTGCTTCAGACCTGACATGCAACACTTGAACACGGTCCCTACAAACACATTGGATTCATTTTGCTCCCTCGCTGCCACTGCCCGGCCATTACGCTTCCCTTTTGCAGCAGTAAATACACTGTACGCCAAGATGCTCGAATGGAAACTATTACTTAATCAACATGCTTTGAGCATATTGACATTAATTTGTGTCATTTATTTTTTTTACACCTCACATTATTGTAAACTGTAGAATTTGTAGAATCTGTCTTGTCTATGACAGTGGTTCTCAAACTTTTTTTTTTTTTTTACATCAAGGACCCCTAAATTGAAACAAATTAGACCACAGACCCCCATTGGACAAAATTTTGAAGCAAACACCAGAAATACACAAATATGTGTTCCAAGACTGAATAATGACGTGACTTGACTGACTCCAAACTGAGCCGCCTGTGGACCACACCTACCATTTCTTCTCTGGGATGGGTCGCGGCACGGCGTTCACTCGGCAGGGGAAGTTTGGCTGCCCCGACAAATTCCTCCCCAAAATTGTTCCCACGAGGTTTAGCGGCAGAATGACAAAGAAGCAAATACAGCAAACGGCGACCTACGGGACAGACAAGCAGAGATGATTGATATTCAGCTGGGAGGTCTGTGTTTACAGCCAACATCCAGAGTGCCCCCCCCCCCACCACCGCCCCCGTCATTTATCTCAGCTGTCCCTCTGTTGTGTCACAGGGATGTTTTATCATCAGCTCAGTGTCTTTTAATAAACTGTGGAAACTGTCGGGAGGTGCTGGATCTCCTGGGAGCCAGATTATTGTTGTGATGCTCTTGATCCAGAGGTAGGTACACACACCAAAAACAATGCACGCCAAATTAGAGGGAAAACAAATACAGACAGGCTGGTGATTGTTATCAGGCGACCTTCAGGTTTGGCCAGAACAAATTAAAACAGTCCCAGGCGAAAACTGGCAGCAGTTGACTCAGGACGTTCAGAACTGTTGTTTTTAGGGGGATGCTGTTGTGTCAGACTCACCATGGTACCGAACGGGATGGCTCTGGAGGCGTGGTAGTAGATAGCGATGAAGTTAATGAAGAAGGCGGTCCCGCACACCATGGCTGGGATCAAGAAGGCCCCGATGAACATTTGTTTAATCCATCTTCTGCCTGTTGTAAGTGAAACAAACCACACAGCGTTACGTATCAAGGAAAGCAGACAAAGAGAACGATAGATACACAAAGTTTCTATTTTTTTATTACCTCCTTGTTTTGCATACAAACTTCCCCCAAAGTAGCCATTGACAGGGGAGGTTGCAGCGTACACAAAAATGGCTGTGCTCAGCATGGATCCTCTCCTGCAGAGAAAAATAATGGAAGTGAGGTCCCTTCTCCCTCAGAGTCTGGACCTTAGCAGACTGTTCATATTTCCAGTGTTTTCTCTGATTTGAACATCATTTTATGTTTTTAAACAAACATTTCAACCTCAACTTTTCATTTTTACAGACACAGACTTCTGTCTTTGTGAGGAGACTGAACGGATGGGACACACTTGTTTGTGACTTTTGAAATTAAAAATCAGTGAACACCAAGCATTCATAGATGTAGATAAGTACAAGACAACATCCATTGCAAGTGAGAGCGTGCTGAGCTCTCAGGGTCACCACAGCCAGCTGAAGTCACAAGGACCAGCAATAATCTCTCTGCTCTGAAAGGACAACAGTCCTGCTCAGTCCTGGCAGTAACACGCATCTCAGGTGATCCAGTCACAACAGCTACGAGGACGTCATTTCACGCCTGACATTAGAAATGCATCTCCACGTGCGTCTCGTAGGAAACACTTGCGATTGGATCTCACTTGCCTCTTTATATGCAAATAAGCATGTAGGCTATGTGTTGTTTCCAGTCAGAGTGACTATGACAGATGTACAATGTTTTTTGAAAGAGGGAGAGAGAGAGAAAGGGGAAAGCGAGGCAAGGACAAGCAGAGGAAATATATGCACTGCTCAGTGCTCACAGCTCTACAATAAAATAAGGTTTTACTCATTAGGAATTGCACGAGCTTCGCATGTGGTCGGAGTGACTGGATCTCAAATGTGTCCTTAAATGCGTCTTGGGTGTGTTCACACCTGAACTTAACACTGAACACAAGTGATCACTTTAATAAACATTAATACCACGTCACAACAGGGCGAATAACTCGAACTGGTCCTCACAAAGATAGAAGCACAAGTACACATCAACACACACTTTCTGTCCCTCCTGGTGTCTTCTAGGGACCAAACCAATCTGTGGTTAAAACACTAAACATTGATGTGTGCGACTTCTTCATATTTTATCCGGACATTTACCACAATCCTCCTAAATCTGATTATTGAGCTTTACTTTCAACAGTTTCACTTAACACACCCATATGTGGGGAATCAAATTGAGCACTGAGATGGTAGATAAAGATAATTCAGAGAAGACAAAATATCCAACCCCACCCAACAATTATAATTTTAAGTTTGCTGCCAGTTACTCACTCTGTGTACAGATCCTCAACCATAGCGACGAGGATGACGATGAGGGAGACGGAGAAGATCTGGCAGCCAGAGCCGATGAGGGAAGAGAAGATCAGCGGGTGGCTTGACGGCCGGAACACATCACCATGTACCTGTTTCCACCCGTACTCATCTCCCAGGTCTCTGTCCTGTTGGTGCAGTGGTATCAGAATATATGAGGGAAAAGATCTATATTGATCTTATATTGAGAGAAAAAACGCTGATGACTAAATTTAGAAGCTGAATCTTCTTTACTCTTCTGCACTCAACAAAATGACAGTGTCTTCGTGAGAAAACAAAAACTTACCATGTCATCCATTTCCTCCTCTTTGCTGTATCTGGCGTAATCCTTTCGTAGTGTCCTCATCAGAATCATGGATACCAGACCCACCAAGAAAATGACCATCATGAAGGAGTTGAAGATGGAGAACCAGTGAATCTAGAAGAAAAACAAAACAAACTGTTACTATTAAAAAAAATCAATAATCGGTTCAACACAGGGTCAGGAAACAAGCTTTTCCATCCACAGGCTGTAGCTCCCTCTGGCACAAAGACAGCAACAGCTACCCAATTAACTGTGAGTTACCAGGTCAGTAACATTGTACCTGTAATGCAACAAGGCTCGACCTGAAACCTCTGAAACATCACACACAGGTGTGCTGTTTCCACATGCCAGTGGTTTCTTCCTGGCTGACACGATATAACACAAATATCTAGAAGCCAGTTGTTTAACATTCAGCTCACCCTGTGCTGGAAGAAGGATGGGTCGAGGTACTTGTCGAATCTGTCCTCAAACTTCACATCTGACTTCTTCCACTTCACCTGTGACAGAAAAATTGATTCAGGTTCATATCAAAGACATAAGATGAGCTATGACCTGAAACAAAGGGACCATTCAGTACTCACAGAGTAAGACATCGCAATTCTTGTGTTGGGCACGAGCCTGACTTTCCCCTCGCTGGTCAGATTTACATCAACGATTCTGTTGCCGTTGAAGCCAATCTCCAGTTTCTTGTACGTCCACAGGTAATGATCTTCTCCATTTTCATCTGCCTCGCCAACAATACCTTTAAAAAAAAAAAGAAAAAAGCAAGTTAGAGAGCAGGTCCTTACAGGAATGGTCATGTAGGCAGGTACAAACACAGAGTCTTTGGTTTCATGAAATTTATAATCAAAACAAATAATCAGGATGTGTAAATGCCAAATAAAAGGTCACTTACTACACTGCTCATTAATTTTCTAACAGCATCATTTATATTCATCTGTTATACACAGCTTTAAGGCTTCAACCCTTGTCAAAGTTTGTCCCGGTGGGCCACGGTAAGCAATCTCTTACTCTAAAGCAAATCACTTTGCAAAGCAATCACTCTGAATCAACTCCCAACTGGCTGCCCATTATTCTAGTTCGCACAAAAACCTGCACATTTATACCTCTCCTTCTTCACTACATGGTTACTTGAAAAAATGACTGTCAATACAGAGATTTAGTGTTGTTCTCTTGTGGCAGCATGTACCGTAAAAGAAGCCGCCACTTAAAAAAAACAAAAACAAGCAGCTAAAGAGAGGGTTTTCCACAAAGCCCGAAATCTAGTCCTGCCTCTGCTACTGAATATCACTCTGTGTCTGTTATAGCATTGGTGACGAGTGGAGTAAAATGCGTTTCTGGTGGCATACATTAGGAACACCTTGCTGAGATTGATTGAGTCCTAATAGAAAAGGGCGGCAATAAACCCTCATTTCATGAAGGTTACACAGTAATTTTTAGTTTTACAGATGTTAACTCAATTGTATGGTTATTTTGGGGGCTACAGCTTATGGTGTTGTTTACCCATAGCGCATATTGTGCTTATAAGGCGTTTCTATTGTTTCGCCCACTACATTTACATCAGTGAGGGTGGGCTAATAACAGATAAACCTCTCTTTGAAATTCAATATCATTGATCAGAACTACAAATACATTAGTCTCTGTAGTTTACCAACCACAGGAAGGTAGGCTGAGCCTAATTTAAAACAATGTAGTAGAGAGTGCTACAAAGTGTGATGTGGTCAGAAGGCAATGAACAAGAGATCTGCTGCTACTGAGCTCCAGGTTTTCTATGATAGGCCCAGTTAAGCATGTCACTGCCTCATACCTGAAGCTCATTGGTTCAGTGATGACGCTGACAACCCGGACATGAGGTTAAAGTCTATATTTATCTATGATCATTAAGGTATAAGCAGGTAACATAACAAGGGGAGCTGTCTGTGTAAATGTGCGTGCCCCACCTACCGCCTACAACAGAAGTTTACAGAGTTACGTTTGAGCAAATGTAGGAGCGGCACTGCAGGAGAAAACTGCTACCAAGTCTGTGAGAGATCATACTCACAGCTTCTTATAGTGATAGTCTCAAGAAGGGTCTAATGGCAGTGACTCATTAATAACCTGCTTAATCTGGAACAACAGAGGAGCACTCACTGCCAAGATTGGCATCAGAGCTCCTTCACACATGTGACTGTACCAGCTCTACAAGTTGTAGAGGTGTGATTGGTCACAGCCATGTCAAGATGATGTCATAATGTATCAATACTTTTTTAATAGCGAAGAAAGTCCATCAGAAATATACAATTTATTCTAACTATCTATTTATAGTGGTTTCTCAGCAGTATAACAACAACCAGATGAGGTGACTCAATTGAGGATGAATCTGAAGATAACCACAGAGTACTTCGGTTTTTAAAGGACTCTGAGCAAAAAATATGCTGAATATGCTGGATTCATAGTGACTGAAGGCCTTTCAGTAAGCCGTCTGACACATGATATAGTGTATTGTCTACTCTCAGCCCTAGTAGGTTGGCCAAGGATGAATGGACACACCCACCCACAGATAAGAACTAGTTAAACGTGTCCAATATTAAATAAACAGATAGACAACTTTGATACGCAAGACACCACTGTCACCGCAAACATTTGTAACTCGGAGATTAGCTATCTAAATATATAATAAAGAGATGGGAAGATGCAGATACTGTATTTGTTTTTCTTTAAAAGTAAATTAAGCATCTCTTACCCCAGATGGGCAGGTCGTCTATGTACATTTGGTACCAGTAGTGATTCTTTATGGCATAGACGAAGGCGTCCCGCTTGGCCTTGTCCAGGTCAATTTCACAGTAAGTTGTCTGCATGGCTTCCTCTGCGTGGATTGAGAACACAACATTGTCTCCGTTAGATTATGACAACATGGCGTGCAGAGGAGGAGACATTCAGACATTCATGTGTGCTCAACAGGTGAAAGTCAGAGTAGAATACCTTTGAACTTTATGTCCAGGCCACTGAACTCCAGCTCCACTCCCTGCAGAGCTTCACCAAGTGTTTCATGGTAATGACTGATGGTCTTCTTCGAGCCCGCGCAGAAGGGCAAAGAGAAGTACTTGTATGTCTCCTGTCGGTTGTGGTAAGGCCCAACTGTGTTCATCCATAAAACTACCTCCTCCTTCTCTGTGTACTGCAAAAGGAAAATCAGGGGCTCCTAAGTGAAAGTCCAGGAATGCAACACCAGTTCTGCTGGTCTTACTGGTTTCATATTGTGGTATATGGAAATAGCCTTCAACTTGAAAATAACGTTGCTACCTACGGTATTCACACCCACATTAGTAAAAACACAGCAACAGCAACATTTTGCATTTAGACAATTATGACTTTGAAACAAACATTGTTATCACATTCATACTGCTGGTAAATGAGTATTCAAATTCATTCAAAGAGATTGAAATGCAACAGTCTTTATCATCACTGCATCAATGTAACACCTCAGAAAGTGTGATGGTTAGCTGCGCTGCAGTATGTTTGGTTGCAGCCAAAGAAGTTCACTTCAATGCTGTAATGTTATCCGTTGCAGCCAGTTTAAACAGCTATTACGCATGAGATAGCTGGTGTATGTGAACAACACAATGTCACCCGGCTCATTAGGTGGTTAACCAAATATAACCGGGACGTCTGGCTCTCACCAAAGACAGAAAGACAGAGGAAACACCGACAGGCCCTGGCGTTTAACCGGTGTTTCGACATTAATGCATCGTCGGCTGATAAATCAGCTATCGCATTCGTGACTTCGGGTCTAAATCGTTTTTAAAGGATTTCTTCCAGGCTACAATGTGTACATGTTATTTACGCTGGTGGTTTTATATTCGTTAAACTAACTAAAGCGAGAGCCTAACTTCAGTGCAGTTTCCGCCGGTGAAGAGCAGTGTGGAAGATGTGCTAGCTGGCTGGCTAGCTAGCAGGCAAACGTTAGCCGTAAGCACATAGGCCGATAAGTGGTGACAAGTTAGCCAGCTAATTGAATACCCGTGTGTTTGGAAGCTCACCGAGTGTCAATAAAAGACCCCACAGGCCCGACCTGGCGCCGTGTCATGTCTCTAACTGTGTTTTCCCGTGTGCTGCTAGCCGCCGCAGCTACAGTTAGCAGGTTACACAGAGCACAAACGTCCATTATTTCCAAGGCTCCCCCTTCTCAATCGGCCTCTCAAAGGCTGTCTTACCGTGTGTTCATGTTCGTCTGCGTCGACAGGTAATAACGAGCCCAATATAGCGAGATATACCGCCGCTGCCACCTTCCACCGGGAAGATCCCATTATTTCTGGACAAAGTAAGCAGAAAGATTTGGGATGTTAGCTTTGCAGGGCTATCCCACCTTCTTCCTGGTTGTATGACAGAGGCAATTTTTAGGGATGCTCTCTCGTACGCATATGGCGTAAGCGCTTTCATGACCGCTCACCGCTCGCACACGGGATTGGTCGGATCGGGTCACGTGGCCCGAAGAGTCCAGTCGGTGCGGAAAGCGGTGAATGAAACGGTGAATAAAGAAACTCTGTCAGCGCATCGTCCGCAACCTTCAGCCACGTCATCCGACTGCCAAGACCGGAGCTTCGGCTCAGCTCTGACAGAGCTGCTGCATGAAACACGATCCCCGCGCAACACAAACGGCCCTATTCACTGTCTGATGAGTCTCCGAATGGCCACAAAGTTATCTCCACAATATCTCACTTCTCATGCACTGACATGTGTAGTTCTGTGCACTGACAACCAAGCCAGTCTTCCATTTTCTGAAAGGATCTCAGTTTCATGACCCCCTGAGTAGCCTATCATACTTCAACCTCAGGTTAAGACTTCACATGAAAGTCTCACAGATGGCTATTTAGAAAGCATACTTATGAAACCGCTGGAGGTTTCACTTTGTAATTCATTAACAAAGTCGACTGTAGAATAAAATGGCACGTAGTCTTTTAAAGACAATGCAATACTTCAGTTTTCTGACTCTTTGGATATATCATTCTACAAAAATCAAGTTGGTGTCAGTATCCAGTAAATAAATGTACAGGTGTATCAGTGCAAAAATGAAATCAGAAGGCATCATTGAAGGTTATATCATCCGTTGTTCTGGAAAGAACAAATAATAGACTATGCTTTAATTACCATTTAAAGGTAGAAGATGTTTATTAAGACAAAAAATGAAAAAATCAGCCAAAGATTTCCTTATACAGAAGAAAACAGGCTTGTCAACAAGTGACTCCATCAAAATGTGTTGTATACATACAATGTGTGTTCATGGAAGAACACAAAATCTTTAAGGCAACGTTAAAAGTGCATTAATTAATCTTAGCTATTTTATAGTCAATCTATTAATGTGATGTGCGTTTTCATGTAGCACAAAATGCAAGACTGACATGAAATGTTTATAAACTGCAATAACATATGAACTGAGATTCTGTAAACTTGTCTGAATGAATTACAGTATATTCTATAGATGAGCTAGAGAAAAAACACACTAACAAGGTCAGAGGACAGATGCTTTCAGGATGTTCTCCTTGTAATACTCTGAAATGTTTATGACACCCAGACATGTGAAACCATGGATTAACCAACTCATCATGTAATGTAAATGAGCATTGCCCCCAGCCAACAACTCCCAGCAGAGGGCACCTACTGTAGCAATGTCTCTCATCTTTTAAAAAGAAATTCAATCAGTTTTTTAAATTATAAAAAGTTATCTGGTTCTGTTCGGAATAAATTACCATTTACAATTTACAGATCTAAAACCCAGCAGGTAACAATAAATTCATCTTAACGGATTTAAAAACAAAGTTTGCCATCTTTTAGCCTGCACGGCTTTAGCATTTGTTCTTATAATAAAAGATGTTCAATACAAACCTTATGCACCTCATATACACAAAACACATTTGCAGCAGTTAAGACAAAGTAAAGCATTGAAATTAAAATCATTAAAATCAGCCTGTGAGGTGTGGCACGCTTTCCAGCTTCAGTCATCTCTCTCACATTACAAAGACATCACAAACTTCCTGCAGAGGAAAAAATGACAAGTTTAAATGTATATGTTTAGGTAACAAAGCAGGATATTTGACAGACTGAGTTACATAATCATAAGTATTATGTTTGAAATGTTTTCTTACTTTATGATGTCAGGCAGATGGGGGTCTCTGTATAAACCGTTGTGCAGGTACCCCAGAGAACCGTCAAAAGACACCAGCTTGACTCGCTCTGCATTCTGGGCGCGCACTGCTACCTCATACATCTGGGAGAGAAAGGCAAAGAAATTTCAGGCCTGCTTAAACAAAAAGTTATCCTCCAGAGGACATCTAATCAGGTAGAGCTGTAAAGAAAATGCTGCCTCAGTTTACACTGGATTAGGTGCACCTCTGTTACCTGCTGAGCAACCTGAATGGGAACCAAGTGATCGTCCTCTGAATGAAGAAAAAGTATTGAGCTTCTCATTTTCTTCAGACTGCAGAAACACAAAAAGACAAATGACATCACTGTATTGTACTGCTAGTAACAGCATTTATTACTGGTCAGTAGTAATCAATTTTTATTAAAACCTACTTTTCTTCAGTAGGAAAGACAACCTTGTTTTCTGCCCATGGCTCTGGGAAAAAGTACCCACTGCCAGGAAATGTCCAGTAATACTTCAAACAGAAAGACACAAGACATTGTTTGCAGTGTAGCCTCAGCCACATGAAATAAACAAATCCAATATCACAAATGGTTAAGTTAGATGAGTCTACCCAAGTAAAAGGATGAACTGGAATGCGTTGTCGAGCACTATTGAATGCACCCTCCAGGATCACACCATCAAAAGCCACACCTGGAGGTAAGAGGAAATAGTTGTTATTTTCAGATCTTGGAATTATTTCCTCTTATTTCTATTTGGCCAATTTCACCAGTGTAAAAACCTACCATGTTCAATCAGTTTCACTGCAGTGTTCGTGGCCACCCTGCACAGAGGTAACAACAGACACATCTTCACTTCCTCCATTGTGTGTACAAAAACAGTTATTAACAATAATTGTATTATGTTCTCTCTAGAGGATTTAATGTAGCTGAAGGCTAATTTCAACATTTCCTGTCATAAAATGTCAGTATGTACTCACTGTTGTCAGTTGTATAATATAGCTGAAAATTACATAATTTATTATGCGAACATGAATAAAAAAAGTAGTACCTGTAAGTGATTTTTCATTTACAGTACTTATTCTACAGACTGTATTATTGACTATGGTGAGATCAGTTTGCAGTTTGTGTCAGAATCTGGTTCTAACACACTGTGATTTTGTTTTACCATGTACATCCGTGTATTTGCATGCTCCCATTGTTAGCCATGCCATTGATAATATGTAAAACAAGTCTGTAGACCAGACTAGAAAAAGTGACATTAAAGTTCACCATTTCAAAAAACAATGAAAACAGTTTCAGAGTTTGCACAGAGATATAACACAGTTAAACCATGGTTAGGTCTCATGAAGCCATATCAAAAATGGCTTTTTCCTGTTTACAATAAAGAATATTTTCCGAGTTAATATAATAATTTCAATGAGACCTCAGCTTTTGATGGACCTGAGTCATTTTACTTGTGTAGGAGTGTGTCTACTTCAGTAAAATGTCACAGATAGGAAGTTGTTTCATGCTCACCCAGTGCCAAGAGAGTGTCCCCAGATAACGACCAGACTGTTTCCACTGCGTGCTTTGACCCAGTTGTACAAGTGGAGTACATCAGTGGTCAGACCGGCCTCTGTCGGCTCCCCGGTGGAATCTCCAAAACCTGCCAAAGTTTCTCTTATCAGCTACAGCTCATTGTCAGATCACTGGGCTGCTTCACTCTGCCACAAGGTGGCAGTCACTCAGAGGAAAACCTGCTCTAGATTCTGACCTAAAGCTGAACTGCTGTCTTTTAACTGCTGTACAAAAAACAACTTATCAAGCACTACCTCCCAACTCTACAGCGATCATTTGCCTGCAAATGATATTAAATCAATGCGAGA
The DNA here is from genome assembly GCF_045865225.1 of Trachurus japonicus. Taxonomy (NCBI): domain Eukaryota; kingdom Metazoa; phylum Chordata; class Actinopteri; order Carangiformes; family Carangidae; genus Trachurus; species Trachurus japonicus. The sequence goes on from NC_140921.1 coordinate 21,907,458, forward strand.
AGGTTGTTTATTACAATCAATAAGAGGAGAAGAAGCGGAGATGTGGAAAACATGTTCAAAGGAAAAGTCATAAATCTTCATTTGCACCAACCTCTGTAGTCAGGCACCAGCACGTGGTAACCAAGTGCACTCAATACCTGTTGACACATAATGCTTATTTGTCATCAGAATGGCTGCTGAGACTTTCATATCTTTATTACACCGCCATAAGATTAATATGTTTGTGTTGGTGATCACTCACTTTTGCCACTCCAACCCGGTGAGGGGCTGCCCTGTTGGAACGATTCATAAACAACACAAGTGCCAATAAATTAGCGTTTCTCCAAAACAATAAAAGAACAAATATGTGTAGTGGTGTGGAATTTCTACTCTTTGCTTCTCCAGCAGCCAAACATAATACCGATGCATTATTTATCATACCTGGTGCCTGTGTTCCCATGAAGATATATGAAAACTGGACTTCCGTCGCTTAAAGTGTTCTGGTACCATGCCAGGTCTTTCCCTTGTGCTTCTTTCCACTGACTTTCTGGGACAGTGTGCCTTGAACAGTTCAAAACAACAAACCACCTCAGAGACACAACTGATAATTAGATCATTAAAAAACAGGTATTGTCCTTCTCTTATAGCCTTATAACCTAAGCTTGAAAAAGGAGAAAAAAGTTGCCTAATACCCACCATACACCAAGGGAGATTCCTTCCTCTGATGTTAAGTACATGTTGATGGTGTGATTAAGGGAGAGATCAGCAGGTCGGCTGAGGTCAGCAAAAAACGGCAACCTGACTACAAACAAGAAAAGAGAAGAGGTGGGCTGCTTTCCTTTTTTTTATGCGCAACCCGAGGATTTACAGTACTTCCAGGAGACAGACAGGATATTCACTTACTTCTGTGAGTGTAAACAAGGTGCTGGATTAATTCTGGGAGTATTCTCAGCGAGATAGGCACCAAAATGAAAATAACAGAGGCTGCCAGTAAGCCTCTCTTCAACCACCATCGGGACCTGAAAGCAGGCAGAGACAGAAATAAAACAATGAGACTACTGACTATCTGATCATCATAATCAGATCTTGTCAGTCGAGGCTGAGAGCCCTCTAGGGGAGCTTGAACAACGACAATCTTCATAAGGTCCCAAAGAGTATCTCAAATGTTTGTTCTAAATTTAACAATTAAGCCAAATAAGAAGCAACTACAGTGAAATGATTGACAGAGTAAAGACTGAATTATTTACCTACAATACTTAAATGCTCAGTTTAAATGCTGACATTAAAATAGCAAATTGGCCCATTGCCATAATCCATATAGTCATAGCAGTAGGTTCGTTACCTTTAATTGTCGGTGCAAGCTATTTTTAGAATGGCGGAGCAGAGCCGCGAGCTGCCCAGAGCTACACTATGGAGGCTCATGGGATTTCTTGGTTTCCCTCCAATCCATCAACTCCAAAACGCTTCACTCCAACGCAAAGTTGTGACCTGCACATTCACCACGCTATGAGATAACTCAGTGTTACAAGATGGAGTTATGTATTTGATGAGTTTGATGAGGGAAACCAAGAAATCCCATTAGCCTCCATAACGTAGCTCCAAGCAGCTCACAGCTCTGCTCCGCCATTCTAAAAATATCTTGCACCGACAAATAAAGGTAACGAACCTACTGCTATGACTATAGGGATTATGGCAATGGGCCAATTTGCCAAAATGTTGAACTATCCCTTTAACTCCTGTCCAATATAAACAAAAGTCATCATACCTAATCAACATCAGAAACAGGAAAAGTTTCACTGTTGACTTTTCTTTTCTCTCCTTTTACATCTGACCTCAACTCCACCTCTGTTTTATTTCAGCTGCAGACGATGAATCAGCAGCTCAGGTCAGTGTCAGGACGGGAGAGGAGGGTGATGGATTGTTGAGTGACTTTGTTGAACCACCTGTACCTGTAGCTGCGTGCAGGTAAAACTTCAGAAAAACAAGACCCCTGGGACCAGGGGGTGCAGCCGATCTGTATGTGAATGCACACTCTCCCCTGTGTCGGCATGAACAGAGCAGCTCGCCACAGGTTGGACCAGTGCGTGTTTGCAGCATTAAGATGGAAACATTAATGTGGGAGAGTAGATTTTAATAACCTAATAAGAATAGCAGGCTGTCCTTGGAGTCAATCTTGGCTCCCTGAAGGCAACAGCAGAATAGAGGATGCTATTCAGACTATTGCTAATTAATGGACAATACATCCCACCCCCTCCATTAACACTCTAATCAGCCAGAAGAGCCCTTTTAGTCAAAGACTGATTTCTCCACGCTGCTGGAGGGGAACCATAAAGGAGGTCGTTTATTCCAGCAGCCATCAGACTGTCGCCTCATCCCTCAAGAGTTAATACTTAGACTTTAATGTTCACTCCCAAATCTATTCTACAAGAGAGTGAGAAACATCTTATATGAGACATCATGTGATGAATGCACCGCTGCAGTGTGATGTAATGCAACCAGTGGTTTACTGAACAGCCTCAGGTTCACTGCAGAACCAAACAGGTGTCTGCTCCAAGTTACACTACAACTTCACACTTTGCCCCATTAACAAACACTCAGTTACACATCACAGTAGTGTTAACTTGTAGTACTCGAGACCGGTCTAACCACATTTTCAAGGTCCTGGTCTTGTCTCGGTCTAGCTGGACTTGGGACTTTTTCTCACGACCAAGCAAGACAACAGCTGCAGTGACTTTTGTTTTAAACCACAAATGTGTCTGTCACTTGCTCACTTTGGTTCATTCAATAACTCTAAGATACAGTAATTAAATTGTTCTACCAAAGAGTATGCTTGTGTACCATCTGAAAAACTTGGTTGGTTCTGTGCTGTTTAAGTCAGTTTAATCCAAACTTTGTTTCAATTAAATATGGCATAGATTTTATATAAAATCATAATTTCTTTTTTGCTGTGGAATAGTATCAAGTCACAATTTTATTATCAGTACTGAAGAGAGTAACGTTAATGGTCTTTAGTCTCGCATCGGTTTGGTCTTGGTCTTGACTACGTCACAGCAAAGTGTCACCCAGGTAACGTCACTATTAACGTTACTAATAACATTATAACGATTAAACAAAATGCTAAGATAACTAATATAATTTCAAGAGGTGTAACTTAATAAGGAAGTTAGTGGTAAAACGGACACTAAATTCAGACCCATAATAACGTTACAACAAAATGATAATTGAAACACACGACTTCCCAGCTGTGTTTATTTTGACCGTTACAGCCGATGGTTTGACAGTTGGTCGGTCAGGTAACGTTAACGTTAACGTTAAGCTAGCTAACTTACTCAGTCTCTGGCTGCCCCTGGGCTGAGTCCTCAGCCCCGGCCCTCTGAACTTCACTGGGCCCGGGGGATGGATCAGTCTGCCCGACGGCCCTTCTCTTCATCGTGCAGGTTATTGTAGTTCACAAGTAAAAACGTGATAACTGATAGATGAGCAGGCTCCCTGATGATACTTGGTTAACGGCTAAAGTTTGACCAAAGTCCAGTTAAGTCAGGAGGGGGCGGTACCTGGAGTTTTTAAGGTGGCGCCGCTAAACTCACGTAAAGCACAATAGACGGTGCATATGACGCCACCTTAAACATCGTACACTGACAGTGCAATGATTTAATCATACAAATATACAGTGCAATACCTTCTGCTGTGATTATAATTAAGTTGTATTTATTTAAAATCAAGTATTTCATGAAAATGTATACATTTCTTTTCAAACATCATATATATATATTTAGAAAAAAAAATCAACAAATAAGACACATAGTACATAATAGATTAAAAAACATTTAGAAACTTCTCAGCAACAATCACTGCCAGAGTGAGAGGACTGCTGTACCAGTGTCAGAGCCATAGACTGTAAAAAGAGCCTGAGCATTTATAAGAGGTAGAGCTGTGGCATATTAAAGGAGCAACCAGAGCAAATGAGTCACCGAAAAGGTTGATGAGTAGGAAAATTATATGAATCATATCCGATGGCCTATGAAGTCACCAGATCTCAACCAAATTGGGATTTTCGAGTGACGTGTTCGACAGCGCTGTCTAGCACCATCATCAAAATACCACATAAAACCACTTAACATTGGCATTTACTTCGCTTAATTTGTCATCCATCCATGTATTTTGTTCAGATTTTGTCTGGGAGACTTAGACACACACACTTCCACTACAGTCACACACACACACATACTGACCAACATGCTATTTAGCAGCAACAACACACTGGGGTACACAGCAGCCACCCCATTCCACTCCTTCAATAAATGCACCATAGGTGAGCAATACATGACCAATTTTACTGCCAGACGTTGACAGATCATTTGAGCAGACACATACTTTATGTGCAACAACGTCACTCAGACAATAATAATTTCAGGTGACCAAGATGCCGAACATCACTATTTCTGATGAATTACACATCATCTGTCTCCTACATCAAATTATTACGTTTAGTGGCAAACCGTTATGTCTATAAGGATGCGTCACTTTGGGAGCATCCACTGAGCATCTGGTAGCTCTTTTTTTTTTTTATTACAGGGAGCAATATGTTTCAGATTTCTGGGAACAGTAAGGTGTCGGAAATAAATCGCAATATAAACCTCCATGGGGAGAAACAGTGAGAGAACTGTCTGGGAGGTTAACATGAGCAGTGATTAAAGCATCAAGCCTGACATGTTTTGGCTCAAACAACAGCAGCATGCTCATTTTATAATTTTGTTATGCAATTAATACTTCACTTCTACTTTGCTGCACAGATAAAAAAAAAAAAAAATCACCATGGGAGAGAAATCCAGATATCTAATTATTTTTTCATCAAAAGAGGCTCTGATTGAATAAAATCTGAATAAAAAGGATACTTGAGAGGACAAAAGACACCAGGGCCGGCCGCCAAACTTCATCCATACAAAACACTGCGCAGGGTAGAAACACTGCCACAGGGACAGATGATCTTTAGGACACGAAAATGCAGAAATGATTGCGACATCAAATATGTCGACAAAATAAATGAAATGATGGATGGTGGTGCAGCTGACCACTTCAAGAACCCTCTGGGCCTGGCGTTAAGAGGGAGCCGACAGAGAGGACACTGGCTGTAGGGGAACCCGCTGGCAGCTGATGGGTCAGGTACACACCAAACGTCACCTAAAAATCCACAGAATAACAGGAGAAGAGGTTGTTCTTTTCATCCACATCCAAATCACAAACCTCGACCACCAAACAAACACACACACACACACACAAATGTTTTTCACTGACCTTCCCACTGCGGTATGCAGACAGGGACATCAGTGGCTCTTTTGTTTTGATCCCAGTTTCCTGGTCTACTCCAACCATCTGGCACCTTCTACACTGACCTGCCACCTTTCCGTTAATCACACAGGGAGCACATTCATTTTTCAGAAATCCGCTTTTAATGCATCTGAAGATTTCATCATTTATCTCAAAGTGTCAGCTCACCACGAATTGAGTGTTGCCAATAATCAAGTGTGACCAATTATCTTCCTCAAATGGTTCTACTCCAGTGATGACTAAATTGGCTCGGAAGCGGCTAATGACATTCTGTGTGTCAAGGAGCTGATCGCCCTCAGAATAGTCTTGCCTGAGAAAAGGGAATGTGGAAATTGCATGTTAGTTTGCCACCCTGCGTAAATTATTTCCTGTAATGTAAATGACCAGGCGTCAACACATCCTGGTGTTTTTCTCCGGAGCATTGCTGATTTTGAATAACTCATTATGTGTTCGAACCTGCTGCTCATTTCTTTCTGAATGAGCTCCACGCTGGCACGGCTGATCATGAGATACTGAGCCTCATTCACCAGGGAGAGGGATGTGGAGGTGGCAGCTAGAAGGGAAAGACTTTATATTACTCCAGTGATTTATTTGTTTTCAGCAAAACATTCTGATCTCCCATTCGAACAATGTGTCTCCCCAAAGAGTCTACAAATTGAGTTTCTACTGTAATACAGATGGAGAAAAACTTCAGTAGATTTTATCATTGTTGATCAAAACGTTCCACAATCTAACATACATGAATTACAGGTGAGTGATGGTTGGCAAACTCCATCTGTCGAGGCAGATAGTGTAATTCACAATTCAACAATTTATTCATTGATTTTCGCTATTGTAACCACAAAGCATTACTTTCAGCAATGCTTTAGCCATTGTTTTACTATAGTAACCATTCAGCCATTAGCTGTAGGCATTTTTAAATTATTAAAGTTTCTAGTCACAAAGGCTCCAGTGGATGGGAACTGCTGCTGTAAGTCATATATTATATCACACTACCTGATATAGTTTCTACCCTGAATTTTTCCTTTTCTTCTCCATAACAAAGCAAGGCTCTCAAAATAGTAACTTGCAAAGGCAGAAAAAGATGATTTCTAAATTCCAAGTTGCCAATGAAAGGGAAGGCAAGGTCACCTCACCTCCATAGAAGGTGTCAGTCTGACCTTGCATTGCTAAAACAGTGAACTCCAGGGAAAAAGGAAGAAGAGCCCACAAAACAGGTACAATACCTTCACTAGGCCTCTTCTTGTCTCGGGTGAAATAAGGACTTTGTCTTATCAGGCGGCATGGCTGTCCAAGGAAGTCTGAGAGCCATGATGCAGCCTCATCCCCACAGTCGACAGTTTCCACCCTGTGGGGAGGAGGAGGATTATATTCAGGAGGCCCTGGGGGAAATCTACTGAGTTTGATGTTGCTTACTATTTGGTGCGACATCTAATCCAAGAATCACTGGATGAACAGTTTTTTTTTTTTCTCCTGTGACTCGTCATGTGGGTATCCGTCAGAGAACATTAATGTCATTTCTTGGTCATTGTTTGTTTGCTTTTTCATTTAAAAATGGTAAAAAAAAAAGAAGAAAAAACAGGATTCCTATGAAATTGAGAGAGCGAGGCTACATAAAGTCATCCACTGTAGAAATATATAGTGTCAACAACAATAGAGTGAGAGAAGGCATTGATATGTGTGAAAAATATGGAACAAATGATATGTGTGACAGTATTTCCTGCAGCTGCTACTTTTAGATGTTTTAACATTGCCGGCTCACCTGTCACCACAAACTTTACTCTGACACACCCGGTAGCTTGGATGCTTTTGAGTGTTGTTTTCCAAGGGAACAGAAATGGTATCCATCCCTGCAGGGCCACAGAAATAAAATCATTTCACAAAGAGAATTCAGAGCAGGAAAAAAAAAATGAGTGACTGGAATTTTGTTTGGTTAAGTGGTGTTTTTATTTTCAGTGTGCCACTGTCAGACTGCCTGACCTGATGCCTGCAGGAGCAATTTGTTTGAGGGCAGGTGGACTTGTGGGCGAATGAGACATAAACGTGTCTCTCTCTTCTGACTCAGGCACACGCCGTTTCCATTCACCACCATCCAGCCTCTGTCATATAGTAAACCCAGCGGTCCCACTGGCCAGTCGTGGACCTGCATGAAGAGCAGCACAGAGTCGAAATCAAAACAGAGAGAGGGAACAAAACAGAAGAGGCAGAGACACAGAACCGAGATGGAGAGATAGTGTTGTGTTGTGCTCAAACCTCATATGCTGCACATGATTTGATGGGATATATGTAGATATTGGTGAGAGTATAAGCCTCCCCGTGGCTGTTTGGGTTTTGCTGCCCAAATCCGTTCAGTGATGCTGCTGTGGGTTTCCTCTCATCTACTTTACATATTTCTCCATTAGTCTTTTTGATAGGAGGATCCTCATTTGAGCCCTGCGGTGCCGTAATTGTTGTTTTAAGCATCTGTAGCCTCTCTTGGTCCACTGTGAGGGGTTTCTCTACAAAGCACTCGGCAACAAAGTTCAGGAACTTTTGACAGTCTTCAAATGTCGACATGTAGCCAAAGGACACACGAACAGATCCGGTCGGCTGGCCGTCCACCAGGTCGATGCTGTCTCCACAGACGTGGCCGGCCTTGAAGAGGAGGAGACAATTTTTGTATTTTACCTATCCATGCCCTTAACAGACTCTGACATTTTTCCTATCCCTTGATCTCATACCTGCAGGTTTCTCTTCATCTGCTGATTGGTGAGCCCGAGAAAGGACTGACAGGCCCCGGTGTTGCAAAAGCAGCCGGTGCGCACGTGAATATTGTAGAGACAGGCCATTCTGTCCACCTGAGGAAAACACGGTAATTGCCAGAATATTCAAAAGCGCTGCCTATGCATAAACATGCAGTGATGAAACTCTTGTGAAATAGAAATAAGTCCTTGAATGTACCTGAGAATACCCAATTATGTGTCCATGAGAATCCATGAGATTGAAGTTTAGGATTGGCCCCTGTGTGCCTGGACTCTCAAACTGGCCTTCAGTGTAGATTTGAGCCACTGGTCGCCTGTTGCCATGGCAAAGACTTGACAGCAGCATGTAAGTGTAGCGTGCCAAGCCGAACGTGTGCTGTTGGATGTTGTGCATGCCCCCTGAAGGCAGAAAGGGATAAAGATGAGGATGCTGTTGATGTTCACCTGAAGCAGTGTATCACTACAAACAAACAACATGTGCATTATGGCTCTAAAAGAGGTTCTGAAAGTTTTTCTATGAATTGGCATGCTGTTAAAAATACCTGTGATCTTATGAAGAGCATCAAAACTGTGATTTAGAGCAATAATGTCCAAGAAAGAGACAGTCCCATCTTCAAATCTGTATCAGGGAGAGAGGAAACACTGCATTTTTAGTATAAGGTTGCAGGAGCTATAAAGCATCTGTGAGCTCAGAGAATATCTAGGATTTGGCAGGCTTGTACAGTACTTCACCTGTCAGAAATGTTTGCTGAATGCACATAATAATCTTCCCCAGAAAGGTAAGCTGCTGCTGTGCCTCCTCCAAAATAAGTCTTTTTTAGTATGCCTGCTGCGGCGTTCCGGACAAGAAGGGCCCCCAGCCCTGTAGGGAAGCCAAACATCTTGTAGAAGGAGATGGGAATGAAATCAGCGGGGCAGTCCTGTAGGTTTAAAGGGGAGCAGCTGACATGAGAGGCAGCATCCAGCAGCACGAGCCAGCGGCCTCGGCGGTCACATGCTGGGTAAAGGCGTCTCGCCTGGATGCCTCTCACATGGCTAAGGGGATACTTCCTCCCAGAGAAGTTGCTCTGCGCCGGGTAGCAGAAGAGATGCGGTGTATGGCAAATAACATCTCCACCCCGAGCCACATCCTTTGCCCTGCTTTCCACCTCCTGCGGGGAGACAGGCAGCGCGACCACTCCTCGGCTAGAAGTCAGCCCTCTTATGCCGACTACAGAGGTATGGCAGTCAGTGAGATAACAGAAGTGGCTCCCCTCCTCGCCTTCAGTCCGCCGCCTCCAGGGAAAGCTCTCGGCCACTAATTTGAGAGCGGCTGTACATCCAGAAGTGAAAATAACAGAGTACTCCTCAGGGGGGGCGTTAAAATGCTGCAATACCCTGTAAGAAAATGTTCCGTTTTTTTACACATTCAAACCATCAAAGTACCATTCAAAGTACTCACAGGGCCCATCACGAAGCCATGAATGGACTTTACCTGTATCTGACCCTCTCTATGGTGTCATGTGTCAGTCGACTGCTGGGGTTATGGCTGTGAGGGTTTCCTACAGGGGGCAATAACAAGACTTATTAAAATGCTCTCAATTTAATGGCTAAATGAAAAATAAGAGGGCACATAAAATAACACTTAATATGACTCCTCTCTCACCATAAACGTTCCTTGAGATGTCCAAGCTGTAGTCCCTGACCAGACACTCTGGGAACAGAGTAGTTCCCGCATGATCCAGATATGTTATTCCTGTTTACAGTATAAATAAAAATAGATGAGAGAGAGAGAGCAGCCATTACAGCAGCGGTCAGCGGTCCTGTCCTGTCACTGTGTGCTCTGGGATGTTCACAATCGTTACCTTTAATCCGTGTGAACTCTTGCCGGATCACTTCCTCCAGGTCCGCCTCGTAGCCGTACTGACTCCAGACCTGCTGGAAACTTTCAAAAGTGCACAGTGTTTGGAAATCCATCGATCACAGCGCACACCGCGGGACTGCTGCTCCTACAGACATTTCAGCACAGAGACACACACGTATAGACACACAGACACACACACACAGCACCGTGAAGTCTTCATTGACATGTTGCTGGGTCCGAGTTTGAGTCTACTACTCCCGGTCCGTCTGAGGTCGGACAGTCTGGAGGTGGGGGCGGTCACACAGCCGTGTTGACAGGAGAGGTTGTAACTAAAGTCTCTGTCGGTGAGTGACTCTCAGCTGGGAGGAAACCACAGTCTGTTGCTCAATAGTTCAAACTCTGCTGCTAAAGTTAAAGCGTTACAGTCATGTGACAAGTTAGTGCCAGTGTTATCTTGTCTCCCCCTGCTGTCAAGCTAGCTGGCTAAAGTTATTTTAAATATTAGTAAAGCTAGCTGGCTAAAATTATTTTAAATATAGTAAAGCTAGCTGGCTAAAATTATTTTAAATATTAGTAATCTACGGTGGCCCAGAGGGTTCAATTCAACGCAATATAACCTTTTACAGTAAAAAGACAGACAGAAAGGTGCTATAAAGTCAGGAAAGTCATCAATTTGACAGCTCAACACAGCAACATAAAAAACAGCTAACGTTACGGACCATGCTAAAAACTAATGCTAAGCTAACCGTACATTATGTAGCTAATGTCGACGTTATGATAAACCAAACAAACTGAACTTATTTTAAAACACCACGAACAGCCCCAGTTGGCTCCGTCAATTTTGTGTCCCTGAAAACACTTTTTTTCAGGTGCATGTGTTGTCAAATTGCATACTTGAGCCCTCGGGCCACCACACTATGAAGAATTATTTCACTCTTCCTGAGGCTATGGACATGTTGATAAAAATGCAAATATTGGTAATATTATTTATTTATTCCTGATAGCCTACTGTGCTGCACCTATGTATTCAGTCTAGTTGTAATCTTTAGCAATAAACATATGACCACTCCAGATGAAAACTCATACAGAGTTTGCAAAGTTGTAAAATTGATTAGTGAAAATGTGACCCATATAGGCTACTATTAATATAATCTATACTAAATATTATTGATAGACTTACACATTCACTGTGTGTGTAAATGTAATCTATGTGTAGGCTAGTTGAACTCAAAATTCAACATTCCAAGTAATTATACCAACATGAACGTTTCAGTGGTCCTCATTTTAAAACCACTGCTCCTGGTCCCAAAGTAAGTAGGCTAAAGAATGTACTTCATCATTAGCTTCATTAATTAATTAATTAATTAATTCATTCATTCATTCATTCACATTCAATGCTTTAAGTTACCATTGAAATCATACTGAAACCCTGTGAAGTTAGAAAAAAAAGGGAGGGGGTGGTGTCTACAGAAGTCTGAGAGACATTAAAGCTAACAGCAGCTGGGGATTAAAGAAACAAATTATTATTATAACAATAAAGCGTTTGCAAATATAACCTTTCATCTAGGTTGTGTTTCCGAACCTGCTGTAACTACATCATCAAGCCTCAGTGATCACATCACACAGCAACTCCCTCTACTTATAATCCACATTTATCCTCATTGATACACAAGGTACACCGAGGAGAAGTCTAAATTAGTATGGGTATTGTTCAACATCTTATTAAAAATATTGATTAGTTCACATTATTCCAGTATAATGGTTACTTAATGTCAAGCTGCTAGGCCTGCTGTGTTATTTAAGACATAATCAGATAATGATGAAAAAAGCACGAGTATACACTTGAATTTTACATTTACCACTCTTTAAAATTGGGTAAATAATTATAACTCATTTAGGATGTGGCTAATTTGAAATCTACCCTATGAACAGTAACAGTAGCTGATTACACCAACCAGTCTCAGTAATCCCATTACATATCATCCTTGACGCTTTAATCTCATCGACATACAGACTATGTGAAGGAGGGAAAATTAGTCACAAGTGATCGGCATGAAACGCATGATCATCTCATCAGCTCTGAAAGCAGAGACACAACAACAGTCACACACTGGTCAGATACCATGTCCCCAACGGCTTTGTCATGCTTCTTCTGACTCTGTTTGCATGTAGGACACAGAAAGACACACTGTTGTAGAAGTTTCATTATACTTTTATGAACTTTTATTGACCTTTATTCCATCACCTCAAATCCTAACGCGACCCAGTCTTAACCCTGAAAAATCTCTTTAAAGATGAAGAATACCCACACTTAAAGGGATTACCCTCATCTGTCTGTTTTCATGAAGACATCCAGCCATCTAAGTCACATAAATAAAACTTGGGAGTTGTATTGAAATTGTTGTTGAGATGTGAATGTAATGTGGCCTGCTGCTTAGATGTCTGATAGACAGCCATGAGGCTCACAGCAGCCATCATTGTCTCCGTGCAACGCACTGAATAGTAATTAAATATGCCACTTATGCTTCACTGATTCATTTCCTTCACAATTTCGAAGCTCAGCTGAATACATTTTTCAGTGCAGAAGGGCTGTATTGTATCCAGTATGGCCTCATTACGAGGGCAGAAGGGCTTGGTGTGGGGGAGGGCTGAGGCTGTGAGGGGAGGGGGGGGAGAAGCACCCCACGAAGACATTGTGTTTAACATCACTAAATAACTCAAACGCCACATTGTCCTTCCCAGCCCTCAATTAGTCGGGTTCCTTGTACAAAGCACCGATTTCATACAGGGAGATTTATTTTTAGAGAAAATCCGGCCCTGTGCAGGCAGGAAGCTCTCTGAAAATCTAATGAAGAACACAGCAGTCATGCAGAGTTGTTAGTCACAGAGCAACATTGGTTAACAAAGCTCCCCTTCAGTGTCTCCGTGTGTGTTTCTGATGACTGCAAAAGGCTAGACCTTCCCGGTTTTTTCTGTTGTGTTGGTGGCTGTAACTGTAGCTTGCTCTATCTGTGCTGGACAGTGTCCAGGCAAAGTGCCTCTCTGCCCTGCCCTCAGGCCTCTCCAGCTCGTGGATCTCCGTGCGGAGGAACACCTCTTTGGTGGCTGTGACAGGGAGAATTAGGCAAGAGATGCGGGTTCACTTGCCCTGCGTAGGGGCTTATCTTGGGCTAAGCTGAGGGACTAATAGCAAAGCCAGCCTCCGCTCCAGCCAGTCTGAGGGCACAGGGAGCCATCTGTCCACTCCGTGGATCACTAACAAAGGGGGCAAACATTGAAGACGGACCACAAAGTAAAAGGCTGTTCATTTTGGATATATCAGAAATAAAGAAGAGGAGCAAGTCTTCTGCATATAAGGTCAGTACTTCATATTAATCATGCATTACGGGCCTTTCGCTAAGAAAGAGATGGGTCAGACTGGTCAGCTTCTGTCCACTCTGTTGCTATACAGGACTGCAGAAATGTTGGGGTTTAGCCAGTTGGGAAGTTCAAGTGTAACTTTTAATACAACTTTCTTGTTTGCTTCTCTACGCTTAAAGGGAGCTGAACTAGGTGAGGCTCTGTTTTAATAAACCACTCCTGACTCCCATTAGGTTGAGTTCATTTGATCTGGTTGTTTTTCAGCAGTGTAGTAAATGCATTTTGTTGCGCTCGTAAATTCAGAGATCGGTTGGGCTAGAATTAATATTGCATTAAACCAGACATGTGATGAATCTCCAATACTGTAACCCTTGTGTTGAGGGAGGAATGCCATGCTGCAAGGCCCCATGCTTATAGTCTAATATGTGCTGCTTAGGCTTACAAATAGCTATAAATAGAATTAAATAAATAAATACATATGGATAGAACATTAGTTTAGATTTGAGAGGCAATTACATTTTTTTCTTTATGTCAAATATAAAATATTTGGCAATATATATATAGATTTTCTTAAATGAATGTCTATTGAAATTCATTGCTCTTTAAGCACTATTGTATGTAATAATGTAAAATACAATAATCCTCAGTAGGTTAGAAATTCTTTGTGCCTCAAATTTGAATATATTTTCAAATGAAACTCCTCAAGTAATCCACTTAGACATTGTTCCCCAGTTCCCTCAAGGATTAATGCCCTGTTTTTTTATTGTCTGAAACACATTGCTGCCTGTCAGTGCTGTGGGAGCTGGGTTCCTGTAGATTATCTGTTTTATCATGTGCATTCTGTGGGTGCTGTTGTGCACCAGTGTTTTGTTCGGAAGTCTTGAGTGGGCGCTGACATGCTAGAGGTGACAGAAATAGGTCAAAAGGGTCTTAGCATTAACTAAACAAATCCTGGCCTATAGGATTAGACAGAGATGTTTCTGTTTATTTGATGTACTCACTGTAACTTTATAATGATACACGGAGAAAAGAATAGCTGTGGGTCTTGTTAGCGGAGAGACACTCTCCACTTATTCACAATATTGTCTGGATTAAGTCCTTCAGCTCAGTCTGGTATTATCAACACTGGAATGTGCTAGAACAATCTCTTATTGTAAACTCACTTGATGGAAAGCCATGTTTTATTTACCCATGAGATGCTGCCACATGTCATGCGATAGCTACTGACAATTGTGCTATTATCAGAGTTAGCATTCTGGAGGCAAACTCATTCATTTTTGGTCTTTTACGTTTTTAGGTGTGGAATGGCGGCAGAGAGTTTTGTATTTATTGATTTGTGTGAGTATGGAAGCTGGGGTATGTGGGAGGGTCAAAGGTCATGCATTAGTTCGACATTTTGTGAAATAGGCTATATGACAGATGAGATGACGAGTGTTTTTACATCTTTCCCTCTGTCGCTAGCCTTTATGCTAAGCTAAGCTAACTGGCTGCTTTTAGCTCCATTCTTTATGAGATTGGTATCTTTCTGTCTAACTCCCCACCACGGAGGGGATGAGTGTATTTCCCACAATGCTGATAATAAAATATGTCATAGCATTAAAACCCTGGAGTTGGATTGAATTAAACTCTGGATTAACTGGAAATACGTCACACACACTCACCAATGGTGATCCGCCACCATGGTCCCTCCTCCCTTTGACATAGGTTGGCCAAGGTTTCAGAAAGTAAATTTACCATTTGCATGGAGCCAACATGGTCAGCTGCTCAGTTGGTCCAAAATCCAAACAGCCCTTTGATAAACTGCACTGTAGGCTATGTAATAAATGGTAAAAGCATAATCAGAATCATGATGATTGAATAAAAACAAGGTAACCTTGGTCCTTTATATTTAAACTCCATAGGCCCCGCTGTCTATTATGGTGCAGCTGCATAGACTTTTTATGTTCTGCAAATACGACCAATTGGATACGCGGCCACAACAGAGCCGACATTGTGTGGTGTGCTGAGATATTAAGAGACAGTCACACACACATCACTTGATCTTCAGGCCTCCACGGCACCAGTGGCTTCCTTAGTATCTTATCTAATCCGAGGGAGTCACACAACTTGTATTTAGCCGGAACTAAAGACACCGTCCCATGTGAAGATAGCACCTACTGATAGGCTTATCTTCCCCCGCTCACAAGCACACGATCAGAAGACAAACAACAATGGTCTACAACTCTTCAGACAGCATCAGCCCCCTGATAAATTCTTTAATAACATTTTGAAAAAAGACAAATAGGCTCCTTTTAGCAGCATAAAAGCCACTGTTCCAACTTTGCAGTATTTTCCACTTTACATTTTCCATACTTAAAGTAATGATCCATAACATTTTCAAATAGAGATCTCTTTTATCGCTGCCGCTGCTGCAGCAGACTGATTTAACAATGATGATGCCTGCTCACATGAAAGCTTTTACACTTGCAGTGTCTGGTAGCTGTTTCCCAGGGAAGTCACATTGAGCATGGGAAATGATACATTTAACATTCACCGTGGTATAACTGTAAAATACAGAAGAAGAGCACTTAGCATGTCAACGATAAGGCTGCAAGTTTATTTAAACTTTTGAATGAAATGCTTTCCACACGTAAGGCTTGGCTTCACCATAAAATTCATTAAAACACTCTTAGATCTTGTGGAGAACACCTCTTCAGCTTTACAGATAATATCCATAACCACCTGAACTACAGGGAAACCACTTATAATGCACGGGACCTGTCTTAAACGATTTCTTTCTCTTTGCAGAGTGTTTACTTTAAAGCTCGAAGAACAGTGAGGATGTCTGACAAGGAGGAAATGGCTACAGATACGAGTCTCAACGTTACACTGACGCTGAGGCTGCTAATGCATGGAAAGGTAATTGACAGATGTGGTATTTGTAGTAATAGCCTAATCATCTGGTAATAGCATGCCGTTGCTGTTAAAAGGATTACATCCTGTTCTAAATGTGAAGAGCTGCTAACCGAAAATCTTGTGTGTTGCCACTTGTGTGTTCATGCGTTGTTATCTTTTCATTCACAGGAAGTCGGCAGCATAATTGGGAAGGTAGATTAATTTTACGATCCATCTGAATTTATTTATTCACGTCTGCTTTTCTTCTGGTTGTCTACTTTTCCTCTCCTCATAAACCTAATCAAGCCCCTTGTTTTATCATTTCTTACATGGTTCCAGAAAGGAGAAACAGTAAAGAAGATGAGAGAGGAGGTGAGAATTCACTTTGGCGTCCGTAATATGGAATCATATAGAATTTAATGTGCTCTGGCAGATCAATTACAACCAATCAAAGCTGGAAATATTGTGGGTGTGTGTTTTCCAGAGTGGCGCTCGCATCAACATATCAGAGGGATCGTCTCCTGAGAGAATAGTCACGATCACAGGACCCACAGAGGGCATCTTCAGAGCTTTCTCCATGATCGCTCAGAAGTTTGAGGAGGTACAGCAAAACACATTCACAAATAACTCTACTTCAATGTTAAAGGTCCCATATTTTACCATTTTCAGATGTTGTATTTTAAGTTTTGATATTCATAAGAGGAATTATTTGGGGTTTTTAAACGCTCAGAAACCAAATTGTGCAAAGTCCAAGTGCGCTGGAGCAAGGCTGAGATTGGGGACTACTTTTTTTTTTTTTTTAAAGCTGTGATTACAGGCTGTATAAATTTCTATGTAGACTGAGGCTTTGATACTTTTACAGTATTAATATTGAACCTAAGCCTGATCTACAAACAAAAGAGACATGGAAATCTAATAATGAACTTTTAAATCACTATTAAAACTTGTTTTTCACAAGAATTTTTTGAAGTTCTTGTCTGAAGTCTGAGGGGCAGTGAATGCACATTTTACCAGTCTTGCAGAAAAAAAAGACTTGTCAAATAAAGCTGATGTTCTTATAGACTGTGCTTTCAACAAACACAATATTTTTGAATCTCCCCTTAGGACATTACTGCAGCAATGACAAACAGCAATGTGACAAGCAAACCACCTGTGACACTTCGTCTGGTCTTCCCAGGGAGCCAGTGTGGTTCACTGATTGGCAAAGGAGGCTCAAAGATCAAAGAGATCAGAGAAGTAAGTGTCCTTTTCCTTTTTATTTCTTTAAAATTTTCTATCAGGAAGTTGTTTTGTTGCACCCAAGCAAGGACAGAAAACGTCCTCCGCAGGATGCTGACACCTCAACTTTCAAACGCTCCGGTGAAACTTTTTGTATTCACCTCTGCGTTGAAATGCGTGTGTTTTTTTGGTCGCCGCTCATGAAAATCCCACTGATTATGCCTGTAAAGATCAGAGGGGGCTGAATACTCGTACTGAATGGACAATATTTGTGTGCACCTCTTCAAATATTGGAGCACACATTGCTATTTGGCTTGCAGCTGCTCCCTGCATGTCAAAATGTGTTTGGGGTAATTTGTGGGTGCTTGAAACAGCATTTCAATTTGGGTGAGGGTGCGCTCTTTTCGACAATAAATAGCCTTTGTTTCTTCTGTTGTCTGGCGATGTTAAGACCACAGGCGCTCAGGTTCAGGTGGCAGGAGACATGCTGCCGGACTCTACGGAGAGAGCTGTCACAATCTCCGGCACTCCACAGGCCATCACTCAGTGTGTACGACACATCTGTTCTGTCATGCTGGAGGTAAGCACTGTCAGACAGCAGACGATCTTCACATTTAGCAGCTCTACTTCAGTGTCATGTGTGCCTTGTTTATTTAGGGTAATGTTAAAGGTATTCAGTTGCACATTTAGGATATTCAACCTGAGCAGAATAATGATTTAGCCAGCCAGCTGGTATCCATCACTTAGACCTTTAACTCTGTCAGCTGTCATCTCTCGGAGCTAACTATTTGAACAGTTTTTTCATTACTTTGATTTTGAGATTTGAATCTGAAGTTCATAGTTACTTTTCAGCAAATGTATGTACATATCTTGTATGTAATGTAGGCTATGTTACATGAATACCCTTCCTGAACCCTGTCAGTACATGTTGATATTACATTAACACTAATGTTTGAGCACAAAGACCCTTAAAAGAGAATCACAGAAGTATATGTATATATAATTTTTATTTATTTATTTTAATTAAATACAACTAAAATTCCTAGAAATTCCTAAAGTTCCTTTATATCTGCATCCTTTGTCCAATATACATTTTAGAAATTATGCTAATTCTACAATTTCCTATGTACATGTGTATTGACAGTTGTAGCAAATAGGCTCCTTGGTCCAAGGTTTCACTGACAGTGAATGGGATATAAAAAGATTGTACAAATGACATAAAAAAGCATATAAAATGCCTCAGTGCCAGAGTCCCAGCTGTTGCAGTGTATAAAATATTTCTTCCTTTTTGCTGTGTGTCTGTAGTCTCCACCTAAAGGGGCCACTATTCCCTACCGTCCCAAGGCCATACCTGCAGGAGCCCATGCAGTATTAGCACCACAGCACTCTGCACAAGTAAGTAGACACACAGGGGCTATTAAGATGTCATTTTAGCCTTTTTGTAAGAGGCATAACAATTGAATAGGCTCCTTATTGTGTGGGATCTCAGAGTCACACCACTAGAGGGACACATCTGTGTAATGTTGTGAGCAGAAAGATGAGGTAATGATGTTATTAAAAAGTATCAAGCCAAGCCGTAATGTGCCAGTGATATGAATAACAGCCATTTACATTAATAATCCCCCTGTAGTGTGAAATCTGAAAGATGTCGTGACTAAAGCTCATGTTTTCCATGAGCTGGCTAACCGCTGTCCTGAATTTGGCACAGTCTGTTCTGACCTATCAGACATCTGTTTATGTTATTGGATTTCTGGCCATGGTCAAAGAGGGGGAAAAAACAGCAGATGACATTTAGATAAAAATTCCATCAAATCCATACACATCAGAGCTATGGAAAAGAGAGCGATTTTAGGTTTTCAGAAATGCAGTCACTGCACTGAGGTTCCTCTTCACGCTCTGTGATGAACTCACATTTGAAGTGACATGTTTCAGCATGTCTGCATCGCTCAGTCACATCACCACGTCTCTTCTCTCACTCTGTCCAGGCCTTTGCGATTCCAGGGCAGTATGCTTTTGCGCATCAAGATGTAAGTATGTTTATTTGAGTGACTGACGTGAGCCCTATTGACCTACTCCTGCCCACTCCCTCCGAGCCACCACTACTCCCTCTGTGTACCCTACTCTGCAAAAATGAAACTTCAGTAATCTGTTGACATTACTAACTCTAACAAACGGTAGCAGCATGCATTGATTGAAATGAAACCTGAGATCTTAAAAGAGTTCATGATCAGTTGTAGCTCTGTAGCCTGAGAGATGTGACTGTATTTTCAGATGACTAGCTCGAGAAGCCGGCATGCGTTTTTCTGAAGGAAATGAATCTCTTCACACTGACACCATCTGTGATGTTTGTGAACTTCACGTTGGCTCTGTATTGTAGCTGTCAGCTCCTCTGAAATAATCCAGTTTGATTGGTTAGCTCTAACTTCCTTCCTACCCTGCAGTTGACCAAGCTTCACCAGTTGGCTATGCAGCATATCCCCCTCCCTTCCCTTGGGCAGAGCAACCCTACCTTCCCTGGTACGTACCCACGGCTCCCCAGGGAAGTCCATCTATCCCTCTGTCTTCACTCCTCTTTGAATCACACCATAAAAACATCCCTGTCACTTCAAAAAGAATCAAGGATGTCTCCATTGTTTCAGACTTGCTCACAGGTATTTGTAGAAGATGGCTCTAAATAGATTTACACACATCATAAAGGACATGCTGTCTTTTACATTGATGTTTGAAATAAAATAAAAGAGAAAAGAGTAATGAAAAGATAGTGTTGTTGTAAGGGTTAAGCCTACAAACGAGCTTATTATCAACAATCTTGGAAGTTAGAGACTGAAATATTCATTATCCAAAAGAGTAGGTGACAGATTGAAGCAGACTATACGATTCAAGATAGGGAATACAAAAGGAAAAGCAAGAGTCTTGTCTGAGAGGGAAATGTGAAAAATGACAGAAAATATTTACATTTTAGTAAATATTTGATCATTTTTCACAATTTCTCACATCCTCCCAAAATTTCAGCTCCATTTGCCCCAGTTCCCTCTTCCAAAATAAAACAGATCCTAATCTCTTGACCCCCATCCTTCACCTCTGCAGCATTTCTCCTCCAAATCTAACATTGTCTTGGCCAGACCATCCCTGTCCTCAACCACCCCATCTACTCATATACCACAACTAACTAAGAACAAAACATTACAGCATTATGATTACATTGGCTGGACTGGTGTGATAAAACTCATGAAACATGCTAATTTTTAATGGGAAACCTAGCTCATATTATGATAGTAATGTGTATAGAATGTGTGTAGGATATGCAAATCCAGCGTAGGAAGATTTCTCAGCCATATGTCATTTTCATGTCCCTAATTTAGCAGTGTATCTGTTGTAAACTAGACAAAGTAGGGCAGCTTGTCATGCCGTGAAAGTGGAAGCCATTAGCACCATACTGTTGTTAGCGTTCCTTGTCCTACTTTGCAGGATTGGATGCATCTGCCCCCACAAGTTCACAAGAGCTGGCAATACCTAATGATGTAAGTGCCACATTGTTTGTGTTCCTCCAGCACTAAAACTCACACTGATAATCCTCATGCCACTGACTTCATTAACACGTTCTAGGAGGACAGCTGTAATATGGAATTTATGGACATCAGTGTCTCCCTTTCTAAGCTGCAAAGACAGATTTATACCGTTTCTCTAACTCAAATTATTTTGATGTTAGTATCATAGTGCTAGCAATGGCGGAACTAGCTTGTTGTAGCTTGAAAGATACAAAAAAATTATATGTAGGCTACATGTAAGTGTTTCCAAGGCTTTATGGAAATCAACATAGCTATTCTATTTGAGCCTAAGGTAAAAATGTACTTTACGTAAGATTTGTTTAATAAATATGACTCACATTAGCATGTTTTACATTTATTTAGAATTACACATTCTTCCATGTAACCTCTGTCATAAAGTGATATCACTATTAGCCTACTGTATGTCTGCATGGTAAATATCATGGTGGAGCCAGCAGTTTTCAGCATAACGTAACGTAATGCAACGCAACGCGGTTTTTGAATCCGCACTAAGACTGAAGTGTAAAAGCTATTAAAGGAGGGAGAGATGATGTGTTAACTTTTATACAAAGCTACCTACAGTATTTCCCCTTATTTCCAGTCTTTGTGCTAATATAAGATAAGTGCCTGCTGGTGGCAACTTCATATTTAGTCTTTAGCCATGAGAGTGGCATTAATCTTCTCATTTAACTTTAAGCAAAAAAACAAAAAAAAAACCCAACAGTTTTACAATAACAGGAAGCTAGCAGCATACACTATCTTCAGATTACACTCAATTTGATTTCATTATTACAGGATTGTTTCAGTAACATGGCTTTATTGCAATGCAATAGAAATATGGCAGTTCCTACCAGATGCTGCTTTGAAATCTAATTCCTGAAAAAACATGGAAACATGAACTTGTCTTGTTATTCATGTTTCTCCACTTCTAGTTTATTGGCTGCATAATTGGAAGACAAGGCAGCAAGATCAATGAGATTCGTCAAGTCTCTGGAGCTCACATCAAAATTGCGAGCGCCATTGATGGCTCACCCATGCGCCAAGTCACGATCACGGGCTCACCAGCCAGCATCAGCGTGGCCCAGTACCTCATCAACGCCAGGTAAGACATTACGCAGGGCAGCCACGTCCAGCAGGTCTTCACATCACAGCCTGATGATAAGAAAACCAAACACAAAGCTATTGTATGAGGGCAGAGTTATTGTGCTCAGGGTGAGGCTGGATTTGTTCCATCTCACTGCTCCGTTCTCTTGACTGCATTAAAATCCTTATTGTCTCTGCTTTTTAACACATTCCTTCTTTGATTCTTATGTTTTCTCCTCTTTTTCACCTCCCTTCTCCTTTGTCTGGCCCATTCTTCCCTGTTTCATTTTTCACTCTCCTCTCTTTAACCCCTCACTGTCTCAACCCCCCCCCCTTCCCTTCCCTTCCTCCGAACATCACGACCTGCAGCTTAGAGATGGCTAAATACACCATGCAGGCCGTTTCCTCAGCGACCCCAGTTGACCTCAACATCAGCTTCTCTCAGTCTCCCACTGCCTCCACTGCTGCTACCTCTATGGCCGTCCTGGCGGCCACCAACCCAAACCCAACCACCATTAACGTCCACTCTCCTTCCACCTTACCAACCATCCAAAACCCACACTACGCCGTCCCCGTTTCCAGTCTTCTTGGCATGAAAACTCTCCCTGTCCTGGCTGTCCACCCAGCAGCCGCTTCCAGCCTAGCACAGGGTTTATCCCCTTACGCCGCAAAAATGTCAACCTCCGGCGTCAAAAAATCAGAGCGGCAGAAGTTTGCTCCGTATTGATGTCTGCTTTTTTTTTAAAGTCTAGTCAGTGTAGCTGACTGGTAAGATACTATTAAAATGTCAATTTAACATGAAGGCTACACCTTACACCAGTGTGTGGAAGTTTTGCCAGTGTAGCACTTGTTTTCCATAAATCAGGAGGATATTAAAAACGTGCTGAAAGGATGGGCGTATCAAAGCAAACATGTCCTCATTAATTAAACAGGCAGCAGAGGTGAATATTAACTCAGCGCATTATCTCACGGACATGCATAACAATTAATGTGGGTAACTCAGGCTTGTATTAGTATCTTAGAAAAACATATTTTTTCAAATGGATTCATGTCACAGAGCTTTATATGAAGACTTACACCACGAGATGTGTTTTCCATGATGCAAATAATGACTTAGTTTTCTATCTGTGTAACTAGTTTACAATCAGTTTTTGTTAGAGAATGCAAATAGAATTTTAAAACGTGGTGCTTTGTTGGCAGCAGGCTGGTAAATTGTTTGTCTTTTACAATAGAAGTCAGTATGTTAAGTATTTTTGCTCCACTCTTCTGTCATATTTTCCCCCTTCTCCTTCACTATAGGCTCTCATCAGTGCTAACAGGCTTGGGTGTCCTGTAGTAGCGCTGCACTGTTGCAGTTCTGATGGGATTATCCTAAAGCCACATTGGATTCTAGTGGATTTCACTCTACACATTAATCCTGTAGAGCGGGACCGGCCTAACTAACTCATTTATTGTTCCTGTACACCGACGTGTTTCTTGTTTATTCTCCAACCTAAATGAGTGGAGCGCTTCAACTTTCAGCATCTGAAATGGACGCTGAGCAATTACTGTACTGAATGATTTATTCATGTGTTTCTGGTGTGGATCTACTCCCCCCAAACAACGCAGATTTGTTATATTTGCTGATGAAATGACTTTGAAATAAATGGGACTTTTTATGAATGAAGATTTGTTGTTTTGTTCTAATTTTGTCGATGAAGGAAATTTCTTGCATTTTTTGCTTAATTCTCATATACAAACATCAGCTCTGAGGATTAATGCATTGTTTATACAATTGCTGGCTTTTTCACATCAGCAATTTCACAGAGAAAAATCTCCATAGTCCCAAAAACATTGGCAAAATGGTTAAACGTCCCATATTTTACTCTTCTCCTGTGTTTTATGGGACGTGTCGATCCATAAGAAGATAAATTTGTGATTTATATCTCCTCTTTGAGGCTTCTCTCTGGACTTCTAGTAACAACAGGTCGTTGTCAGCAAATCAGAGCCAATTGATTGACCTGATAGGTGATGATTGCTTTGTTGTGACATCACAAAGTTACAGAATAGCTTGTTTCATGAACACAGGCTGTGCATTTCTCCATGGAGTAAGCATGGCCACTAAGATACTGTCACATTAATATAGAAATGAAACATGGAAACATCACTTTATGGGACAAACAGAAAATCCATGATATATAACTGAATTCATAACAAACTGTGGAACATTTCTCCAAGTTGCCTGGCCTGTAGAAACCCAAAGACTAGACACAGCATAGTGTGAGACTCAAAGCAAAGCAAACTGATTTTTCCCTCAATATTCTGGTTGTATTTCTCCATTGAGAAAAATGTGGTCTTAACAGCCTGTGCATGTAAAAACGTTTAACAGCAGTGAAGCTGAAATACAGACAACAACTGAGTTGAAAGTTTGCAGCACACAGATGTATAGTGATTTTGGCAGGTGTACAAAGAAGGTCCTGTGCAGACAGGTTGGTGGTGTTGTGGATGTAGTTTGTTGATGACAGAGGGCACAAAGCTCCTGCCCAAACAAACTTTTCCCTTCTGTACTCTCCTGAAAAACAGAAGCAAACTTGGCCTAACCTCACAGTAAATATTCAACACAGGCTGTGGCAAAAATTCTCACAGGTCCAGAAAAAGAACGACTAAACTCCAGACGTCCACTCAAGCATACAGCTAATGGGCAGGTAGGGTACAGTCCAGTCACTGCTTGTACTCCCCTGTCCCGCTTTACCCCTGCCCCCTCTGTGAAGCTGACTTCACCCCCCACCCCCTCCCCTCTCACTGTAAAAACCAGGAGGTGGGCACTTCTGTTCTGCCTGATCAGTGGAGTATGGGGTAGCCAGCCACGTGGGCCATTTCCACAGCAGGTCTGGAAATGCTGAAGTGGAGATAATCAATAGTTAATGGGGGCAGAAATGCAATGACAGTGAAGAATGACATTTCAACCTCGGGGAAAGTGTAGCAGCAGAGAACAGTGCTACATGTATGCTTATGTGTGTGCCCAGGGCAGTCATGAGTTCACAGCCAACCTCTAATGCTATATTAATGATTTCCTTTTTCAACCTGACACAGGCAGGAGTCAGGGTGCCATTTTGGGAGCGTGCTGCCATCCTGCAGTTTTGAAAAGCAATTTGGAGGTAAATAAGTAAATAAATACACAATTTTTGTAGGGGGGGTGCATAACTACTTGAAAGATTGTGGCAAATTGCGAGGCAGGGCTGTCTCTCAATCCCTGATGAAAAATCACTGCAATACTCCATAAATATTCCTCTAGGGACACCCTTGCATGTCTTTGGTGACTGTTTTATCTTTTACGTTTTCCACAGGATTTCTACTATCCAATGTAAAGCCTAACTCTGTAGGGAACAGGCTTTGGCTATACCCACTGATTTTTCTTTTTGTATCAAAGTATATACTTATGCTTCTTTAATAGCAGTGAAGTCCTTAATCAGCCGTGGTCTGGCTGCTTGTGTGAATGCAGGCCTGGAGACACTGATGCACTCAATATTGCTTTCTGTTCCTGTTCATTTGGGGTTTTAGCTCCCTGAGGGGAGTTTACATTCTAACTGTGGTGCAAGAGGTAAGAGCAGCAACACCACTTTATTAAATATAGCCTTGACCATTGCAAACAAAAGTCATACATTCAAAATTAACCAGGAAAGTAAAAGTAAAATGCACCTGAAGTGCGAAGGCAGAGAAAGTGCAGGCAAAGTGGTCTCTGTCAGAGTTATAATCTATATTATAACTGAATTACAATTACTGATGCATTAATATATAATGGAGCTGGGAAAGGTGGAGCTCATTCTAATTTATTTCATATATTATCGGGTGGTTTAATTTATTGCGTGAGTATGCATCATATTTTATTTTCTCATTATTAAGTTCCTTACTATTCAGTGGTTGCTGAGTTCTGCACACTGCTCCAGACTCAGATATCTCAACAACTATACAGGATGAATTACTGTGACATTTTGAAAAGATTATTATGGTCTAAATATAACGAATAGTAATGACATTAAAGATCCCCTGATTTTTTTTTCTTTTTTACAGCACCATAATCTGGTAGAAATTTGTCCAAATATGCTTTATGGCTGAGGTAAAGTAGAGTACATCATCAATGCCTGTGGCTATTTTTCATCACTGTTTTTTATGACGTGCACATTTTTTGAATAGTTTATGTAAAAAAATAAAAGTTGGTGATTTATTATGTTTAGTTTACTAGTTCAATAATAATAAAAAAAATCGTACATGAAAGCATTTCTCTTCCTGGGAGTGAAGAGATGTCAACCTTCATTTCACTGAGTGAGACACAGAGTGTAATTGAACAGTAAATATTGGAATAAACTATGAACATTTCATAATTAAAACAAATGAGACCTTTTATTCACTTATGGTCAAAATGGTGGGCGGATGATGGATGCTGACAGTGTGTGTGACAGTGCGCACAATGAGTGTGTGTGTGTGTGTGTGCATGTTTTAATGTCCTTCTCTGTTACCTGAATACTCTGGGCTGCTCAGGAGCTGGAGCAGGTTGTCCAGTTTGACCACTGGCTCGCCCAGTCTGCATGTTAAGATGCCCAGATCGCCCTTGATGAGTGTGTGTTTGGATGTTTCATGCATTGTGCAGCGCTTTGAGAGGTCGATGAGACCAGAAGAGTGCAATATAATTGCTGTCCATTTCCCATCTAGTATTGCACATCGAGTCTGGGTGTCACAAGGTTATGGTTTGATTCAGGGTCAGGGTGATGACGGATGAAACAAGTGTCTGTGTGTGTGTGTGTGTGTGTGTGTGTGTGTGTGTGTGTGTGTGTGTGTGTGTGTGGGGTGGTGGTGGTGGTGGTGGGGGGGGCTACCGTGGGACTCGGTGTTCCTAAAATCCTGGCTCTGGCCCTGCACAGCCTTGTTGGACGTAACTCAGGTGGCCCGTTCACACTGACACTTTTCTGGCTGCATTTTTAATTCCCCTGCTTGTATAATTCGCTTCGCTCTTTTCTCATTCGGCAACAAATTATCCGGGGAGCGCGCCGTGTCACCGAGACGACTTCCTAATTCGAGATAATGAAGTAAAGTCGTTAATCACAGCGGTGCGCGAACCTCGTGAACCGACCTGCGAATCATCCATTGGGCTAATTGACTGCCTGTTGTTCCCGTGCTTTGCTCCATCTAGTGGCCTCTCGGCTCAACGTGGCGTCGGGGCACTGCTACCCCCCCTCCCTCTCCTCCCTCTTCCTCCTCCTCCTCCTCCCCCTCCTCCTCCCGTTTATTAAATTATTTATTTCTGGTCACCGTGAGAAATAAAGTGCCAGTACAGAGCAGCAGCAGCAGCAACATCAGCAGCAGCAGCAGCAGCAGCGGCAGCAGCGCGGCAGTTGCGAACAGAGCCGGAGCGCTCTCACTCTGTGTGGCGATTAAAGTTGAGCTGATGACCTGCGAGCATCCTCCGAGGAAACTGTGCATTTGAGCGGCTTAACGAGCGTCAGTTTCCATCTCCTCACCACAGATCATTTGTTGCTGTCTTACTAGCTCCGCTGTCCAACAGTCCGAAGGCTGAGTGAAGCCGGCGCACTGACGGATACGGACAGACTCCCGAGGATCACAGGTGAATTATATCAGTGTTGCTGCGTGCGTGCGTGCGTGCGTGCATGTGAGTGTGTGTGTGTGTGTGGGAGTCTGCAGTGTTTTTTATTCGTGCGTTGTTGCACTAGATTGCTTGCATGCTCAGGTTTCTCATCAACTTTGGGAATGAGCTGCTCTTCGTGTGAGATTTCACTCACTCAAGGTTACAGTAAAGCCACTGTGTCTGGCTGGGAATTAAACAGCATCCATCACCTTGTGCCTATGTGAGCTTGATGTGGGGAAACTAATGCAGAAAAAGGCTGTTGCACCTGTGGAAGCTGCACGTGAACCAGTGTTAAGTGAACTGTATTGGTGTCTGGATGCTATAAGAGGAGCGAGGACGGTCTAAGAAGCATCAGAGGGGATTTCAGAGGCTGCACAAAGACTCAGTCTGCTTACACACACTTGAGGATGCAACAACCAGTAAACACAGCCTCAAACAGTGGACCAGGCTGCCTAACACAGTATACAATGCATGCATCATTCAATTATTTCAGTTTTCCTGCAAAGTAGGAGCTTGCATGGTGACAGGGTGTTGAAAGAAAATGGTTTTCTCTTCGCTGCTTTTTTTTTGGGGGGGGGGTGTGTGTGTGTGTGTGTTGTTTTATCAGTCATAGAGAGACTGGTGATATTTATCCACGCTTTTCTTTAAATGTCAATACATATCTGGGTGTGAGACACACAAGAGTCAAAGAGGCTATATCATCATCATCATCACCACCATCACCATCGTCTTTTCATCTTCTCTCCTCGCTGTAATGTGGTTTCTGCCTCAGACTTCTCCTGGCAGCCTTTGTGTAGGAGCGAATTCTCACCTTGCACATAATGTTAAGATTTTATGACAGTTTTGCAAGGGCCCTTGGTTTTGCATTTCATGTTTAGGCCAACTTTCTTTTGATTTGGGTCACTCGTAGGATTTACAGTCGGAGGATAAAATTCAATTAGACAGCCCTGCAGCAATCTTTACTCACTGGCAGATGGCTTAATACTTCTGGATCCTGCCTGAGTGTCCCTTATTGCTGTAACTGGATTTCATCATTTCAAGCTGTTTATGTGTATAAATATGAGTTTTTAAACGTGGCATCATTATTTCAATACTTTCTTTGCCCTGTCAGATCCAAGCCCACTAGCCTCCACTGTCTAAACATTTCACATCTCGTCCTCCGTGATCTGCTTTGTCATAAATTGAAGTAGACCTCAAAGTAAATTGTTGCACTCCCCCATGTGTTGTCGATGGCATGTTGGGATGCTGGAACGGTGTAAGTAGGAGAATATAATGTGCAATAAATGCAGGGCAAACAGCGGTGAGGGCATATTGTCAGTCTGAGTTAATTCCAGTCCTGAGGAGATGGTTTTCCTCTCAGTGACATCCAGTTTGATTTTTACAGAGGGACAACGCAGGAGTTGTTTTCTTCTCTCCAAGACAATGTGGATGTGATGTGTGCTTGTTTTTGGAGGTTCATTGTCGAACCCTGTACATCGTGCACGGCCTTAAACAGAAATCAAAACACGAAGGGTGCTGTGAGCCTCGCTGCTGCTACATCAGTTTTTTTATTTGGATCAAATTGACAAATTTGCCTATTTATTCTTTTAAATGCAACTCCTTTACATGAAGAGCAAATGATAATTAGAAATAAACAAATAGACAAAAAGAAAAAACCATCCCAGCATGAGTGTGGAAAATTCCTGGAGATGAGAGCACTGCCACAGTACATTTGGCCCTATTTATAGCGTTATTGTGAGTGAAACAGCTATTAACCTCCCTGAAAGAAACCTGTCTGAGTGACATCAGACAAGACAGCAAGAGGCAGGACAACCTAAACACATCTGAAGCGCCTCACTGTTTATTTTTGAAGCCATGCCAATTCAATCTGTGTGAATAATAGTATCTTATTAGTCAAGGTGGAGCTAAAATCTGACTCGAAGCTCAGGTTGTTGTGTCATGACTTATGGGCTCTTTTCTCTCTGCTTGATAATGAAAATGACAATAATTTATGAGTCATAAATCAATGCGATGGTGAGCATCATTGAACCGTGAAGTAACAGCCAGGTCGAGTATTTGCTTGATTAATCATTGTTGCTGCACCTCAGTGGTCAAGTCGGCTGTGTTCGATGGCCTGAGATGTAAACAGAACTTTGGCCTTTGACAGACGGATTCATATCTACGGTGATGATAATGACTGAACCCGCTCCTGCTGCCAAACACTGAGGCTAATGTTGACTCCATTCTCCCCAGCACACGAAGCAACAGCAACATTTAAATGTCAGTGGAAAGTGGAAACGATTTTCTGTGTGCAGAAAATCAAGCTGTAGAGCTTCCTGAAGCAGGAACAGGTCACATTTAAGGAGGAGGGGAGGAGACTTCTAATGTATGGTCCAGTTTATATCACAGTCTGCCCACTGAGGACAGCTGCTTTGTGACATAAACTGTCACACTGGAAGTGGATTTTGTGCCAGAATCAAATATCAGTAAAACCCACTTCATTCATACTTAAATATACCAATTATTATTTATAGTTCTTACGCAGAAATATAAATCCACACTGAGTTCTGTGTTTGAAAGCATGAGGAAAAATACACAGTGGTAAAAATAAGTGTAAACTTTAATTGCCCATTTCAATTGGAGAACCATCGACACAGAGGTCAAGACTTTAATAATTGCCTTGTTCTCTTTAAATATTTCTTCTGACCTTTTTTTAAACCTCATCAAGAGAAGAGTGTCTGTGGCTTTTCTAAGGAGTCGTATGGGCTGTGCATGGAAAAATATACATTAATTTACTTCCTCTTTTTGCCAAAAAAAGTCCAGTATATCTGATATATATATGTATAAAGACATTATTATTATTTAAGCTCAGTTATACTTTTATAACTCCAATAAGGGTTTTAACCACAGCTACAGAGCATATTAAAATATTTTTGTTACTGTTTGTTTTAGTATGTGTTATACTATTTATTGGTATCACAAGGGCGGATCCTGGTCTATGAAGATGTTTTTTAATATTGTATTTCATGGAAATTAGCCTCCACAGCTATTGAGTCTCCCTGCTAGTTGACCTGTTAGACCAGAGGTCTGAACTGACAACTTTCACATTCCTGGTCTGGGCGCTAACTGACCACACAGCAGGTCAGCTCAGTGGTGGTGGAGTTGGAGAAGGAAACTCACTTGATATCAACTTTGAATAAATGAGCCGCGTTTTATTTTATTTTTTATTTTTTGTAGTAATATATTCAAGAGTGTGTATTTGTGTGTGTGTGTGTGTGTGTGTGTGTGTGTGTGTGTGTGTAGTCATAATAAATCACCGGCTTATGTTTGCATCATTATTTATTCATTAAAAATCAATTTAAAACACATTTTGCAATACATTATAGCTACATGGAAGGCTCGGTTTCAGAGGAGTTATTTTGATGGCTGTTTACAGGTTTCTGTCCTGTTGATAAAACTTTCTTGGTCAATGGTCACCAATTATGATGTAATACAAATTGGAAAGTGTTGCGTTTTAAAATTTGTAAAAGTTTTTCCATTCTATTTCTTCTATAATTGGAGGAGGACTTACATGCCATTTTAGCACTTTATGGGCCTTGATAATTGTTCTCACCATTTCAGTATTTTTGGAGCCATGCCGAGATCTGTCACTAGTCAAATAACAAGGAAACCACAAGACCACTTAACTGTGCACAGTGGAAAAGGTTGACTGTTCTTCAAGACAAAAATATATATACAGCCATTTTCCCCAGCATTAATTAGTGTTTGTTTTCCAGAGATAATTATCTGGAGCTGACAAGTTTTAATTGAGAGTTTTTCCACTTACATAGCTAATTTTGTTTGCTCTGAAGTGGGTGTTCAGATGTGTCAGAAGTGTGAATGAACTCAGTGATTCTGGCTTATATAACAGCTAGTATGCCGTTGATTGATGGCTGCAACTAGTAGTTAGTGTGAGGCTTCTGGGCTGTTTCAGATTACACCTGTGTAGAGTTTATGAGTGTGAGTGTGTCTTATTTGAGCAGTGCTGCTAAAAACACAGTTTCTATGTGAAGTCTAGGTCCTTAAAGAGATTTTACAGAACCATGGTTGTAGTTTATCACATACTATATGCTCATTACGCTCCAATTAATACAATTTGTCTGGTTAACAGTCCATAACACAAGATTTTACCTAATGCTTCAGATATATAAATTATAGTAAGACATGGTATATGTGAGTATAGTTGTGGGTTCTTTTGGTGTTGTTGTTTTGTTTTTCTGCCAGAATGTATAGCAGTGAAACAAAAGAAACAACAACAACAACAACAACAACAAAACACAGAATCCTCTGCTGTGGGCCAAAGATAAATCCATGACCTTTCACCAAATGGCTTATGCAACACCATCAATGTGAAAAAGTTGCTATCCTTTGAACTTGAGTGGTAAGAAGAAGTATCCACATTGGCATCTTGAAAGTGTTCAGTGGGATGGGCCCATTATACCAAAAAGGACTTATTTGTGTTCCTGTCTAGCCTTTAAAATCCCATGACATTTGACACACATTATGCTGTGTGGCTGAGAATTAATTAGACAGACATTTAGAAACAATGTGATCTGTATTAAAGATGGCATTAAGATGCAATGAATGTAGCAAATGATTTAATTTGCACATCCAGAGAATAAACACGAGGTTCTAAAGAATAAAATGCACAGCTGGTGTTATTGTGTATTTTTCTTATTGTTAAAAGCCATGAAAGGACTACTATAACCAACACTTTTTCAAACCAACAAGTCGGTCTCTCTGTACTTTTCAAGTTTACTCTTACTGAAGACATAATTCTTGTAAAACAGGTCACATATTTTAGTTTTCAAGAGGGCTTTTTATTTCAAAGAAACAGCTGGATACTGCAGTTTCTAATGATTATTTAGCCAAACATGAGTAACTAGTGCATTTTTGAGTGGACTACTTTCAGTCATGGATTCATTCATCTGGTGTAGTGAATATTAAACACCAAAATCTATCCAACACCATTGTAAGTTATTTGTTTAGCATTAAGTTGACTTATTGTTTTTTGGTGCTGTTCAGCACAGGCAAAAAATGAACAGTAGCTTAAACATCAACAAGATATATGAGCTAGATAATAGATAGCTTATTGTGCTAGCCTATTTCAATTTGCATTACCCCTACTTTGTTATATGTCAATTTGTTTAAAGAATAAAACGTTACATTTATTTACAGCAGCAGAAGCGTGTTGGCATCCAGAGTCAAGTCTGTAGATACATTTAGATTAAAAAAAATGCTAGAAAAATCTTTCTACTGTAAGTGGTAGCCTATTTGTAAATTTGAATGTGACTTTTAGCGTTAGCATTGAACAATGTTTGGAGAAGAATAAAATGTTCATCCTCAAACGTCCTCAGAAGTGGAAGTATTGCTGGTGCCTTTATTGTCACGTTCTGATCTGTAGCCACTGGCATTCCCTGAAGAAACAGCACCGCTGGGAGGATGTATTTTATAACCACCACTGTGAACACGATCATGGCTGAAACTCTTGTCAGCCAACCATGACCACCACCTGCTCTACATTCAAAGCCATGGTGGTGGTTAAAAGCACCGTTAAGTTTAGGGGAATAAAACACTGACGTCGAACTTAACTCTGTTTAACACCAGGACACAAATTAACCCTATGTTGCAAACGCATCAAAAATAATGTGGGGTGCTGTGGGCCGCAGTGAGTTGAGCAGGCTATAGTCCTCACTGCAGTCGGCCCTGGATTGAATCCCGCATCGGGTGGCCCTTTACTGCATTTCATTCCCCCTCTATCTGCCTCCCCATTTCCTGTGTCTCTCAACTGTGCAAATACTTCACTGCAAGACTGGATATTCTGGCTGAAAAAAAAAAAAAAAATCTGTCAACATTTAACCAATATGTTAAGGATGTTTAGGATAAATTAACATGTCCTCATTATGTTCAGAAAATGTCCAGTTAAGTTTCGCTCAAATTGTGTTTGCTGTTGCATCAAGTTGTATAGAAGATTCTAGGAGACAGCGTTCACCTCTCAGTAGGCTACAGCTACACACTGCACTGTAACTAACAACCCTGTTACATTTGGAAGTGACTCACCATAACCTACAGTGTGTGTGTTCACTGTAATGAGGGAAGGTGTTGCAAGTACACCGGTGTCTTACTGATGTGTTTTTGAACAATAATAGAGCTTCATGGCACAGGAGTAAGATGTATCAGGCCCTGATCCAAAAAGCACCTGTTACTGTACTAAGATCATGGTGTTGCTGCCTGGTTGTGATTTTCTTATTGAATCTGTTGACAGTGATAAAAATACATATCTATTGGCAGACTTTATCTTGTAATATGCTGCGGTGCCGCGGCTAGTTTGTGCCCACTTGACAACCCACCTGAAAGCCACCCAGAGCTGCAGTCTGACGGAGAGCACGGCGGCGGTATCTGTGTGACAGCTCGTAACAGCTGTTAAGGTGGAGAGGTGAAGCTGAGAAAAGCCAAATGAGGTCCTTTTACTAATGAGGCT
The DNA here is from genome assembly GCF_045865225.1 of Trachurus japonicus. Taxonomy (NCBI): domain Eukaryota; kingdom Metazoa; phylum Chordata; class Actinopteri; order Carangiformes; family Carangidae; genus Trachurus; species Trachurus japonicus. The sequence continues at coordinate 21,941,551 of NC_140921.1, forward strand.
TGGTCTCATCTCTCTCCCTCTCTCCTTCTCTCCCTCTCTCTCAGCTGCAGCAACATTATCGGTATGCACCTCGTTCTGCTTCCTCTCAGTTCCACAGCAGCTCCGAGGATTCTGCCTCAAACATAGCAATTCGGCTAAAACACCGCTCAAATACCAGTGGTGTGCCAGAAGTCAATTTCAATCTTTTCTCCCTCAGAGTGGATCAGAATTCAGAAATATCAGAATGTATAAATCAAAACATAGAGAGGGACTTTGGCTCCGCAGTTGATTTTAAAGACTGATTTTATAGAATTAGTGTCCCAACATGACGTCTGCTCTGGCTCTGTATCACCACACGCCTAATCATGTTTGCTTCCTGTTTACTTAGTGCTCGGTTGCTTATCACCTCCTGTTTAGTGCCTCTAATTGCTCTGTTTGAAATTAGCCGTGTTCATTGAAGTTGACAAATTAATCAATATGGTGAGCTACTCTTAACCAAGCCCAGACAGGACTTTACAGTTAATTGAAGTGTCAGTCAATACGACGTAATCTCACCTCCCTTTCAAAAGAAGCTATAAATGTCAACACAACTGAAGCTCGGCGGCGACACCAAACATTTGGAGTGAGGGAAATGAATGGAAGTAGGCCACCACACGCAGCAAAGCATCATAGAAAGGCATTTGAATTTCAAGACGCCGCAGTAAATCAAGTTAAGCAAGAGAATAAAACAAAAACATTGACTAGGGCTTTTTCAAAAAATGTGCAGCCTCTGCAACGTCTGCTGTTGAGGCTGGGATTTCACTCGCTTGAGCTGCTGTATATTGACTCCTCAGAAGTGTAAAGAAAGTGATGTGCTTTTATTTTGATTAATGGAAAACAATGAGAAATTTATTGGGCCTCCTTTACAGGAGGTTTTGATGCATATTCGGCTCATGGCAGGGGCTTCGGCAGATCTGACCACATCTTGAAATTGATACGGCCACTTCTGTCAGCTTTAGTAAATTCATCTTCCCAGACTAGAATTATGTTCTATTTTCAGATCAATTTCTGGTTTCGTACAGTTGTCTGTGATTCATTTAAATAAAGCAGACATTGATCCCGGTGCTTTGTTCCGTAGAAGGAGCAGGAGTTTAAGAGTGTTAGATTCAGGTCCCTCTTTGGTGATTTTCCTCTTACTCTGTCACTGCTGTGACCAATTGATGCGGGGAAGTATTACAGTATGAAGCAGTATTGATTTCCTAACACAGCCCTATGAATAGTCCCTGTCCTGAGGATCCAATTCACTGCTCCTACAGCCCTGCGTCACACTCAGTGGGATGTTTGCTTGACATGATTGAACAGTGCTCTGAAGTGGCCTGAATTTCTCTCACCGTTCTACTAAATGAGACAAACGCCACACCCGGGATGGGAAGTGACAAAATACTGAGCACATAACCCCAGTTTAATTTTCTCTTTCCAGATGGACTGGCTCACACCTGAGATGTGAAGTGTGTTATGTGAGCCAAGGTGTTTTCCCACCTCGCTGGTGGTGGGGAGAGATGCTGCACTTCGTTGCCATGACAGCGGAAGTTCTCTTTGTTCTTGGGTTCCTGATGAGCGGCGCTCAGTGCAATCCCATAGCGACCTTACCAGTGAGCCGAGAACGTCTGGAAAGGGTGTTGACCCAAGCCAGGGAGGACAAACATCAGGACAAGCAGGCCCCCGAGGAGCTGCTGGGGTACGGCGCTCAGCAGCGGCCGGAGGAAATCAACACTTTGGGACCCAACAGGACCGTTGCGAGGCAGGCCAGGCCGGGCCTCGGCTCCGAGGCGCAGGGATCTAAGGACGGGAAGTCCCAGGATCTATGGAGCGAACAGGACAGCCTGAACCAAATAGACGAGGGTCCCACCAGCGACGTCACCCTCTCCCTGGACGCTATCGACGAGTATGCCTACCCGGACTACAGGGGGAAAGGCTGCATGGACGAGAGCGGCTTTGTGTTTGCCATCGGAGAGCAGTTCACCCCGGGCCCCTCGACGTGCCCTTGCCTCTGCACGGACGAGGGCCCTCTGTGCAGCAAGCCAGAATGTCCCAAGGTTCACCCTCGCTGTATTAAAGTGGACACTAGCCAATGCTGCCCGCAGTGCAAGGAGAAAAAGAACTACTGCGAGTTCCGGGGCAAGATCTACGCCTCGCTTGAAGAGTTTAAGGTGAGCCCATTAACTGCATTCACTCATTTTTTGACATGCTCAAACTTGAAAGAAGTGCTGACAGAACACTCCTCGCCATTCAATGGAGTTTATCACAGACGCTACACAGAAACTAGTTACCTTGCCTTGCAGCATGCAAGCGAGCAGGCAGGCAGATTTATAATGGCAAAGGTCAGCACTTGTCTTTTTTTTCTCACACAACGCCGGCGTATTACCAGAGGCTGAATTTAGCAGTGCAGCTTCAGCAGAGTGTTTCCATATTCAGTCGTGTTGATACACATGGTGGAATTAGAGTTATAGTAATGTTACAACTCGGCGGAGCATGATGCCACATGTGGGTGTTTGGTAAGACACTCACACACACACACACACACACACACACACAGCCAGATCTCTAATGTTTCATCTTCTGACACTTCTCTGAAGAGCTCGACCCCAGGATTACACCACAACCGCGGCGTTATGTGTCTTATGAGATGGTACATTTAACAGTGCCTAAAGCCTCTCTGTATGGTGGTGAGTGTCTCAGCAGGAGGTTAGGGCTAATATGGAGTTTTCTTCTTCTAACACATGGTGTTACTGACGGCTCTGTGTCAAGTCTTTTCTGTGGGAAATCTACAGGAATATATATTTCTCGAGCAGCATACGTCAGCCTTTGTACTGCGAGGTGGGGGTGTGGAGGGGGTGGGGGCAGCTTTGAAACTAAGCAACAGGCAGGTTTTACGCTTGATTGCTAAGTTCTGGAGCACTGTACTAAGTGCTGCCTCGCTCCATTTTTCAAAGTGGAGTGCTGTGCGGAGGCGCGAGCCTCTACTATCCGCAACAACACGGGTAGAATTAACCTTTGCTCTCTTGTTAAGACTAAAGGTGCACGGATTTATGCAAGCCTCGGCTAAATGAAGCCTTTGATCGGAAATGTAGGAACTGCGTATTCCAAACATATACAATCAGTCCCAGCCCTTGTCCCTCATTTGTTCTATTTCAAGACACGCAGGAACACTTGGATAACCGACTTATTTCTATCTCTTCCTGTTCATGCAGAAAGAAAATTGGAAGCATCTTTCTTTTGTTTCCCATTCCTATTGATTTCTCCATATCGGCTGATTGGATAGTGGAGCTGTGGAGAGACAGAACAGTGGAAAAAGAGAGGCAGACACAGAGACACACAAAGAGCCAGAGACTAAGATAGCAAGAAATTAATTAAGCGGATAGTTTGTTTTCTCTCAACACAGTGTCTCCATGTGTGTATCTGTGTGTGAACTGTTTCTAAGGGTGTTAATTACTTATTTCTTCTCTGGTATCCAGGTGTCTCCATGTGAGAAGTGCCGGTGCGAGCCAAGCGGGGAGGTGCTGTGTTCGGTGGCAGCCTGCCCTCAGACGGAGTGCGTGGACCCAGAGTACGAGCCGGATCAGTGCTGTCCCATCTGCAAGAGCGGTGAGTAGAAGTCAAGAGGATTCCACTATAACCAGTCTGCTCGTGGTGGCTGCTGGGTACCTACGGCTCCACCATGGCGGCGTCAGTGTAAAGTGTATTTGATTTGCTCAAGGGCACCTCAGCAGGAGATACGAGGGCAAGGTAGCACAAATCATTTCGCTGACACAAAGAACGCAGCGTGCTGCACTGCAGTGTTTGCAGTCCGCTTCTATATCAGATTGCATATTTGTAACAATAGAAGTAATGAGATCCAACTCACACCAACAAATGTGGTTAATTAGTCACGAGTTGTGGAAAAAGAAACATTTACTGGTGTTTTAATGTCATATAATTACTTAGTTTATCTGATGAGGGCTGCGGCGTATGTTCCAAATCCGTCAGTGCTGTCTGTTTGAGATTTGAGGTCTGCTCGGGTTTTTCGCTGTGAGGGGCCGTGAGCGTATGATCCTATTGGTTTGAGAGCTCTGGCCCATCTGAGAAGGAATTCAATGGCTCAGAGTCGATTATCTGAAGTTGTTTCGGATGATTCCAGACAGCATGTCCTAGATTATGTCCCCTTGTTTTCTTGGTGTGACTCTAATGCAACATGGCAATGTCAGCAACATTGCTTCCTTCAGCAAAAAGAATGATGACTTGCGATATGTATCTCTGACTTGGAATCTTAAAGCGGTGCAGGCTGTATGCTATAAACAAGAGCAAGCAATCTGCATGAAGAGAAAGAAAAGCATCACTGTGACAAGAGTCAAGATAGACAGTGCACTCCACATTAAAATGCTTCGTCTGTATGAGCCACTTATTAGACGACGGAGCAGCTAATATCGTTTTTGGGGTAAAACTGCAAGAGAGATGCTGTGATATTTCATGCTGTCTGTTCAAACAGAACATTTATACATTAAATGATGAACACAAGATAATTAGAAATGAGAGATTGTTCAAGTGAAATTACAAAACCTGCTGCATTTGCATAGAAATTCCTCCACAAAAGAAAAAAAAAATATCAAGAGGATAATTCGACTGGATGAAATAAACAATATGTCCACACAACACCTACAGCACTTTCTTCACCATCTGCTTAGTTCATTATAATTACACCCAGAATATCACATTAGGATAATTCATGGATCATTTTAGGCTCATAAAACATTATAGACATAAGCATTTAAGTGTAATGAACGTTTGTGACTGGTTATCAATCAAAGGTTGTCCCACTCAAATTAAAACCCTGTCCAGAGATAACGAGTTGAAAACATTGGCAGTCATGAAGCGTTACATGCTCTATTAATATTTGCCTGCTGTAATCTTGGGGAATACACACTGGTCCTTTGTTCCCTTTTTGCTGTTCACCCACTTTTTATATATGCACATATTGATCATGCTGAGACTGCTTTGCGCCAAGTTTTGGGCAGTGCTCCATATTTCCCCCCTGTGCAATGCCCAGTGGACTTGCTGTGGGTTGCATTCGCAGTCACATCAGTCAAGGAGACAGATGTAGATACAGTGCAGTCCGTGCAGGGATGTGGCAGACTTGAGGAGAACATGCATCTGCAGTCAAAAGTCCCACCAAATCCACGGGCTCATTCAGCCGGTGAGGATTTTCAGTTTTAGGGCAGCATCAGTCCCTATTACCATAAGATTACCACACATTACCATTCTGCAAACAGAGCTCACTAAGTCTAAGAGGCTAAGTTACCTGACCACAACTAACACTCACAGTCTGCGCTAGAAATACTTGAATTATTCTACTCCCATGGGATTCTGTGGTTAAAGGGGCATTACGCTGACTTTACGCATTAAGATCAGTTTACTGACATTGAGCAGGAGGCTACTACTCAGCCTGTGAAACCCGTTGTGTGATGTCTTGTGTGGCTGCGGAGGAGCTGTCTAAACCTGTGCTATAAAGTTAGGGCCTGCAGTTTGAAATCTGTCTGCTTTTATCAGTCAGACAGTCTTTAGTAAGAGTTGCAAAATGAGAGCAGCTGCCGGTTCCCACTTCAAATCTCTATTTTCAAGTTTTTCTTTTAATGATATCCTCTGTGTACCTCACCAAAGAAATGTGGAGCCTTCTGGGAAATGTAACAATACCATGGGGGTTGTGTTATGGCTATTAGTTTGAGTTATTTTATCATTGTTTCTAAGTGTGTTTTCTGTCAGTGTGGCATCGCAGATGGCTCTTAATACTATAACAACCATGAGCCTTGGCAACTGTTGCTGTGGTGGAGAAGCCAAGAACAGGCTCAAATCAAACTGGTCTTAAATTAAAAACACTTTGTTGTAGAGTGTTTGAACAAAATGCTCTGCCATAGGTTCCTAAGTTATATAAAAAAGGGGCCAAAATCAAAAAATAAATTAATTTAAAGCAGAAGTAAGCGATCCGGTCGTTTTGGCTAACTTCTTGTCAGCCGATGGAGTTAGCAGCCCCCGCCCTCGTCATGGATCTATTGGTCCTCGTCCCTACGTCACCACATTCACGCGCATCCCTTGGCTGTACACACAGCCCTTCATGCTGTTCTCTCTCCTCATTGGATAAAGCTTGTAGGTTACAAGGAAGTATACAAGACGTTTTCTCCTCGGCTTACAGCAGAGCAGAGTGACTGACAGACCCGTGTTTCGGACCAAACGCTCTATGTAAGTGATTGCTGTTGGAAGATATAACTATTTAAGACTTATATTAACACAAACATTCCGCTTACTTCTGCTTTAAACTCCAAAATGGATTTCAAGTTTCTCAGCACCACAATCTTTGGTTTATTCTCACTTTTAGTGTTGTGCATCACACGATCACCAGCTGTGGTCCAGTGAAGGGGCTGCATCCAGTTTTTTTTCAAAAACAGTTTTAGAGGGATAGTGCAACATTTTGGCAAATTGGCCCATTCAAAAATCCCTATAGTTTTAGGAGTAGGTTCGTTACCTTTAATAGTCAGTGCAAGCTATTTTTAGAATGGCAGAGTAGAGCGGCGAGCTGCTCAGAGCTACGCTACGGAGGCTAATGGGATTTCCTGGTTTCCCTCATCAAACTCATCAAATACACGATCCAACAACTCCAAAACGCTCTTGTGGACAAGTTGTAACCTGCACATTCACCACGCTATGAGATAATAACGGAAAGTTATGAGACAGAGTTGTTTTCGAGGTAAATTCATGCAAAGCAGCTGATGCGCAATTTGCCAAAATGTTGAACTATCCCTTAAACAGTTGCACCATTAGCTGTTCACCTGAACTAAACACTGGTTATGTATATTCTACAGGATCCAGCTGTTGGAGCCTTGTCACACATTTCAGGGCTGTATATTGTACAGTATATTGAAGAGGGCTTTAGAGCAGAGTGCAGTCTTTTACTAGATTGACCAACAATCGTTTTAATTCTGTCTCATGAGCCTCCTCACATTTATGTAAATTAAAAACTAGATTTCTCCATTGCCCCTTTAGCTGGCTCCTGTTATTTCCTCTCACACATACACCTGCATGGCACTTAGCTATAATAAGGAGTGTGCTGCTACATCGTCATGCACCCTGTGTCAACTCGGTCTCAGCCGCTTTTGGAGTAATCAACAGGAGCACAGTGGTATTTAGAAAAAAGCAGAAATAGCCTTTAGCAGCATTTACGCCTGATTTGTGCAGCAGTCACTGGGTTTTTAAAGCTGCAGTAGGTGAGATTTTCACTTCAATAATAAATAATCCTTGTCATTTCTCTGCCTCCGCTTGGCTTTTCTCATATCCAGAATTACTGTGAATATCAGAGCTCAAACTTTTAATTGGATTTGAACATCTTTGTATCAGAATGTGTTTAACAATCTGCTCTTGGACAGGGAGTGTGTCTGGCTCTGATTTGATGAACAGAGCTGGCAGGCTGGTCAATGTGCAAACACGAGGTGTAAACAGGCTCTGCAATCACCAGACATCTTTGTGAGCGTCACCTTCCACCTGCTGGAGAAAATGGAGGTGTCTGTCAGGGTATAATACATCAAATACATGACACTCTGAGGACTTCATTATCCATTCATTTCATGCAAAACACCTCAAGGTAAACAACAATAAAAAAAACAGTCAGGACCTGGCAGAACCTCCTCCGCCTGACGGGGCAAAGAGACAGTGTATCTGTCCTCAGTGGACAGGATGCAGAAAATATAATATAATATTTCATAAATAAAAGGTCCAACATTAATTTTCATTATCTTGTAGGGGAGCGGGCCTTATGAATATGATGATGAATATTTTTATTATATACCACAGACTCTTATGAAATCACTTAATCATGCATACCCACAACATATTTAACCTAACTTAATGTAATCCACACCATGTAACCATGTTTTCCAGGTCACTGTAGTTTTCATGTCACTACTTGTTACTCATGTTTTTCACCAATTAAAAAAAGAAGTATGCAGGGGACGCCTTGTTAAACTATTAACCTAATGGAAGACACATGAAGGAGACACAAACATAAGTAAAAGAGACATCACCCTAAACCACACCACTGATCTTCCTTCAGCTTGTGTCAACATCAAAATGATTATACATTGAATTTCACTTTGTCTTTTATTCATGATGAGTCTTTGCCAGGGTTTTACAGACGCCGTGATTTAAATGATGAGGATCAATGATTGTCAACTCCCACCTCACCACTGTTGATCATGCAGCACTCAATATGAGACGGTGCCGCCGTGGTGACTCGCTGATGAAATACTGATGATGTAAAATAAGGTTACTGGAGGTCGTAGGAGAGTTCCTCCTCTTGTTCTGTTGTTTGTCTTGTCTACAGATGTTGTTTGAGGTGCAAGACAGATGTTAAGACCTCCCAGGAACTCAAAGTGCCACATCAAAGCTCAGCTCATTAATGGAAACGAATTAAATACTCAACCAGATGTGTCGTGCTCCCGTCAAAGGATAGTGTGTCATGGAGTTTAGGAGTGTGAACATAAAAGTAGGAGAAAAAAAAAACAAGAAAGCAGAGAAAAAGACAGAAAATGGAATAAATGAGCTGAAAGACTGAAGCAGCAGATCTGTAGAGAAAAACTGAGCTGTAGCTTCTCATTCAACAAGTCATCCCTGCTGTCTTTTACCCTCATTTCCCAGCTAACAGTCCTCTTTACCATTTTTCTCACTATTGATATAAATCACAATGAAGTATTTCAATGTTTGATAAGTTCATCAATTATGCACAGGCATTATCTTGGCCTTTTCAGGCATGCAAAATCAATGCTTATGGCAGAGCACCCTGTCTCAGATGTGTTATTCAGCTTGTACGCAAGGAGACACTTGGGGAAGAGCCAGGGGAGGAAGATGAAAGTGAGAGGTATCGCTTACATCCACCGCAGACAGTTGTTCATGAATATCAAAGAACAGCTGTGAATGGAGGCAGGTTCTCATCATTTTTTACTCATTATCTTAAAGCAGTGGAACACATTGCAATTAAATAGTTTCATACCCCCTGAAGTTTGGGACTATCATTTGCTTGCCACCGTAAAGTTTAATTAAACAATATTGATTCACCCAAAGAACACCTAGTCAATACAAGTCAAAGAGGAAAGATAGAAAAACATGTCCTCTACTTGAGTTTTTCTTTATCCTGCTTTCCTTGAAATGTTTATTCTCCTTCTTTGACATATAGGTGTAAAAGATATGGAAGTGTTTGTTAAATTATAAGCCAAGTTTTCTCTCTCTTGCAGCATCTGCTTTTGAAGAATGCTCAGGAAATAAAATAAAAAAATCAATGCAGGAGAAGCCTCTCTCCTTGGCACCTCGGCCGTAGCTCCCTCCCTCTTGTCCTTTGCTCTTGCAGGGTATCGCCTTGGCAACGCATGAGGAAACAAGCGGTGCTCTTCAAGACTTGAACATTAGGGTCAACACTAATCTGGGGGGGATGTGATAAACAGTCTGAACTGGGGCCAAAATCACTTCAAATGGAGCAACACGAGACATAGTAGCCTGGTTGCCAAGAGGGATGCAGACTCATTTAAATTAAGAGAAGCATGATTCATAGAGCCTTTTAAGACGTGACAGGTTTTTTCTAAAGAGAAACACAATCATAAAAAACACACGAATGAAAAGGAAGTTGTTTATATGAATGTGAAATGGTGTGATTGGTCCATCTGAAGCAGCCTCCATCTCACCCTGACAACACAGATAAGGAGCCGGTCCCTGCCAATGAATACAAAAATTAGCGCCTGTTTTTTATTCTCTGACAGACTCTTTGCGAAGCCTCCCAGCCCTTAGTTACTGTTGCTACTCCTGTCAAGCTTTGCGACATTTCATGTAGCTTACACTAATGATGTTGCACATTTACCAGTACTTATTCTTTCAAATAGTCGATCTTCAGTTTCAGCCTGAAAAGTCCATGTGTGGTGTGATAATAACACAGATCTGGGTTCTATATTCATATTGTGAAATTATCTAAGACTCAGTCTACAGAGAAATACACACACAGCCTGTAGGAACCTTAAAACCAACCATCAGGACTTCTGTGACTTTGTGATGTCACAACAAAGCAGATAAGCCCCGCCCACCTAGACCCACCATACTACCTGATGAAATTTATGTTGTCTAAAATATGCTATATTTGCTTGTAATCTGTTATATCTTCTATATCTTTCTGAGAGCATTCACAAAACACCCAGCCATGAATATAGTATCTTCTTACGGATTGACACTTTAAACACCTGAAGAGTGTAAAATATGGGGCATTTTTTAAAAAAAAAGTAGGTTCTTAGTTTTAGATCTGTCACTCACAGGCTTCAGCTTGTTCAGAATGCCAACTGACTCTTTAATGTTTCCTTGGGTTGCTTTAAAAATTAAAACATAAACCCACCCAGATCTACTAATATTCAACACATGTAAGAGTTGAGTTACATCAAAGGACAGAGACGAGGTAGTGGTTGGATTTCACCGGGACAAACGTCTCCTCAACAAAGCAGCACAGAAATTTCCGACTCCTTCCTTTTGAAGATTTCATGATTGCAGTCTGTTTCCATTTCAGTCATCATTTCGTAATGCTAGAACCAGCCCAAGCTGTAATCCCACAGACACCTGTTTGAGTGTAGCATTTATTGTTACAGGACGATATTATTTTAGCGCATGTATTCTTAATGTGTTGCAATGTATTTTTCAATGTATTTTTCTTGAAGCTTGTTGAGATCCTAAGGATAACATCAGTTGTTCTCTCCAGCGGTGCATTAGTGAGCAGAGACTTAACACGAATCTGTGTCCATCTTCACAAAGGTGTGTGTATTGGTTGGTCCTAAATGCGATTGGCAGCATCAAAGGAGTATTGTGAAGGATATTCGTTTCTTGCCACAGGTGCCAGAAGAGATGAAAGATTTTTTTTTTTTATCACATAGTAAAAAGCTTCCAGTGGTGTCTATAATAGCACATAATGGAGGAACACGGACAAAGTCTTTGTTAATCTTGGGGAGGCCTTGTGCTCTTGCAGGCTTCATTTTACTCCAGTCTGTGATAGTAAACCCACCACGGTTTCTAAAGAGGTAAATCTGCAGCTCATGAAACTCTGTTGGTAGCATCTACAGTATAAATTTACATTCATCTTAGTATAAGTTGGACAAATATTCCATGTAATCAGATTTTCCTGTCAGATTTATTATTCCTTTGTCTGGTTGTGGAAAAACAAATGCATCAGGGAAATGGCTTTGAGTCTTAGTCCACTTTCAATCAGTAGCAGGATGCTTGTTGAAGACTAGAGCTCCAAATTAATTCTCATTGACTGTTACACTATGTATACAATACCAGAGCATCTGAGTTATAATGTGGTGGAGAGTCTATGCTTCATTACAAATGTTAAGATATCGGTCCCATTTCACCTGTTGATAAAAGATTATCCATGAACCTGCTGAATACGTGATTTGCTAACTACAAATTTGCTATATCTAACTCCTATACGACTCCTATATCTTTCATGCTCTTTCCGACTATTTGACAAAGAAACTGCTGAAGTGAATGGAAACACTTAATTCATATATGAATTCGATCCAAAAACGTTGCAGACTATTATCTCCCAAAACCCCTTGACATGTGGCTGCTGCCAGAAACAGGAGCTTTTGGCTTCCTGTCATTACATGCACCAGATGCCCTTGTTACACAAAACTGACAGCCCCTGGTAAGATCATAAATAAGATCCTAAAATATTACATTCTCATTAGTGACATGACTTGGAGAACTATTGAGGAAGTCAAGAGTCTATTATTTAGGGGGTGTAACCCTCCACCTGAATGAATAACCAGACGGATTACACACAGCACAGATTCATTAGGAATAAAAGATGCATTCGTTCACAAACTGAACCAGGAGACATTTGAAGTTTAATTTTCACACCATAAAACAACAGTAGCTACATCATCAAACACATTACATGTTTATGTGCTTGGCAAATGCAAATACTTTGTATCCTTCCACACCTGCACTCACCAGCGTTGTCGGGTCAGCTGTTATCTGTAATGTCAATGTCGATGACGTTATAAACCAGCAAATTGGTCGGTGTGAGGCCAGAGGGCGACTGCTTCCCATGGGATAACAATTTGGCAGTGACATCATGATGGCTTCATCTGATTGGGTAATTATTCCCTTTTTTTTCATCAAGGCTTGCCAACTTCAACCTGGCCTCCTCTGAGACATGACATTTATCTGGAGAAGGCATTTACAGCTCATGGCCACTGTGGTTTCACGACATATGCACACATGATTTTAGAGAGGCAGCTGTTTGTCTGAGAATGAGAATTGGGAAGAGGAAGGACGGCAGCTACAGAGCAGAATATTTACTGAGCCTGAGACTCGTTATTAAAATGACAACTGCAGTCTGAAAAGCAGGGGACGTCTGGCTTCCCTCTGCCACACCACTGATGCTCATAAAGTCTGTTGTTTTGTAATATGGAACCATCTGCACTTTGGTGGAAAAACTGCATGGGAAAGATCCTAAAAACGATCTCTCTCAGAAAATCAGAAAAATCTAAAATCTTAAAACGCAGAGAAACCATGTGACGGACAATCAACGTCATACAATTTGCAATAACACTGCAGATTTAAACCTTCCTTGAACAATGGCTTATGTTATGTTGTGAGCGCTGTTTGCTCATTTGTGCTGTTGCGGTTAAATCTCACGATCTGTGTGAGCTCATCAGCCTAATTGACATACCTGAACAGACAGCTGGTGGCCCTGCTACATATCTGCTGCTGTTTCCTCGTCCCCTCTGACTGCTCCCGGTCATGGTTTTAAAGCAAAGCCTGAGAAACTGCCTGCTATTATATGGCTACATAAATTATATAATACAAAGGAAAAATGCTGAGGTTAAAGCTGCATGTTCCTGAACCTGCAAAAACTAGATATACTGTTAAATGTATTTCCTACACCTTTGTTCTAGGTTATGGACAGACAACCCTCTAAACTACATACATACTGTAATAGGCTATTGCTGCTATTAGAGCCTATGTTGCTAAATTACAATTGGCTAATCCCTGTTTGGGAGTATGTGTTTTAGGAATGGTTAATTAAACGAAACAGCACAATTATGTCTTCTTATCCTGTTGTCTCAGAACAACAAGTACAGCAACGACAACCAGCAATGAGTTCAGTCTGTTGTTACATTTTACACATTGACTGTAATTCATGATGTAATCACGAATAATAATAACCAGGCCTAAGTGTGTGCTGATTTCATTTAAGCTGGAAAGCAAAAGTAGGACATTTTGCATCATTTAATAAATTCACAAAAGGTTAAAATGAGTTTTTCCCCATCTTTCACCATTTCGAGTCACACCGCTACGGTTTATTATCTAAAGGCCATTTGCCCGTTGTGTTGTGGATGTAGTTATGTTAACAACAGAGAAAGGTCTCCAGAATGAAGGTAATGGTTAGTCACATTATGTCTTAACAATTAGAGTACCGCTGCGTCAATGAATGGTTTTGGGCTCTGCTCTGCTCGTTAGAGGTTATTTTCTAAATTTTCCCCTGAATAAAAGTCACTGTTAATGAGACATTCAAATTCATTTTTCACAACACAGATACATAGAGTAACAAAACAAATCAAATTGAACTCTATAGTGACGTCAAAGCTGTTTACGAGTTTTTAGTAAATGAAGGTCTTCCAGTAAAGAACCATCACCTGGACACCGCTGTGCAGACTGGCGAGGGGGTTTGTGGCTTTGTTCCTGTGAAGGACATCGGTTATGACAGTCGTGCTACTTGTGTGTGCAGCCGGGTTGTTCAGCCACAAAGATGATCAGTGGGCGCAGTAGCTGGAGACAGCATATGCAAACAAACAGTCACATGAGGTGGCACTTTCATAAGAACAAAAGAAAAACCTGGCATGTGCAGCTTGTACTGTATGTGGGGCTGGTCATATCTGAAAGGCTGAACCCGCTTCACTTAAAATCTCTGCAACAAATTATTCATATTGTTCTTAAATCATAGTCCCCCCCCCCCCTTAAAAAAAAAAGAACGTTCTCCTGCTTCCTGGCTTCGGAAGGCAAGGTCATTTTTATTCTGCATTTATAATGCAAATGTACTCAAAAAATGCATTAAGATGAGTGATTTCTGCTATTCCTCTTTTCCCATTACCTTATAATGGAGCTCTGCAAGTTTATAACATTTCAGAATTAAGGGGTGTGATGATTGGGATGTGTCCTCGATTCCCCGTCTATTATCTAGGCGCTGCCACGGAGCCAAAGCCACAGGTGCTAATGGCTATCTTTTTCACACACTGCCCATGCCAACTTCTAACACGCTGTAGTGACAGTTTGAGTCCAACTGCTCATGCACATGCACAGTCCATTTGTTTCTGCCTCTTCGGGTGTCGCTGGAAAGCTCTTGTGAAGCCTGATGTGCCTATAAAAATCTCTTCCTGCCACCGAGAGCGAGAGGCAGAGAAAGACAGAGAGTGATGACAAGATGGGGATATATTATATTAATGAAGCAATGACAAAAAGGTGGGTGTGATATGAATGGCAGAATAATAGGGCCATGGCAATGAGTAAGCACAGTGGCGCCGAATCCATGCATAAATTAACACAAGCGAGTGTCATGCAACCGTGAATGTCTGGCTGACAGGCTGTGGTTTTAATCCCAGCTCCAGGAGGAAGTAGTTATGATTTATTTTGTAAAGTGCGTGATTATTTTTCACATTTTTCTCTACCAGGATATCCTTGACATATGCGTCTTTTATTCGACACACTGTGTTCTAAATGCTGCTAATGATGATGAATCAGTAGCGACAGCAGCGTGGGACATAGGATGAGTTGTTATTCAGATAGGGTGTGTGCGTGTGTGTGTGTTCATCTGAGGACTTATAAATGTGTTAGGGTTGACATTTTGACAGGCCTCGGCAAACTGTTCGCATTGATTGATGTGCCAGCACGCTCCTTCTGGTGTGCTGCCGTCCAATGAAATGCAGTGGCTGCAGCTGAAACACTCACCATTTATCAGGATCTTAATTATACAACAGAGTGGCTCAAGACCTTGTTAGTCTAAGGGAAATAGCCATTGTTATGCTACACCTGATGTTGTGGAACAATTCCCTCAGTGTTTATATTTTGCCATGCAGCTTGAGAGATAATGGATGATTTATGAGGACTTTTTTTTTTTCTCCAGCCAGTGGTTGAAGAGAAAAGCTTTCCCATCACACCTAGTACCAAAGAACATATTTCTGTAGGTGACACAAGGAGCACGTTTATGTTTGCTATTGTGGGCCCAGCAACTGGATTTCTGGTGCACACAGTGTCACATGAAAGGAAGCAACAAAATAAGCCAGGCTCCAGTGGTGGCTCCTTTTTTTTTAATTGCAACTCTCTGGGCTACTTACAGAGCTGTGGTTTTACCTTTTTTAAATTTTTTTTTTTTACCTAATATCAACATTTTCATTAGTGAGCCAATTTCCTCTATAGTAATGAGAAAAATAACAGTCCCATAGCTGCTTCATTTTGTTGTTATGCTCAAATCCACTGTGCATTCCCACAGTGAAGTCCACTAAAATGTATGCTTTGCTCTGTGGCTTAAGGAACAATCTAATGTGCACACCTCAAAGTGAGTCTAAATGAAAACAAAAATGCTTTGGTTGAAGGTTTGAATCCCAGAACGAGACAGTAGAGGATAGAAACTCGTCCCTCCACACCCTAAGAATTCAGTGTAATCACTGTAATCCCAGGATTCATGTCTTCCCTGATGGGAGCTCTACATAAACTGTAAGTGGCCGCCCGGTGGTTTGATAAGCAGATACAAAGCCGGCTGATAATTCATGGCACCTTTAAAGGGACCCCGGTGAAAACTCATTCACTCCATTAAATGTGATGAGTATCAGTGTCATCCTGAATAAATTCCTGTCACAACTGAACACTGACACCAGCAGCAGAAACCGGTTCATAAATCCTGACGCGAGTGTATCTATTATATTTCTGTGCCCCTTACATTCACATAACCAGAACGCCTATTTTGGGAAGGAATCAATGAAAGCCCAGATGTGAGAGCCCATTTTCCACTGAGAGAAATGAAATGAAGGGCAGCACATTCAGTCTCTTGTGTTCATTATCTTTTTTTTTTTTGGACTGACTGACTGTGTTCAAGCTCACTGAGATGTCATGAAACCCTTAAAGAAACGAAATAGGACGACTAACCATGCTGAACTCCACATGGAGATTTGGTCACTGCAGCAGATATGACATCTAAAAAGCAGCAATAAAAGAATAACTTAAGTCCTGTCCTACTTTCCAATAAGCTTGTGTCCCACTGGCCTTTGTTCCACGCTGTACTTTCATAGAAGTCTTGCAGTGTGGGTCCTCGACGAGAATAACAAACACTGAAGCCTTGTTATTGATGATTACAACATAACATTATAAAATGTGTATGATAACCTTTGTTGTTTCGTTGGGCAGTAGTAGCTATAGTTTATCTTAGAGGAGCAGGAACAACGTGTTTGAGATTCTTTTGTGGAAACACCAACAAAAGAAGCAGAAAAATTCACGGGGGATCAACCTAAACTACAAATCTAACCTGAATGGTTACTGTAGTTTTGTGTTCAATGCTCAGTGTAATAGAAACAACCGGAACAAAGATAAAATGTTGAGCACTAACCCTTGGTAAAATTTAAAGTTCAGAGAACAAGCTCAAATGGAAAACTTATTTGTGGCAGCAGATGCAGTGAGCTAACTAGCTTGTGAGCTAATTGGTGGGTCTAAAGGCTAATTAACAAGTTAACTGCATATGCTGCACAATTCAAAATACATATTTTTTTTAATATCTAAGTTTAGCTCCTATAAGCTAATTTGCCATGCTCAAACACATAGCAGCAAAATCTCAGAGTGTATAATTGGGCTAATTAGAGATTTACTTGTTCATATGAGGAGGTAATTTATGCACTTATCCAGGTTTATATATTCAAGGTTGTATCATAAATCACTCCTCTATTTACAACTCCCTATTAGAGGAGTGTGTCCAAAAACAACATTGCACACTGTTGTTGATGAGTGTGCTGGTGCACTGTTTTTCTGTCTTGCAGCACAATGCGTGATGGGATATATTGCTTGGTTGTTGGATACTGTGAGTCAAATTCTCACTATACATCCAGACAGCACTAGACAACATGCACAAACATCAAGGTTGTAGTATTGTTTACCAAGTGAACATGAAGGGAAAATGTGTTCCCCAGCATTTATTTAAATATTTGCAGTAATACTGCATTAATCTGGGTCAAAAACATTGATTCACACCATGTATTGATATGCTGAGCATTAGCATATTTAAAATATGAAATGCTGATATTATCGTATGTTTTTATGATAAAATTGTGAAGGCAAATGTTAAACCTTATGGATCTTCTGTTTATCAGGAAATGCAGTCGCCACATCCATCAAGTGTGATTGTTTCTTGTTGTGTGATTTTGTTCAGATACAGTAACAGGCTCTCTCACTCTTATCTCACAAAGGAAAAACACAATAAATCATTAATGATGAACTTGACTTGATAGCATATTTATTTGAATATTTTTGTCTAACATAATAACATCATTGTCATGAATTCTCCACTATGAATTCTAACTATGTAACTATATGCAAGAAAAACTTGTAATTCAGCTGTAATTCAAGTGCTGCTTATCCAGAAATATATTGTCACTTACTGGGTTTATAAGTAAAGACCATGACTTCCTATCAGCACAACGGTTGTTGCGGTTCATAAATCACCTGCGTCCAGACTGACAAGGGTGTCTGCGAATTCATGGAATTTTAAACTGATTGGGATCCTTCAGGCAGGACAAAAGGCATGTGACATTGAATTGTGTGTTCAGACCTCTAACTGCACTTTTACACACTGAACAGTGTCCTTGCTGGATCTCGCACAATAAATGTATGCAGTCATGGGTCTATCAGTGCAAAATGTCACAGAGGAGTGCAACCTCAACGCGGGCATTTCTTTACTCTTGTCTTCTCAGCTTCCTGTTACTACTCCAGCACCATCTGTGCTGTATCTGAGATTTTCAACAATGAATTAATTCACAGGAGCAAAACAAATCAGACATTTTCAGTGCTCAGAGCTGACCTCAATAACGTGACACAATGCCAACAGCACAAAGGAGACGTATTAAAAATATATTAAGTCAGTCTGAACCAGTTTTTCTTGTACCACCCACAGGGCCAAATTGCTACGCGGACACAGCAGTCATACCGGCCGGCAGAGAGGTGAAGATTGACGAGTGCACAATCTGCTACTGCACATACGAGGAGGGCACATGGCAGATTGAGCGTCAGGCCACCTGCAGTAAGAATGAGTGCCAGCGGAGCTAGAGACTGGCACGTCGAAGGGGGACATTGGCATGTAACACCAGTGCCAACCCACATGTAAACTCTCGGCCTTTCACACAGTCTACTGGACATCAGGGTCGGACAGCGGCCCTCCAGCATTTCACCATTTATACTCTAGTCACTCCTGCATTACAGAAAAAAAAATGCTTTTATGAAAGTTTATAATCCACACACAGAATATCTATTTATCTATGTATTAAATTATTTATGAATATATACATATAGGGGTCATTAATGCTGAACTAGTGAAAAATATTTTTTATAGCCTCTGTATTTTAATAAGCAATGTATTGGACCAGAGGTCAATAAAACAACAGAATGTATAGAACACACACAGCTGTCTTTGGAGGTGAAAACCTCAATGTCTCGACATGTGGTGTCATCCAACAAACCCTGACACCTGCCCCTCTACCACCAAAGTGCAGACTAGACTTTGTGCGATCAATGTCAGAGTGATGGGTAAAGATTTGCTGTGCAGGGCGATAAAGTGCAGAGTTAAAAACAAAATGAGAAACAGAGGGAAATTCAAGAGGACTTGACTGTTCCTGATTTCTTTTTTTCTTTTCTTTTTTTTGGATGTTCAAATGTGTTTTTGATTTGAAAGTGCTTTTTTGTATATCTCTTGGTACTGTGTGTTCATGTTTCAAATAAATGCCAATCTGTGCTCGGTAAATGCTTAAGTGATCCTTCTCAGCTGAAGATCTTCAGTGGTTAGTCTTTCGCTGAAAGGCTGGCGTTTTACATTTTCTGGCTTCTAATTGCATAAAATGTTCACCATTTCAATTGAATCATCAAATAACACCGAGATGGAAAGATCGACCCAGATCCTTCCCTCGGAATAAATGATTTGACATTTCCGTTATCACAGGTAACCTTTGAGTGTGACAAAGTCGAACAAATCAACTCTTTAGATGCAAGCATTTTTCTGTTTTGAAGTACCAGGATGAGCGCTGTTTGTGGGAAAGCTACAGGTAAATATTTAATGAGTTGTCAAGAGGGATATTAACTTATTTAGTAATGCTGCGGTTTCATTTCCAGTAGCTATATGCATAACAATATAAACAAGAGAGAATACAGACTCTGCACAGTTGCCTCTGGGTTTTTGACTCCATTAATAAAGACTGGACACTCCGAGGTCATTGATCCCAATTTGCTTGCAAAATTTAAAAACTAAAAGGTCATCTGGCTGGTGGCATATTTCCCCTTGTCTTACATCTTCAATTTGAGGATAAGGACTAATGAATGAGTTTCTCTTGCAGAGCCGTGGGCCCTATTGACCAGCAGATCAAAAATGATGATTGATAATTGAAGCCCAGGTTGTGAGCGCTGAAGTGCAGGGTTGTGATAACTGGATGCAGATGTTGTGTTCCTGTTATCTTTTGCATTACCAGCATGGCGCTCTCTGTGTCACCCTTTGCAATGTGCTGGCCATGCCGCAAAACTCTTTGATCAACGGGATGCCAGACAACGATGCTGCATCTCCAGCAGTGAAACGTGCCTGTCAGCCAGCCGGCGGGATTGAGGTAAATAAGCCTAAATGCATGTACATGCTACGTGACAGGCTTCTCTCAGAGCAGCGGGGGAGTGGTGGCA
Source organism: Trachurus japonicus (assembly GCF_045865225.1). Lineage (NCBI taxonomy): Eukaryota > Metazoa > Chordata > Actinopteri > Carangiformes > Carangidae > Trachurus > Trachurus japonicus. The sequence continues at coordinate 21,961,537 of NC_140921.1, forward strand.
CAGATCTATTAAGGGTTTCTGGTCAGACTGTAAGGGTCGGTCTTCTCAAACCAGACTCATTCTTTTCGAGGAAAAAAAAGGACCTGTGCTTGTGCATACAAGTGATAAATGAATGTCCACCAATTCACATTTTTTATATGAAAAACTCATTTTCATATTCCTTCTTCTCCCCCACCCCCTCAGTTCTCTTCTGTTTAGAAGTATTACTGCTGTGTCATTGCTATATTCTCTCATTATACAAGCCAATACTCCATTACGGCTGGTTTTCCAAGCAGCCCTATACCTGCTGTGGATCTGCCTGTTAAGTAAGGAATCTGACACGATCTGTCATCCACATTTGCTCAGTCCAGGTCATTAATGCTCACAATTGGCTTTAGATCAGTGCATATTCCAGCAGTTATTCAAGATCTCCTCTGTCTGTGATTGGACAGACGAGAGCCGTGATTAAGCCTGCCTATAAAGTCTACTCAATAGAAACGAGGCCGGGTCTTTTAGTTTGACATAAAACTCCCAGTAGTAGTAAACATCGAAAATCCTTCAAAGACAGGCCATTAATTGGGCACATCTGTTGGAGAGGCCCATGTGAGATTCCACTGCTCCCCAATCCTGCAACTATGTAATTAAGCTTCTGCCCTGTTGTGGACAATGTGTACTGCTGCACTGAGAGGAGATGAGTTCATATTAAAATAGGTGATGAAATTCATTATTCATTTATAGCAATCGGCCAGCTCTGTCATTTGAAATGAAAACATCATAAGCTTTGAGAAACCCTCCGGCCAAAAGAGGAAACTTTAAAGCACCATCAGCACGCAGTTTCACAGTAGGACCTCTATTAAGTTACAAACACGAAACCAAAGTGCTCCACAGCTTTCGGCCCGAAATGACAGATGAAAACTAAGCTATACCCCCTTTGTTAATGCCTGTAATACATGAATTAATGAATTAATGTAGTCCCATTTATCCTTATCCACGTTCCCCATCCAATTTAATCTTAAAGGAGTTATGTTAGTTTTTCTATTGCTACAGAGCTAATATTTGCATTTAAACCTGTTTACTCAACAGTATGGAGGGAAATTCAGAAGTTCAGCAAACATGACACCAAAAGCTGCCTGCAGCAGCAGAAAGTAACCTTCATGTTTGCTTCTGTTGCTGTTATTTTTCATCTATCTTGTCGTCAGCATGCGAACCAGCTAGGCCCAGTCTGTTGGTCAGTCCTCTTCCAAAATCCAATTGCATTTGCTTTGGAAAAGTAGTGCTGCTCAGTTTTAATCAACCACATTTATCTGATGCCAGGAGACAGTTTAAAGGACACACTGAGTTTACAACTCACACAAATACACAAAAAGAACAACCAGTCCAAGATAAACTATACACATTAAAATAATGACAGTGAGGATTAAATGAATGAATAACACCAGTGCAAAGGGGTTTATTATGTCTGGGTTCTAATAGTTAAATGTTTTACACCAGTGCAAAAAAGAAATAACAGCAAAAACAGACAGTGTGAAACAAAAGCTGTGATATTATAATCAGAATGCCAATAAGACGTGATAATGACATGATAAAACTTTTGTACACTATTAACTCAACAGTGGCTGTTCATGCTAACATTGGCTAACTTACAGATAGCACCTTTAAACTTAAGCATGTTACTGTAGTAAATTTGGATGCAAGTTTAAGAGTTCTGCATCATCACAGATATTATTTGGAGCGAGATTGCAAGATTACCAGGGTTGATGTCTTCAGAAAACTAATTTCCTGATCTTTTACACCACAAACCTCTTCAGTTAAAGGGATAGTTCAACATTTTGGCAAATTGGCCCATTGCCATAATCGCTATAGTCATAGCAGTAGGTTCATTACCTTTAATTGTAGGTGTAAGCTATTTTCAGTACGGCGGAGCGCAGCAGCAGGCTGCTCAGAGCTACGCTATGGAGGCTAAGGGAATTTCTTGGTTTCCCTCATTAAACTCATCAAATACAAAATCCCAAAACTCCACAGCGCTTTTGTAGACAAGTTGTGAGCTGCACAACCACCACGCTATGAGATAATGACGGAACGATACGAAACGGAGCCGTTTTCGAGGTAAATTCATACAAAACCGCTGATGCGCGTTGCGTTCAGGGACAGTTTTTCAGCAAGCAGACTCCGTATTTACCCTGTATTTACCTCGAAAACGGCTCCGTTTCGTATCGTTCCGTCATTATCTCATAGCGTGGTGGTTGTGCAGCTCACAACTTGTCTACAAAAGCGCTGTGGAGTTTTGGGATGTTGAATTTGATGAGTTTAATGAGGGAAACCAAGAAATTCCCTTAGCCTCCATAGCGTAGCTCTGAGCAGCCAGCTGCTGCGCTCCGCCGTACTGAAAATAGCTTACACCTACAATTAAAGGTAACGAACCTACTGCTATGACTATAGCAATTATGGCAATGGGCCAATTTGCCAAAATGTTGAACTATCCCTTTAAGTAACAACCCTCTGTAAAACTCAAGACTGAGGTTTTGTGAAAACCAAGAACACACCAAGAACAGGAAGTGATAATTAGAAGAATGTTTGTTTCAGACTTGTAAAGATTCAAATATAATGTTTCTAAAATGGTAATATAGTAGTTTGCAGGCATTTGGACCACTATCAAGCTCAAACAAGACAAATAATTGATGTGAAATTACCTCACAACACATTACAGTATGATTTGGATGATTAAACGTGGTTCAGCAACATTAAACCTGAGGGTTGTTATTTTCAACATTCACAGGGTCATCTTCAAAGTCTAACAACTAACAAAGCACAAACCCGAATGAAATGGCCTCATAACAGCTATCTAGGCGTCTGCTCTGTTTTATTATGTTCTCCAAAAAATATGAACTTATATTTTACTATTGTTCTGTCTTGAGGCACAAACACATTCATGATTTTGCAAGGGCACACTAACCTAAAAACATGTTACTGAGTTGTAAGAAAGTTCCAGAGAAACAGAGACACAAAGTGTTGCTATAATAGTAACTCACTCCCACACCATCCTGCGTGTGTGTGTGTGTGTACGGTGCGGCGGTGCCAGTGGAGCAGCCAGAGTGGAAGTAACAGAGCTACAATCACAGATATGCAGGTATTCCTCACTTTCCCCGATGGTCTAAAAAACTCGCTTTGGCTTCTATCTAACCTGTGCTGGGAGGCGTCTGCTTGTCTTCTCAGCTTCCTGTTACTGCTCCTATCTTCCCTTTCCTCGACTGCCCCTGGAACACATCCCACCAAAAGTAGGGACATCTGGTCAGCCTATCTTATTTTAATTTGTACCTCAGCCATTCCTACTTAACACCTGTGCATTTAAAGGTTAACCTAATAGAAACACTTAATGTAGTTAACCTTGAATTAGCACATTCTGAGACTTTTCAAGATGACGTCAGTCCACGAATCTGTCTTACATTTAAATGACACAGTGCTCAAAAACAGGATTTTAAATAGCTGACTTTACCCCCATGGCTGTCTCACTTTTATGGATATGTAGAATTATGGATTTCTAACACGTTCCTCCCTCTTTGGAAACTTTGACATTTTTTAGCAAATCATTTATTTAACGTTGCAATTAGTTTACTACACATGCTGCAGGGAGATACTGAGCAGAAAATTCCCAAGTTCTTCAAAAGCCACTTGATAAAGTCTTTTAATAATACTGACTGAAATTTGTAATTTGTAATTTGCCTCATTGAATCTTTTGAAATTCTAATAAGTCTCCGCTCATTGTTTAATTAAATTATTATGTCATTTTCAATTTTCAAGAAATAGAAACACAAGCACTTTCACAAGCGTGGTAGGATTCACTATGAATGTTTTTGCAGCACTGACTGAACACTTCAGAGTTGAGAGTAAAAAGCTGCTATTTGAGTGAAGCTTTAGATCAAAACACTTCAGTGTCAACTTCAATCTAAAGTTTTGAAAGCACAGGTTTACTTTCATGATTTTTCATAGAAAATGTAAGCCTAAGTTAATGGCACTATCACTCTGCAGTCTAATGAAATGCATCAAACGCTTTGTGAGACAACGATATGACAGAGATGGAAATGCTCTACAATACAGGCAAGTAAAGAACGGTTCAAAGTGCTGACTACGTGTCTGCATCTACACTGAACACTACATTAGGAGTTCACTTATCCATAACGCTGTAACGACCTACCTTCCCATTCATTAGCAGCGAGTAATTATGCCGGATTTTGCTCTTTATCGCACATCTATCTCTAGACGTGAAGACCTAGATGACAGCTTAGGGTTATGAATATTTGATGTTGCATTTGCAGCATTTATTTCAATTTCTGAGGCAGAACTGAGCTTTTAACCGGGATTACTTTAAATAAAAGCCGGCTCGTTATCTGTTAGCGCATTTAAACTTCCTGGTTAATATGGGACTGTTATCAAAAGCGCAGTTCATTAGTAGATTTCCAATTCTTCTCTTCACAGAGCCGGGCCCTTTGAATTTCTGCTGTGAGAATACAGATTTTAAATACCAGCCCTCTGTTTCTCTCCTGGCGACTATTCGTCTGAATTCCTCTGTTGAGAACATTAATTTCACTGGACAGCTGCTAAATGTTGGTAAAATGCTTTGAGGATTCTATTTGCACCTTCTGAAATGATTTCTAAGCACATCACCTCAGATCCATTAAATCCAGCTTTGAATCTCTTGACAGTTCTGCGAGTGTTCCTTGGAGCCACATGTAACATTCCCATGTGATTACGACGCTCCTTGATCAATCTGAGTGAATCACTTCATGATTGAGCGCCTGAGTCTCCAGAGTCTGGAGCCTGAAATTGTCCTTTATAGATTTGGTATTATATCTCCAACACTCCTCCTCTGCCATTAACCAGACATTCACATTTTCAATTTCACCCCTCTGCCTTGTCTTGCCTCCAGATGAGGGTGATACTCACTGTTAAAGGCTTGAATTGTCTTGCCCATTCATACATCTGTGGAACACATCTGACCCGGCGACAGATCTGGTTCGATTAACTACAGCTGAGTTTTAAGGAGACAGGATACCGGAGCCAAACAACTAACTTTGCTTTGGTGTTAAAAAGCGATTTTCAGCCTGGTAGAAAGCAAATCCCTTATTTTCTCTAAATGACACAGGGTGGATAGAGGACTTCAGCCTCAATCTGGCCCTATCCATCACACGCCGTTATGGGCCAGGTAGGTGAGTGATAAGGCTTAGAGCATTTTGGAGGACAGCGTTTCAGCATTTCATCCACAACAGGCAGTCTACGTCAATGTGACCTGCTTGCTGAACACTTTTCAAGGGGGGGGGGGTTCAATTCAGTGGAGGACTGCTGAGCCTGGCGCATCTGCATAAGTTGCTGTCAGACTGGAGATAGTATTGTGGATTGTTAGGTTATCATAAAGGAAGCAGCTTTTGTCTCAGCTCTGCAGAATACTAAGCTTCTTGTATTTCGCAATACAACTTTCATCCCCCAGTATTTCTCTTTTGTTTTCCCTCTAGCTCGTGCATGGTAATTCATCATCCAGGTCCTGATACACACTGTGTGAGTGTCCAGCCAATGTGTTAGCGTCTGGCTCACATGCTGCTCAGCTCTCTCCAGGGATATCTTTGTGTATGAAAAGTGAAAGGAGACCTCAATGCACACAACTCTGCAGAATTTGTTTTTTCCTCCTTGTCCTCTCAGAGAACATGAAACACCCAACTTGGCAGAGAGGAAATGGAGGTTGAGGCTGTGGCTTCTTTACTATGTTTAAGTTTCAAAAGCAGGTAATTTCACTTTGGTCAAAGGGAATGGAAACAGCCGAGGTGGGCGCTGTGGTGTGTGGTTTAATAATGGAAACCGAGGTCTTCAGGGACAAGTCCATCTCTCTGAGCAACAGGGAAAGTCCATTACCCCCAGTGTTTCTATGCGTAATGCAACGTCTTATTCGTAATTGAAAATCAGAGGTGTGTTACTGCACACAGATCGGATCTAAAGCTGGGAAGTGGAGTGGTGTCCCGTGGCCACTGTCAGACACCTCCAGACAGAGCCAGAAATATCTTTAAAAGTAGAAACGAACTAAAACCGAGCTTCTGTCTGACCATTTTTTGTTTTTTATCCGATGTGCCCAGATCCTTGTGAGGTGAACCCTTCATCAACACCATCCTTCAGGATTTTAAAGTGGATGTTAAGTGACACGACAGAAAAGTGAATATTACAATTGTATCTATTTTTAGGTTGGTTTGCTGAAGTTTGCTTTCCTCACTGCAACGTGGAGTGGCAGGAGCTCGACCCATAAATCATTTACACATACACTAGCTTTTGGCAGTTTAAGTGTTTATCCCTTACTTTTACTCTCTACGCTACATATTCATCTATTTATTGCAGCCTTTTCAACTGTGTTTCACTTTACTATTTATCCATATATTGTAATGAATTGTGTCGCCTTATCTTGTACAAATGTGAATAGTAACAGCTGAAAAAATAATGTCAATTTCATTGATAAAGGGATAAAAATATTTTATTATTTACAGTAAGAAGACCTTTTCAGAGATGAACCAGTTACCTTCAAGATTCTCTGCTATAATGAAGCCTTGACTTTTCTCCAACATGCTGTGCTGGAACAGATTGTGTTCCTACACACTTCGACATTGTCTGGACAATGCTGCATTGCAGGAAGTAAGTAGTGCTGTCAGAGCGGCCAGACAAAGGCAACAGGCAGAGAAAGTCTGACTTGTTGGTCTGAGGTTGATCCTGCAGCGAGATGATGACCCCATAAACATACCTCCAGGCTGTGTCAGTGCTACCTGCCAGAAAAGAGCGAGACGGTGGCTTGGCGTGATGGAGGAGCAGCGGGGACTCCTGACTCTGCAGACGAGCTGGTGTGAGATGAACTGGACAGGAGGTGAAAGCAAAGCAGCCGAGTGCAACATGTTTGCAGAAACTTCTGCAACGGTGAACTCTGTGAGTGAACTTTCTCCACAATATCTCCATGCAGGAACAAAAAGAGTTTGGCCGTTGTCCAAGTCACACATTTTTAATTAGATTAAAGTTCAACTAAAAGAATCCTTTTTTTATATGCTCTAAGCTTTAATCACAGAGTACACCCAGACTTTACACTACAGTACATACATTTTAATAACAACTGGAAAACTCAAGGTTCTGTAAAAGTCTTGACCAGTAAGTAATTACTTCAACTGTTGACTTTGGGCCAATTATTTCAAAGTTCATCCTGCACTTTTACAGTAGCTGCCTGTTTTAAATTCTCTTCTTGCTAACCTGCTTTCACGCTGTCTCTTTGACAACACACAGCAATTTGTAATCCTGATTGGATGTTTATTTTTCCCCCCAGGAAGAAGCATATGAATGTATATTTATACTCAAATCACACTTTCTATCGTTTTTAATTAGCTGAGATACAGCACAGTTGTTGTATGCACCCTGCGTCTCCAACAGCAGCTGGACTCCATGATTACATGTTGGTTAATGTGTTTCCATGCATGTTAAATGGTTTACAATGTTGGTTTTAAACTCTGACAAATAAGGCAAACCTTTGTCATTTCAGTCGTTTGCCTAATTGCCTGCTTGTTGATTATTCCTGAACAGCGTGTTTATTTGCATTTATCCTTGGATCATTATTTTTCCCTCTCATACTTAATGGTCTTCCATTTTCGGAAGCTCCTGGGTGTGCTTCCATGTAAACTAATTAATTACTGTAATGATGTGAGACCTGAAAAGGTGACTCACAGTACAGTGAGAGTTGTTTTCCCCTCCACTAGTTATTCCCTGTGCACCCACTGCCTTTCTATCCCAAAAGAGGACAGCGCCTGTTATTCCAACTTACACATGATTTACAGCTGCTTGTGTATCTGCTGTGGTCAACATATTCATCACTGAAAGTGACATTGCATTATGCTGACTCTCCCCTGGGGAATGTTAACATTAAACATCATGCTCATGCAGCATCATGATAGCCCAGAGGGTGCTTTGCGGGGGAAGAGTGTGTGTGAAAACTTCCATATTAAAAGCATTATAAAGAGCAGATTTTTCACTCCCACCTCCCTCATGAAAAATGTACAGCGGCATATTCATTACTTCATTGAGCTAACTGAGTGTGACAAGCGGAGAGCTGCAGCAACCGAGGGCAGGAAAGCAGCACTACAATAAAGCCTTTGGCCACTCTCTGAGGACATGGCTACCCCCGCTGCTCATGGGAGCTTTGTCTCTCCACTCTGTTTGGATTTTTCCAAATGGGTGAGAGTGCCGCACACAGCATGAGACAGAGTTCACTTCAGCCAATTTGCCCTCTAATCTAATGCATGCGTGGTCATCAGGCAGTAATCAATTCACTGCTTTTACAGTGTGATGAATATGACCCATGAGCTCTGACTTAGGGCCTTATGCTATAATACGGTCATGCATTTTCATCACTTTACAACACATACAGACAGAGGCGGCTGCATTAAGACACACATGGGGCTCTACGCATGACATAAACTGTGTATCATGCACAAAGAAATATACCGGGTGTGACTTTTGAGATGTAGCCTCACATGTATCTGCAGGTGCATCGACGCCTTTATAATGTGAATAATTGCAAACATTAATAACTGTTGTGCTCCACTGTTCCATTTATCTGTGTAATTTCTTGAAGTGCTGATTCCCTAACTGTTTGTGATGAATGATGCTGTCTGTCTGTCTGTGCTTTGGAGCGTCCTTTCTTCACTCTTGGATGATCCATTCCCTGTGCCTGGCAGCCATATCTCCTCCTGGCCCTGCCTGTCTGATCCCAGGGTGTCATCCTGGGTCACCCTCAGCGCTGTTGTCTGATTAACAAAAATAATGTCCTGCCCAGAGCAGCATCAGCCCATATTGTCTTCAGCCACAACACTCCACATGTGACTTTGCTGTGATGACCCTCCACAGCAGCCGCAGCAGCAGCAGCGGCGGCAGCAACAGTAGCTGCAGCAACAATGCCTCTTAATCCAGAGCAACAGTTTCTTTCAGATGAATGCAGCCTGCGCAAATTAGTTGCTGCTGCACTATAGCCCGGCACCATGGGCGAGATGTGAGATTTAAATAATTTCTGAGGCTGTGGAGGAGTCTAGAGAATGGCAGACAAGCTGAGTAATAACACAGGATTCAGCAACAAGGGCTGCTCCAATGGTAATGACTCCTCACTCCAGAAATATCTGGTTTCCTGCAAGAAATACAGTTGAGTTCAGTATTTCAACAACAACAACAAAAACCCTGGAGTAATTGGGATACAAAGCATGGAGGGTTTTTTTTTATTTTGGTATATGGAGGAATTTCGGAAATACAAATAATTAATGGACTCCAAATGCAATAAATCATGTGGACCTCTGGACCTATATAACATCATTTATTAGAATGACTTTTTACACTCAGCACAGCTCTCTTGAGACCTCATGAGATTGATGCAACAAATTCTGTGGTTTTTTTTGTTTTGTTTTTTTCCATCTGGAGAGCGATTTCAAGAGGGGCCAACATCAGATCCTCACAAGTGTCATTCCTGCTCCTCTTTTGCGGAGGAACATTGTGTGGGAGTCGGGCATATTCACCACTCAGCTATCAGAATAACTCTAATTAGGCTATTTTTAACACATCCTTTTCAACACGCTCTTGGCTGTTTACATTTGCTAATGACAGCCTGAGTAAAAATCATCTATCAGTTAGCATCACCGTCATCATCACTAACACGCTACCATTAATTCTCTACCAAGAAAAATGCCACCTAACCAGGGCGTTTTCACTATTTATATAAACCATGCATGTGTAGCAGCAGTCTGCATATAGATTTATGGTGCCTATACATTTGCGCATTAGATTTCCGCCAGCTAATTAATAGGCACTGAGGCACATAGTATTTGGTGTTGTTTTTGCTCCAGTGACTTAAGACAGCTCTTTCATGCACCAGATTACACCCTTTGTAAAAACATTATTATTATTTTTTGCATCCATGATTTACATATTTTTCATTTAGTTTATTGTCAACCATAAAAACACAGTGTACATTTGAGGTTTCCCTGTCAACAAACACCACGCCTGCTTATGAAAATACCTTGTTTACCCAACATCCACAAAGAAAAGTCATTTTAATATTCCTGCAGGGGGTTGAAAGTGTGTCTGAGGTATTCAACACTGTGTTTATGGTCACCTTGTATGGTAATGGTATTTTAAGCTCATAATGGATCACTATAATTTTACAACGAGGACTTATATTTTATGCTGTGATATTTGTTAGCTGTCATCTAATTCATAAGGGACCGAGCAGCATAGACGGGCTGTTTCGATTGTTGCCATCTGGCAATTTCAGGCTCCACTACTCCATCTAGTGGTGAGTTAGCTGAAAACCAGGAATCTGCAAACTTCTACACATAAGTCGCTTTTTTCATTCTTGTTCTTTTTTTTTCATTTGAAGCAATCAACAATTTCTTAACGATCAGAGGAAGTAATGTAGCAATCTCTCTGGAGGGTCAGTCCGCTGAACCCTGAGGCGAGGCCAAGCTGCCTCATTATTATTTGCCACAAAAACCCATTTGTGAGGAGTAATATTCCAGAGACAATAGGCGCCTCTGACCACTGGCAAAACATTTATATTTGGTTACTGTGATAAATGAGTAGTGCAGGTTGCTGAGATGTAGCAGCTCAAAGGAGACATTATTAATCCTGAATGTTCCCCTGGGGTGAAACATTGTGTGTGGCGTCCAAAATAGATACCAAGGGATGATTATTAGATGTTCATTATTAAAGTATGGAATCACCGTTTGCACATAAATGTTGTCCTCAGTTATGAGTAGCTGCACACCTCCGCAGCCAGCAGGTCACGGCCTCGCTGCATGTCAGTAATGTGAACAGCAGCCAACAAAGACAGTCTCTGGGCAACAGGCGCTCGCTGGATTATTATGCCTGACAGCAGATCTATGACCTGGTCTGTCTCCACCACACACAGACACACACACATAGACATCTACACATAGATACACACACTTTCTACATAGTTTCTCCACTAGCAACACTGATGGCGCATTTGGATCCTTCAAGCTTTTCACTTTTCATCAGGCAGCTGAACTCCAGCTTGAACTGGATTGATAAAAGAGTGAGACCTGCAAACTCTTTTTGTTACAGCCCAAAACTCATCTGATGACTGTGTAGCCTCGAGTTTAGAGTACAAGAAACACACCTGCTAGTAGCTTTGTGGCATGTGTCAAGAAGAAACACTTAAGTTCCCTACTGAGTATTTTCACTCCTTGATAATGAATGATGAACAAAGCATAATGAGCATGCGATGCAGATTAGACAGTTGAAGTTGATGTCAGACTGTTTCTGCTGCAGACTGGAGAGGAGTAGATTATGTCTGATGAGTCAGGCTGACTGAAATGTTCATTTATAATCATGGAATTATTCAACAGTGAGAGGATCATTGTTCTAATCAAAGACTTCACAGGTTTTAATTTTTATTTCCATTTCTGGTCCCAGCGACTGAGCATGTTATTCTGAGCTGCAGTGGTGAAGAGTAAAAGCATCATCACTGTCAGGAATCCTGTCACATTAAAGAATATGTTCAATTATATGCAGCTATAACACATGGAAAGACTCCAACAGCGAAATGATTTCACTAATTCGCGAAAAAAAAAAAAAAAAAAAAATCCCTCACTCACTTTATTATCACCACTTAATTAAGTCTTTTGTTCCCGTCAGAATCCTCTAGGAAAGAGGCTCAGTTTTTCCCAGTGATCTGATTGGTCAGTATCTTTATCCTCTGAGGTTAACCCAGGTCAGAAGTTCAGGTCAACCCAATTAGAAGTGAACCGCCGCTGTAGGACCGAAAAGCCAGAATTAAACCCAAAGTTATAACCTCAAATCCTGTTTTGCTGCACAGGCCTCAGGAGTGCTAGTTGGAATCTGCATCTCTAGGCAAAACACTGTGTAATTATGCTGCCATTTGCAGTCTGCTGTGTGCTTTTTACTTGATGGGTACTTGATACACAATTCACAGAGAGTGGGAGGAACGAGGGGTCAACGGGGACGCATGGCTGATTTTAGCTGAAGGGGCTCCTCAGTAATCTGGCATTGAGAGCAAGTACTACTGTACTGTGCGGAGTTGTAGTTCCTAATTTTCCTTTATCCAAGAGAATATATCATTGTTCTGTCATCTTAAGGTTCGACCAGTCCTGTTAAAGTTCAGTCAGACTCACAGAGGACATTTGCCAAAGAAGTAGCACACTGCAGGCCCCCTGATAAACACACTGTGTTCCCTATTGAAGTGCATTTCAAAAGATTGTTTAGTTAGGTAGCGTTCATACTCAATATTTGTACCCTGTAAACATAAACCCTGATAGATGTTTATTCGATTACATTTTTCCTTTTCTTTAACTCTTCAAGTATAAAAACACACACTGATTTATACATTCAATCTATAGGAGACAAAACAAACATTTGGCTGAAGTAAAGCTGGACTGGTTTCTGGTGGATGTCAGAACACATTTTAAATCTATGAACACACACCTCCCTTCAGGTATCACTACACATCAGCCAGCTGTTACGTGGGCAGATAGCCATTTTCAAAACACAATCGAGCTTTATTATTTTGTTCCTCAGTCAGCTAATTGAGGGAATCATAATTACCTTGATATACATCATTGTGGTTTACAGCACTCACTTGCAGCTAAGAGTTTAAAGTGCTGTTTCAACAAATGGAGGCTTGATTGATGTCTGTATATAAGCAGCAGATATGTGGGAGGAGAGTGGTGAACAGTATGTTGCTTATAACATCAAACTGTCTGATGGACTCATTCACTTAGGACGTCTGGACTTTTGTCCTTACTTTGGGGATGGTAATTCCAGTCTGCTGCTCAGTCAGTCCTCCACTTGAGTCCAGACTGAAATATCTCAACTTCGATGGAGTGGGTTGGTAGTATTAACTTGGGTTCAGACATTCATGATACCAAGAGGTCAAATCCTGTTGATTTGACTTAAATGTGTTGTCACAGAACAATCTCACATCTCTGTATAGGAAACTGTTGGAGACAGCTGCTTTGGAAACAAATAAATACTGAACCATCTGTGTAACGCCATGTGTATGAAGCTGACTTTAACCCATCAGGTCAATGATGGAGAAGGAAAGTGGCAAAGAAAACTACAGTGGCCCTGCAGGCTCTGCAAGGTATCCAGAAAAACAACTTCATCAACATGTCAACACATGCACCACAAAAACTCACAACATGACATTAAGTGTTTGTTTCTGGGGACACAAAAACGTGATGGACCCAGAAAAAAGATTCATGTTAAGCTAACAGTATAAACAATAAAATCTGAATCATGTGATGTTACATTAAACCAAACAAACTCTGATATATGAGCTGTGTAATAACCCGATTCATGTGATATGACAGTGTTGACAATATTCAGAACTGCCTGCACAGTTTTCATCAGAGTATTTCAGATTAATAATACCACGTCTTTTATTTTAATGGTCAGCATGTCAACACTGTCCAAAGTAAACGCATTTTCCTCCACAGCCAAGTGATTTCAGTGTAATGAACCTAAAGTATCTGCAAGTTCCACAGTTGCAGCTTGCCATTACGCACATTTTACTTGAAACACAACAGCCGATACTGGACCTGCTTTACTTAAATTCAGATAATTAGCTGTTACTTTGTTTGGCTACTTTAAAAAAAGGTTTTTTTTTTTTTCATCAATAATCTGTGAGGACAAGACTTGTTTCTTTTCGTTGTATTTGACTAATAGCCCAAATAAAATTGCACTTATAGAAAACTTAATGCAACACAGTCGTGTCAGTGTGGTCGATCAGATGTGTGTAGCTACTATTATGCAGCTGCTGCAGGTTAATCACAGCTTCACAGGTGTCAGACTATATTGATTTTACTGTCCTACTGTCATTCATCTTTCTGTTGTTGTCGATTTGTGGTTGTGCATGGCAGATCACCATTCCTCTGTTCATGATACTGCGGTTTGTGCTATTGTATGTTTCTGTTACAGGGTATGTGTCATGTTCTTGTCTACTACAATGAATAAAGTTGAAGTTGAAGATAGTTCTCTGTATCATCTAGTATCACCTATTTTTTGCCCCACGCACGCGTCATAAAAGACATGGCAACAGAGCGGTGGCCGGGGCTGATGTCAGAGCTGCAGACCTGTCCACCTGCTCTTTGACTTCACCCGAAGAAAAACCTGTCTTTTGGAAAGGTGGGCTCTTGAACAGACCCTTGGAAAACTTATAGGTAGAATAACATGTTGCACATACAGCACTAAATGAAAGTAACCCTTTGAATTGTGAAGATAAAACATTGACATAATGTTAGTGGTCCTGTTAGGAAAACACACTTTGACTGATGCTCAATGTTTTTCTCTGTTTCAAATTTATATTCAACAGTTTCCTGGGGCAGGTGTGGAGTGTGTATTGACTTGAAAACACTATTATTTTTGCTTGACTGCACCAAACACTCCACATTTAGCTTCAGATATATTTAGTTAACAAACTCCTCTAAGTGCAGCAGGATATCGATAAATGTAATAAGTGAATAAAAGTTGAACTTAATCCACAGTGATCACTCTTGGAGCTTATTCATGAGAGACGTCACTTAAATCATTTTCACCACAGCTGTGTTGTAGTGTGATTTGGTGTTCTCACTTTAATGTAGAAGATAGGAGGGGTGTGTCATTATTTATTTATGTATGAGAGATGGAAACTCCTTTTTCCTATTTTACCCATGCGGCCCTGCTCTTATTTTATAGCCTATATTTTAATAAATTATACTGTATACTGCCAGATTTCCTCAGTGGCTGTTTGTCTCAGATAACTTGAACTCATTATAAACTTTGAACTAGTAAAGGACAAAATGTTTTCTCCTACTTTCTCCACACTGTGCCCTGGAGTCAAAACAGTGTCAGTCTGTCTTTGGCTATGTGCAGCCATGACAACTTGCTGTGAGTAATTCTTATGAATATCAATGAATTATTTGAGAACAAAAATGGAGCTGCTGATGGAATTATTGAGTCACGAGGCAAACTTTAGTGATAAATGTATTAAAACAGACGTCCACTTGCTGTTACTACTCAGATCTAAAGGAGTTTTAATTTTTCTGCTGATGGTTGTCGAAACAATTAAACAAGTCGTCATTAAAAACTGAGCAATCAGATCAGTTGCTTTCAATAGGTGAGTCTCAAAATTAGTTAAACACAACAATGCCTGTGCTGTGTTTGGTGCAGTTGGTGTAGATAAAGTTACACACTGCACTAAACATTAACATTTACATCCTCTGTTTCAGCCTGTTTTTATTGTTATCTTTTGTAATCTCCTCTCAGGTGGCTTTCACAATGAACGCGCTGATGCTGAGAGGCCTCCTGATGTCCAGGAGGAAAATAAAAGACCTCTGTCTCCTCCACCCCAGCAGTTTCCATTACCATCTTTTAGGATGGAGGAGCAATTGTCCTGTTGCTCCTTCCCCTCCTTCCTACTCTGCTCCCTTTGCTACTCATTTTTAGGCTCTACATCTTTTCCCTCCTGCTTCCCTGCTTCCTGCTGCCCATGCACTCCCCCATGCTGCTCCTCTTTCTGCCACGCTAGTCCGGGAGGGGAGGGGCCAGGCCTAGAGCAAATCATGAACCTCGAATGAGAGGGCAATGTGAGCGCTGGGTCACTGTGCCCAGAGTAGGGGAACCAAGAACCTATAGGATCCTGACCTGAGAATGGAGCTTGCTGGTGCATATATGGTGGCTGGACTTTGATCCATTGGGCCCAGTTGGCCCACATTATTTGGCTAAAAAGCTCAAAAGCTACATGGATTCGTCATTCTGAGGACTGACCTCCTGCAGTGCTGTGGGGATACTCACGACCAACACGGTGTTTGAGGGTTTCCCCGTGTAACAAGAGGGTTACCTCCATGTGATTAAGTGTCATGGAGGGGAAGCCTCTGACTGTTGTGTGAGCCTATACACACCAAACAACATAAGTACATTTATTGTTATCATTGATTATCTACTTTAGTAACAATTCTTACCAGAGTACAGTTAATCATGAATAGCCTTTAATATTGGCTACAAACAGTGTTACTTGTCAATACATTTATTATCACTTTTGATTTTATTCCTTTGTCTCACTAACAATTTATTGCTCTGTCTTTGTGCTTCCTGACCTGCTTCTGTAAACTCTGGATGGAAAAGGTGAGTGTGAGTCCCTGTGTTAAAAGACTGAAATCATGTATCAGGACCTTTTACAGTGTGGACCAAGTTTTCTGGTCACTCGAAGGAAATTATTTGCTGTCTACTTGAATCCTTGGATTTTAGTGTAGGCTAAGGTACAATTGTGAATCATCAGCAAAGAAGAGACAGATGAGGAGACTGTTTGAGATTTAAACCCATATCACCACAGTTTGAGATGAGTTAAAAGAACGTAATGATCCACAGTGTTGAACGCAGCAGTAGCATCTGATAAAAAACAGAATGGTATTCCCAGTGGGTGCCAATGGTTGATACTTAACTAAACATTTATCATTGAGGTTATGATTTTTGAGAAACGGCATGTTTAAACCATGCAGGGACAGCGCCAGAGGCAAGAACTGATATAGAATGCTGAGCCTCATTAAGTCATCAGTATCCTTTATGACAGGGGAGGGCATAACATCAGGGGGAGGCTGTGCATGACCATGTGCCTAGAAAGAAACTGCTTCAATAAATTAAGGGCAGCTGGGCCAGCAGTAATTCCTGTATTGCAAATAGCCATTATACTGATTTTAATTGACAGTTATTGCATTGTTTTTCTCATTACTATGTAATTGCTACATCATTAACAACCTGGTGACTGGAGGGATTACTGGATCGACGTTCTAGTTAAACTTGTGAGGATGGTCTCTGCATGAAAAGCACAAAAGATTGAAGCAGGAATTACAAAAAAGTGTTAACAAACGACTAACAGAATTAGGGTTAATATATATACATTGTGCTTTTGCTTCTAATGGAGGCAAATCCATACTGTGCAGAAAATACTGCAAGTTGTATCTGATTCAATTTGGGACTGTTTGTTGTTTCTTAAGTTCATTATGACTAGCCTAGCATTAGCGCTCTTCCATTAGCTGCTTAGCTGCTCTGTGACTTACAGTGTGCAGTGACACTAACCACATTCACAGACTTGATTGACTTTGTTGGGGATTTCAACTTAATTTCCCAAAGATCCCAAACGTAGATGGGGTTGGGGTTTGCTATGGAAAAAGGTCAGGAAATGTAGGTGCTAGGAGTCACCGTATAGCCTACTCATGGATGCTTTTTTGTCATCATGTGTTTTCTGGTGCTCTCCACAGTGGGGCACTTCTTCACTCTGAATGGTTGCCACTGAACTGCCTTCAACTTTGATGCCGACACTGGTCAAATCCTGGCGCCAACTGTTTGCTGCCAAGTGCCAACAGACACTGGCTCACATAGAAAATGGCCGACTCCCAGGCACTTTAGACATTCTCAACGCTTTCCCCACGCAGATTTACAAGGGCTCGACCTGACAGCCGCAGGCATCAATGAACATCTATTATCCAGGAACGAGAGAGGCATTAATAAGCAAAAGTTTAAAATCAATTTTAATTTTCCTCTGAGGATGGCATCTCTTCTGAGCTGTTAAACATTTAAGATACTCTTCCACACCCCAGAGGTCACAACAGATTGACATTTGATTGTTTCCTTTTCATGATGAGGCTAAACAAAGTTCACCCCCACATTCATTGCCCACACACAGTGTCAGTTTGCTTGGAGGGTTGTTGAGAGTGAATAAGTTTGATTTTGTGCCCCAGTGATGTCATCAGGGAACAGTGTGTCCTCTTGTTGTGTTAATTACTGCTCAATGAAATCATGCAGATGAACTGTAGCTTCAGTTGAAGCCGCAGGGAAGGATAAGCTCTCTATTTAATAAGCTGTCTAGTATACTTTGTGCAACAACGGAGTCTGTTTAGGAATTCAAATTAAAGCACATATCTATTGAATCAAGTTAATCAAGTACACTCAAGGTACTTGCCTCAGATATGTAATGGCCAGTATTCCCCTTTCATTTGCAGGTGTTATGAGGAAATTGGTTGAGATACTGAGGTACCCGAAACATGCACCAGAAATAACCCTGGAAAAAACGGCTAACCCAGTGTGTGGGAAGCTTATTACATGAGCGAATGCCTGTGACTGAATGAGTGAGTTACACCATTGATCAGCTGGTAGAATGTTGAGCTTTTGTGATTGGATGTTGCACCTTCACAAAGATCTGTCACGAATTGTATCACATCCTCAGCAGGTGTTTACAGTTGATCTAAAACAGTTTTCAAATATAACTCATATTCTTATAGTGACCAGCACCTTCATCTACTTTGACTTCAGAAGGAAACATGTTGCTGTAGTGAGTGTATTGTCTCTGCTTTCTGGTTGCCATGGTGTTTTCCTGTTTTATGCATTGACACGCTTTTCACATATGCTAATTTTCCTTAACTTTGTGGTTACTGATGGGTTCTCTCCCTCCCTCTGTCTTATGGCAAGTTATTCCCCTGCCTCCTTTAGTGATAATGGTGCATGTAATAAAAGTAGTTTGTTTGCCTAATAGAGACATGGTTCTGTGAATTGGAATTGTAACTCTGCTTCCTTGGCAGCTCCTGAACCATCAGGAAGCTGAACATGGCTGGATGTCTGCCTGTAACAAGAGGCACAGCCAGGCCTTGGCACTTTTTTTTCTTCGGCCCTTGATGCTCAGACACATCAACACATTACACTGTTGTTTTTCTCATGTTCTAGCTCTTATCAAATCACTATCCAGAGACTTTTGACTCTGATCCACAGCATTTTACATAATGAACGAGGGGACAGAGGCATATGGTTGCGTGGGTTGCCTTGTTGGTGATATGATAAGGTCACAGTGTCATTACATAGAAAATGTGCCTGCTTCACACCAGATTAGACTCTAGCCCTGGGCATAGCCCTAAAATCACAGCTCGCCCCACAGTCCATCCTTACCCTGGGTTTTTTGTTTGTTTTTTCTCCAGATGTCGGCTCTTTTGGTTCACACTCATTCCCACCATGTTGGAAATTTTTAATAGCTAATTACCCTGAAAAGAATATAAGATGGTGGAAAATAAATATTTTACACAGAACCAGTTAATTACTTCTGGCTGAAATAATTAACCTCATGGATGGTTTTCAACAAAGTAATTTACTATTGAGACAGGTCAATCTAATTGAGTTACCTGAAAGTAATTACTGTAAACAGAAATAGCACACCGTTGTTATCATTCAATGAATTTGTTTGACATTGTTTGTTTTTACAGTACTTTGTTTAATTCAAAACTCTGTTCCGCCTCAGGAATTTATTTACCATGGCTCTCCAAGACACAGACTCAGTGGACATAACAACTGATGTATTTGTCCATTTAATTACATATTTCTGGCACCTTTTTACTCTTTTACTGCATCTCAGCCCTGTTGGAGTTGGAGCGTCAGGTGTGTTATATGCCAGCAGAATTATCTCAAGTCTCTAGCTTCAGGCAGAGATTAGCAGCCTGCTCGAGATCTGGTAAGTTCACTTCTTTGCAAAGCTGCAGTCGCAGATGTTTCAGTTTTTTAACTTGTAGTCTTCAGCACCAGTTGATGCTGACTCAAGCCAGAGTTAAACTTCTCTAGGCTGCATGTAGGCGAGAGGGCAAGAGGGTTGTTTGGATATGTTTGTACAGTTTGTCATATTTCTCCCAACTTCCTCTGCAGCCACAAAATGCTTCATTTGACTTTCTTCACAGTACTTCCTAAGTCCTGTTAACAGACTGTGATAGTATGTAAAATCAGTCCTATTTTGAAGATGGCAGTAGCGTCAGCATCTCTTTTTTGAAGGAATGGTAAATTGCCTTCACTTTAATAGTCTTACTGGGTATTTAAGGTGCTTAACACTACAAGCCGCATTCACCTATTAATATACGGCGTATCTTCCATGCATACATTGCTTTTATCTCTGTCATAAATCAGAAGCAATATGTATGGGGTTCAGCAAGGACACTGGACAAGAGGAGCTGGGAATCAAACCACAACCTGGACCACCTGAGGTGAAATCCTTATTGTATTATTTGGAGGGTAACAATGTATTGATGTTAAAGCTTTTTGCGAGAGTTGCAAAATGTGCTTATTGCCACGATCAAAAAGCCACTCATAGCCACAAATAATGCTCAAAACAGCACCAAACGTCATCAACAGCACAAACAGGGTCCCATCCCATAATACGAGGCATCAAACATCTGTTAACTTTGCCTGGTTTCTATTGAAAAGAGACGAAAACAACTCACCCACTCTCCTTCAGACTCCAGTTATACGTTATGCAGCAACTTTCTGCGTCCAGCATCGTCCAGACACTGACAAAACACGTACGAGTCCGACTGGCAGCACAAACATTCAGTTTCAGCGGCCACTGCAGTGACCACAGCCTGACCACTTGATGTCCCCCAGCACCGGACTCCACCAGCAGCTCTCCCTCTTTCACTTTTCTTCTCCATTTCCTTCAGCTCGTCTAAAGTAAATTGGCCTCAAACTGGGGATGCCTATTAAAATGAAACCAGTCGTCCTTGTTGTTGTCAAACTGCATAAACTCAGCCGTGCTGTCCTTCTGTTATGTCTGCTTTATGTTACAGGCGGTCTCTTCCGGCATCAAACGTCGTCCTGATCTCGCGTGTGACGTCACGTCTAATCTCGCGTTTGTTTACGTGATTTTCTCCCGCAAATATCTAAAGTTAGAAATGCCACTCGATAATAACTTTTATAAACTGATAGTCAAGATAGATAGGAACTTTGGCTGCATCGAATGGAGTAGCCTAATACACACACATTTTCATCCTTGAGCTGCGGGACTCACTACTTCACTCGGTAACGTTAATCGCCTCCACGCCAGCTGACTACCTGTAACCATGGCAGTAACAAGCAGAGAAGGGACAACACGGCTGCGTTTATGGAGTTTGAGAACAACGACGGCCGGTTTCATTTCTATGGGCGCCCCTATCAGTTTGAGACCGAGTTTAAGACGAGCTGAAGGAAATTGAGGAGAAACGTGAAAGAGGGAGAGATGCGGTGGAGACTATGTGCTGGACCTGGGGGATTCAAGTGGTCAGTGGTCACTGCCTGCCAGTCGGACTCGCTATGCTGGATATGGAAAGTTGCTGCATTCGTATAACTGGAGGAGAGTGGGTGAGTTGTTTTCGTCTCTTTTCAGTAGTAACCAGGCAAAGCTAACACATGTTTGATGCCTTGTATTATGTGCTGGGACCCTTTTTATACTTTTGATGACGTTTGGTGCTGTTCTGAGCATTATTTGTGGCTATGAGTGGCTTTTTGATGGCGGTTTGCACGTGGAGAAAAAGACTTGCTAAAGTTGCTACAACTAGAGAAGCTAGCGGTCAGCAGACTTCATTTCTTGAGGGGGGTCTAACTCGGTGTCACGGTGCGTTGGACCATGGGTTAAATTTACGCCGGAATATCCCTTTAAAGAGTAGTTTCATTACCTTTAATTGTCGGTGCAAGCTATTTTTAGATCGGTGGGGCAGAGATGCTAGCTGCTCAGCAAACTCAACAGAGTCTATTTCTACGTTTGCATCATCAAACTAAATACACAATCCAACAACTCCAAAACGCTCTTGTGGACAAGTTGTCACCTGCACATACTCAGAACTACTTTTGCTTTTGAAATCACTCCACCCAGCAGCCATGTCGGGAATGTAGTTCTGGCTACGCATTTGCCTTGAAAACAACTCTGTCTTGTAATGTAATTCAGACCAACAATATCACCAGTCAGTGTGTTTATGTGGAGGACTATAGACTAAATCCTGTGTAAAGATAATTTTGTTCTATTGCTCTCCATGTCTGTTGGATATGAGGGGAACACGCTACACACAGCTTGCAATGATAAGAAAATCCCATCATTCACTGCATGTTTTCAACAACCAGCGACAACTCCACTTACATTTAATTAGAAATAAGTTTAATAGTGAACCACTGTGACCTCCACTCCTCCTTATCTCCAGCTAAAGTGGATGTCCAAGGTCAAGTCCAATTCCTCTGAACATGTGAGCACTTTGTGTTGGAAAGGTCACCACAAATGTCTTGGTCCTTGACCTATCCTGATGTGTTCGCTCTCATGTATCTGCAGCGGCATAATCATCTCTGAGAACAGGGATAACACCGACAAAATGGATAAAGATCTTTAACTGGCGACCTTGAAGACGACCATCATGCTCCCACACACCCACACCACAGTCAGAAGCACTTTTATCACTCTTTCTTTTTTACATGAAATATTTTGCACTTGATTCTTAGCTGAAGCTGCTTCCTTTGAAGTTGGTGATATTCAGCCTCATTGAACACACTCTGATATATTAAGTGTAAAAAACACAACCTTCCCTGGTTGTACAGACAGACAGCCCTGCCGACGCTCAGCGCGCTGCTGATGCTGCAGTCTCTGTCCCTGCTCTCTCCAGTCCTGCATGCTCCGCTGGGCCCTGTCACTCCTCACAGTAACTTTTATGAAGCCACTTAAGCAGTAAAATAAATCATTACCTCAAGTTTGCCGCTGAGTGGGCCAATCTCTGAAGTGTTATATCAGTCATTAATTTGTTATTCAAGGATTCAGAGCAAACACTTTGTAATTTATCTTCTTTATGTTTTTTTCCTTTTTTTTTTCTTTTTGGAGTCTCTTTATATTCTGTTGTGTCCGCAGAGGTTTATTCTCTCCTGCCACCACTCATGTCCTCAATACACATCATTTTAACTGTGTTGAGAAAATAGGAGAAGAGTTATCACAAATGTCCACTGGAGGGCGATCTAATGCACTCCACTGACTTCTAGTTCTGCTCCATACAGATGTGCCCATATTTTACTGCTATTCCTTTGAAAAACACCATTGATAACAACAATTAAGTGGGTTATACTTGCACTTACTCTGATGAAGGAACACGTAATGAAAAAAAAACTGCAGTAATATAAACAAGAATACATGGTATCTGTGTATTTCATAGGAAATAAGAGAGAAATGAGATGATTGTAGCATGAAAAATGAGCATGAAAGATGATTTCAGCTATAAAATAAAACTAAACTTAACTAAAATGTATTTATATTTCTTTCTGTCATCCTTCCTTTGTGTATGTGCCTTATTTGAGCAGTGTTACTTTTAACCTGTGTAGGTGTTTGTTTGAGCTATTTGTGGATCTTGTAGTTTTTGGAACAGTGGGCAGGTGAAATTGGTCAGTTGGTAACAGTGAAACAATGGATGTAATTTGCAAAGACAGACAGGAAGGGAAATCTTTGGAAAATTGGGAAGAAAATGACAAAGTTAATATGAGGGCAAATTAATTTAAAGGATATTTACCAGCAGATTTCTCGTCTGTTCATTTGGAGTTTCAAAGTTTAAACACACAGCTCTTCTGAGATGAAGTCAGTTTACAGGACTGAAAGTGATACATGTTTTAGAGCAAACATCCCTCCGCTCTGGGAGTGCTGGCTGTCTGTTAAGGAGGCAGAAACCTGTTTCCTAGTTGGGCCTCAGTTGAGCGAACTTTACCGGCTTTTGGAGCAGGCAACTCCAGATGGCTGAATCCAGAGCAGGTCGTGGTAATCGTGGTTTTTCACAACCCAGATCCATTTTCCTGGTGCCCAACACCCCCTGAGATCTGTTTCCTCTGCTGATTAGGCTGGCCGCCCATATTTTTTCCCCAAAACAGAGAAAAGACAAGCACTTGGATTGATTAACTGTCTGCTGCAACGGTCAGACGTCCTCGGGATTTCTGCTTGCCAGAACTCTCTCCTCACACAAGTGCTTATGGGTATTTGTAGTCATCTTAGTCACCAAACCTTTCACACAGTCTGATGTTTATTTCACCTAAAAATATTTAGAATCTAATGACTCATTATAATAATTACACAGTTTTATATGGAGGCAGCAGAGGGTCTTGTTAAAAGAGGTGACCACCACGACCCCTGTAACCTCTTCCTGAAACCTGCACTTCCTGTCTCACACACAAACACACAAGACATTATAGACAAAGCCGACGAGAAAGTTTTGAAGGAGTAGGCCTCCTTTTTATGCCATCCAATCTGTTTATATGAATACGTCTATAATGATGTGATGTCAGTGACTGATTCGGAGTGAGTTGGAGAATAATGAGATGCCCCATTATCATAATTTCCCTGATTTAGATGAGTGGTTTTCTAACTCTGGGTAGTGAGCGCTTGCATTGTCCTTTTAAACATTCACTCTCTCACCGACTCGCTCACTCGCCCACTGTGTGTGTGTATGTGTGTATGTTAGAGCTCACACACTCTGTTTCTGTCATGAAGGGCAATGGAAAGGATGAATCAACCAAATACTGAGGAAAATAGGGATTTTTCTGCATTAGTCTTACACATTTAAACCATAGTGACTGTATCAGATCCAATACTGTGGTATTAACCCAAGTTCATTTTCTCAGGAAGCGCCCTCACCACCACACATCACACAGAGCTGTTGCTGTGACTCTAATGCAGATCAACATTATTAAGTGTCTACCAGCTACAGCTTCATGTCTGTGGTTTGTGCACCCTCACGCTAAGACAGGAAATAGGGATGAGCTGGTTTTCCTGTTTCTCTTCATCTATAGTTTCTTTAGATTTACATTCACCAGGATTTATATTTAAATGTCATCACCACCACTCTAACCTTTATCACTTTTATCTTACATTAACTGTCATTAAAATTGTACTGTGATGATTTATTATTGCCACTTCCAGAAAGCTAGAGGGAGAAAAAAGCAGAGATAAATACACCCTGAGGTTCTGTCTTTTGTGTGGGTAAACCTCCAAAAATATTGGACCATGCATAAAAATATTCCACAATGCAACTTTTTTATTAGAGGACACTGGAAAACTTAGGAAAGGTCACTTCAGAGCTATGAAGACACTGTGTGGCTGTTTTTGCAGGCTGTTTAGAACTCATTTAGCAAGTAAAGCAAAGATAATCCATTATATTACTTCTTGTCACTTCATTTTCATCGCACAGCACAGAAGCAAAATTTAAAATCCCCTCGAACCTGTTCCTCAGTGTTCCTTGGATTAAACACAACAGGATGAAGCTGTTGTCACTGATTATACTACACAATAAACACCCAGAGGATCTTAAATGTGCTGCAACTCTGGCTATTGTTCAAAATTGCCTGAAGACATTTATACACCTGTTCTTTTAACTGCTGCTTATCACTGTAGACTGACTCTTAACACATCTTTTATGTTAATTGTTTTACAGTCTTTTATCTTTGTATTATTCTCTGCTCAGCCCTGAGTATATTCATGTGAAGCACTTGCCTGTGTTTGAAATATACTATATAAATAAATTTACCCTCAGATTATATCTAGTTAAGAGACATTCACACATAGGAGACCTTCGTTCTGGACGTATTCATTTATATAGTGACCAATAACAGCTGACTTATCCCAGTGACATTGCAGAGGTTGTATCCTCACAGTGAGGCCATGAACGGTGGTGAACACATCCTCCAACTCTCAACAGACCCAGGACACTTCCACAGGAAATGGAAGCTGATGGGTAATGTTAGCGAGCCGGTTACAGGAGAGCTTCGGTGTTATCAGGAGCTGTGTTTCTCCTCCTTGATGGACGCTATCAGTCTCTGAGCCTCCAGCTCCACCGTGGTGATATCAACCTTCTGCTAAGACAACCATCAAAATGACTCCCGAACTGTCAGGGTGATGGAGCATTACTAGGCTTTTAGACTTCAGAGTTGTGAACAGCACCAGCGTACACAGTATTTGATTGATCCTCTACACTGCAGTGAATCCATCCAGTGTGCTCTTTGTGTTGGGTAAATATAACTGAACTGCTCTTTTAGTGATTGACATCAGTTAATGAGCTGGACAACTTTCACTTGAAGCCGAAATTAAGAAAGTCAGCATTCATTATAAACCACAACCCAAATGAGACAGGGACCAGATTTAGCAGCAATTAACTTATTATACCTTATACCTCTGATCATTATTTCATCAATAGAGGAAGATGTTTTAGACACATAGAAAATATAGTTTGATAATTTGGGAAATAAGTTTTGCCAAGCGTTAGATGAGACGATTGATACGACTCATTCAGAGCTGGAAGCCATAGCGAGCAGCTGGTTATCTGAGCTTATGGAGAGGCTGAAGCAGGGAACTAGCCCGCTCGGCCTTATTCAAAGAGTCACGACAGAAGACATCTAGATTAGCAGTCCTCAAACCAGGGTTGACATATTTTTCTTGACCACACTGGAAATTAGTATCAAATGAATCAAATTATCTGTGACAAACATGTTTACAGTTTGGTTCAGTAAGATAACTTTCATCAATGTATGTAATTGTTATGGTATTTTGAAACCTAAATATTAAAAAAAAAACGTAAAATTAAGGCATTAAACAAACTACCATGGTCACAACTTTAAAGCCTTTCAATCTACATGTGCGTTACTCCAGGAACAGACTGTCTGCTTCTAATGGGACATATCTCTGATTCTGCCACTGTCCCACATGCAGCTGCTATATGGTTAAAAAATACATAATATTTCATGTCATTTTCATATGCAGAACAACCCTTGATACAGACGCCTACTGTATAGCAGAAGTTGTCTGTACGTTGCCGGGTACTACTGTATGACATCAACAGATTATTCCTCAGTCTATTTATACTGAGATACACGTGTAAAATTGGTGCAATGCTGAACTTCTGATCACATGACACAGTGACCATGCATGTACTCTGTAATTAAAACCAAAACCTCCTGGTCCTGGTCCTGGCCGTAAAGGTGGACAGGTGAGTAGACCAGTTTTCATGTTCAGCATAATTGTAAAGTCTCCTTCAGGCAGCTGTTGGTACCTTTTTAAGAGATGTAAAAGCTTAAAGAAATCAGGATTTTTATTTATTTTGCAGAATAAAAGACAAAATGTCTTGAGCTGGTATTAATCACTGATCAAAAATTCATTTTTCAAAAGTATATTTACAGTAAATGAAACCCAGGCATTTAAGGTAACAGGAAATGCTAACATGCTAACTAAGACTATACAGTAGGTGCAGGTTATAGGACTCATCTCTGCAGAACTCTGTTGTAGAGTCAGGTAGTCTTTTCACAAAATCAGCAGCCAGTGCATTTTGATCTTCTATAATGAAGAAGATAAAATACGTTTGCATCCTGCTTGTTGCCATCAGAAACAATGTGTCCTCTCTCAGTTTATATTTTTAGGTAATTCATATTTAGTTTCTTCCTGGAGTCCCTTAAATTCATAAACAATACTTCAATCTATGAAAACAGACAATACACACCCACAGCATTCTTACTCACAATTAGATAATTCATAACACAATCCCCTATGACTCACAACAATCAACACAAAACTACATAGAATTGCTTTGTCATTTCTTAAGGAAACTTTCCACAGTTAAAAATGATAGATAAATAAAAGTGGGCTGACATACATAGCAACTATCTCCATTTCTATTTCAGAGAATTTAAAATTGTTATAAACAATAATTTAATAATATTTATGCTATTATACTATATGCTCTATATGTAGCTATGCTCTATACTATATAGATGCTCCTCCTTCGTGTGTAAACAAGTGCAATCTTAACCTTTTAAAGCATATTGTACTATTTTCTGATGCCAATAAATGGGCTAATGACTTCCAGTCTCATTATCCTAGTTTAATGATTGGCCTATAGGACAAATACAATGGATCAAGCTGATAGTGGATTTTAAGAGCAGCTACTGCTGGTTCACAAGGTAATTATTGCACGTTGTGACTTTAACATTTGAAGAGGACATCGAACTGTATTTTCCAAAACGTTAAGCTGTTGTTTCAAAAACAGGTATTGTCCCTAAGATGCTCGTTGCTGTTGTGTGTGTAAGACCTATAACAGCGAGTACTCTGCCCATAGCAATCATAACTCTATTTGCTAAAAAACCCTCCCACCCAACCGCCCCCACCGCCCCCCTCCCCATCCTCCTCAGATTTTCCAGCCTGTGGTCTGAATCTCATCACCGGCTCCTTTTCAAAACAGCCTCACAAACATCATGATTGATTCAGCCACTATCCTCCAGGATCTCTCAATGCCTGCCTGGGCTGCAGATTAATTTCCTTTTCCTCATCTTAATTTTTACTCATCGCCGCTCTATAAAAAGGCTAAATGTCAAGCATGCCTGACTCCTTCTAGTGACACGTCTATTCCAGCAGATAATTACCATAAGGAAATTGATGCTTTAGTGTGCAGAGGGGAATTTAATTTACTCTGACATCCTCACAGCATAATGCATTCCTAAAGAAAGAGAGTTTTTCAGTTTGCAATTGACTTTTTAGATAAATTGGACTATTTAATGTGATTATCAGTCTTGAACGTCTTTGACTTATTAAGGTGTTGAAACCAATTAAGGGTTACATGCTGCTCATGCTTCCAAATGTGAAACAGTGAATACTGCTTAAAGATCCATGAAATAAGAACCAGCCAGAGCCCATTGTTCGCTAGTCGACCAGCCACGTTGCCTGATGATGTTTTGAGACTTGCCAGGTAATGATATTAATTACAGCAACATGGTTTGCTGCAGGTTGTGGATTAACCCGAGGGAGCACGGGGGTTGTGTGTGTAGTTTGATTTGGAGTTGTGGTTTGCAGCCTGTACATGAAATATAATCGTAAATGCTGCAGAATTGAGTAATCTTAGAAAAACTTTGAAGCTATCTGCAGAAATCCGCTTTAATTTGCAAGCATTTCCACATGACTAATAACAATTTACAGGCTTTGTAGAGCTCAGACATCAGGATGATTATCAACAACTCAGCCCGGGGTGAGTATTGATCCAACTTTTGCTGCAACTTCTCTAAAATCTTGTCTGAATCATTGTCCGTATAGACAACACACAGAGAGCTGCTGTGTCACTGGAGAGGACAGTAAACAGTAGGGAAGACCCTCGTCATGACTGGACACCTCTGTGTTCGCTGATAGCGCCGAGTCACATCACGGTCCCAGCATTCCCTCCGTGTGGCCTCAGCCAGGGGTGAACCCATCCTGCAGCTTCTCTTCACACCTGCAAGTGTCAGAGCAGTGCACCCTCACACTTGAGAGACGAAGCGGCGTCGGCCCGCGAGGCTTTGAGGAAGTCAGCGAGAGTTGCTGCAATCCATATTCTGGCCGTGAAGACACACAGCAGGCCGCAGCGCTCCTGCCCAAAGTTCCTCCTTTTGCAACCAACTGCCTGAAAGTTGTGCTTCTTAGGAGATAAGAGCAGCCTCCCACGAAAGGTGACTCAGCAATCCAAAACACACACACAGCCTCTCCTGAGATAAGGGCGCTCTGTGGGGCCTGATGACAGCGGGATACTGGGAAAAAACAGTCACAAGCAGAGAAAACACTGGAGTGTAACCAACCACCACTCATTCAAAGAAACTTGAGTGTATATAAACTCCACCAGCGAGGTGTAGAGAGGGAGCAGCATGAATACTCTCAATACTCTCAGCTTTAAGTTAAAATACAGTAATTATGGCAGCGATCCACTCCAGCGGGTACTTATATGAGGTAATAATGACAGGACGCATTTGAGAATGAGAGGTGAGTTATTTTAGACAAACTAGAGGTGTAAGTCATTATTTATTTAGAATCTTCATCAATATTAATCCACAATTTATATTTCTTTTAATAAGTTCAGACAATATACAGGGCACCAATCATTGTCTGGATTCAACTACAATATTGCACAAGAAGCTGACAGTCAGATTGGCAGTGTGAGGAAATTGGAAAGTAGTTATTAAAGATTTTTAAAGGGTCTGTATAGTGATATGTGGCTGCTGCTGTCTCAACACTTATCAGTGTGAATGATGGGACATGAGAGGGAGCTGTGTTGTTGCAGCCTATCCAGAAATATGTAGACAGTCTTAGGCTTAGAGGGTTGACTCATTTAAATATGCTGTTGTGTATCACTTTCAAGTCACCTGTAAGCACTTTTTCACTCTCTAGTGTTAAAGCGACACATTGATGGAAGCATCTGAAACTAAAATATCTCTGATGGGTTTGGACTCACAGTGTTGGTTTGTACACTCCTGCGCACAAAACCAGAGGGAAAACCACATTTCTGTGACATAGTGCATATCTGCACGACGATCATCTGCAGGACTGAGCCTCTGACTCAGGGAGGCTGCCCTCACTCTGCATACAGCCTGAACTATGAAGTCTAAAAGAGTAAAAAAAAAATGTTTTGGAAAAAAAAATTAAAGATGCTCAGGTTCAGGTACTACAGGAACCTGATTGTGGACACCTGCTGATGTGAGCGGCTGGGACTGGAGGCTCTGACTCTAAAGGAGCAGTAAAGACTGTAGTGTGAGAGAGAGAAAAAACCCTCATTATATGGAGAAGAGAAGGGCTGTGTTAATTTCATGGACTGCTTCAGTGTGCCAGAACAGGTGACAGAAGGGGAGCTGTCCAATATGCAAGTGAGGAGTCCCCCTCATCAGCTTCCTCACCGAGAATGAAATAAATAAACAATGAACGGTCCACTCTCCTCGCGCGCCTCATCCCATCTCATGCATGGCTGCCAGTAATGGTCTACTGGGTGTCAGCTTTTATTGGCACGGCACAAAGCAAGTGCCAAGGGCTCGGTGACTCGACTCCCCGCTGCAGACTCGGCCTGTGGATAAAAGCAAGCAAAATGCCTCAGCCGAGCTCAGAGACATAGTCATGTTGGGCTGGAACGAGGAAGTGCAGTGGAGAGGGGAGGGACTCAGGGCGCAGCTCCATGGGGCCGCCGCGGCGCTGCGACCTTCTGCACATGGAGCCGGGGAGAGTTGGAAGAACTTCATACTGCAAACTCAAGGAATAGCAGGTAAAGTGACCTCCACCGCGCTTTTTCAGCTCCACACTCATCTCGAACCCCGGGTCAAGACCTGTAGACCCGGGGCAGCTCGCTCTACACTCTGATTTTACGGGAGACATTTGCACCTGACTGGAAAAAAAAGACTCCTTGTAGTTTCGGTGCAGGTGCTGCAGCATCAGATCCCGCTTGGTGCGTGTAGTTTTCTGTTGATAAATGATATATAACGGGTTAGTGAGGTATTCAAAATTAATTACAGAAAGATTTTTTATTTTTTTTACCGCGTTATTTCTCTGTGAGTCATTTAAGAAAAAATAATGGGATGTTCCCCATTTTCCATGTGTCTTTTTCTTCTGGGAACACATGGATCATTTATTTCACAGTGGATTACATTTATATTAAAATACTTTTCTAATTCCTAACTTTTCCTATTAATTATCTACGTTTTGCGCTTTTGATTTCAAACTGTTTAACACATTTTTACCCTCCTGTCAAAGCACCTGTTGCAATAGATGTGCGCACTCAATTAACTCCACATAGTTTTCACATTTTAACATTATACGTCGCATTAAAAAACTTTTCATTTAATTTATCGAGGGCCAAAAAAATAAAAAATAAAAAATAAAATTCCTCAAAGCGAATGTGAAAATATATCAGCGCTGCTTAAACAGGAAATCAGTACGCATCGACCAACGCTCCTTAACATCTCAAATAAATCAATAATCGATAAATCTAATAGTTTTTCCATACCGTTCTACGCTTTGTTTTCAGCCACAGTCTCAGATGTTTAACGTCTGAACGTGTGAAGGTAGAAAACACACACACACACGCACACACATGTAGGCAGGACTGAAGAAACTTTTTACACAGAGGTGGAAAGTTGCTCATCAACGCCCAGACGCTCAAACTCTGGAGGAAATTAATTGTTTGCTTCGTGTTAATGCGGCTAAAACCTAAAGTTCCTGTTCTAGACTCTGTGTCTGTGTAGAAAAATAGGCAAAGTCCCGCTGTGGTTTAAAGATATTAATCAGCTCAAGAATCAATTTAACGTTTTTAATGACAGTATCTCAACAGAAACTGTGTGTGGGTTTGTGGGGAAGTCATCTCATTTTAAAATGTGAGACAATGAGACTGTGTAGGTTAGTGTGTGTGTGTGTGTGTGTGTGTGTGCTTCATAAGAACATTTAAATCAACTGGTATTTTTGGATGAATTTGAACTATTTAAATGAATCATTTACTCAGTAATTTCACAAAAATCTGATTTAAATGCAACTGTTCGACAAAAAACTAACACTTCCTAGAAAAGTAAGGTTGATTCCAGACGTTAAAAAGTTGGAAATGGAGCCGAGTACCTGCACAAACAGGAGCTGCTCGTGGCTCAGTTGGAAGGAGAAGTGCTGAAAGTGCTGCAAATCTGTCTGCACATATCTTTCTTGTCAGTAGAAACAGAAGTAGGAGGGAGGGGGGCAGAGGAAGACAGACAGTTATTAAAATGATTGTACTGTCTCTGTCTGAATAGCAGAGTAGTGAAGTGTGTCAGATGCAAATGAAGGAAACTTCTCCTCAGCGCACCTTTGCTCACCCCTCACCCCCTCGCCGGGGCTCCACGCAGGCAGCTCAGCCGCTCAACGCTATATATCTACCCACTTACACCCATACACTTCATGAATTACTGATGAGAATCTCCATGTGCACAGGAACAAAGGTGACCATGTAGCACTCTGCTTGGCGGTGTAGGACAATTTCTTCTCCAAATAGTTGATAAGAAGCTGCCACAGCTTCATCACTGCTCCTGTGAAACCTACGGCTGTGAGAATCATTCAGTTACTGATTCACATGTTTTCATTCTCCCTCAGTCACTTTGTTTAGTAACAGTCTGAAGGGAAAACTTTTATGAAGTACATTGTTCGTGGATGAAGTTGGAAACACTTCTATCTATCTATCTATCTATCTATCTATCTATCTATCTATCTATCTATCTATCTATCTATCTATCTATCTATCTAGTACTGCATTTAAAGGCTGTAACATATGTTATTGCTGCCAAAATGAAAGTTATCAAAATTAGGAAAGTCTAGAATTTTTTTTATCGCCGGCCTCTTTAGTCTTAGGTCACATAGGCTTTTGTGTTTTAATATTAAATTATACATATTAAGATCAATAAATACATATTAAAGGTAAAAAAACAAAAAAAACCACACTATGTCGCGTGCATAATTACAGTTTTAAAATGAGTAAAGTTTTTATTACATAAGTTTAATCTATTTCTAACAGAAACACTTAATATTTTTTTGGTTATTTTTCTATACTTCAGGGTCTCTGATAGGCTACTGTTCATTTTAAACGTGTATAAAGTTTGCTGGTGTGCGTACACAGCAGAGTCTGAGCCTCCAGACTGAGCTGGTGTGGTCCTCAGTAATCTGTTAACGGTTTCGTTGTTTCTCATCTCCACCCTGCTCCCTGGTGTAGCTTCTGCGCTTCACTATGAGCAGACGCCTCTAACTCCCTCCCAACCCCCCACCTCCACCTCACACACACACACACACACACACACACACACACACACACACACACACACACACACACACACACACACAAACACACACACACACACACACATAGGAGAAGGACCGAGAATTCTGTCAACCCACAAGCCTCTTCCTGCCTCTCCTCACTTGACGTACTCAGACCAAAACTTTTCCAGTCCCCCCTTCGCTCTGTGTCACACTCTCACAAGTCTTTTCTCTGACTTCCACCTCACTGGCTCAGAGGTTCCACCTGCCCCCAGTTCACACACACGCCAACACACCTGGTCACAACCAGGACATGAGCAATAATCCTTCTGATTTCATCATTTCAGTGTGACTGGATCACATGAAGGAGAAAAAGCTCACAGCTGGTTAGTTGGATGTATGTTTTGAGCAGTTCAGCACCTATGTTTGGTAACAGCCCATCATGTAATAGGCTACTTACTGTAGAGTCCCAGAGTCTAAAGATGGAGGTACCATACAATTAAAAACGAGAGAGGAAGCATTTTTTAAAAACGTGACGGATAGTAAAATTAAAAGGGCTTAATGCAGCAGCACTTTCTGGAGCAGAATAGCTACTTCCTGAATATTCTACGTGCACCTTACTTTCCACATGCCTACGCAAGTGGGTTGTGGCTGAATGTAGGAACTCTCTTTTTTATTTCTGTCGAAGCCCCCCCACCAACACATCCGTGTTTCCCCTCTCAACCATCTGCCCAGAAAAAAAAAAAAAAGGCACATGAGAATAAACCTCCCTCTGTACCCGACCTCCAAAACTCCAGATGCTGAGGAACGGCGCTGCGGAGTCAGAGCTCGGCGCAGTAACACGCGACACCCCTGTGTTGTGCTGAACAAATCATCTGCACCAGTGACCTTTGCCCCTCCCTCCCTCCCTCCCTCCTCTCCCTTCCCCTTCGCCCTTGCATCCTGGGCGTCTCGCAGGCCGCCGAGCTCCTGACTTGACTCCGCAGAATATTGTGCGTTGCGACACAGGCGGCCCGGTCGCTTCCCACTATTTGTTCCAAATGTGTGGAGCCATCTGTCAGTAAAACAGGAAGGCCTAGGTTCCCCTTCTCCCTTGGGCTCGTTTCGCTATTTTCGGGAGCTTCACTTCTCCCTGTGTGGCTGCTTGGACTGGGCAGCGGCCCCACCGAGGGCTTCTTGAAGTGGCGGAGCTGGGGCTGAGGCTGTCGGGCCCATCTGCTGCAGGCTTGAGGGCCATCCATTATTAATGGGGCCACGAGCACTGGTGACTCCTCAGATATTCAGCCCTGGCCGGAGGATTGCTTCTGGACTCGGCTGCCTCGTCTTGCTTAAAAAAAAAAGAAAAAAATTAATAAATAAAAAGAACTTCTCTGTCCTTTGGCCTGCTTTTCTCTTTCTTTTCTTCTCTCTGCACCGTCCTGTTGCTTACTGACTTCTTGCCCTCCCTTTGCCATCCACTTCCCCGCCTGTATCTCCATCTCGCTCTCGCCTCTTCTCCGTTCATCTTCTTCTTCTCCTCTGACTTTCTCTCCCCCCCTTCTTTGTCTCTGATTGCGGCTTGCATGCGTCTGTGCTCCGGCCGCGGGCTCAGCGATGCATGCTCAGTAAATTAGAGAGAACACGAGCACCGATCAGCTGGGCACGGCAAACACCCGCATCCTCGGTGACCTGGGGGCCAGTTAATTTTCTGCTTAATTTTGCGGCAGTCAGTTTGCATTTTTGGATGATTACGTGGCAGGAAATTAACAATAAATAACAAATGTGGTCTGAAAGCTCATTCCCGGCCAAGTCTCGCTCACCAGTGCTGGGCCCCATCAGCCGGAGCCGAGCCACTTTCCAAGCTCGGTCTCTCTGTCAGACTTGTAATGAAAATGTCTGTAATTCTTTGTAATGTAATGTGGGGGACAGTGGTGTGTGTGCGGCTGTGACAAGAGCGATCTCGCCGAGGTGACGGAGTCATGCCGAGAAGTACACCTTTTACTCCACTCTAGCTTTTTATAATGTTGTTTTCTCAGCCTGGACTTGATTAAACTTACACACAAATACATCTCCATCTCTCTCCCATTAGAGTACTTGCACCGCATGGAGACAGAGGAAGCCCAGGAAATGGCCCAGATGCCAGGTAAAAGACTTCAGCATGATTGAGCCATTGAGTGCGGAGAGTAGATACAATAGGCCCCGCAGACGGCCTCTCACACCCACCTGGGGGTAATTTTGCCTCCGCTGAATGAAACATGTCGAGGGGTTGCGTGGTGAGTGACGAGCGTTTGCTGGTGTGTGTGTGTGTGTGTGTGTGTGTATGTGTGTGTCTCCCCAGGCAGGGACAGCCCCCCTGCCAACGAAGCGTCCGAAGAGGCAGAGGAGGCCATGGCCGTCCCAGAGGACCTGTCAGCCGGCTCCGCCCACCAGCAGAACAACAGAGGGGACAAAGGTAACGAAACGAACGCACCCACGGCCCAGTCAGAACATCAGTGTGAATTAGTATGAGCGTGTGAGAGCGCTACATTTATATCTAGAGAGTATCCCATGAAGCAGCAATGAAAGTGAGTCAAAAAAAAACCACAGCGGTGGCTTTTCCCAGCACTAATGCATTCACTCCTAAAGCAAGTCAGAGTAAAACACTTACATGAAACTAGTGTCAGCATCAAAAGACTAACACACATATATTTAAAAAAGCATAAAACTGTTTTCATAATCCCATCCGTGCATATCCAGTGGGAGAAATTTGCCGTTCCAAATCCCCTGGAAAAATTAATTTAAAGCTGCAAAGAGACACATTTAGGTCATTGGCAGAAAAGGTAAAAAAAAGAAAAAAAAGAAGAAGAAAAAAAACTCTTTGATCCATGGTGTGTCGTTAATAAGCCGAATCTTAAGGAATAGCTAATGTGGCCTTGATTTGAGTTTGTGAACATCAAGCCAGGGAATATCATGGTGAAAATAAGGATGAAGCAGGCAGGAGGGGAGGGGGCTCACAGCAGTGTGTCAATTTATCTCCAGTCCTCCAACATGGGTAGCTGAGTCTTTATTGGTCATTTAAGACATGACATCAAAACCACACACACAGATAAATACAAATAAATGAAGTATTTTGTTATTTATGAGATAAATCATTTCTTACTTTCAAGCACATTAATATGTCTAAACCGAATCCGAATTTACTGAATAAATTATTCAATCTGTATCCAAAACAACAAAGATGTGAGAAATATAGAGAAATAAAACAAGTCTGAGGAAATTCTTGTAGACTTTACATCTTGTTTTCATCCTCACAAATGATTTCACATTATGGCAAGGAAAGGAAACAAAAACAACAAACAAACCAACAAACAAGAGAAAATGCACGATAAGTCAAGTTGGACCATCCTATCAGTGTTTTTCCACTTATTCCGGATAACGGCAAAGATAAGCAACGCAGTCGAAAATAAAATATGAGAGGAAACTGAAATAGGATGTGTAAGAGTTTCCTAAGAAGAACTTGCCATCAGACAGTTTCAACACTCCAGGAGATAAAGAGTTCAGGAACAGGGCCAAGCTGAAGAGAGATCAGTGCATCGCTACACCACATAGGTCACACACCTGCACACACACACACACACACACACACACACACACAGATCGAGAAACGCTCTGTTTGACTTCACAACTGTTGAGTTGTCATGCAGGAATATGTGAACACTTGGTGTGAAGCAGCTTTAGGCAGCGTGCGTGGTTTGGTCTCATCTCAGGCGACTGATGGACGTTTAGTACAATCTGGGAAAAAGGGAAACAGTGATAACAGACGATTAAATGTTTAACTTTCATTCGCGGCGGCAGGTAAAGACAGTAAAGAGGGCATGGCCAGCAGCGCGGACTGTTCAGCCCCTGCTCAGTGTGTGTGTGTGTGTGTGTGTGTGTGTGTGTGTGTACATGTGTCTATATAGGGAGAGAGTAAAAGAGCCCAAAGAGCGAAAGAAGGGAAGTGCAAGTATCTGGTACATCTATGCATCGCTGCCTCTGTGATAAAAGCCCGAATGAGTTATAATTATCACCCAGGATCATGTGCTGCTCAGTTCTCTGTAATGAAAAAGGCAAAAAGGCAGGGGGGTGGGGGGTGGGTGGGGGTGGGGGGGCTATATGTGGGACATGGGACCTCAAAGTATCGAGAGCTCTAAACCTCAAAACCTGGGTTGTTTCCTGTAGAAAATAAGTCTTCACAGCCCGGGATCGTCATTGTTGCTGCGCATTCACGATGTTGCAATCGGCACATACATGACTCCTGAAGCCTGAGCTTCACATGTCAGAGTGAACACACCGTTCTTCCACTTTCTTTCTTCTTCAAAAACAGTTACCGCTGCTGTTCAGTAGATTTGGATTAAGCACATTTCAGCGTCTTACGCGGCCCTCAACTTGAAATAAAGTCACAAGATGGTCTTCACGACATCCCAGCTGAAGCATTTCTCTTTCACTTTCAGTGATTCAGACAGAGCCTTTGCTATTTCAGAGACATGAGACTGAGAGGGAGACTGAGCTGTCTAGTTCCCGAAAATATGGAGGCGAGTTTTTTTTTTCTTACTTTTTTTTTTTTTTTTTTTTGTAAGTGTGAGGGGAAAAGCAGGCTGTTTTTGGTGTTCCTGCAAGTCGTGTTGAGTGTGCTGCTGGCGTGGTTTAACACATGTGGTTCCACTACCTTGCACATAGGGTTATTTTCAGGCAGTGAGAGCAGCACAAGTCAGTAACAGGAACCTCCAGCCGGCTCCCTGTGTCTCCCCACTGCACTAACTAACACTCAGACTCGCTCAGTAGCTGCTACTGATGCAGCTTCATTATTCTATCTTTTTAGGTTGCAGCTTTTTTAGAAAAGTATACCAGTATTTGTTTATCACCATCGTCCTCTTCCACCTGTAATCCGAGGATGAGATCCAGATCATCTGGTCATAACAATTTTATTGCGACCTGCTTGTTTGTCTACTGTGATCTGACAGTTGCTTCCCAAAAAGAGCTAATCAGGATGTGTGACCGTGACAAACATGACATAAAGTAAAAAGCCTTCTTCTTCCTACTCCCAGTTTAGTCACAACTTCCCCAAATCCATGAGAAGTGTTCATGGTTCCCTTCTGTCTGCTACAGCCGGCTGATAACCCGAGAGCCTCGCTGCTCAACAGATGTTTCAGGAACTGACGACTGCACATAAAGATACAGGTTTTTAGTGCATTGTTTCAACTCCTCACTTTTCTTAAATCATCCAGAATAAGCAAAACGGCTCATGTGCAGTGTGCATCAGACCGCCGACAGTGGTTGATGAATGGATTTTCTTTCAGTGGCTGCAGCTCCACGTGCAGAGCAACGCCTCTCGGTAATACTAAGCAAGGCAAAAGTATGATTAAGCCTTTGTCTTGATTTACATAATTTTACAACTTTCCACTGACATTAGAAAGGTGCATAAGTTATCCAGAAAATGCGGCAATCACTGGTGTTGTGGCTAAAACCATGAATTAAATAAGGACGGTTGAAGTGGTGTGCTCTGTGTAGTTTTGCTTTCGAACTCTGTGATATGCAAATAGCCCCGAATCCGATCACTCGCCCTGAAAAGTCCCTATATAGTTTAATTTTTTCTTTTCTGACACTGACATCACCATTAATGCACAACACTGAAAAACCTTGGTGGTTGAAGTGAGAGACTCATACACATGTTTTGCAGCATGTGCAACGTAAAATCTTCAAAAAGGAAGAAAAAAAAAAGAAAAAGAGGATTTGGGCATAAGTGCAATTGTCTTTCACCTTTGGTGCAACAGCACACGTGCACGACTTAACTGCAGTTCACAAAATGTCACGATAGGTGTAAATATGTCCTATCAGCCAGGGGAGCACTGCTCTAGTTGCAGGGAGATACGCTGTGTGTACTAGCAAAATTAATTTTAATTTTAGAAAAATAGAAAAAAACATTTTTTTACAGAAAAAAAAAACAATGCTTAAAGTAAAAGACAAAAAATAATACGCAGTAGCAGGTAACTGACAAACAGCTGAAGTAGCAAACTGAAGGCCATGAACAGCCAGGTTAAATAAATAATATTCAGTGTGTTTAATGTTTAAAATAGTGAGCTTAAAGTTAACTAGAGTTAACATGGAATATTATTAGACAGCTGAGGATAAATGAATTAAATATTTGGCTAAAGATAAAACATTAATAGTTCAAGTGTGCAGTCAAGTTAAGGGAAAATGAATTTCCTAAAAGTCATATAGAAACAAAGCAAACCACTTGATTTCTTATGAGGACTGTGGGGACAA
Organism: Trachurus japonicus; assembly: GCF_045865225.1. NCBI lineage: Eukaryota > Metazoa > Chordata > Actinopteri > Carangiformes > Carangidae > Trachurus > Trachurus japonicus. The sequence goes on from NC_140921.1 coordinate 22,001,174, forward strand.
CTAGGAAAACCACTGCCTCAATTTATATACGTTAATGCACGTATCAACAGAGCATGTGATTGCATAAGGGGTTTTGTTTTGACATTTGCTAGATTTCCGTTGCAATGCTTTGCTATCTGTGTTGCATTTTACATTTTAGTTGCACACGCAGCGTGCGGGATGACAGCCTGCGCCAAAACTCATCGTCATCATTTGCTCTTAAACAGAATTAGAAGCTTTTTTTGTTGCTACACAGCGAGGCCTTTTCCTTCTCTTTGCGTGCCTGTGTTTGTCTTATCTCATCTGCTCGGCAGAAAAGACCAGAGAGAGGTCGTGTCCAAAAAAGCTTGAGCAGATGAGGAGATTGTTTCTCCTGCGAGAGAAAATAAGAAAAAATCTTGTGTGGAGATGAATGATCAGATTATGCGACTTTGATCGGAAAAGCGGTGGCGAACATCAGCGTGTTAGTTGTGAGGCGATGCTCCTCCTCCTGCTTTCAGTGGGAAACCTCCTGTACATCAGGGGATTTAGCCTCAGTGAAAATGAGACCAAAAAAAAAAAAAACAGCAAACAAACAAACAAAACTGTTTCAGTTACAGGCTGTTTTACAATTCCTTTCCCGTGCTTCCCTTTCTGTCACTTCTCCATAATTCTTGGTATTTCAGTTAGACAGGCCCTCTTTCTGAAGCTTCCCCTTTTCCATAGATTCCTATATTTCATGATTTCCACTTCTTCCTCTTCGGTTGTACAAACAGAGGTAGAGGCATGGGGAAATCAGGCTGCCACCATGACATGAAAACCACACTCTGGGACTTGCAAGATCGGTCAGTTCCCTTAAATGTTTCTAAAGTTCACTGGTGGGAAAACAAGGAGCTGGTATTTTAACACACAGGGGCACTTCTCCTTTCTGAGCACTTTGGGAACACCGCATTAGAGACAATGGATGCTTTTCCACATATCAGAGCTGCCACTCATCAGTCACACAGCCTTTACTTTCTGTTCTGCAAAAAACTGGAAGCGTCAAATGTAAGACAGATCACGACCCCTGTAAGTGAACAAGATGGTGAATAGGCTCTCTGTGCATGTGTGTGTTCATCTGTGTGTGTGTGCGTGTGTGTTCATCGCACTCTGTTGCTCTGATGCACACCGCTGTCGTCCCTAGTTTCGCACTGCTTCCTGTGTCTCTGTTTCCTGTTTATCTTGCTGTCATTTGTTTCAGAAAAAAAAAAAAAAAAAGTGTGATAGTGTGAGATGATCTGTGTGTTTCTTCATCTCTCATCACTGACGTCCTCACACAGTCGACGCGCTGTTCCACCTGTGCATCCTTATGAAATCCGCTGCGATGCTTCGAGAGAAATAAGCTGCAGCAGCTGTGTACAGTTTTTAAATGTGTCGGCTGTGGGACGATCTTATCTGATGCCTGGTGACTTGTCACAGGCCGAAAAAATGCCTGAAACAGGAGGAGGGGAAGGCTTTCGAAGTTTCGATGCAGCATCCTAGTTAAACGTGAAATGTTGTGTTGTTGCTAAAGGAGGGCTGTCAGTAGGCCTACGAAGCTGTTGGTGTCCTAGTTTATATCACGGCGCAGTTTCAGTGCGGTTACGACAGAGGAAAGGAGGGGATGAAGAAAAGTATCCTGGCTGAAATACGTTGCTGAGTGAAGTCAGACAAAGACAGGACGTTGTTTCTAATAATGAGTTTCAAAGTTCAGTTTGAGAGCTGCAAATGATTGTTTGAAGTCTCTATAAAATGAGTCAGTAACCATGTAATTTATGAATAATGAATGAATAATACGTGTCTCATTCAAACAAAAGAAAGTGCAGGTGAGATAAAAACAAAACCAAAGTGTATCAAAGTATCTCATCAAAATAAAAGGCAGATAATAAGAGTAAGAACAAATTTTAATCATAAAAGAATCACACAAGATTTAGAATAATTGTATACAACAATGATAATGACTATAAAGCAAAATGAAAAAAAAGGTTCATCTATATAGCAAAACAAATTCACATGCATTGTCACTTATTATTCTCATGTCACAGTATCAATCTTGCCCATCTTCAATATATAACATCATGAAAGAAAGCATGCTCGTATTCTAAACCGTGGCCCCCCCCCTTGCCCTCTTTTCCAGCCTGTAACATTAAAGTTGAGGCTCGCAGTGATGAGGAGAATGGGCTGGCCTGTGACATGAATGGCGTGGAGGAGGAAGAGTGTGCGGAAGACTTGCGCGTGATCGATGCCTCGGGGGCCAAGGTGAACGGCTCACAGCCGAGCCCCGAAGCCAAGGCCTTCTCCTCGGCCGGCGGTATCCGGCTGCCCAACGGGAAGCTCAAGTGCGATATCTGTGGGATAGTTTGCATTGGCCCCAATGTGTTGATGGTGCACAAGCGAAGCCACACTGGTAAGCCACCTGCAATACTTCTTGCCCTTCCTTTGCACCCATGTTCACTGTCAATATGAAAAAGGTGTCTGTGCCTCCTCAATAGACTTAGAGCAGCTTATCTGGAAAACATGGAGATCTCAGATTTCACTATATTTTGACATTTAACACAAACAGTCTCACAGTAGCAGCCCTGCCCTACACATAACTATTAAACTTACTTGTAGGAATCCCACTGCAGAGCCTGCCCTTATATTTTCACACCTTCATACCCAGTTGTAGTTGGCTGTATGCATGTAGACCCTCCTATCGTGCGTGAAATAGACTCTGAGAATACCATTAGCATTCATTATTGTTCATCTAAATGACTCTGAATCACCACATGACAAGCAACAGCAACTGATCAAATTATTGTGCGATAAAGTAGCAGAGCCGAACTTGGTCGAGAAAAAAAAAAGATAGAGTCAGAGAAAAAAAAACACCCTCAGTTGAGAAACAGGATATCTGCTGCAATTAATGGGTATCTCCATAAAGTGACAATTATCTGGCTATTAAAAGTTTTTCAAATTTCAAAATTGATATTCTATTGTAATGAAGCCAAACCAGTGGTGGGGAACATTTTTGAAAAAGGCACTTAACTGTCAAGCTTTAGAAACTAATGAAACTCAAAATGGAAGAAAGGAACACTAGACTAATGTAAATGCAAAAGAAAGTACAATAAAGGATATAATGAAGTGCCTCCTATTTAAATAGAAAATATTCTGTGGTGAGTCTTTCCTCCTGAAATGCATTTTTAATGAATTTCCTTTTTTATATATTTTTGCTGCTTCACTGGTGACTCTTATTTTATGGGGGGCCTTTGAGAAAAAAAAAAAAAAAAGCCATATTAAAACGTTCTCACAGAATGCCACAACACTCGGAGAGAGGCTGGATATTGGTTTATTCCAGAGGCGCTGATCAGGAAGACTGGCTCTCAACACAAAGTGTTTCCTTCGCTTTATTCAAATGAGGCTGAATTTGCATTGTGATGTGCCGCTCTTATTTTAGAGACGAAGAAGAGTAAAAAATGAGATTTTCAGATCAAATTGACCTAGGCAATGGTGCATTACGGAACTGGCAGGCTGAGTCTGAAAGGCTCTTGTTCGATCAGAGTGCCAGAAGTCGGTGGGGCAGGGGGAGCATGGAGAGATGGAGTGTCACTCTGCTGTGAAACCCTCCCACAGGCTGCTGGATCGCTCTCTGCCCCGGAGACGCTCCATCATCCAGCTTGTTCTGGCGCTCGGGATGCTTGTAATGCAGTGACCCCACATTCCCACAGCCGCAGCCTGCTTCATCTCCACGTAGACGAGACAAAGACTGCGCCTTTTATTGTTGTCAGAGCAGGGATCAAACATGGTGAGATTAGGGAGTGCAGGAAAAAGCCTTAAAAGCATGAATGCAAAAAGAAAAAAAAAAGAAAATTGGGTGCCAGTAAACAACATACGTTACTATTTTGTGTTCTTTTTCTGTGTGTCATCTGCATCTTTACAGTACGGTGTGTGTCTGTTGTGTTTCTCGTCCCACAGGAGAACGTCCGTTCCAGTGCAGCCAGTGCGGCGCCTCCTTCACCCAGAAGGGAAACCTGCTGCGCCACATCAAGCTCCATTCAGGGGAGAAACCCTTCAAATGTCACCTGTGCAGCTACGCCTGTCGCAGGAGGGACGCCCTCACCGGCCATTTACGCACCCACTCGGGTGAGTACGTAAAGGTCACACACACACACACACATACACAAACTTCTGCACTCATAGTAATTCGAGGAACACTGGGTGGAAGCCTTTACAAAAAAGCATGACATGTTCTGCAGTGCATACAGCGAGGGCCCAGGGCTATATAAGGGGAAGTTGACAGGGTGTAGATATGGTGTCACTTTTTTTTTTTGCAAATGCTTTGCAGAAGTATGTGTTAATGAAATGTTTTGGGTGTAAACAGTACGGTTACAAAGCCTGCTCTGAATAGTTTAGCTGAAAAGTAAAAGGTTAAGGTGCTGAATTTAAGATTAATTTGCAGATTTCAAAGCATTAACAAACAACAATGCAAATGGAGGTTGCATGAGCAAGTTCACATGCACAGGTGACTGAACTGAATTAAATTAAACACAAAGGCTTTGTGGAATTGAAATCAAATAGTGACAGTCTATGCTTAAAGGATGTACGATATTAACATTGGGGAGATTATTATTCCTCTTCTATCAACTCTAACCTTCCTTTTCCTAAAACAGAACTATTTTTTTGTTTTAAACAAATCCCATGAAAAGACTTACAATAGTCCGTTTTGACTTCCCTACTTCAACACTCACCCCTGAGCTCATTGTTTCTATGTAAATCTTTGAAAGCAGGTCACAACAGCAGGTTTTTTTTTAAAGGATCATTTCCTAAAACAGTCATGAACTGTAGATTTTAACCAACGCTGCATGCTCATTTTAATCTGAGCATAGATGACACCATGACAGAGCCTGTGATAAGACATCGTGTCATGCAGCTGGACAAGAACGGAGCTCTGTGGCTCTGTGGGCTGAGCAGCAGAAATAGCTCTCATCCAGGGCTGTAGCTGGAGTTTCTGAGGTCCAGCCCTCACCAGGACCCCCACCTTTAGATTTTACTGCAAATTAAACCCAGCATTAGATTTGAGGGGGAATGATCAGTCTTTTATTAGGGTATCATGAACAGTGTATTGTGTCTGTTCTATTTAGTTTGTTGACATGAAGATAAAAGTAAAATGAAAATTTTGGTCCAATGAAGGAATTGAGAATTAGAGTTGTAAAATAACCCCATTGTTTTTGTTTTTGTAAAATCCCCTCAACTTGCTTCCCAAATTCCCCAAAAAATACATAAGGCCCAACCCTGTTCATGTCATCCCATGAAATATAAGAATCTTCTCATGAAGTTTATCCACTGGACTTTCCAGAGATCGTCTGAGGGCAGCGTGGGCGGGAAGGCCGGGGCTTTTCCGTGGGTGTCCTGTAGGTGTCGCTCTGAGCCCTGTTCATGCAAAACACCCAGTCTCTCTTCTAGTTATACAAATCAGAGTGGAAATGTAAAATCCATCACTTCCTCTGTTTTTCCATGGAAAGGCATGTAGAACTATTGGGTGGCACATGATTGTGTAACTACTCTAAATGTATTTATTTATAAACTAAAGTGGGTTAACACTCAATATCAGTCAGTACACAGAATATTCCGCTGCTCTATTTGCTGATAATGTGGTTTCTTTCTTTCTTTCTTTCTTTTCTTTTTTTTTTTTTTTTGCAGTTGGAAAACCCCATAAGTGTGCATACTGTGGGCGGAGCTATAAGCAGCGCAGTTCTCTTGAGGAGCACAAGGAGCGCTGTCACAACTACCTCCAGTGCATGGGGCTACAGAACAGCATCTACACAGGTTGGTGGCTCGTGAGACGTTCGCTGCGCTTTCATCCAAATCTGATGACCTACTTTACCCAGTGTGCAGGACTCTGTCTGCACGTGACAGCAGCGTACCATGCTGACAATGCTGCAGTTAGTCAACACCCCGACAAATCACATCAAATCCATGTCATTTCCATTTGAGTACAAGCTCCTATATAGCCTCTGCTTCCACGAATGAACTGAACACACTGTAGAAAGAAATATATTTATGTTTATTGTGTAATGCCTTGAAACACATCTACATTGATCTGTGAGCATGGACAGATACTATATTTACAGACCAAGTGCTTCACATGTGTCAGAATAGTCCACTCTGCTCTGTGAGGAAAGTACCATCAGGCATGTGTGACCATGCAGCAGTTCATCGCTTTAAAGGCAACAAACAAACAAACTACTTTGACTCTGAAATCTACTTTTCTGTCTTGCTTTCCAGTAGTAAAGGAAGAAAGCAACCAGAATGAGCAGAGGGAAGACATAAGCCAGACGGGATCTGACAGAGCCTTGGTGCTAGACAGACTAGCTAATAATGTAGCTAAACGTAAGAGCACTATGCCACAGAAGTTTGTGGGTAAGGGCTAAAATCTGCTTCCTTTGTGATAAATGCAATGTTGCTACTTTATGCTGAAAAAAGACGTGTAACCGCTGCACCTATGAACGCTGCTGTGTGTTTTTTGTGTTAATTTATTTGAGCATTTTACTTTGCTGCCTTGGCTCTGCAGAGTGCATGCACTGTATCAGGTTTTTGCACTTCAGCCTGATCAGGAACTGTTGTGTAATCTCTGTTAGAGTTTGTTTTAATGTTTTTAATGTTTTGTTTTAATGTCCTGGATATTAAGTTTATTAAAATTAGGAGAAACCTCACTATAAATAAGGCGGAGATACATTTTCTAAATGCTGAGGGAAATGCTAGTTTAAATAGACCAGAAGGAACAAGGACAGTGAGTCATTTCAGACTCAGCTCAGTGTGAAGAGAGTGAAACCACAGAGTGTCAGTGAAGTATAACCTGCACACGTGTCTCCTGTATTCCAGGTGACAAACGTCTATCCGACCTCTCCTACGACGGAGGAGCGAGCGAGCTGATTCAGCCCCACGTCATCGACCAGGCCATCAACAGCGCCATCAGCTACCTGGGGGCCGAGTCGCTCCGGCCTCTGGTCCAGACCTCCCCGGCCTCCTCCTCCGACGTGGGCCTCGGCTCCTTGTTCCCTCTCCACAAGCCGGCGTCTGACGGCCACGCGGGGACGGGCCACAACCTGTCGGCCAAGGACAGTGCGGCGGAGAACCTGCTGCTGCTCTCCAACTCCAAGTCCGCCTCCAGCGAGAAGGACGGCTCGCCCAGCCACAGCGGCCAGGACTCCACCGACACCGAGAGCAACAACGAGGATCGTCCGGGCGGGGCGGCCCCGGGCCTCATCTACCTGACCAATCACATCACCTCGGGCGTGAGGAACGGCGTGCTCCCCCTAGTGAAGGAGGAGCAGCAGAGGCAGTTCGAGGCCATCCGGGCCAGCATGGAGATGGCCTCCGAGGGCTTCAAGGTGGTGACGGCGGACGGGGAGCAGGTGAGAGCGTACCGGTGCGAACACTGCCGCGTTCTCTTCCTGGACCACGTCATGTACACCATTCACATGGGCTGCCACGGCTTCAGAGACCCCTTCGAGTGCAACCTCTGCGGCCACCGGAGTCAAGACCGATACGAGTTCTCCTCTCACATAACACGAGGGGAGCATCGCTTCTGAGCCTCGCCACACATGTATATACACACGGATGCACACACACATACAGTTGTGCTCATAAGTTTACATACCCTGGATGATTTTGTAACTGTATGCCATTCTTTAAGGAAAACATGAGTGAGGCAAAACAGATTTCTCTTATTTTTAATGGGATTCAAATTAAACAAAAAAAAAATTGATCATAAGAGAGTCTGACCAACAAATTTTTGATGGTACCAGACCGTGGCTTGGTATCAACAGAACCCCTCAATTTCCACTTTTATGAGAGCTTGAACACGGCTGATTGGCATTCTCAAATCTCTGGATATCTTTTTATATCCTTTTTCTGTTTTATAAAGTTAAACAATCTTCTCCCTCAGGACTTTTGACAGTTATTTTGCTTTCCCCACGGCTCAGAATCCAGCAAAGTCAGTGCAGCAATGGATGAAATGTGCAGGTGTTTGTCAAGAGCCCAGAATCTCATTGACTTTTTATAAACAGACACTAATACAAGCATCAAGTTACAGGCATGGACAGTTACCCTGAGTAGCCATTTAAACCAGTCTGTCAATCTGTGTGTTTATTATCAAGGTAAAACTTTGAGGGTATGCAAACTTTTGATCAGGGCCATTCATCATTATGATTTAAAAAGATGAAACACAATTGTGTGATAGTAAATGGCTTCGCCCAGCCACTAACTCTGAATGGTTTTGTTGCATTATCAATTATATTTCCTGAAATATAGCCAGTATTTCACAAATTCTGCCAGGGTATGTAAACTTTTGAGCACAACTGTACATATACATACACACACACATACATTCATTTGTAAATATGGGGAAAAAAATCCCCACACACTCACTCTTACAGACGAGCACCTGAAACAATGCATAGAGAAACAAAATGTAAAATACACTGTTGATGTCTGAAAGTTGTGTTTTTTTTATACAAAGTATGCATGTTTGTTGAGCACAGATAAATGTATACAGTTATTACAGATGGAACCTTATTTGCAATTCCAAATACCATCATCAAAATAAAGACCAATTACTCATTTGTCTTTTTTTTTTAAGAAACAAAATATCGTTGAGTATGTCGACCCAGCTGAGGCACTGTGTCATGTATTAACAGTCGCCACGTGTATAAAATGTATAAATGTGACTTTTCTTTTGGTCAATGAAGCAGCAACTTCTTTTTTCTATGTTTGAAATAGAGAGGATTTTCATCCATTCACTTAAACATTTCTGTAGTGAAGTGTCAGTAAAAGATTCTGCAGCTGTTTTTAGCGCAGGACCAAACCTACTTTAATGTCAGCAATCATTAAGAACGTAACAATCAGTGTAGATAACCTTACAACCTGTTGTATTTGTATCAACCTACATATTATTTATATCACATTTACACTTCTGTCTGTTTTTTTGTATTTATTATAATGATTGTTGTTTGTCTGTAGGTTAGTTTTTTTTTTGTTTTTTTTTAAAGTTGCATCTTTTTCTGTTCAACTGTACTTGTGTACATGTATGTATTTGAGGTAAAAACATGACTGCTGCTCATTCTGGCCTTTTTGTTTTATACCTGATGGCTGAGAAATTCTTCACTCAAAATGAGCCATCTGAAGGGAGCTTTATGCTTGCAAAATATCAATAAAGGATATTTTATATATGCACAAAGTGTGTCATGTATTTTTTGTCAGTGGTGATCGGATGTAGAAATAAGAGGAGGGCAGCTAAACTATTACTTTTAACCATTATACTGTATTTACCTGCAGATATTTCAGAGCCAGTACATGTTGTTAATAGTAGAGCTTTTCTTAACTGGATCGTATGATTTGAAAAGTAGAGTTTATCCAAAGTTTTACTGTATCACTTTCCCTTTTGAAGGAATATGGAGATTTGATTTGACGCTCTCAAACCTTCGGAAATAATTAAGTTTAGACGTCAGTCCTGCCTGTCAAGGAAGAGTCGAGACTGAGTGAATGACTGGCATTTGTGTTTTAACACAAAAACACTGAATTCACTCAAACAACATTTACAGTTAGAGAGGAATAAATAGACACCTCTCTATGTATTATAGTTAGTTAATGTAATTTATTCTGTGTTTTTGGAAAAATTCATTACACTGTAAAATCATCATATTTTTAATTTACTGAGGGTGGGAGATAGCACACCAACATACCACAGTGGCAACTGTGTGCACAGAGACCACAGAGACCCTCATGTTACACACACACACACATACACACACCAGCCTGCTGACATATGCACACGTCCAGGACCTGAAGAGTCCGGCTGGTCCTCAGAGGAGCGAGCTGGGACAGAGAGGATCAGCCACTGGAGCAGAAGGCCCGGCCCGTCTGGAGAGGCCCAGTCAGAGCCGCCGTAGGAGCTCAGCGGCGATGTGCGGCGACAGCCTCGTCCAGATGGCTGCTGTGTGATTTAGCAGAAACGGGAAGCAGCTGTGGCCAGCGCCGAGTCCCCCACGCTTGACTGGGACCCAACAGGGGAGGGAGGACATTTGCATGAGAGGGATAATCTGGCCAACCAACTATGGCCCTGCCAGGATCCCAGATCTCACTTCCCCTTTCAGCCAGATGACTGAAACAGTCCTTAAAGAATCACACTCAACCAAATGCAATTGTCAACAGGATCCAAGAAGATGTCACTGTTTGGGGGTTTTCTTCTCTGTCCCGTCACATGACTGAATCTCATTAATGGACAAACACAGCCTTTGTGTTCAGGTGTATTAGTCATCATATAGTTCCACCACAGCAATTTTCCCTGTGGATTTCTCAGTTTGTGTGATTTAATATAAGTCAAAGGCCCAGAGAGGTTTTACAATAAAGAAAAAAAAAAAGAATTTAGATTTCACGGCAGAATTTTGTTTAATTCTATAACTCAGTTAATGAACACAGAGCTCCTCATATTGACCCACAGACATTTCTGGCAAATTTTCTGTTACGACAGACAATGAAGTTTTCTGATTCTGATCTATTAATTAGTAATTCTTAGTAGCTTTTACGCTTTATAACATGTAACTCATGGTTGGTTGGTGACAGTAGCCTGCTGTATGTCTACCACCAGTCAAACTAACTCATCAAGGGCTGATAAGTCACTCACTAAAAACTGCAAACACACTCCGATCACATGTTGCACATGTAGTTTTCCAAAATAAAGTCACAGCTGACTGTGGATCACATGCTGTGTCATTTCCCTCATGTGCCAGAAGGAAATCTGATGTTAATGCATACATTACACAACTATGAAAACAAATAATTACAGGATGTAGGCCCTATAGGCTAAATAAATGAAATGAGGATCAGTAGTTTATTATCAAGGTTTGACTTAATGAGATCTTGTAATGTTATACTCATTTTGTTAATTAGACTTTTACTTGGAGCTCCTTGAATACAGGATATTTATTTGTAATTGATTATCTTTATATTTTACACTTTTACAATAATTAAAGTGAGTATTTCTCTCAACGCTGTCTGCTCCTGACCTCTGAATAAAACACACAATATTCAAATCAGGCAACATTAAGCATTTCTAATAAATCACTCTCTCCAGGTCAGTGTTTTGAATACCAAGAATTTAGGTGGTGAACGTGTTTTCTTTTTCACACTGAATGCACAGTGTGATGTGTCTGTCCGTGACCACGCAACAGCCCCAGATGTAACCACTGCTGTACAGCCACCATCAAATTGAGCTACAAGCTGACACCATATGGCTCAGTTCTCAGTGTGTACTCTATGGACTCTATGGATCTTGCCAGCACCAGAGGAATTCTGTGCATCTGTCCCGGTCCAGCTGTGAGGAGTCCCCGTGTTCGAAGACGACGGGGGGGTGGGGGTGTGCGACTCCTCTCACTGCTGGCTAATTCAACAAAGTTTCAATACAGTGGCCAACCGCGCACGTCTGAAATATTTATCAGGGACTTGACAAAAAGATGAAAAATAAATGAAAGTCTTTTTTCATGGTCTTCCAGATTTTCAAAGATTGTGTCATGAAATTTACATGAGAAGTTCATTTCATGTCTGCACAATCTGTAATGGTCCTCTTCAGTAATAGCGTGTGTGTGACCAGTGAGGCATACAACCAGAAAAACATCAACACTGTTGACCAGAACTACTGTAGTACTGGACAATAAAACAAGTTTCTTGTCCCGACAACCTCAGATATTAAGTGGAGCGACAGTTAAACATGTGAACTTCAGCACCAACTATGAACCCATGTGCATCATTACTGCAATTATGGAGCTCATAGTTGTTTTCTAATAGAAGGGATGTGTTGCAGTAACAGATTTTCCTGTTGAGTCCACTGCTGTCTTAATCACTAACAGGAAGGGAGGCTGAGCAAAAGTGAAGTTTTCAGGTTTCTTTAAGCAGAGACCCAGGATACTCTGTGTGTTGCCCAACTTCCAGGGACACGATTAGCACACAGCCTCAGGAGCATTTCAGCACAGCCAGACCTACAGCTAAATGTTGTAGAGACATGCAAAAATAAAACTCTTAACTGCGGATTAGATGAGAGAGAGGACGGAGTGTGGAGAGAGACTGCAGGCACTTAAATATTCATTTTATTAGGAAAAAAAAAATCACAATTTTGTAAATATTATTAATTAATTGAAACAAACTAAAACATTGACACAGCCTATGTTATACAGATGATTAATTATGCTCAGTGTTCATCATACAAGTATCATGCAGATGCTATTTAAACAGAGATCATTGTTTCATCTGGAACACAACATGGTGCCTGACGCAAATAACTACAACATTAATGTCTAAACCAAACAGTGCAGCTTTTGTAAACCTCTGAAAATGATGTGAATGCATCATGTAAATTGCTGCTTTTTTTGTTCTCTCACCACAAAGATCTGTGTGAATAAAAATAACTACAACGAGGTCATAGCTGCATTTCAGATGTTTTCAGGGATGAAGTTTTTCAATCAATTTGCAACAGATGGATCAAATAAGAAACACAGACTGGTTGTAAAGCAAGAGTCTACATGTGGATACAGTGGGGTGGACAAAATAACAGCAACACCTGCTCAGTTTGATGCAGATCCTTGGATTTAGAAAACCATCTCTGTGAAATCGTAGCGATGCTGTGTTTGTTTTATGAGCAATTATACTTTTTTTTCTCAAATCTCTTCAAAATAACATCCATAACATGAACAGAGGTAGAGGAATAACCAGGAGGAGCTGAGTTTAACGGCCACATCCAAAAGTCTGGTTCCATTCTTCATACAGCTCCAGATCTTTGGACGAGACGCTGGGCCGCACCGTCCTCAGGGCCTCCTGGAAGTCGCCGTACAGGATCGGCCGCACCTGATCTGCAGTGATGGTGGCGATGTCGCTGAGCTGGATGCTGCGGATGGGCCCCAGCGCCGCCTCCCGACACAGCTGAGTCATGTCGGCGCCGGAGAAGCCCTCCGTCGCCGCCACCACGCTCTCCAGCTCCTGCTCCCTCAGCTGGTTCTTCTCTCGAGCCATGAGGTTGGTCACGATCTGCTGTCGGGCGGCCGCTTCCGGCAGGGGGATGTACAGCCTCTTCGCCAGGCGTCGGCGCGCGGCCTCGTCTATCTCCTGGGGCCGGTTGGTGGCTCCCACCACCAGGATGCGGTCCTCGGCCGCGGTGGCCGCCCCATCCAGCTGCACCAGGAACTCCGTCTTTATCCTGCGTGATGAGTCGTGCTCCCCGTCCGTCCTCTGGGACAACAGAGAGTCGATCTCGTCGATGAAAATGACAGCGGGCTGGTGGCACCGGGCGATGGCGAACAGGGCTCGCACCATTTTTTCTCCTTCGCCCACCCACTTGGATGTGAGCGACGAGGCGCTGATGCTGAAGAAGGTGGCACCTGATTGACAGGCGATACACTTTCCTATCAGAGTTTTACCGGTTCCCGGGGGCCCGAACAGCAGGATGCCTTTCGGCGGGCCGCGGAGGCCGGTGAAGATGTCGGGTCGCAGCATGGGCCAAACCACGATTTCCTTTATGGTGGTCTTGGCAAACTCCAGACCTGCGATGTCGTCCCAGGCCACAGGAGGCCCGTGGTCCATGATCTCACTCATGATTAGCTCGATTATCTTCGGCTCAAAGTTTTTCAGGCGCTCGTCCAGGATCTGAGGCTCCTGATTGGTCTCACGGCTCGGCCGACCCTCCTCCTCCTCCTGCCGCGGAATAGGTGACACGAATTTAGAGAACGTGCCTCGAGGCCTGTTGGCGCCCAGGGATTTCTTCATAGTGGCTGCCATCCCAGGGGGCTGGCCTCTCTGCGGCTGATGGGAATGTTTTTTATGCTGGTCGACGATGAACTGCTCACGAGCCGTTTTGAAATTGCTTCCAGCTCGCGGGTCAGCGGCTGCTTGGCCTCCGTATTGCCCCCTGCCATCGTCCCCTCCATCTGCGCTGTAGAAATTCTTCCGTTTAGATGGATTATTGGTGGGGAAGGAGGAGTGGTAGTTTTGTGTGCCACCTGCAGGGCCAGGGTTTCCCTGCGGAGGAACTGAGGGAGGATAACTAAACACAGACTGTGGTCGGGCTGGAGGTCGGGATAAAGAGTTTGGATTAACTGAGATCCCCTCGGAGCCTCTTGGCCACGCTGCAGAAATATTAGCAGAGGTACTGGCACTGTTGTTAATCTCCGTTTTAGGTTGTGGTGGTGCTTTAGGTCTAAACACTGGAGCCTCTGACCTGACTCCGGTGAAGGGAGCAGGCATGGGGCTGCTCTCCTGTCCCACAGATATGTTAACATCTGCTGGTGCCACAAGGGAGCCTCCTCCCCCCGTCTCAGCCTGAATCATCTTCTGCACGCAGGGCAGCTCCAGCACACTCTCCATTGTCAGGGATGACTCCCATTTGTCGCTGTAGTTCCTCTGACTGCGGGCCAGATGCAGTGCACTCTCTGCATAGTTGTTAAGCCCTGTGCGGGGGTCATCCGAGTCCAACACTGCGGCGTAGCGCTCCGTGTAGGTCCTGAGCAGGCTGGCCGTGCCGGCCTGAGAGAGCTGGGAGCTTGCCCATGCATACTGAATGGAGAGGATGTGGGCCCGGTAGGCATCGGCCGTCTGTTCAGGTGTACAGTTGCCAGATGAAATGTCAAAGGACCTCCTCTGCCATTCGTCCAGGTGTGCTCCACTCATGCCTGGCCTGCTCCAGCCTGATGAAGGAGAGGGGACAAAAGTTATTAAAAATACATGACCTCAGTAGCCAGGGCACACATCACTTCACCCCTAGCCCACACACACACACACACACACACACACAAAAGTTACACCTTATTACATTCTTGGAAAACGTCAGATTGCTCTCTTCAAAGGCTGTGTATCTCCCTGTCACACAATAAACTGAATGTATGAGGATATTCCTCTCCTCACTAAATGACATGAAAGTTAATTTTAATAGTTATGCAACTATGTTAGAGGCAAGTTCACAATCACAGCGGCTGCAGTGTGTTTAAGTTAATCACTGAGTCGACTGACAGGGGGAAGCCATCATTACATGCTGTGATAAAACCAGCCAGTGGACGGTGTTTACTGAAAATACACCGCATCACCACCACACAACAGGACACAATAGTGAGGACGAGGGGCGACACTTACTGTCGGTGATATCCTCTTATCTGTCTCGATATTAGGCCTACACAGTACGTGGGTGCTGTGCTATAAACACGCTGACACGCTCACTTGTTGACATAAACACGGTTGCCTTGTTTCTTCTCGCGGTTTTCGCTGTTCCCGCCACCTGTTCCTTCCTCAACAAGTACGACTTCCTGTCACGTCCCAATTCGTTCTTAGAAAACCTAAATGAGTTTCTCCGCTCCTCTTTCACCAAATGTAGACACGCACTCAAACACTGGTCTGGCTGTAGCCGTGGGTCAACGACCAATGTCGACTTCTGGTGGAAAAGACGAGATGAATTAGAGACCACAGCTAGAGATCCTAACTTAATAGAAAGTATCGGAACTGGGCCCACAACCGGTCACAACTAGGGAGTGTTTCATTTATCCCCCCGGTTCGCCCAGAGGCCCGTCACTGCCTACTAATGTGTTATTATACTGCTTTATAGTCGATGTAAAAGTCATTTATTATTTAAAATAATTAATAATAAAGTTAACGGGAGTCTTCCTTTGAGTAAAAACATATTTCTTAAATTAAAACTTGTTTTCTCCGGGTTATGTTTTCGACACCGCTCGGGTCCTTACTGCTAACTTTGTAGTGAGGTCTACGTCGCCATCTTGTGGTCACACAGCACAAACAAACCTGAAACAAACGTAATGTTTAAATGTCCTCTCGAGTGCATTGCATTCTGGGTATTGTAGTTATGTAAGTTGGCGAAATTTAATGGGACTCTAAATTTCAACTTCATCTATCTGTAAGCAATTGTACATATGAATTATATTCATATGTGTGCGTTTATCTACTTATACCGTGGATGTGAAACAGTTAAATATCGACTATCCGTGGTGTCAGTGTAGCTGTAAACTACATTAACCATAACCGGTGGGGTTATGTTTGTGCCGTCGACAGTGGATGACAGCGGCCGCTAAGCTTCAAAGAATAAAGCACACGCCGCCGCTGGAAAAAACAGGCTGCGTTTGTGACATTGTGCAGCTAACGGGCTAGTTAATAAGCTGCCTCCTATATTACTCATTTATATCTCTGTCCCTGCGGAGGGATAGCGGGAAAGTTTCCTGGATAGCTGCCCTCGGTGCTCCCAGCCCGTTAGCTGTAGCTAAACCGGAGACGGGATGTAAATTAATCCAGACGGGACCAGCCCCAGGAGCCGGCAGCAGCAGCAGCAGCAGTCAGTCACACCCTTGTCTGGGGACAGCGGAGGAGCCGTGACCGCTGGGCAACATGAAATTGATATTCTTCACATGTTATGCTCTTTTATACAAATCAGCGTTAGCCTCTGACTGCTGAGCTGGAGTTTGGGAGGAACCAGTGTGTGAGTTGACTGGGAAGTGTGGACTGGATATAACTGACTCATCATCATGGCACGGACAGAGGAGATAACCCTGCACAGTCTCTCTGCTGCAGTGCCAACCGGACAGCCTCACAACTAGCCAGACAGCTGAATTACTGACACATTCAGTCGTTTTCTTTTATTATTATCGTTATTATTACAGTGTAACGCCTCGCAGGCACATCGGCATTATTATGACTGCCCCCATGTACACCTTTGTCACCCGGGACGACAACAGCACTGTTTATGCAGAAGTTTCCAAAATCTTGGTGTCGACAGGGAAATGGAAAAGACTGAAAAGAGACAATCCTAGATTCAACCTAATGCTCGGTGAGCGGAACAGACTGCCCTTTGGACGACTAGGTGAGTATTTTCCTTATTATTCCGGTTGATGCTGACAGCCGACAGAAAAGTCTGTATGTATGAGTGTGCTATATTTGGAGTCCGCCCACTCGGGATGAGGCAGCTGCCGTGACGGTGCAGGGATGCACATCCAACATCCTGTGGAAAATTTGTGTCTTTTATGCAAAAGGCCTGCGTGATCACATCAGAGCAGATTTTAAACTGACCTCACTTGTACCCCACAGGTCATGAACCAGGGCTGGTGCAGCTGGTGAATTACTACAGAGGAGCAGACAAGCTTTGCAGGAAGGCGTCCTTGGTCAAGTATGCATCTGCCTTGCTAGAAGGAACAATCTATATGTTTGGTTTTCCCATCATTCATGTTACTAATGCACATATACATAATTTAAGGGGAATTGCATTAGCTGACCATTTTTCTTCTCCACCACCAGGCTAATAAAGACCAGTCCAGAGCTGTCCGACTCCTCTAACTGGTTCCCAGAGTCCTACATCATCTATCCCACTAACCTCAACACTCCGGTCGCTCCAGCAACAAATGGCATCAGCCATCTGAAGAACAACCCCAAGACGGATGAGCGGGAAGTTTTCCTGGCCTCTTACCACTCTAAAAAAGAGAGTGGGGAGGGTACTGTGTGGATAGCCAAGTCCTCTGCTGGAGCCAAAGGTATAAAAGTTATAAAATCCAAGATAGCTTGCGTGTCTTTATTTGATTATGTAACTATATTTACTTGAATCACAGAGATAACATCCTTGTCTCGGAGCTCCTGAGCAACAATTTCAACAATGTGAGGTATGTGCTAACTTGACGTATTTGTTTTAATTGCAACAGGTGCTGGTATTTTGATATCCCACGATGCTAATCAGCTGCTGGAGTACATTGATAATCAGGGACAGGTTCATGTCATTCAGAAATATCTGGAGAAACCTTTACTTCTGGAGCCGGGACACCGGAAGTTCGACATCAGGTGAGTCTTTGAAGTTGAACATGAACCTACAGAGTGCATGCCAGTCTTATCTAGATTTTGTAACTGTATGGTTTATGTCCTACTGTTACTAGGAGCTGGGTACTAGTGGACCATCAGTACAACATCTATTTATACCGGGAGGGTGTACTGAGGACGTCCTCAGAGCCCTACAACAGCTCTGACCTCCAGGACATGACCAGCCACCTGACCAACCACTGCATCCAGAAGGAGCACTCCCAGAACTACGGACGATATGAGGAGGGGAACGAGATGTTCTTCGATGAGTTCAGGCTGTATCTGCTCAACACTCACAATGTCACCCTGGAGACCACCATATTACCTCAGATCAAGCAGATCATAAAGTAGGTCCTTATCGTTTTGTTCATTCATATTTCAGTAGCAGAAAAATTAGTTTATTCAACAAAATAAACCCCAACACTTACCATATATTTAATTTCTTTTATTGTTTATTTGATGAGGACAATGCATATTAATGAACAATTAGTGACGTGCACATCACGTCATGTAAATATGCCGGATTTAGCTCAAAGCTAATTTCCATCCGTACTCCTCAAAGACGGACAGACATACCATACAAAAAGATAACAGTAGGAAGCTTGCAAGTATTAGAAAAAACATAGTATTAGCAGCAGTTACAACAATAAGAAAACAGATAGCAATCTGCATAAATATAAGAGAGGACTGAGAGTACTAGCAGCAGTTATAGCAGTAAAAAATAAGAAAACAGATAACAATGCCATGCAGCGCTGTATGCATTGTTATCTGCATAAATATAAGAGAAAACAGAATATTAGCAGCAGTTTCACTACAAGTTTGTAATAGGCCTGAACACACATGCTATATTTTCTTACTATATTCATTGGGGCCTTTCATTTCCCAGCCTCTTACCATAACCTGCATAACCCTAACACCAAGGCTTAACCTTCAACCTGCCATTAAGAATCACGTGGTCCAGCATTTAGGTTCCCACAAAGCTCAGACCCCACAAGTGGGTGGTCTCCTGACTTTCAGACCCCATGAATATTGTAAAATAAGGCCACAGACACACACACTGAGGTCTCAAACCAGGTTCTCCAGAGCCTGAGATCACTGTCCGAACTCTGAACCACTTAGAGCCACTCCAATGTACATTATACATGTAATGTGGTTAGTAAAAGGTCAGTTGGTCCTTTACCCTCGGTTAATAACATTTTACCGATCAGGCCATGGTTTATAAACCAAGACCCCCCATGACGAGTCAGCTTCCTGTATACATGTCACGTGGGTTTCTGCATGGCCACGCCTTTTTTAGGAGACTAGCAGCAGCCTTGAGTGTATTGACTCCAATGGGAAAATTGAACGTGAACACAGATTATGGTTGATTCTTTCGCTCCATCGTCACTTAAGTAAATTTTGGACTAATTTTTCACGAGACACATCTCTTCTGAACATTTTCAGACAGACACATCAGGAGAAAATGAACTTTGACCATACCCATTTAGGAGACAGGAAGTGTATACCATTTCTATAATTGGAGCAGCCTCTCATGGGGTATCTTGGTAAATAGAGTATCTTTGCTAAGGCTCAGGTGTACATTTGTGTTTTTTTTACCTTCAAAATGCTAACATTAGCATTATGGACATGTTAGCATGGCAAAAACACAACAATATAAAAATTACAAAATTATAGGACTGTGTAATTAAAATAAAATGTACCACATCTTCTTCAGTTCATTGTTTATGCCAAGATAACAGACATGTGCAGTAATATGGTGCTATTTAAATATTCCGAGTATTAATTAATTGTAGTGAACATGAACAAGTTGTTCTGACAAGATGAGGTTTTGAGATAAGAAAAAAATAATAATCAAGAGACAGTTAAAAAAAATTAATTTTATTACTTGATGGAACAAAAATTCTAATCAGCATCTCATCAGATTAGTAGAGGACGACTGTCTCGAAACTCTGTTAACACAGCTTCACCTGCTGTGTAATCACTCATATTAATGAAGTGTACCACAGTAGAAATATGGGAACATGCATCACAATAACACCAGTAACAGCACAATAACACCTCTGTCAAAGTGCATGATGGGAGCAAAAAATCAGCAATAACTAAGCCCAACCCGGATGTAATCGGCTGTATCATGTGTTTTGTGTGGAGTGAAGGTGTAGAAACTGATGTTACTGTGTGGTTTCACAGGAGCTGTCTGTCATGTATTGAGCCGGCAATCAGCACTAAGCACCTGTCCTACCAGAGCTTCCAGCTCTTTGGGTTTGATTTCATGGTGGACGAGAGCTTCAAAGTTTGGCTTATTGAGATCAACGGAGCTCCAGCCTGTGCACAGTCAGTAACGTCCTGCAAATCATTCATGTTTAAAATCTGTCTTTGTCTTCAATCCATGTCGTTTTAACAAATCTGTATCCATCCCTCCCCTAGGAAACTATACTCAGAGCTGTGTCAAGGTATCGTGGAAGTGGCCATTTCCAGTGTCTTCACCCTGAACAGCAGCAGTGACTCCTCATCTGCTTCCTCCTCTCCTTATTCCTCCTCGCCGTCCTCCACCTTCTCCACCAACTCCTGCTCCTCTCCCAAACTGAGGGGCCCTCTTCACGTGGGCCCTTTCACTCGACTGTAAGATCACGCACAAATACTTCCCCCACACATCTCATCCAAACTAGAAGCTTCCTCATGCTCTGTCTTCACTCCTAAACTACAACTGAGAAGTAGCACACGCCAGCAAGCCAAGCCTTTAACCGAAAAACCTTGCCTGTTCACGCCTGGAAAGGAGTCTCTCTTTACACGGAAACCACTGGACTGTAGGGACAATCTCTGCTCCCCCCTCCTCACCATTCATCTTATGAATAAGAGGCTGTCGACGAACTGGTCAACAAACTTAGTGGGAGTTTCTGAATGAGGACAGACGCGCTTCCATCTCAGCTCCACCGCCACCAGTTTTCTCCCCAAGCAGATTAATGGAGGTCTGAAGGATGCAGAGATGCTCCAAGTGAGACTGTAGTGCCTTACATTTCCAGCCACGCCCCCTTAAGAGGACTGCCAGTTAGCTTGCTCTGTTACGTGACTTGTACTTGTTCTATAAGCCTTTGCACTGTTGCTCAATGCGGTCATGACCCGTCCACAGGAGTTAGCATCAAACAGATCCGTTGATACTGGAGACTTTACGGAATTTATTTTCTCATCGAACAATGTTACTCCTTTTTTTTTTTTATCACTTTTTATAGCTCACCTGCAGCCATCAGTCTCCATTCATTGGAATGAGGAATGCTAACAGTGATGAACAAGTTAAAGGGCCGACATGCTTTCACTTCTTTCTTATATATTAGCAGATACAGTATACTAACTCTCTGATGAGCTAAACAGTTAAGATGTCGAGGTTTTCCTTGAACAACAACATTCCTCTAACTCAATCATGTGGACACGACAAGTTATTAACACTGAGGGCAGCAGGGTGGTATAAGTGAGCAAAGAGACCACTGTCCTGCTCAAAAAAAAAATCAAGTTTACATCACTCCCAATAAGCTGTGTCCCTGACCTCTGACCTCTCTATAGCGGAGAGGCACAGACAAAACAACTCCCTCAGTGAGATCAGTGAATTGTTAGCTGACATTATTCTGCTCTCAAACAAATTCATCATGACGTTAAGTCGATCTGAGGTTTTATTTGTCATTTGAAGAGAGCATGTTCCTGTGACAGCATGTAGTCGTGTGCATCCTCTTAAACGAAGCACCTTTTGGCCCCAGTCGCAGCGGCAGAGCTGCCCTCATGTTCCGTGTTTGATTTCTGGTTTATGAAAAGATAGACTTAATTGTAAAGTGTTGTCAATAAGTGTGTGGATTACGATTTTTGAATTGTCGAAAATGAAAGTAGAGTAGACTGTACAAAATGTGTTATCGTTTATTAAGAATACAAAGTGTGTTATCGATTGTTAAAACCAAGAACCCTGTGAAACAAAATTGACTCGACCCAATGAACATTTGTTTGAAAGAGCTGATGGAGACCAGAGGCACACACCGCTCTGCATCAGGCTTCTCGCTCTGGTCTTGCACATGCTGTGTTAAAGGTCTTCATCGAGTCACTGCTTCTTCCTCAGTTGCTTTCTCACTTTTGTTTCATGGGGTTTTATGAATATTTTTAGTTCTTCACTTTTATTTTCCACTGAATCTTTGTGAATAGCTGAGACCTGAGGTGTAACTGTCCAAGCTGACTTTATGTCACTGTTGATTTCTTTCTTTTTTCTTTTCTTTTTTTCTAGAGAGGAGTGTTTAGTTCTTCCTTAGATATGAAGCAGTCTGTTAGCACGCAGAGTAGTTGAACCTTTACTGTTGTGTATCCAGGGGCTCGTTTTAAACAGAGTAGGTCATTAGTCTCTCTCTCATCATGTTTGAATCCCTGCTGTTCCTCCTTATTTAACCTCAGTTGAAATGTGTGATGCTTTGAGATACATTAAGGGACACCATAAGAGCATTTATTTGTGTTTTTTAAATCACTGTGTATTTGTGTTTACAAGATGACTCTGAAGAACGAAGGACATGTGAGTGGCTGAAGGTCAGAAAGACGAGAGGTTACAGGGCAGTTACTCCGAGTTGTTGTATTCTCAGTAACTAAGAACACACAGAGCCCAGTTGTAGCTGAAATTATGTTTGGAAAAGTTTGGAAAGATAATGTAGACAAGTAGGGAAAATGGATTTTTGGGGCATGATTGTGTTGGTTAATTGGTTACAATTGTTTGATAGCTGATTTTGGAAACGTCAATGGCAAACTGTCAGTATTTTTTAATGAAATATCTTGGGAAATGTCTTTACATCAAAGGGACGGGTGCCTTAGAGGGAATTGCATATTGATACAAAAAAAAAGTAAAAAAAAAAAAAAAAAAGAAAAAGCAATGGACCTCCAGCATTTCAATGCACCTTCATATGTTTGTTGTACTGAAGTGAATTTGCTTCATTCATTTCTAGACCTCTTTTGAATCCAATGATGTCTTCAGAGTTTCTTTGCACATCTGGTTCATTTTCTCATTGTTTTTTATCATGTTTCATAATTTTCCTCATCTTTACCAAAGATCAGATTCCTGCTGTAAAATGTTTTGTAGTCAAAATAATGTGGACATTATCGCATCAACCGGCCTACGGGATCTAAAAGCAAGTATCATATTCAGAGGGATGTCTGTACTGTGCTTTTGTTAGGTGATGTTTTACCCAAAATCTTGCATGAACATTTGTCTTTATCAGAAACAGTGTTGCTAGAGTAAAAAAAATGACAATTATCAAGCTTCTGTCACGTGTGTATTTCTTAACTACATAGTCTACTTCCCACAGATCAAAGTGATTATCCATCCTCTCATTGAAGCCTGGTAAGACACAGAAACAAGAGTGTGTGACTGACACATTTAAATGAAACGACTCAGTTCTACATGATTTAATACCATTTTCTTCTCAAGAACATATATGCTAAACGTTTTGACATTTTACAAATTCATGAAATGATGTTATCTGTAGAAAACTGTCCTTATACTCAGGCTACCTGGTTTCCCTGGCTCCTCGCTACAATCCAAAGACATGTACATTAGGATAATTGATGACTCTATGTGTGAGGTTGTTTGTCTCTATATGTCAGCCCTGTGATTGGGGACCTGTCCATGTACCCTGCTCTTGTTTAGTGTCAGCAGGGACTGGTTCCCAACCCCCTTGAGACCTGGGTTATCTAATGGATGGATGCTAAGGCAAGGGAGGGATCCCTCACTCAGGACTGGTAGACGTGCAATCGATGTTGTATAGTTACAGACAAGAACACTCACAATCAGAGCTGAACTGAGACCTGCTCCAACTGAGACAAAGGGTGATTGTAGGATGATGTCTGTTCGTTTGCAGTATGGAATATGGAAAAACAGCATGGAAATGGAATCAAGGCAGCTTCTGGTGAGCAGGCTAGGTCATATACAGCAGAGAGAGCAGACCAGTGATGGGAGCACTGGATAGCAGGCTGGTCCATGAGCAGGCCAGCGTGTGCAGGCCGGTTTAACAGCAGGGGAAAGGAGGCAGATGGTGCAGAGGGATGGAGATCTGGAGAGATCTGTTGAAACACAGAGAGAGAGTGCACCAAGGCCAAACTACAAGGTGCAACAAATAATGACAGAGAGGAGAGGAGAGGAGTTGAGACTGTATCTCCCAGTCTTTGTTGCCCACCCTGCAGGTCATTATCAGTATCAGTGCAACAGTCAGCTGTTCAGAAAAACAGATTACATAAATCAGCATTGGTACATTTTGATTTTGCATTCACTATGAGACAGATAGACACTGACTTACACCACCTCCACCACAAGGTGGCAGCAGCGCCAGCAGCAGAGAGGCGACCTGCCACTGCAGCTCAGGGTGAAGAAGAGGAGGAAGCGTGGATCTACTTCCTGTGTCACCATGCACATGTGGTAAACAAGCATATGAGTCACCGGCGCTGCAAGCATGGACTACTCAACCAAGTGGAGTAATTTACCCAAAGCTCCGAGTCTGAAGAACCTGACACACGGAGGGTTTGGGACCCTGAAGGAGGACCAGCACGCCGCCGTCCAGGACCTGACCAAAGCCCACATCGAGTCGTTTGACCAGGCCGTGACTGAGGGACTGAGCCGCGTTGTACAGGTCTGGTAAACTCCTGCACTCACACAGTTAAGTTAGTGCAACTGTGTCTGGTGAGAAATACACCAAACTATGTATCAGTTTAACATCCTACACCGCTGAAACCCTCGTCTCTAAAGCTGATAACGTTAGTTGAAAGCACAGCTAGTTTTTAGTTAGTTAGTTAGGTAGTTAATTAGTTTAGACTTTGACACCTAAAGTGCGAAGGAGTTCATGAGCAGAGTTTGCTGTTAGATAAATGAGTTAATATCAGTCAGTATCAGTATTTTTTGCCCTTTGTTTGAAAAGTTAACTTGCAACTATTTACAGGGGTGCAAACTCATCAGGGGTAAAAAAGGTGACAAGATACCGACCCCCTAGGGGGGTCCGGGGGCATGCTCCCCCGGGGAAATTTTTTTTTAAACCAACTTTAAAGGTGAATTTACAGTCAATTTTAGCATGAGACTAGGGTCCAGATTTACTCAGGTTTGCACAGCTTTTGCTCCTGTTAAACCTGTACAATCTGTCTCTCTGTGTTTGGTTTTGAAATATGTGAAGGGGGTCTTCAGCCTATGCAGGTTTAGCATGAGCAAAAGCTGTGCAAAACTTAGAGAATCTGTCCCTCGATGTCCATCAGATGAACCTTGCAAACCTTGCCTTCAAACTAAATAACATTTAATACAGACTGATTGGTTCATTGTGAAACATTTATTTATTGATGTAAATGTGTTTTCTGTACATAGGCTATGCTCCGAGGCAGCGCTGCTCTTTCTGTCCAATAACACACATGAAGCTTAAAAATGCCATAGGCTACATAAAACATATTAAGCAGCAATATGTATTTAAAAGATGTTCAAGTAAACGGTTTGGTTCACGGTTTTGTGGTCATGGTTTTCGGTTCGGTTTCGTATACTTTGATCGTTGGGAAAATCAATCATGTCTTGTATATTCAGGTTAAAACTGAAAGAATGAGGCAGTCTGACATCTGATTCATCATTGTGACAGTCTGAGGTTAAAAGTAGGTGAGATTCTGGCTGCAAGGGAGGAGACATTGATAGTTCCAACATGTTTTAATTTATTGGGCAAAGAAAGTTATCTAACAAATGCTAAGAACAATTAGATATTCACTGAAATATATAACCTATATTTATTAATTGTGGTTCTTACAAGAAATATATCTTATAAAATATAAAAGCTAAAATGTCTCTTAAACTCTGCCCCTTTAATTAGTGCATACAAAATAATTTAACTTTAGCCTACTACTACAACCACATTATTTACCAGCAACATAAAGTGAAACAGAGGCAGAGGTGTCCTGCCACAGTCAGTCAACCTCCTCCTGCTCCTCCTCCTCCTCCTCCTCCTCCTCCTGCTGCTGCACAGGTCGCGCTGCAGCGCTAATAAATGCTAAACGCGCTAATCGCTAATTGGCCGCGATCGCGATCATCACACACACGCGGTCCCATACAGCACCTATACAACACTGCTGGAGCATCTTCTAGCTCCGACTCTTTCACTCGCCATGCTCACAAAGTCGCGTTAGTTGATCTGTATTAAAAGTGAAGCTTCAGGTGTGTATTGCTGGACAGAAGAGGAGCGCTGCCACCACTCGTTGTCATCCAGAGAAGGTGCATGCGCCTTAAAGAGACAGGTGCATTGGCTCGGCTCGGCTCGGCTCGCCTCGCCGGACCCCCCCCCTCTCTCAAATTTTTTTTTATTGCGGATTTACACGAATCACACAAATGACCAATTTGGGATCCAAAACGGCGAATTTCGCCGAAAGGTGACAAGTTTGCACCCCTGATTTAGGAAATGCCTGTCATATCATATAGCCTGCAGCTCTCATATTCAAACCTTCAGTAGACTTGAGTTATCACCAGTTTCCCCCTTAAGTTAACTAGCTCTCTAAAACTGCCCATGTCAGATCTACAATGTGACCTTGGTGCTCACACTATGATGATGGAGGTGATTTCCTGTCTCTTTCATTTGCAGGGTGTTTCTGTTCTCTAGTTTTTTTTATATGTTTATTTTTGTATAGAAAGTCGGGGCGTAAGACCATATCCACTGAGATACTGTCGTATGTCATGACATTGTATTGATTGGTTGAAGTAGCTACTACTTTATTGTTATTTTATCAATGGTTTAGATCAGGCGTCCTAAATGTTTTTCAGGCTAGAGACCCCCAAACTGATGGAGAGATGGAGCAGAGACCCACTACTAGCTATATTTAAAAAAGAATTATGTGTCATATTAAACTGGGCCCAGTACAGTATAAACGTAGCTTCAGTGCCATGTCATGTGTAAACATACCTTGTTATTGTGCATTGAACAAGGTATTCAAATAATACACAAGTTCATATATTCATGTTTTTTCTAAACATGTAAAGGTACAGTGAGTAGGGGGACGTCCCTCTGACATTTATAAACGGAGCCTATGACCCCCCTGCAGCATCTCCGCGGACCCCCTAGGGGTCGTGGGCCCCCTGTTGAAGACCTCTGGTTTAGATGAATTCCTCTGTTCCGAAAACTATTATGATGAGGAACAATATGACATTGTGTGTTCTTTATACCAAAGATAAACCGTTTTTGTTTATACTATGAGAGTGTTTCAGACCTCTCTAAAACCTAATCTATCAGCTCACTTGTAGTGTCCCAATATATCATTACATCATGTTTCATGTTGCCCGGCCACCCCCACCCTTGGGGATGTGTATCATATGGTCAAATTCTTGCCAATTCACAGTGCTAATATTGAGATATGCCACATCTCTCCTCAGGCCATCCCTCCCCTGGAGTTCACCGTGAAAAATGACAGGATCAGCCTGGCTTTTGTGGATGCGACCATCTACAACCCAGTGGTGGCCAAAGGGAACATCTGCAAGGATACAAGGGTGTTTCCTGCAGAGTGCAGAGGCAGAAGATGCACATACAGAGGAAAACTTGTGGTAAGACTGAGATTCACGTGCAACCTCATGATATTTTTTTTCCCCTTCCACCTCTCACCTGACTTTTACTGTGTGACCTGGCTGTGGCTCAGGATGTAGAAAGATTCTCCATATGTCAGCGGTTTGATTCCTGGCTCCTGCAGTTCACATTTAGAACTGCCCATACAGAAGTAAAGTATAAGAATAAGTCCAAGAAGAAGTGTATTCCTTTTACCATTTACATGTAAACCACCAGCCAGTTCTGTACATACAAGTGGTAAACAATAGATTCAATCAGTTGAATAAGAGATTTACAGTTCTTTAACTTGGTCCTTTGTTTATCATCTCAGGCTGACATCAGCTGGGCCATCAATGGAGTCCCCAAAGGGATGATCAAACAGTCCCTTGGCCAGGTGCCGATCATGGTCAAGTCCAAGCTGTGTAACCTCCATGGTATGTCCCCCAAGGAGCTCGTCGAACACCACGAAGAAGCAGAGGTAAGACGCACATCTGTAACAGCTGCAACTGCAAGACAAACAGAAACATTACGTCCATGGTTCTTAAACTCACTCTCATATATTCACAGGAAATGGGAGGCTACTTCATTGTGAATGGAAATGAGAAGGTTATCCGCATGCTGATCATGCCGAGGAGGAACTATCCCATCGCCATGGCGAGACCTAAATGGAAGAGCAGGGGCCAGGGATACACTCAGTATGGTATGTACAATATACATATCAGATCATGTATGGAAACAGTGAAAGTCCAGTCAAACTTAATTTCTAAAGCACATTTAAAATAACGAACCATCTTTGGTTATTAAATGTGTACAGGTGAATATAAAATGTGAACACAATTTTACATACTGTACATGTGGGACATAACAAAAGTGGTTGTGTAATAATATGAGTCTTGGCTCATCATCCCTCTCTTTCTTCTTACAGGTATTTCTATGCGTTGTGTGAAGGAGGAGCACACAGCCATCAACATGAACCTTCATTATCTGGAAAACGGGACTGTGATGCTGAACTTCATCTACCAGAAAGAGCTCTTCTTCCTCCCACTAGGCTTCGCACTCAAGGTAGGGTTAGGGTTAATGTATTTAATGATTGAAGCGGTCTTCAGCAGGAACAGAAGGGCAGCAGAATACCTCAAGAAATTGGGTCACTGTGGGCCACTCATGGACACATTATATATCCTCACAGTCACCATCTATCTATCTATCTGGAAAATTTAATTTATTTCAGTAGTTCAACTCAAATAGTGAAACTGTTATATGTAGATTCATTACACAGACAGAAATATTTCATGTCTTTATTTCTTTTATGAATGAATGAATATTTTATTTTCGTGTCATGCCACCACTGTGGCCCATCCCATATGGGATTACAAGACACAAAATACAAAAAAAAACAAAAACTAGACAGTCCTTCCTGTTGGTGTTACTTGCCAAACAGGTGTGACATAAACAATTTCAGATTACTTTCAGTACTCAACAATATATCGCTCTTCGTCTCATTGCCCAAGCCTTTTCAAGAAATAAAGAAAATGCAAAAATATTCAAATAAAAAAGAAGTTTTAGCTTCTCAGCATTGTCCAACCACACAAATTCATTATTTGGATCTACTTTACTAAACAATTTTTGTCTTATAGAGTCATAGAAAGGACAGTAGAACACAAAATGCATTTCATTCTCCACTTCTCTTTTAATGATTATGGCTTAGATTTAATGAAAACCCCAAATTCAGTATCTCAGAAAATGTGATTATTCTGGAAGAGTTCACTATTCTAAACTAATGGTGTCATATTTCAACCAGCTAATACATAATAATCAATTCTAATGAACTCAAAACACCTGCAAAGGTTTCCTGGGCCTTTAAATGCTCTTTAGTCTGGTTCAGTAGGTTGCACTATCATTGGGAAGACTACTGACCTGACATTTGTATTCTAATTTGTTGAGATGTGACTGTCTTCTGAATAAAAGTCAACTAATTATTAGACGTATCATTGAAAAGAATAATACGGATAAAGTTTTGTGGCTCAGAAGGTGCTGTCTGATGACAGTACTACAGATCATTTTCTGTGCTGCTGTGTCCTCCAGGCCTTGGTGGACTTCACAGACTTCCAGATCTACCAGGAGCTGATCAAAGGCCGTGAGGACAATTCCTTCTACAAGAGCTGCGCGTCAGAGATGTTGCGCATCGTCTCAGAGGAGGACTGCCCCACCCGCGCCAAGGTGCTCAACTACCTCGGAGAGCGCTTCAGGGTTAAAATGAACCTTCCTGAGTGGTACACCAACGAGCAGTGCGCCAACTTCCTGCTGGAGTAAGTTGTTACGGCAGACGGCAGACGGCTGTGACGGCGTTATAAATGTGCAACCAGAAATGAAAGACGATTATGGCATCTATGGCAACATTTCCTAAAGCGAGTTGTGTTTCTGTTTTGATCAGCGAGTGCATCTGCATCCACCTGAAGTCAGACGTGGAGAAGTTCTACCTTCTTTGTCTGATGACGAGGAAGCTTTTCACGTTTGCCAAGCAGGAGTGTATGGAGGAGAACCCTGACAGCATCATGTGTCAGGAGGTGCTCACCCCCGGTCAGCTCTACCTCATGTTTATGAAGGCAAGTGTTTTCAGACCAACATTTAACAGTCGTTCCCAACCTTTTTTTATGCTCATGACCCCGTTCTGACATCACAAATTTCTGGCGAGCCGTCAATCAAGATGCACCAGCTCAGATATTTTTATATGCTGCATTTTATTTTTATCTTTATATTCAAGAAAGTTGTTTAAGAGTGTGTGTGGTGTTTTCAATCATAATTTTAAAAAGAATAATAATTAGTTAAAAAGATATTTTTATCAGTCATTTTTTAAAAATCTATTACTTGACATCTTTGTTTTTCTTTTGTCTTTGCTGCTGAACAGAATGAAGTAAACATTAAATGAGCAATAGATTTAAAATTTTGCAGTGAGAAAGTCAATTTTTTCCACAAAACTTGAATCTCAGTGGGCATAGCTTTGTTTATTAATAATGATAATAATAATAGGCCTAATAATAAATGACTAAACATTGGATGTTTACACACTGTTTCTCCCTATAAATCTTCTTATAATTATTTTTTTCTTTGTGATTTAACCCATAAAATCTCATCCCAGGAGAGACTGACTGCCTGGCTGGTGTCTGTGAAGTTGGCCTTTGACAAAAAAAGCAGCAAACTCATTGGTTTTCAGGCTGAAAACATAATGAAGATATTCAACCTGGGCACTGATTTGACCAGACCTTTTGAATACCTGCTGGCCACAGGGAACCTCAACTCCAAGACGGGTACGACCACATGAGCTGTGCATGTGAACCTGTTGTGGTATGAAAAGGGAGTTGTTGATCTATTATAAAGCAAATCTCGTCCCCTCTGCCCCCCCAGGTCTCGGCATGCTGCAGAGCACAGGCCTGTGCGTCGTGGCCGACAAGCTCAACTTCATCCGCTACCTGTCCCACTTCCGCTGCGTGCACAGAGGAGCAGCGTTCGCCAAGATGAGGACCACGTCTGTCCGTAAGCTGCTGCCTGAGTCCTGGGGCTTCCTGTGTCCCGTCCACACTCCGGACGGAGAGCCCTGCGGTCTGATGAACCACATGACAGCCAGCTGTGAGATAGTGGCACCGACTCTACCCACTGTATCAATGCCTGCTCTGCTCTGTTCTCTTGGTGAGCTCTTACTTTACTTTTATTAAGCTGTGATGCAAAAATTACACTTTTTTGAAAGGTTATGAATCACATCAGTGGCCTTAGTGACGTGGTTTAAGGTGATTTCTGTCTCTGGTGCCTCAGGTGTTACACCCATGGATGGAACTCCTGGTCTAGCCTATGCAGACTGCTACCCTGTTGTCCTGGATGGGTCTGTTGTCGGCTGGCTGGAGGCTGATTTAGCCCCGGTTGTGGTGGACTCACTGCGCAGGTTCAAGGTATGATAATAAAATATTTATATTACATTTGTGTGTGTGCTGGAAACTAACTTTTATATCAAAGGGAGGCGATACAGGTCAACAAAAACACGCACCAGCAGACTCTTGCACAGTTTTTTTCCCCCCAAAGCCATTCACACAGTTATTCTTCAACTCCAGACTTATCCACTCATATCATGAATATATAACCACTTACAAGCACTATACCCCATGTAACCTGTCATGTTTGTGTTTGTTTCCTTATCTTCTATTAACCTACCTCGTTCTTTGTTTTTATGTTGAAGAGTGTTGTTATGAGTTTCCTGTTGTTATGATGCCTGATGATTGTATATGTGTATCCTAGAATACCACTGTAATGGGAAGTTGCCATTTCATTTTATTTTAAATGTAGTGACAATAAAGACATCGTATCTTTAATGCCATTAGGTGCTGAGAGATAAGAAGATCCCTCCCTGGACTGAGATCGTTCTGGTTCCCAGAACAGGCAAGGCCAGCTTGTACCCAGGCCTGTTCCTCTTCACAACACCCACTCGCATGGTGCGGCCCGTGCGCAATTTAGCTCTTGGAAAGGAAGAGTTAATTGGGACTTTTGAACAAGTACGTAGTAAACTGCGATTTTACAAAGCTGTAATAATCAGACCTTTATCTGAAGCAGACAACTGAAAAGTTAATTTAATCACGTGCCTCTCGCTGCAGCTCTACATCAATGTGGGGATCTTGGAGGATGAGATCGAGCCGGGAGTGACCACACATCAGGAGCTTTTCCCCCACAGTATGTTGAGCGTGGTGGCTAACTTCATCCCCTACTCGGACCACAACCAGAGTCCTAGGAACATGTACCAGTGTCAGATGGGTAAGTCTGAGACCACCAGTAGTGACCCCACACTCCTACTCAGATGACCAGACTCAGTATATTCAGATATTCCAGTCCTCACATAGTGTTTGTCAGAGATTTGACCTGTTGTCATTGCAGGTAAACAGACGATGGGTTTCCCCCTGCACTCGTTCATGGATCGCTCGGACAACAAGCTGTACCGCCTCCAGACCCCACAGAGCCCACTGGTCAGGCCCCACATGTACGACCACTACAACCTGGACAACTACCCCAGCGGCACAAACGCCATTGTGGCCGTCATATCTTACACAGGCTACGACATGGAAGACGCAATGGTACAGTAAACACAATATGTCATCCCCCCACCTACCTCCCACTAACAAGTCTTTAAAGGGATAGTTCAACATTTTGGCAAATTGACCCATTGCCATAATCCCTATAGTCATAGCAGTAGGTTCGTTACCTTTAATTGTCGGTGCAAGCTATTTTTAGAACGGTGGAGCAGAGCCATGAACTGCTCAGAGCTACGCTACAGAGGCTCATGGGATTTCTTGGTTTCCCTCATCAAACTCATCAAATACACAATCCAACAACTGCAAAACGCTCTGGTGGACAAGTTGTGACCTGCACATTCACCACGCTATGAGATAATAACGGAACGTTACGAGACAGAGTTGTTTTCGAGGTAAATTCATGCAGAACCGCTGATGCGCATGCGTATTTGATGAGGGAAACCAAGAAATCCCATTAGCCTCCATAGCGTAGCTCTGAGCAGCTCGCGGCTCTGCTCCGCCGTTCTAAAACTAGCTTGCACCGACAATTAAAGGTAACGAACCTACTCTTAAAACTATAGGGATTATAGCAATGGGCCAATTTGCCAAAATGTTGAACTATCTCAACACTTTCCTTAGATTGTGAACAAGTCATCATGGGAGAGAGGCTTTGCTCATGGAAGCATCTACAAGACTGAGCTGGTGGATCTGGCAGACAAAGTGAGAGGAGAAGACAGCGTGGTGTTTGGGACCAAGTCCGGTGAGGTGAGTGGAAAACTGGACGCTGATGGGCTGCCCCACATCGGATCAACACTGAAGTATGGAGACCCGTTCTACAGCTATATCAACCTCAACACCGGCCAGACCTACACCACCTACTACAAGTAAGTGTCAATATTTGTGTTAATGTTCTTTATTCTTTGTCTGTGTCACTTTCTAATCATGAAATATTGATTTTGCTTTGATAATTATCTATGTAGAAAAATTCTATAACCACATTCAGAAATTAAATTCTGTGTGCTAACGAATGACACTCATTATGCCCCTCCTCTATTTTCTCCTAGGAACCAAGAGGCCTGTGTAGTCGACAACATAAAGGTCTGCAGCAACGACACTGGCTCAGGCAACTTTAAACGCGTCTGCATCACCGTACGAATACCACGAAACCCCACCATCGGTGACAAGTTCGCCAGTCGCCACGGTCAGAAGGGCATCCTGAGCCGCCTGTGGCCGGCCGAGGACATGCCTTTCACGGAGAGCGGCATGTCTCCCGACATCCTGTTCAACCCTCACGGCTTTCCCTCCCGCATGACCATCGGGATGCTGATCGAGAGCATGGCCGGCAAGTCCGGCTCCCTGCACGGCCTCAGCCACGACGCCACGCCCTTCACCTTCTCCGAGGAGAGCTCCGCACTGGAATATTTTGGTAAAATGCTGCGGGCCGGCGGGTACAACTACTACGGCACGGAGCGGCTCTACAGCGGGATGAGCGGTCGGGAGCTAGAGGCAGACATCTTCATCGGCGTCGTCTACTACCAGCGTCTGCGTCACATGGTCTCTGACAAGTTTCAGGTGAGGACCACGGGGGCGCGAGACAAGGTGACCAACCAGCCCGTGGGAGGGAGGAACGTCCAGGGAGGCATCCGCTTCGGAGAGATGGAGCGGGACGCCCTGCTGGCACACGGCTCCTCCTTCCTGCTTCACGATCGACTCTTCAACTGCTCGGACCGATCGGTAGCTCAGGTGTGCGTCGACTGCGGCAGCCTCCTCTCCCCTCTGTTAGAGAAACCACCTCCCTACTGGTCGGCCACACGCCATCGAAAAACAGTGTGCAGCCTGTGTGGCAAGAGCGACTCTATTGACTCGGTGTCGGTTCCTTATGTCTTCCGCTACTTTGTAGCCGAGCTCGCTGCGATGAACATCAAAGTCAAGTTAGATGTTAAATGAGGATACATACTGTAAGTATGGCTGTGTAAATCAGAAGGACTGCATCAACTATGCATATTAACCATGCTGCAAAGGACAACGTGTACAGCCGTGATGTGTGTAAGAACCTGCTTTATTATCACAGAGATTGAGAATATGACAGATTAGCAGTATATGATGGAATGAATGTGACTTGTTCTGAGGTGTGAAAATAACCCAAAGGTCTTTTGTGTAGTCATTCTGAGTGTTGAATAAAAAACAATCTACTTTACCAGTGTTGTCTGGTTGAAGTATTCAGATTTATTCTTTAGCAAGACCTTGAAGTATGAACTCCTCCTTTAAGATCCTAGTAACATCAGCCTTAACCACCAAAACAAGTACATTTACCTAGTAATGTTATAATGTGATTGGGTCATAACATGCTGTATGATAAAGATATGCTTTTGTAACATTACAAAATACAGAAATGTGGAAGAAAACTGTTATGAAAGTATGAAGATTTTTATTTAAAAACAAGATCATTACAGTTGACTTCAGTCTGTTTCTCTTCTCCAGCTTTGGAGAAGACCCATGAAGTTTAGAGGGATTGTAAAAACCCCACCCTGAACTCAAATACGCTGCGTGTGATGTAATGAAGCTTCATTTGGGGAGTCACATGATTTTTGGCATGGTGAAGCGAGGCATAGAAACATCTTGCCGTGATACTTCTGCTTTGAAAGATCGATACTGTGTCGAACTATCTGTTTTGAGCAAAACATCTCTAGAAGTATGTAAGATCACAAAATCTTACATTGAACAGTAAGTAGTGTGTAGAGGAATTAAAGGAACATTTCGCCCAATTGTAGGAGTTCAAGTGTGAAGAAGAGAATGGAAACGATTAAGTACAGTACTTAAGAAGATTTACTTTCCACCACTAAGTGAAGAGCTGAGTGTCCACTGTTGAATTTCATTGTCCAAACTCCATGGAGATTGAAATTATAAAAACATATGAAATCTAGCGCAGAATAATTTAAAATAAAAACGTACCCCTGCTCAATAAGATATTTAAACATATACACGATTAAAAATGTCCACAAATCTCACATGAGATGCTCACAGGTCTCACAGTTGTCCTTACTCCAGCTGTGCCAGAACATGTGGCAGGTCTAACACAGTGGGAATGGTGTAGTGTGGTTTCACGGAGCCATCTGGCACAGGACGTCCTGCACTGCTGATCCAAACTGTAGCCCGTACTCTGGCGTTCAGCCCCCCCTCAATGTCTGTGTCCAGGGAGTCTCCGACCATAATGCAGTCCTGGGCCTCCACCCCCAGCATGTTGAAGCACAGTGTGAAGATGGAGACGAAAGGTTTCTGCTCTGCGTGTTCTCCACCAATCACGACGGCATCGAAGAACTCCTCGCACCCGACCGCCTCCACTTTCTCCCTCTGGGTCTGAGTTTCCCCGTTGGTCAGCAACAGCAGCTTGTATCTGCTGCGTAGTTCTTTCAGGAGGTCGCTGATTGGAGGGGACAGGCTGAGAAGTTCCAGGCGACTGTTTTTCCACAGGTTGTAGCACTGAGCGGCCAGAGATGGTGGGGAGCCACTGCCCACGGCCTCCTGGATGCTCTCCTCCCAGTGACCCACTCGCACATCGTCTATGGATCTGCCTGCTGCAGGGTCAAAACTCTCATGTAGTAGCTTCTGCTTGAACTTGTCACAAATGCTGCGGATGGTGTCGTCATCGATGCCCAGCGTTGTCTTCAAAAGTTCACTGGTCTGCAAGTCACACAATAGATCATAAAATTAATTTCACTATAACGGTTGTAAACAAATCAAACACAAGTGGGCACAAGAAAACGTTGACATGTCCCAGGCACAGCAATACACAGACTGGTGTAAATAATGTGATGAACGATGAATGGCTGAATTGTACCATAATGTTTCAGTGTCAAGGCCCTGGTATGTGCATGGTGGATCAGAGCAGAGACGTTCTAACGCACAAACATGCCATTAATTCAGAAAACTATTTCATCAATTTGACAATGCATGTGCTGCAAAACTCTGATGTACACTTCTGTTGTGTTGTCATGTTATAATATTGCTGAAATTGTTTTCTGGAGTTGCAGTAAGTTGAGCCCTCAGGGCCTCCGTAGTGACAGCTGCTTTGGTCCTTCAATGCTTTATTACGACTAGAGGCTGTTAAACTGAATGGAGCAAATTCATGTGGTTAGTCTGTTAATTAGTTACACCTGTGCATTTCCTGTTACCGCAAACCAATATGTCTGCTATAAAAACAGACACGACTTCCAATCCACAGATACAGATTAGAAGACCTTTAAATATGCTTTAAAGTCCCTCAAACTTGAAATGACCCAACAGTAACAGTAAAAGCGCCATTGTAAAACAACCAAACGCTTGGTTTTGTATGAGAGTACAAACTAACAGCGGCTAATGGGCTTTTGTTTGTAAAATAGAGGCGGAAGTTATAAACATGGACACCAACTTTTAACACTACACGAGGAGGAATTATCCACATTAATCACCTTCTGTATCGCTGCTCCACCTGCTCGACCTGTCTCTATCAGTGTGTTGTCCAAGTCAAACAGAATCGCCTTCACAGTTTGTCCGTCCATGGCCGGAGGAGCTCACTATCACTATCACTATCACTAGTCAAATCAGTCTTGCCGGTGGTTTGAACAGGATGCGCACTGCCGGGTACACTGCATGCTGGGAGTTGTAGTTCTCATAAATAGCCAGTGTTTGAAAATTAAATACTCTAGGGGGCGCCAGTCGATAACAATGCAGGGATTTTATTTTATTTCATTTTTATTTTTTTTCAAGCAGTTAGCCTACTCTCTTTGAGCTCAGGCCACTTGGTGTAGCTGGCTATAATAAATAACCAAAAATGTATGAAAACTATGAGAATATAAAAATTCAAAACGCAGACAATAAATTACAACATATGGGCATATGAATATGGGATCTAAGGGTGCTGGGATGTAGGAAAGAGGTTGATCTGTGTTTTTTTTTCACACTTTCCCCACATTCACTTCATTCCTCTCATTTATAAAACAGACATTCATGTAAAACACATTATAGGTACTAGGCTAATTGTTTATACTTTGTACATAAATTGAATAATAAATGCTAAATCTAAAGTGTGTACATAGATAATTAGATGATAAATATAAATCTAGAAATGTTAAATGAAGGGCTGTAAAATTTAATGAATGGTCTGTAAAGAAAAGAAATTAACACCAAATCCGTTCAAAAAATAATTTCCAGGACTGAATTAATGCTTGGTGAATAGACTTTAAAATTAGAGACATTAAAATTGTAGATTTTGGAGCAGAATATTACACAAACACAGTTGATTATCACAGCACCCCCTTGTGGACACTGTGTCAGGTAGCTACAGTGTCTGTGAAATGGGTGAAATCTGCCAGTCTCTGTGTCTCTTTCTTTTTGCTGCAGTGTCGGGTACAAAAAGTGAAAGATATCTTTTAACAGGGTCACCTACACTTTGATTAGATATAATGGAACAGCAAAATGGTGTATGTTTGCAGAGTCAGGTTGTTGTCAATCAAAACAAAGGTCACAGAGGTGCAACTTAAAAACAAGTTAACTGCTGCCTTTATATGTGCTTACAGTGGTTATGTAACATAAAATCAGTACAGTTTATAGATATGAAAGAAGAAACCCAGCTCCAGTACCTGGTGGGCTCTGTCCATGGTGCTGATACAACTTATATTAAACACTATATACAGATTACAGTGATCATTGACATTGATTTCGCCTGGTTAAATAAAGGTTAAATAAAATAAAAATACAGTGGTAAAAAAGAATGGACGTAGCGTCCGTGACGTCACCCATTGGTTTGGGGGAGTCTGTTTTGTGCCGCTACTACGGGGGTTTGAGCCGCGCCATGTTGGATTCTACTTGCCATATTTGGAGCGGTGCGGCCGTTGGCCGGCCGAGAGCCCGCCCACTGGCCTCGAAGCAGCGGTCTCCGGACCTGTCACTCAACGGTTCCGCGCCCTGATTGGCCAGAACTTTAAACCTAATAATAGTAAAACGATAGAGTTTTTAAAAAATTCACCCCCCTCAGAGTGTGTGCGGGGGTAGAAACTATCGATTGAGACCAAAAAAATGAAATGTACCAGGCTGTAAATATGTTTTTTTAAGCTGTAAAATCGGCTATTTTAACATGGGGCTCAATTGGAGTTGCTCCCTTCTGGAGCCAGCCCCCAGCGACAGCTGAGGGGATTGCAGCTTTTTGAACGCGGAAGTGAGCTTCACTTCTCAGACCGACAACTGCCCCCTTGGTTTCTACATACAGGTATGGGACATCAAATGTAAAAATCTGATTACAATTTTCTAGGTGATGCATTTTGAATGTAGTTCGCTTCCACACATACAACTCATTTTCCTCAGGTCTGGCACAATCACATATGCACAATATGTGTGACTGTATAAACTGAGTATTACAACTAAATGCCTTTATTCACCACGTTAATCTAAAAAATAATAATCAAAAAAGCCCCTACAGACTACACAGCCATGGGACCAGGTTTAGGGAAAGAACAAAGCACA
This sequence comes from Trachurus japonicus, assembly GCF_045865225.1. Taxonomy (NCBI): domain Eukaryota; kingdom Metazoa; phylum Chordata; class Actinopteri; order Carangiformes; family Carangidae; genus Trachurus; species Trachurus japonicus. The sequence continues at coordinate 22,040,109 of NC_140921.1, forward strand.
TGATGTATACTCACTCCCCTTTACACTCAAAGCAGCATCTTAGGCCAGCTGCTATAACCACAAAATTAAGTCAGATTGTAAATGTTGTCAGATAGTGTTGAATTTAACAAGCACAGCACAACTCCTCATTTGTCACTAATTTTCTGCTTTAAAATGGGTTAAAATAACTTAAAGCGGCAAAAATCTCCTAGAAAACATTGATTTGACTTGTGAAGAACCTAAATTAATCATTTCCCTTGTGAATAAATAAATGTGTACATGTGAAAGTGTCTTCAAGTGGTTAGTCTACGGTGATTGTTGTATCTCGCTCTGCTACATGCTGCAGGCGACAGGCTTGTTCAGGGAAGCAACCACTCCTTTAACTGTAATCAGAATATAGTTGCTCACAGAATGATGGAAACTGATAAAAAATTATAATATGAGTTGGTTTCACTGCCTCTGAAATGTGTGTGACCTGTCACCTCAGGTGTCACCAAATCACATACAACGTAACAGCTATTTCTTACCAGTTTAATTTAGTAACAGTGTCTGGTGATAGAGAGCAACCCTCTTGTTTTGCATCTTTCTTTCTTTCTTTTTTTTTAGCATTTCTTTTGTTGTCCTGGAGTTAGCATGCTAATAATGTATATACAGTGAGGCTAAGCCTTGTAAATAAAGAGCTATTGATGCCAATGTTGACTATGTATAACAAAACTCACAAAAGGTCTTTGTTATTAATACTGATTTAAATTTAACATTTATACTTAGCATTGAATGATAGGACTTAGACTTGATACTCTGGTTTAACATTGACATTCAGATTGCAGACCATCCGTCACATTGACTTGTTTGTAATGAGTGGAGGTGTTACTATGTTAACCTGCATTGTCTCTATCAAATAAACTTTATTAAATTAAATTTACACTTAACATAATATTTTGCATATAATTATATATTGTTAAGAAAACTAACATGTTGTTTTTTGTGACTTTCTGTCTCAAATATGCGACTGAATTTTCAAAATTTATCAGCTGGAATATTGTAATGCGGTTTAAGAAACATTTATATTCATTTTGTGAGCAGATGTGGCCCTCATGGAGCAGATGGCCTTATTTGACTCCTTTATTACGCTGGTGTTCAGGCATCACGCCTCATTTTCCATCATGAAAAGGTTTTCCATTCATTGGTGACTGAACTGTGAAAGCTGTTTCTATTACTCAGCAAAATTATTTTTAGAGAAGTAACAATCAAAATGAGCGTGAAACAATCAGTGTCATCACTTGTCAAATTAACTGGCCTACGTGACTCTTGACCATGGATATTGCCAATTTAAACACATATTCCGTGACACACACTCTTTCAAAATCAAAACATACCACAACTCTTATGCAACCCGTCCTTTAACTCGCTCTCTCATCTGGCAATAAGCCAGAGGTTCACACGCAATAGTGTGCAGGCCTGTTGCATTACTGTACCAAACCAAATCAGAAATCACAACAATCCTTTCTCGCATTACCTGCAAGGATACTGGTTCCAGAGCAGGTGTTTGAGCCTCCAACAGAAGCCTGACCTAATTATCTCAATTACCTTTGACAAAATACGTCAAAGATAAACTATAAATCAAGGGATGGTGTGAGAGGCTTAACCTGCTATTATCTTTCAGAACAAACAACACTCGCTGCTCGCATGCAAACGAGGAATAAACTTGTTTAAATTAGAGACGTGCAGCCTTTTTTGTAAACTTGCACTCACTCTCAGAGAGGGAAGAGAAACATAAACAGTGGATATGTGAAGAGCAAGCATACACGAGGAAGATGGAAATCCCCCTCTGATGTGCAGGAAAAGAAAAAAAAGAAAAAAAGAGATGACTTCCCCAACAGTGCATGTGTGAGTCCACATGCATCTGAAGGACCGGTAGGGCCTGGTGTCTTTGTCTGCACGACACCATTCCTCTTTTATCTGTGTGGGTGGTCGTGCCAGTACATAGTCACACGCTATCTCTCAGCTGGGCACAGATCCCCCGGAAAGGTCAATTATCAAAGTGTCGTTCCACCAAACACCTTACAGCCTCTTAACAGCTGGAAGGTAACACTTTGAATCTGCATTATTTTTCCGTTTGTTAAAGCACTTTAGCATCACCTTATATGTTTGTGTGACCTTCCCTCGGTTCTGTATAACTATGTTGAAGCTCTGCGGGTATGTGCATGGATACAGGGGACAGACTTTTGGATGGCCAAGTGTAAGTCAAAGGGCTATGTGAGCCTTTAGGCCATCCGACCAATTAGTAAATTACTTGGGATTCAGTTGACTGGGTTGCTCCTGTAGGTTTTAATTAAAGGCAGGAAAGCTTGAAGTGATAGTTCGGATTATTTGGGCACTTATCTGTAGTCAGTATTTTACCTGAGATTTGGTATGCTGTGGTATCACGACTCAACCACTTTAAAATGCCCACAAATATGGTGTCAGTTGAAGTGTAAGCTTTATTTTTGGAACTTTGGAATAACTACACATGAGCACATACACTGTATTCATCTGCAAATAAACTGTCAGAAACAGCCAAGCGTAGATGTGCTTGTGCACAGGAATTTGGAAGTTCAACGGCTGAGTTCCTGAGAAAAGCTTAGGAAGGAAGAGCAGTGAAAATATTCAAAATATAGCACGCACAAATGGATGTTGACTTTTTTAGTGGCTACATTATGTTTTTTTTTTGTTTTGTTTTTGCAGACCCATTCCAGAGCAGCTCATCACTCAGCTTCTGTGCTGGTGCTCCAGCTGCAAGGTATAGGCTAGTTAATAACTAACTAACTATACCTTGCTTAGGCCCATGTCAAATAACCTCAACTATCACTTTAAGAGAATGGAGCTCTCTGTTACATCGGCAAGAAACGAGCTGTACGTGACACTAGAAATGAGCAGGTCACTTACAAATCAAGATATGAGGATTCCCTCAGGTATAGCTCGTCATCCGTGCCATCCTTGACCTGGTGACACCAAATTCTTTATCTGCAGTCTTTAAGCTGTTCTCAAATATTGAACATTCTTCACATAATGAGAGATAAAGATCAAATATTCAGACGATGGAGCTGCGATAGAAACGGCAATACTCAGCTGTCCTTTCTTTGTCAAGATGCTCCCATCAAGCCTGGTTTCTGATACAAAGACAAACTCCAGCCACACACACGCACACACATAGATGTGAGATTTTATCGAGGCCAGGGGAATGTATGAACTACAGTCTAAATAGAGAAACACTGGTGTGCCTAATGGCACTTGTCATGGTAACAGGGGGAGTCTGGCAACCTGCACGTACACACAAACAAAAACAATCTGATCTGGGGCAGGATGGTGCCGCTTCAGCTGGTTATGTAATGCTGCATGATGAAGGAGCGATACGCTTTTCTGTAAAGCTTATATAAAGTGTATGTTAGAGGCCTTCAGAAACCTCTCGCTCACTGACACACCAGTGTCATCATGACACTGTTACACCATGACTATCTGTTACTTCTCTCAGTGATGATTGCCCATACATTAAAATTAATTGAATGACTTTTCTTTGGTAGGCCTTTTGTGTGTGGAGCAGTATTATGCATCATCTGATGTATGTGTTCGCTGAATATTGTTGCACTTAAAAGACTAAACCAAGTTGTCTGGCAGCTTGCCAGAGCTCCCTGCATGCGTTGTGTGCTGATACACCTGAGTTCTCCTGACCGGCCACTGAACCAGCGCAGCAGCAGGGAGGGAGGCAAAGTATGTGTGGTCACTGGAGTAAAGCTCTGAGAGTAACTGGACCCTGGACCCCGAGGAATATTCAGAAGGAGAGTGTGTTAACTTGTACCACTTACATTGTGTGTTTGTTTTGGGTAAAGGTTGAGCCTCCTACGTACGAAGGTTAATTTTCCTACATAGTGTAGCTCTGAGCAGCTCACGGCTCTGCTCCGCCATTCTAAAAACAGGTTGCACCGAATTAAAGGTAATGAACCTACTCCTAAGACTATAGGGACTATGGCAATGGGCCAATTTGACAAAATGTTGAACTATCCCTTTAAGGGTTGGACTCAGATACTATATGTAGCTTTCAGTCTCCAGGTATGTAGAGTGTGGAAGTAAATCCAAGTGTGTATGAGTCAGTGTGACGGGAGCAGCATACTATATGTGTGCAACAGAAATGTCTGTTAAAATGAAAATGATTTATCTTTAATACTTTAAAAACAACAGTCTGTTGATGAGTTTCTTTTGTCATCTATCAGCCCCTTTTATCTTTATTACATGGAGATACATTGAGCGTTCAGTCTGAGATGAAAGCGATTTATGACTCAGAGTAAATTCATTTGGTCTAACTCATAAAGAAACTAAAGGAATCAGCAATAAAACATATTGTGTGAAGGTAACTTTCTTTTAGAGCTGACTCATCATGAGGTATGAGTAGCCTGGAGTAAATCAAAGTATGTGTGTGTGTGTGTGTGTGTGTGTGTGTGTGTGTGTGTGTGTGTGTGTGGGTGTGTGTGTAGCTTGCTAACCCACAGGAGTTACACAGATTCTACATCACACCACTGTATCCCAAAGGTGCAATTTTCAGGCTGACTGGACGAGCCTGAGATGGGACGTGCTGAGACAGGTGAGTGGATGAGGTGTACCAGAGGCTTTGATGCTTCTCCCTGACACACGCGAGGCAAACCACAACACAGACCCAACTCGCTGTTACCATGTCAGCAGCACTGTGAGAAGCAATGTCATTTCTTATCAAAACATATTATATGTCAGGCTGCTGAGAGCCAACCCGGTCGTGTTAACATGTGCAGAAGAAGGTTCGCTTCGAGGAACTGTCTCGGGTCCTGGTTTCACACTTTGGATTGACATGAATGATGAAACCAAAAAGCACATGAATGGAGGATAAAACAAAAAGTCCAGTTGACTGGTGGCCAACAAGCCGTCAGCGGAATTTTGTAAATGATCTGCGGCTCATAACTTCCGTGTGAGATTTTGAAACTGACATCATGGGTTTGCACACAACATTTGGTTTGGAAAAACCCTGGAGGGACATTCAGAAAATTGAGACATTTCAATCAAGTGATAGCATCAAGTGTCAGATAATTACTCATACAAAGTTACAAAGCACCGCTCTCTTTTCACTTTGCTGCTTTTATGCTTTTCATAAACTGAATAAACAAATCAAAGTTTGTGAGCTTTCGACGTGTTTCTGTGGATCCTCTAAATCTAAAAGTAGCCTTTTCATTGTTATTAATTAAAGCAGATATCAGTGGAATGTTTTTGTTAATATAAGTCCTAAATAGTCCTATTTTCCGTCAGCAATCACTTACATGAAGTATTTCAGCCTAAACACGAGTCTCTCCGTCACTCTGCTCTGCTGTAACCCGAGGAGAAAATTTTCCTTGTGGGATACAAGTGTTATCCAATGAGGGGAGAGAACGGCATGAAGGGCTGTGTGTGCAGCCAAGGGATGCGCGTGAATGTGGTGACGTAGCACAAGGACCAATTGATGCCTGACAAGGGCGGGGGCTGCTAACTCATGGTGCGTTCAAGGAAACTCGTACTTTGTGTTTTTCCTTCCTGTGAAGTCATACCAGTTCGATCTGGTACGAGTTCACGGGTCGGAAGTTACGAGTGGCCGTTATAGGGAACTTTCACAGACAACAGGACGGTAAAAACACGAGCTACGGGTTACCTGGAACGCTACCAAGTCGTAGTTGTGACTTGAAGCTGTAACTTACGGTTTCAAAAGCCTGCCTTGAACACAGCATTAGCCGAAACGGCCGTGCCGCTGTTATCTGCTTTAATCAAATAGTATAATATTTACCAACTGAAAAACTGTCTAGGTATTTGAAATGATTGTTCCTATTCAGAGGAAAGTGGAATAATCATTTTTTTCTGGAAAAAACGACACAAAACACCAACTGAAAACATCACAGAATTGATAAGTAATTACAAATCATGTCCATCTTTCTTCTATGGCCAAAAAGGAGAGAGAAAGATATTCTACCATTTTTCACAGATGATTTCTATCAGCTGCTATTTGTTTGAGCCATTTTGTTCGCTTTAAAAACTGTCAGATACTCTGTTGGATAAAAGTCAGGGTAGGGTACATACTTTGCCAGGTTATATTTGTTTCTTGTGTCTCTTCTATATATTCTTGTGTGATTTCTTTTTTTTTGCAGTGTGTTTGGAGATTATCTCTCCTGCTAAGCTTCTTCAGACTGGGAATCATCTTTACATTCAGAGTCACACAAACCCACAAACTTCCACCAATACGGTATGGAAGTATATGTGCACCTTTATTGGCAATCCAATTGGCAAAATGGCAATTCAGTGTTTATTTTGTCATGTAATTTTAAAATGTTTTTGGCAATTGACAATTGAATGTACAAAGTGGCAATGCAATCTCCAATACAGTTTTGATAATCAGGAATTAAAACTGAATTATCAAACGTCATATTGCCATGGCACCATGGTGCACTCACTGTGGTCGTCCCTGGCTACACGCTGGACCCCATCTGATCCCAACACATTTATTTTGGTTTCATTTGACCAAAGAATGAGCTGCCAACATTCAACAGGCTTCTTGTATTGTGTATGTTGAGGACGACTTCACAGATGTAAACGTCCTTTGCCAGAAGCGCAAACCGCCTATTTTCCAATAAAAGGTTGAGTCACATTTCTAAGGACAGCTTCTGTTATTAACTTTACGGCTCTTCCTATTCCTCCTCAATGCTGCAGCTGTTCTTCCCCTAATGCTCCAGTATGGTTTCTGTTTTCAGACGGCTCCTCGCCATGTGGAGTTTTTCTGCATTGGACACAACCGGGCCGAAGTTGAGGAAGCTGCAGAGCTCCCAGTTTTATTTTACGACCGAAATCACAGGTGTGATCACATTTGTTTCATATGGGGGCTACATTTTCAATGGGATGTTACCTGTTTGTTTTTAATTGTACAAATAATCAAATGCAATACACAATTTAAATACAATTTTTGAGAGATGATACAATTTTGAATAACATTATAATATAACATTACATTATAGTTATAGCACAGGGGTCTGAGAAGGGGAAAGGTCACTTGCTTAATACATGCAATGCTATTAAACTGGCTAAAATGGGAAACCTGTCTTTGTTCTAATGAGGTTGGTAGCCACTGGTCTTTTTTTTTTTTTTAACCCTACCATCTGCTCATGGTTAACACTTGATATTTCTGCAAATTTCACCTCAAGGATGTGAAAACAAACCCAATCAAGCCCCTTTCCTTATCCTCCCTGATTGGATCATGATGTGTGACGCCAAAATTCAGGGAGTGAAGAGAACAGATGGCGTGTAGCTTCTGGTCTCTGACACTTTCCATTTGAAGGCTTTTTTCCCCCTTCGTCAGGGAGGAGTGTTGATGACATGACATGCCCCGTGTCAGTTGCAGAGGTTTAAGAGAAGCTTCCAGATGGAGGGTCTGGTACTGACGTGGAGGAGACATGACTCCATATGGATTCTGTGTGTCATTCTTGCCTCTCCTTGTATGTGTGTTCACCGTGAGATCATCCACCTCCAACACACTGACCTCACTTGAGAGTCTAGAAGAAGAAAACTTTTTCTTTCTCCATAGGCTATGTCACATCAGATTTTTTTTTCTGTTTATGTCTACTGATGTCAGTTCATATGAATGTGATCTGAAACATTCTGCACCTACTTTAAGGATTTTGTCTATTTTAGTCTTTAGTCATAGTCTAAAATTGTCAAAAAACTGAAATGATGATGATGATTTTTACGCTATAGCCTAACTGTCTTTGTTGTTCTGTATTAGTTTCTACACCCATAAATGTGTATAACAATGACATAATGGTACTAATATGAAGCACAGTGGAGCGTGGTCATCAGTAATGTGCTTGTGGTCATGATCATATGCATCCATCACCCTAAAGGGAGTTGGAAAACTTCTTTTAGCAGTGAGTGTATGGCTTATGATATTACATAACGGGATCAAGAATATTTAGTTTCCATGGCAATGGCAGAAAGCATGCTCCAAACTATACTAACCGAGTAGAGGAGATGTATGGATGACTTCAGCACACACAGTGAGGATAAAGCTGTTAGTGTGATTTCAGGATACTCTTACATCTAATGACTCAGTGTTACGCTGATGGGAGTGCTAGTGAATATTACATTCCACACTGAACATCCTGGGGGTCTTTTCTCAAGGCCTCATGAGAGATGAGGCAGGATGTCAGATACAGATAAGGGCTGGTGACAGACAGCCAAAAGGGAGACTGATAGTCAGACCCTTCTTTTATCTCACCTGGCTGAGAAGCAGGAGACCCCTGACCAGGCCCGCAGAGGCTCAAGGGGACCTTTGTAGTCAGAACAGCACGGCTGCAGAGATGGACAACAAAGAGGCTCTCTCTACAGGCCAGCAGCCTCTTCTCATCAGAAACATGTGCTCCGAGGACAGCTACACCTGTGCCTCTCTGCTGTCTGTTCATGATGTGGGTAGCTGCAGTGTTTATCTGCTCTTATACGGCTGAGGGAGATCAAATGATCAGCCCTGCCATGGCCCACTGAGTTCTGCACATCACAATATGGTAATGATAATAAACTTACAGCCTGTGGTCCTCCAGCAGAGTATGTAACTAGTCTTATAGGATGGCACAAAGTCTTGAGTGGGGTGGAAACATGATATAAAACAAATAGTTCAAAAAGTTACCTTTTCTGGAGAGTCATTACAGATGAATTGAATAACAAAAATGTATCCATGTTATTAGTGTACAATTTGACCATATGAGTCTTCTTAGTTTTAGCTTCTTTCAGCTTCTTGTTTTGGTTTTACTGTTTGGCTCAGTGTCACCAAACTTTGTGAACAAATTTGTGGAACACAGTCCAGTAATTTTTGTTTAAAATTCTGATTTTAGCTGTTTTTTTTTTAAACATTTTTTTTTTTATATGTTAAATAAACTCTTTGGTTAACACAAGCTTAAGACATCTTCACGTTTTTTGTTTTACATGCGTTAATTAGAACAAGTGCCTAAATGAGACTTCAGAGGTTGTTGGTGACTTAAACGTCATCACGTTGAACATGAAAACCACACTGACCCACCTTCGCAGTCTTACTGTTTAAAAGGGAACGCTTAGACAGAGGAGATAACAGCAAAATCTCTACTCTCCAGGTTGGAAGTTGAGCAGTGGTGACTTTGTAGTGCAGCTGTAGTGCAGTTCATTTGTTGCCTGACATGAGCTTTACTTCTGATTGCATTGAAACATTAAAGATCCTAAAGGTTATCCTGCTGAACAAAATGTGTAAGTAGCATAAATATTAAATTTGTTGATGTAATAGCCTATTAGTAAATAAGTGAAAAGAGTGGGGATGGCTATCTGCTCAATTTGATAATGAAAAATTAGCAGGCTATGACAGACATTTTGTATAACGCACACCTTTGAGATAAGAGTTTTTTTTTTAAACTTCAATTAATTTACTTCAGTTTACAACTTTTGAGTTTATAAAAGTAAAACAAAACATTTCCTCTCCATGTGACTTAGTTTAGTCTAATTGTAAGTACTGTATAAACACAGACAACCTGCATCAACATTACCACTGATTTCTGAGAAGTTGTGCCACTGTTTGGTTTTAACCTGAGGGCACATAAAGTACGTGTTAAAAAAATGATTTTCAGGACATTTTCCATGACTGAGCAATGGTGAGTAAGCTGATGATGATGTGTTGGGACATGGGTCTGTGAGGGCTGGTGTGGTGTAATAGTGAGCTGATGATAACCCAAGCTATGGTTACATTCCTGGAAGGATGTTAGTGACTCAAACTGGCTCGCACGAGGAACATTGTGTTTGGAGCACAGATAATTGTTGGGTCTTGTTGCCTAATCCTGCCACAGGATTATCATTCTCATGACATGTGTGCGTTATACAGTAAATATGTATGTTGTATCAGGTTGAACTACCACTCTGTCCTGCTGCGCTCCACCTGCAGTCTTCAGCATACCACAAAAACCAATGCGGGTTAATACTTACCTGTAGGCTGTCTTATTTATTAGGCCATTTAATCTTATTTTAGGCTTTAAGGCGATCTCGTTTTACTTGTTTTGACCTAATAGATGTATGATGAAGATAAAACCTGAGATTTTTTCTTTTACTTTAATTAGACCTCCTCTGATTACTTTGATTAGGTGCAACTGTATCTGCTTCACAGCCTGCTCTCAGGTTCAGCTCCAGCCACTCTGTTGATACAGCCATACATGGACGCACATACATTTGAAACTTTGAAACCTGTTTCTTTCTCTTTTTTTTTTTTTTTCAAAATCCTAAATCCGAAACCAGGAAGCTGTAAATGGGTTTGATAAAAGGAGACAGACAAAATGGCACCATACTGTTGTTTACTGTACCTGTGCTGACGCTGACTTTCCAGAACAACATCAAAGCAAGAAAACTGAGCCAACTGTGCAAACACAATGGCAGCCACCAGCGAATACATCAGCGTTAAAAATAGAAATGTGGCAATATCACGTACTTCTCAGGTAGACCATCAATTTTTTTTTTAAGGAAATAAGTCAGCTGGTACGTGAGGGTGGATGGGATGTGCAGACTGGGAACACAATGAGTTTTATTTTATCACATTACGGAGGAGGTTTATTCTTCCTTAGCAGGTTCCAGTTGAGGTGCGTTGTTTTATTCCCCAGGGTGGGACTGAGATCGCTTTAATACACCTAAATGCTTGTAAAAACACATGGTGATGATATTGTTGTATAAGGGTATAGAGTCACGTCATACTCTACTGAGCTCCATTCAGATCTATTGGCCAACAAGATAAATTAGCTGTTCAATAAAAAAACTATACATGATATTGTAACACGTAGCCTAATTTACCTGCTGATTTAGTGTGTTTTCCTTCCTTTTATCGAAGGAAGGAGAAAAGTAGCAGATGTTGACATCAATTAGCAACGAGTAAACACATGAAAACAAAGGTCTGTCACTAAGTTGTATGGAAAGTGTTAAATTCAGCACACATATGTCAACACTGAGAGGGACTGGCAGGGCTTACACAACACAATGGGAGGCTGTCAGTGCCACCATCAGCAGTCCGGTAATTACCGAACACTTATTCCAGTTGTACTGTAAGAGGAGCCCGCGCTCGAGTATCAGCAAAGAGGCCTTGATCAAAGAGATCACGCTTAAGTGGTGACTCTCAGTGAAGCAGCACAAATCTCAGCATTTGGAAATGAAATGAGGCTGGATTATGGTTAACCGTGGTGTAAACCCAGCACAGACAAAACACAAGTCAACAAATGTTTTTCCCAGGTAAAGAAGAAGCGGAAGGTAGCTAAAAAATAAATAAATAAATAAACTACCCTGACAAGAGCTGGATTTGTGATTTATGATTAACAAAATCCAAGACGTCATCATGTCAGCCCAGTCTTCCTGATAATGTTGCATAATCCTACACTTGGGTGGATGGGTGTGTGGCTTCAGTTCAAACATGTATTCACTGTTTCTTTTGTTTATGGGATGTATTGGTGATTTGGGGGTAAATAAAGTAAAACCGTGACGTGTTACACTTTTAAGATATTTTGTTTTATCTTCAGATATCAGGTCACGCTGGAGAGAAGTTCACCCTGTAATACCTTTGATTCTTTCAGTACACAATTTATATATTAAATATTAATAACAATATAATAATATTTAAAAGTAGGACTTTTACATCATAGTTAAACTGGTATAAACACAATTGCCCCCTAACTTTACTATATCACTATCGTAAAGCCACTCTATCACGGCTCTGATATATTACAGCTGTATCGTAAATGGTAAATACACAGATGGCAGTCAACAAACCTCATGAATGAACTTCTCCATGCTGTGCCACCAGTCTTAAACTAACAATGATGACTGCTCATCTTATATAAATCTCATTTAAAATAACATTTTGCCTGTGTTGTCATGTAGTCTTAAGGCAACATTCACCCTCAGTGTATTATTTGAATGCCTAAAATACACGTATGCATATAGTGTTACAAGGTGTGATTTGAAAGGTGACACTGTCTTATCCAGGCTATATACTGTATCTCAGGCGTTGCGTTTCAGTGCTTAGTGTCGACAATAAACTGTAAAATAAAAGTGACTTTGATAATGAGCACACCATCAAGGTGTGTCTGTCAAGAGCCTGTCAAGAGTGTGTGAAAGGAATCAGTCACAGCACAGTGTTGCACAAGATCTTTACAACTCACCGTGTCTGTGAGTCTTTTAGATAAATGATGTGACAGTGCCATAAAAACACAGTTCCAGTCACATCCACCTCTACTTTCACTTTGCTGTGCAAGTGCTTCCTTGAGTCAGTGCAACGCTCTCCCTGTAAAAGATTCATCTCATTTTTCTGTTATGCTGTCACCCTCCCGAAACACCCCCCCCCCCCCCCCTTCCAGCTCCGTCCCACTACGTTGGAGCTTTTCAACGAAATCTTGATATCCATGCCAGCTCACCATTTATCTGATGCAACAGACTCTAATAGCTACTTCTGAGAGATTCTTCATTAGATACTGCGCTGCGCTGCAAATCCTCCCCTCCCTCGCTCGATCTTTCCGTGAGAAGACGGTGCAGCAGAGAGTTGTCAGGGCAGAGCCACCACACGTGATGGTTGTACTATTACAATAACTCCTCGACAGCTCATCTTACCACTGAACACCCTCATCTGCTCCCATTTACTGAGCAGCCAGGAAAACAGGAAGCTGAATAACATCAACATCAACCACAACAATGCTACAAGTATGCATTTTGCAGTCTCTGCAAACCCTTCAGTGGTGTGTTGAACAGGCTAATATCTGTTGATGTAGAGCAATGCCTAATGTTTCCAGTGGGTGTGTTTACATCCATAAATGTGTGCCTGTGTGATTACAGAGCATCGCATGCTTCTGCCGCTACAACCCCGTCCATCCAGTTTGGGTTGTTCCATTCAGCCTGACACGCACTCTCCATTACCTGGTGACAAACAGGAATGTAAACTACAAAGAATGTCAGTGCAAAAAAAAAAAGACAGAGTCAGACTGAACACCAACACTTTTATGAATGGAAAAAGCCTTACTCACATACCATTCATAAATCCACCTGAACCTACATGAATCGTGTGCCTGAATAAACTGAGTCTGGGCTGCACAGAGGGACAAATTCAACAAACTACAGAGCTGTGAATTCAATGCACCTCTCAAGCTAAGACACGTAGCCTGCTCTGCTCACACATATGAAGACTGAGTTGCAATGGCTATTTTCTTCCCTCCGCCCCGCTTATGCACTGCAAATCTACTTGCCAGCTGAATGTGTGTCCTGTCCATAGGAGCCAATCCAAACACGGAGAGGAAGCATATGTTCCTGTAGCTTGTAAAAGTTATCTGAGGCTGTCAGTGCACATCAAAGCCCCGCTGAGACAGAAGTAATCCAGAGTGACAGGCCAGCCTCTCACCTCTCTGCCAGAGCACCACAGCCATGACAGCACTATTTTTTTTTCCAATCTTAAGTCGGAGAAACAAAACAGTCCCACACGATCCGCACAGTGCTTTGTACACCTTGTTAGCACCTTGGCAACCACGGTGCCTGGCGTTAACCCTGGGATTGGATGTATGGGAAAGTTGCAGACAACTCCAAAAAATCACAGAACTATAAACGAAGGGTTGGATTTTCAGTTGATAGACCACAATGCATCGGGGCCGTGAGACCGTATTGTACAAACAGTGAGCAGTTGGAGGTCCGTCTGTCAATCCAGACAAGAGGAAAGGACCCAGTCCAACCACATGAAGAACTACCAACGCTGGGATCTAATTAGAGTTCAGTCTGAGTTATTAGAGCGTGTCGACCGTGGGACACACCCAAACTCAGGCTGAGGACATCTGACCACAATTAGACCTGTCAACTTTTGTGTTGTAGGTCAGTGGCGTGCACAGACTTTTTGAAGGGCAGGGGCAAAAGAAAGAAAGGGCATATACAGCGCATCCTTGCCACTGAAGAGGGCACTTTAGCATGCGTTTTGGCTCCCAAGAGGGTACTTTAGCACAGTCGGGAGGGGGGGCGGATGCAAAGACGTAAACATTTTGTCGGAGAAGTGCTGTTCCAATTTACATTGACCCCGACAGATACTGACCGTCAAAGTTTAAATGGAGACATTTTTTAACAAGTGAAAATGCAAAAGCTACAAAAAAGAAGAAAAAAAACTAGAGGACTGAATTTTGCAGCTTTGATAGATCCACTAGCTATTTGTTAATGTTCTGTGCCCTGTTTGTTCCATAATTACTAAAATTCATCTTCGTTTTTTATTGGCATATGTTTTTTTAAGATGTTATGCATGAAGCCCTCAGGATGAGAGCAAACCAAAATGATAAAGTCCAATTACAAAAGCAGAAAAGCTTAAAGATGCTAAATTTCAGGCGATGACGCTCATTAATTCTTATTAATTTTCTCCTTTTACAAATGCTCATTTGATCAATTATTATTGTCAAAATATTTGTGCACAGTTCAGTGTTCAACTGATGAAGTCTCAAGTGTTGAAAAGCGACCATTGTTGCACCACACCAGTGCCCTTGGACAAAATGGTTCACTGCTCATGCTCCCTTGCCCCCCAAATCCTTCACTGCTTTTCAGATTGGTTGTCCAAGTGTGCTTGGATCTCCGCTGTCACCTTTATCTGCAACATGTTGCAGAGCTGTGACATTCTGACAATGTTGTGGCAACATGATGAGAACGTCATGCCTGAGAGATCTGTCGCCACAGTCTCTCAGTCAGCTTGGAGTCTGTTTTTGTGTGTGAGACCGTTTCCTCCCGACACAACGGGGGACCGCCACGCTTTATGGGTTATTTACTTGGCGGCGGTTCTTTTGTCGTGCCGGGGGCCAAACCACCACCATTCTTCTATCACAGCCATCTGGGGCCAAGGGTCTGAAGCTGAGCTCTGGAATTCGAAGGCCTGATGATTAAATTGCTAAAGACTCAGATAATGAGCAAAAATAAATCTCCACCGAAACACGGATCTCGATAATTAACACTCGCTCATTTAAATCTGCTTAGTTTCCTACTTGTGTGATATTTCCTGCTGTAAAATGCCAACCTGTGTCTAAATATAACCAAGACTGCACAAACTCACGTCTGACGAGTTTAGAAGCCGCACGTCATTGTTTGTATGCAGGTGATTATTTTTAACCAGTCATTAAAGAAAGTGTGCCGTCCAAAATAAACATGCATGTAATGGTGTGACGTGGGTCCCTCTCCTTCTGTGCTTCATATGGGTCCATTCAGCTGATCATAGGACACACACCTGTATTGTCTTTATATGTGTAAAATAAGAGTCTCACAAATGACTAGATGGTTTGTGTTGTTCACTGCCAAAACATGCTCTGACAAAATCCCTTTATGGCAGACGTAAATCACTGTTGACTATCTATACAGCTAGTAACACCTTCTCTGATACCAGTGACAGAGATAAATCAGTGAGCAGCAACAGAAGGAAGCTCCATGTTGTTAAATTCAACATGGTTCTATATCAAATAGATAATTTTAAACACACACTATATTCAATAAGTGACAGTTTCTCTCCAACAGTCACATCATTTTGGACCAAAATGAACCAAATCAGAACAGAAAACTCTGTAACCTTTGTGCGTGTGTGTGTGTGTGTGTGTGTGTGTGTGCAGTTGGTTTTCAGCTCAGATGATAAGGTGGCCTATGTTTTGCTGTGTGTCTCTCTCTGTATTCCTCCACCCTTCCTTCTCTCAATAGAATCAGATCCGCTGGGACTCTTATTTTATTTCTGTCAGGGGTTTTTAGTCGTTGGTGGGGGAAGAGGGATGTGGGTGGAGAGGAAGTAGTTTGTTTCCACTGTAGGTTATAGAAACATATTATGCAGTGGTATTTATTTCTCTTGGTAGCTCTTTTTTTTAGGGTAGAGTACCATCCATGTCTGTCTTTGAGCCATCTTAATAACATGCCATCGTTTTGGAGAATAATGAATAAATTATTTTTTTTATTTAGACATGCATGTGAAATATTATATAACCGTGCAAAATAGATGAGAGATGCAGAATGAGATGTACAACTGGAAAATTAAATTGGAGAACAGATGCATTTTTAAATATATTATTTAATAAGTATTTATTGTATATATCTCAGGAAAATTGTGACAAACAAATGATTTCTATTCCTGTATAAAAGTGCATCTTTGTATTAACATTAACACAGAAAATCTTGCCGCTTCTATATATATATTTTTTTGGCACTGTACCTTATTTGTACTTGCACAGAGTCTATTAAATGTTTTTCACCTCATCTCAGACTCTGACTCATCCTCAGTAAACACTGTCAACACTAACAGTGCAGTGATAACATACTGGTACAACAGCCATTTACCTTCTGCTTCTTCTCAATGGTTTGTCCATAAAAACATAAACATTCAACACAGAAATGCGCAAACACTTTTTAAAACTGCTGTGAAATCTGATGATGTAGAAAGCTCCAATAGTTATGTTCCAGATTTAGAAAGTTAAGTTGTTTTATGGGTAAATGTATTGAAACCTGCAGCTCTGCATGGATGACTATTAAAATAAAGACAAAAGAGAAGTATTCCCCAATTGGCTGATTGCGTAATAATGACAATATGATAATTATAATAATGGCAAATATAGTTGTGTAAAATCACCAAACTCTATTTAACTCGTATTTTCACACTGGAGCACATTTTGTCGATCGATGATCCCTAATTCTTCTTTTCCTGAACCATTAATAAATCAATGATAATGATAAAGGAAGATGATTAAATTAACCAGAAAACAAAACAAAACAAACAAACAAAAACAACAACAACAAAACAATAAACCTCATGACTAAATGTGCCTACATATGACTACAACGACGTATCAGCAGCAACCACAGGCCCAAAGGAAATACCAATCCCCCAGTGAAACAATAAGCTCAGATCGCACATTTCAGAGCCTGAGAGGACTCATATGGGACTATTAGAGAAGGGGGGGGGGACTGTACCGTACACAACTGCATTGTGCTTCAGCTGATGGTGAAATTAAAGTGTCATCTGTAACTGTCTGTGGATTTTGACCATCAGACGACATTTATTACAAACCAGTTAAGCCTCCTGCAGTCACACTGGTTTTTGGAACAATCCAGTCCTCAGTTGGTTTCCATGAATGTCAGCCAATGACAATCTGTCAGCAGACGGTTAAAGCTTATGGTTCTAAATGTCATGTTATTAAAAGACAGTTTCAGTGCAGACTGATGTGAAAAGTGTCGACTCAGTGGATTAGTCAAATGGAGAAACTGAAGATCTGTTTTAAAATTCTAAGTAATCTTAATTATACTGTGCATAATATGTTATTAACAATATATATAGTGTGTGTGTGTGTATAGTGATGTGTGTGGTACGTTTCTAAACAGATAATAAATGCTATGCATGTAACGGAAAGGTCAATGAGCCTCAGTGAGTGACAATAAAGTAAAATAAAGTAGATTAATGAGGGTCATAAAACTTCCATAAAACCGAGTATGTTTTTTAAAAATGCTTCAGTGATTCCAGATCAGCCCAATCTCACAACTTTTTATAACATACAAGGTGAAATACCTGTTCATGCAGCATCTCTCCAGTTTCATTATCATGACAAGTATTTGGGTAAATCCAGTCGGACTTCCAGCGGAGTGCTTCAGGAGAACAGAAGAAATGCACCAGAGGTGAGACAACAGTGAGGTCAGCAGTTAGAAACTTCCTTTGGGTTGCTGTAACTCTATCAGGACTCTGTGGAGCTGCATTCATCCAAAACACTAAGGGTTGAAGTAGATGATTCTGTTTTTCCATTGTTGTCGTCAAGAATTCATCCTGAAGAAACCTCAGCTGAGTGTCAGCGCTTGGTTCAAAGAGCCACTGAAGACCTGGGAGCAGCTGAAGAGCATCTCTGGGCACCGAGGACTGCGATGAGAGAATGCCAGAGCATCGGACAGTAAAGTCTCACTGAACTCCTGGTGATGATCGTCCTCTGAAATCCTGCACAGGATCCCTGTTTCTGTGGCGATCAAACATTTAACAATAAAAATAACAGTCGTCTTTACAGTAGTCGCCATGTAAACAAATGCATCCGCTTTCTTGGAGGACTCACATCAGATCATCCCACAGTTGTGGCTGGGCATTTTATAGACCCTTTGTTTTCACATGACTGGCAAAATAAGTCACAGTTTAATGCTTCAGAGGACTGATGCTGGATTTGTTTGGGCTTTTCCAGCCATGAAGACACAAACATAAGACAACAATTTGTAATGTGATACAAAGACCCGCTGAGCTACTGAATAATGGGTTTGTTTACATGCCTTTATTTCTGAACTGTGTTTATAACAGAAAGCCTGTTTCAGACGGGGGGGTGTGGAGACCTGTGCCCTTATGAGGCAGTGAAGATAGAAAGTGTTGTAGGATGCTGGATGTTTGGAGGCCAAACTGTAAGCATCATGCTGACTCGCCTGAGAAAAAAAAAAAACTCAGTAGTGAACAAAAGTTAATGATGTTTAATGTTTTGTTCAGCGGGATGATTTTCAAAGAGCTGATGTCAGGCTGTAAATGAATGACACAGTGACGTGATGCCAGTGTGGTCTCATTCAGACACTCGTTGGAAACCAACCTTTAAGAGGAACTATGCAAAATTTGCAATTAAACAACTTTAGAGTAATTGTAGGCTTAAAGGGACAATGAGGAGTTTTGGAAAGCGAAGTGTTTTCATACTACATTTACCATGAGCCTCCGCGCGCACAGTGAAATTCTTGGACTGGCGAAAGACGGACGTCTTGCCAAGAATGTTTTCATTCATCAACAATGAAAGTCAGAGGTTTGAAGACGGTCACATACCGTCGTAGTTCCGACCATAAACGGCGATTCGGCGGCGTTATTCCCATGACCTGCCGGACAGCATCCACGAAACCGAAAGTAAGGAAACGCTGGTCGGCTCGCCCAGCATTTCCACCATTAATTAAAATAACAAAATAATGATAGAGACAAAATGATATATTTATCCAAAATGGAGCCATTAACAAGTGTGGGTAGCGTAGATTCATCCACATTAACGTGAGACTTTTTTATAACCAAATAGAAACTCCTCGTTGTCCCTTTAATGGTTAAGGTCATTATTACAGGGAGAATGGAGGCTCTCTGCCTTCCACCTAGCGTCTCTTGGCTGAAAACCAACATTGTAAGATCGGTGCCTTCGACCCGGTATCCCAGATCTCATCTCGTGAGAAACACGGACTGCTTTACGGCGCCCTGGCACAAACACGCCCAGTAATCTGTAATCTCTTGTTAACGTTACCCACCTCGGTAGACATAGCTCAAGGGATTGCCTTCTCGCCGGCTTCCTTGAAAAGCACATGGCCGGGGGGGAGGGAGGAGGGTTAGCTATGAGTTTTTACGACAGTGAAAATATGCACTCTGAAACTGTAGGGGGAGTTTCGCAGAGTAAAAAGTGACCAAAACAGAGAAAAAGTGGCCGGACTTGCATAGTTCCCCTTTAAATAAATCAGAAATGTACTAATTCTACTAATTTTTGTGTGGAATGAAACATGAACATGTCTTGTATGATACCACAGACCTTACTTCAGTGACCTAACCAAAAACACCTTCCAATCATCCAGAGACTTTTGGATTGCTGCCTCAATGACTACTATTAATGGGGGACATTATAGGTGAATAAGGTAAAAATTTTAACTAACAGACCACCATGAAACTTCCCAAGTTTATCACTTACATTAAGACAAATATTTTTTGTTTTACAAGTTTTGTCAAATTTTATGTTTAAATATGGAAATGAGGCAATATCTAAATAAATATGCACTAATTTGCATACATTTCCAGAACTGAAATCCGAACACTGGATGAAGCCCCTTTCAAAATTCTTGTTTTATTTTGTTGACATATTAGAGTCAGAAGTTTTTACGGATGGGATTTTGGATATTTCTTTTTATCACTCTGATTTAATAAATGAGAAAATACTGTCACCAGCCCTAAAAAAAAAAAAATCTAATTTTGCCATGTTTTTAGGAATAAAATGTTGTATAAATCAGGCTTTGAATGATATCAATATTCCCGTCTGTAAAAAAAACCTTCAGAATAAAACTGGAAGGTTTGGTTTAAGTGCTGCTGAAGTGGAGATTTCAGGCTCCGAGTAGGAGAAAAGTTATTTTGAGGAAATGGCCTTTAAAGACTTGTACTGTAAAATGCCAAAGACTGTTAATGTAAATTGTACTTTTACGATTGGTTGTGGATACGGAGGAAATGAGCTTTACAATGATACCTGACATGACATGGGTCAGACAACAGGCACAGTATGTCACAGTAGCATGCTAACTTTTGGTGAATTTAGGAGAAATCTACTGATGAAAGAGACAAAACTAAGTAAAATAACCACCTTAATGTGGATTTTCTACCATTTCTTTTGACTTTCTGAAAGAATACATGTTAAGGAAGAAAAATTGCCCAAAATCTCAAAATTGATCAGTGCATGAAAAAACTGTGTTTTTGGCTGTAGTGTCTCGCCTTACGACGTGGAGTTTTGAGGGTTCATCCATAGCTGGGATTTAAAGTTTGGATGTCAGTGCCTCTGCTGCTGTAAGGTTGTGACACAAAGCTTTGTATGTTGCGAGACAGATAGGTTGTATACACTAAGGAATCTAAGTTTTACCCGTGAGTTCTCTGCTGAGCTAATTACTGATCATCACAGGCTCCTGCTTTCTGCTTGTATGAATCTTCCTGCTAAACAGACGCAGCAGAAACTCTGCCTGGGACAAGACACAGCACCTTGCGTGACTTCCACCTCTGCAGGCCGCAGCCTATCGTGCATGACTGTCCGTCATCATTACTTTCTTCTAAAAACACCAAAGACAGGCCCAGGGAGGGGGTCACAGAGGAGAGGCTTAGCCTCCCTTTGAGCACTGCTTCACCTCTGACCTCTCACAGGAGGAAAGAGATAAACACAAGGGGGGAGACCACTAAGCTTCAGTGACTTTTAATGACAGACCTGGTTTGGGTTAGAATAGCAACACTGTCATCCTGCAGAGACTAGATAAGATTAGGCCTCATCAGGAAGTGGCAGCCTCTGGTGCTGGGTTTCTCTTTGCATTCATTGGTGTTAGAGAGCCCAATGTGTGTTTTGTGTTTGAGATGGAATTTTCATTAATATATAGACATTATGTGCTAACACCACATGTGAGTGATGGCTTTCAAGGTCAATGGGTTCAAAGTTTCCTGCAAGAAGCGACCATTAACAAGTATACTGCAGCTTAGAGCTGCATTGGCCAAATGCAGTTTGAGACAAAACTCACTAAGAGCGTAAACGTGTCTGATCAAACTTGTCATCAACATTCATTTTCACATAGTCCTCAATTATTCCATTCACACAGTACTCCGCAGATACAAAACCCCTCCGCCTTCATTAAAAGCTATTCTGATTCTATTCACTGGTCATTTTCCATGGGCTTCTGGTCAGTCTGTTCAATTAGACCGATAAAAACAAAGACTGACGACAACAGTTACAAGGGTAGAAGCGGGCAAGGCTTTTTTAGCTGGGGTGGATTCGAAAAGCGCAGTCATGCGATATAACAAGTAATAAGCCTCCCATTCTTCCCAAAGAAGTAACAACAGTTCAGCTGGACTCCACAGACCCCTGAAAAGATTTTCCTCCAGTAAGACAAAAAAATCCGACATGAACGCCGATTCAGAATTCAGGGGGAAAATGCCCTTTTAGTGTGAGAATGGAGGAGAGACGCCTTCACGGGCTGCTGACTACGCTTTGGCAAGGGCCTCCGTAGCACTTGGCCGGACAAAAAAAGACCATACAGATAGAGGTACCTCAATGAGCGCCCAGTTAATCTGCAAGGTCATTAGGATACTTGAAACACTCATTAGCATCATTCTCATGAACTTAGATAGAGGCGCTGTGAGGCTTTTTTCAGTGTCGGTAAAGAAAAGGAAAAAAAAAAACAGAGGATTTGTGAACTCCTGGGAAATATCTGGGGGTTGGGGGGGCAGTTTGACATTCGGAGTCACCGCATTCATTCAATCGTAATGAGGCGCTCGCGGTTGGACCAAAGCAAAGGGTTTGCCCCAGTGCTCAACTCTCCCTGACTCATCGCCAAGCCAGATGACAGTTTGGTTTGGTGGTAGTCAGACCAATCATACGGCGGCAGGTTGATTCATCTCTAATGGAAAATAATTAACAAGATGGGGCCATACGGACAATCCTGATGTGTGTGTCTGTGTGTCTTTCTCTGTTTCTGCATGTGTGTACTCTGCTAATTGTCTCTACATACATTTTCCTGGTAAATGTCACAAATTGTTAAAGTGGAGAAGAAACTGAATTCCTGAGGCACAGACTGTAACAGTGTCGTATCAGGCTGAATACTGAGCTGTGCTATTTGTCAACTCATTATATACATGTTGCGACCTTGTTATATATGTTCCTGATGGTTCAAGTCTAATTTTGTGCATTCATTTTTTGTTGTGAAGCTTGTCTGTCATACTGAACCAATATAAACTGATTTTTTTTACACTTCCCAGCAGCAGAACAAAGAGGTGCTCATGCCGGTATTTACTGTACAGTCCCACTTACCAAGCCATTTTCTAGTTCAGGTTACTTTAACTTATTTCCACTCTGATGGGCTCTATTTATAATGTGGTTTCTTGCTTGGAGCAGTTGGTGGTGATTGTCGTTTAAAGGGATAGTTCACCCAAAATTCAAATTTCACTCATTTTATACTCACCCTCATGTCGACTAAGGGTTGGGAGAAGTTTCAGAGTCATCCGTGCCTTCTCAGAGTTACAGGGGGGCTCCGCGATTTGCACTGACATCTCGTTCACGGCTCCGCCGGTGTCAGACACAGGCAGAACCGTGAACTGAGACACTGGGAGCTTTCGCTACAAACAAGCTTAAAACATAGACTTATTTAATTTTTTTGGGACAATTTCTCATGTCGGGGCTTCAATACAAGAGGGACATTACAGACGAGCAGTATGGAGGTATTTGGATATGTTTTGGTGTGTCTTTTTGGACGAAGAAAAGTGAGCCCTGTTTGCGACCGTCATATGGACATGCAGTGCTGCACGGAGCCCCGCTGTAACTCCAAAAAGGCACGGAGGACTCTGAAACTTCTCCCAGCCCTTAGTCGACATGGGGGTGAGTAGATAATGAGTGAAATTTGAATTTTGGGTGAACTATCAATGTAATTCCTCACTTCAGGGTAGTATGGACAAAGATATTCAATAAATGGTTTATAAACCTGTACTGTATGTCACCACACAGCTGAGTCATGCCTCAGCAAGGAGATGGTCCATCTGAGCTATTTTACTAAAAGCAGCCTCCAACTACTAGATCTGACATCACTGTGAAACCAAAATGTATCCAGATGAAACATGGTAAAAGACCCTGAGGAACTACAGGGGAACTTCAGAGCCATGGGAACAATTACCTTTAGATCTCTAACTGAAAGTAAAACCCCTGGCATTTGACATGTGATCAACTGCATAGAGTAACTGAAAAAGTACACCATTAACGCCGTTAAATGATTTTGCATTTTAGTCCATAGTCCATTTTTAAGTCTTTCCTCAAAATGTATTGATTTCTTAAACAACAGTGCTTTTAATTTAGTGTAGTCACATATTTTGCCATATACTATTTCACTCTTAATTGAAAAGCACTTTGTATTTAGAAAATGCTTAATAAATTAAGTGTATTATTATTATTATTAATAATAAAATTATTGTTATTAATATATTATTATCTGACTAAGTATGCCACCCAGCTCTGGGCCCAGGCCATGGTTCTGGGGGGTCTCCCATCATGCATCATGGAGCCTATCTAAACTCGGTCATTGAGCCTTTTGCTCCTTCTGGGCCACTGTGTTCCTCCAAAGAATGTCGCCTGGCTCTGGCATTACTTCACACGCTCTCAGCTCATCGTCCAGGCCGTTCTGCTCCGTGGTCCCTGATGGTGGATCAAGCTGCTAAAGTCTATCATAGCAGGCACTGCCTCTCTCTCTTTAATCATCTGTTGAAGACTCTTCAGAGAGCACCTTCTCTCTAAGACCTCTAACACCCTGACTTATGCAAATATCACTTACTATGCACTCTCTACTCACTTCACCGATGTAAGTTCTTTCACTTTGGAGTGCAACAATCAAATTAAAATGTCTTTAATGCAAAATCTCAACATATTAAACCAGTGGTTCCCAACCTTTTGATATATGTCATATTTTGATATGACAAATTTCTGGCGACCCCGCGATCATGTGACTACGCGATCGCAGCTGTCAATCAAGATGTGCCAGGTCAGATATTTTTATATGCTGCATTTTATTTGAACTCGATTTATATTCAAGAAAGTGAAAGTATAGAATACAATTGTTTAAGATTGTGTGTGGTGTTTTTAATCATAATTTTATAAAGAATAATAATTAGTTTTAAAAAATATTTTTATCAGTCATTTTTTTTTTATCAATTACTAGACATTTCAGGCGACCCCATTTGAATTTCAGGCGACCCCACGTGGGGTCCTGACCCCAAGGTTGAAAAACACTGTATTAAACAAACAGACTAATGTTTGTTGTAAAATTAAAGGGTAAAAAACACAAGTACTTCAGTTTTGTCTTCACAAATGTCTCCTAACTTATTACAGTGTGGTTGATCAAATATCACTGGCAGATCAGGACCTTTCCAAAACTTTGATCTTTAGCGTGTTCGCAGCTCTGTTCTGTGCCGAGCCGAGCACACAGAAGGCAGACCTGTATTTAGTGAAGTTGTCAGAGGCTTTCCCTTCAGTTGTCACCCCAGTGATGAAGCACATGTGCGTGACTGCTCTGCACCTTTGGAATAGCCTGGGGCCGTCCCATCCGTTGCTCTGTTTTCCCCACAAGTTCACAGCACTGATTCAAAGAGGGAGATAAGCCCTGTAAGTGCTGTAGACAGCGTGCAGGTCCTGTGCTTGCTTCTACTGTCTCCAGACAAAAATCAAATAAGTAAAGGCCTGTTTCGCATATTATTCCTGTTTGTATATGACATAACTTCTTGAAACAGTTTACTTTGTTTTGTTTTTTTTCCCTGTATGAAACTATGCACTGCATGTGCAAAATGTTTCTTGGAAACAGATGAGATCGCTGCCCTGCCAGGCTGGAACTCTGCAGTGTAACTGTACCTTTAGTGTGTGAGCAAATCATCACCTGTACACACCTTCCTGAGCTCCTCCCTGACCTCCATGCTCACTCACACGCGATGAGCAATTGAGCTGTCAGTCAAGCAGGAAAGGAAACTGGTGTTGAAACTGAACTTATGCTCACGGTGAGGAGCTTTGGGGGCCCAAGGCAGAGGCCACTGTGTGGGCCCATTTACCCCACAGGTTGTTCTGCAGGTAGTCACCTCACTGCACCTTTGAGGGGGATTACCTCAAAGGATCGGCATCCAAACACCAACATATGTGGGGGGCTATATTTAGTAGAAACAGAGCATAGTACTGATTCAATGCATGAAACGGCTCTGAAAAGTATAAATGTTAAAGCAATTAGACAAAGGTGAATATATTCATGTGCATCCTTGTGACATTACGTGTGACTGTGGCTTTGCTAAAAAATCCTGCTACAGTTTATCCCAGATTAAACAGCTGACAAATAAATAAAAATGTTACAACAAAACTGCCTGGAAAATAATTTTGAATAATTTGAATTTAAACTTAGAGATCTCTAGACAACACAAAGACTAGATGAGATAATACAAGTGCTATTATTATTATTATTAAATTATTATTATTAATAATAATAGTAGTAATAATTATTATTATCATAATTTTAATTATTTCTTCCCGTTTTCTAGGTTAATCTATATATAAATTTAACAGTCAAGATTAATACATTGTCGCCATTCAAGCTAATGGTATGTGGCCCTTTAACAAAACAGTTAAAAAAAGGCTGAGAAACAAAAGGCAGTCTTATGACCATGGGATGTTCAGGATCACTAGTCTCATAACCGACCACACACACACACGCACACGCACACGCACACGCGCACGCGCACGCGCACGCACACGCACACACACACACACACACACACAATTTTCTACCATGGCCTTCTCCCCAAGGGTAAAAAAACGCAGCAAGAAATAATGTAATAACATTATTAAAAAATTATCACTTGTTTGAAAAAATACACTTACAAATAGCTTGTTGGATTTTCCTATGTGGAGTAAAAGGCAGAGGGACCTGTCGGGGTGGTGCTGACTGGTAACTGGTGCTGCAGTAAAGAGGCTGGGGTCAGTTGTTCATTCACCAGCTTGTTTCCACCCTCACTGATCCATTCACTGCTGGAATAAAGTAAGATCACACGGTCATCTTGTCAGAGGTTCGTCAGGGGATCATCAGACTCAGTAAGTGTCTCTGTGCTCTTCTTTCTTTCTTTTTTCTCCCTTTATTTCAAAATATGCTTTTAATCAGAATTAAAACAGGAAGGATTTTAAATAAAAAATGCTGGAATTGAACATTTTTAATTTTTATTTTGTTTTATTTGTAGCCTAATTGAAATAGCAATTACTGTAAGACACCCTATTTGATGATTCAGGGGAATGAAAAAGTAATGACTCATAACAGGCCACAGTAAGAGTCGAACACGATCCTGCTTAAACCTGGATATACAGTGTTTCTCTATAGCTACATCATAGCGATGTTTTCATCGTCTGATTTAAACATAACTAGAAAACTGTGGCAAGTCAGTGTTTTATACTGACAAATAAGGATTCTTTAGTCTATTACTTTTTATTTTTCATATAGGCCTAGGCTATATATGTCAGATTAGTCTCCTCTACTTGGGATACAACCATACAATTGGAGTCATTAAATTGATCATTTAAAAAATAAAAATTGTAAGCTAATATATTTTAACCACAATTGCGAGGTGATACATCCATGTGGCGGCAGATCGTGTTGAAACTAGAAGAAGCAGCTCAGACTGTTGAGGGTCAGAGGGTCATCATCACCCGGTTCATTCAGAACCGCTGTCCGCGGTGCTGAAGCTGAAGCCCGAATCACGACCAGACCGGACCTGAGCAGGAGCCGGGCGGAGGACGGAGACCTGAACTTAGACTCAATGAAAGGCGCGAGGAGCCAAAACAAGCGGCCGAGGCATCTGAGGCTGCTGGGTTTATCCGCCACAGCAGCAGAGAGGGAAACAGCAGTTATCTCCCCAGAAAACAACAAACACAAACACATCAACCAGCCCTGATCGATAGAGGCGCGTCACCTGCTGCTGCTGCTGTACCAGGATCAGTGCAGAGCAACACAGAGGTGTGAGGAGTCCTGTCCTGCAGGACGGAGCGCAGTTGGTTAATTAGGGGAGTTAATGAGCTGCTGCAGCGCGAGCGTCGCCTCCTCCTGGTGGCTTCATGGGAAAACACAACCTCACACAACTTCAGACTCAGAGGAAACACAGCACACACAGCTTCAATTAACAGATGTCTGTTGTTCTAAAAAAAAAAAAAACACACACACACAACAAAACTAAAAGAATAAGAGGCTGGGGGTTTATTAAACCCCATTTTGTAACATAGAAATAAGCCCCCGCAGTCCCACCGTGTTGGATGCATGTGTGTCTATTTCTCTCTCACACATTTAACACTGTGCATGATGTAGTGTTTTAAAAGCTGCACTCAGCTCACCCTCTCCACGGTGGGCTCCATCCTCTAATAACGCAGTTACTTTTGTTTGTTAAAATGGTACAACAAGACGTCAAACCTGCGTCAGAGCTCCTCTTATTAGTGGATGTTGCCTGTATAATTTATGTTAAAAACTTTGAACTGCGGTGACTTGTGAGGAGTATTAACTCCCCTCGGGCAGCGGCACACGTTCTTACAAGTGCTTTGACTCCGAGCCCCGAAGAGGAAGCCATAAAAATAATGAAAATAAACAAGGTTAACAGACGCTCAAGCTGATATACAGATAATATTATTATTATTATTATTGTTAGCCTATTATTATTATTATTATTATTATTATTATTATTATTATTATTATTATTATTATTATTATTATTATTATTATTATTATTATTATTATTATCAGTAGTGGAAGCCTAGAGTAGACAATTAGGCATAGTTACTATCTAGTCTATTTTGCTTTACCACACATAACAAACAGACAAATATATAGGCTAAATATTTGTCTGTTTGTTGTGTGTTTGTTATTTGTAGTAAAGCACAATAGACTAGATATATAAACAAAAACAAAAAAATACTGACACACGCACGCATAAACAAAAACAAACAAAAAAGAAAACAGAGACTCTGACACATTTACTTCTACTTATTGAGTCGGAGTTGAAACGTTTCCTTCACAATAACGTGCGCAGCCTGTAAATTGGGTGAGGGAGGGAGGCAGCGGGGGGTGGGGTGGGGTGGGGGAGGAGTTGGTGGTGGTGGGAGTGTGTGGGGTGACACCCTTCACAACGAAACTGCCCCCTGTAGCAGGGCTCGGGCGCTCACAGGCGCTGACGTGATGCTGTGGATAAATAACTTGACGCGGCACCGCGCGGCTTCACAGCATGGAGAGCAGGGAGCACAACACACTCACACTCACACTCACACACACTCACTGACGCTGTATGTGGATGCACAACAGGCTGCTCACTGTGGATGGACGATCTGCTGCTCAGAGAGGATTTTGTTTTTTTTTAGACTAATAAACTGATATGTCTCAGAGTTCAGATGTAGCGCGCGCACACTTCTATATGAGTTTGGATTTGAAGTTTGTTTGTTTTTGTTTTTGGACATAAAATAAGTTGCATTAAATATTCTGGATGAACCGTAAAGACTGGGATTTTTTTTGGTGAACCAAGAACATGACTGGGTATTTAATCACCTCATTATTTATGTCATTTCATTTTTATTCTATTAATTTAATTTACAATTTATTTCACAAGCATTTGATACCTTTAATTATACGTGCGCTTAATTATAACAGCCCTTCACTGTCACCTTCCTCCTGCAGGATCTCCATCATGAGTGTGATACTGCGGGGGATCGAGCCTGGGACTCCCAGCGCGCTGCTGGTGACCTGTGTGACTCTGTTGTTCTCCCTCCACCTGTGGCGGTGGCTGCGGCAGCCGTCCTGCTCCGGGCCGCCCGGTCCTTTCTCCTGGCCGGTCATCGGCAACGCTGCGCAACTTGGCAACGCGCCGCACTTGTATTTTGCGCGCATGGTGAAGAAATACGGCAACGTGTTTCAGATCAGACTGGGCAACCGGACCGTGGTGGTGCTGAACGGGGACTCCATCAGACAGGCGCTGATAAAGCAGGGGCCGGACTTTGCCGGCAGACCGGACTTCACCTCTTTCCAATACATCTCCAACGGGAACAGCCTCGCGTTTGGCAACTCCACGGACTGGTGGAAGGTGCATCGCAAAGTGGCGCAGTCCGCCGTGCGGATGTTTTCCACCGGGAACCAAAACACCAAAAAGACCTTTGAGCATCACGTCATGAGCGAGATCAAGGAGCTGCTGCGGCTGTTCTTGAGCAAAACCGAGCAGCAGCAGTATTTCCATCCCATGACCTATCTGGTGGTGTCCACGGCCAACATAATGACCGCGGTGTGTTTTGGGAAGAGGTACACTTACGACGACGCGGAGTTCCTGGAGGTGGTGGGCAGGAACGACCAGTTCACCCAGACAGTGGGAGCGGGGAGCATCGTGGACGTGATGCCCTGGCTGCAGTACTTCCCCAACCCCATCAAAACCATATTTGACAACTTCAAGAAGCTCAACGTGGAGTTTTACATGTTCATCCGAGATAAAGTCATGGAGCACAGAAAAACAATCGAGTCGAGCACCATCAGAGACATGACAGATGCTTTAATTCTGGGACTGGAGCAACTCCGAGATAAAACAGGAGAGACAGGGACGAAGGACTACGTGAGCTCCACAGTGGGGGATATATTTGGAGCAAGTCAAGACACACTGTCAACTGCAGAGCAGTGGATCATCATCCTACTTGTCAAGTAAGCACCTTTTTCCTCATCATGTTCATGTCCTGGCCTTCCAGATCTATAAATAATAGCCCATGTTAATTGAATTGGGAAATAGCACAAGACAATAAATCAAGAATGAGCCCTCATCCTGCTGCCGGGTTGAGGAAGTTCAGAAGCGCCTGTCTTATGTAACAATGTAGTACAAAGAGGTGAGACTACACAGCAGCAGAGAGTGGATCAGGTGCCCAGTCAAAGTTTCACTGTATAAATGGCAGGATCTTTGCCAGATTTGACACCAGCTCATTTTCTAATCCTGTTTGATTGTTTGATCCAATCAGAGGTCCTGCTAAAAACAGACAGCTGCAATTCAACAGCCTGAGCTATATGATTCTGCAGAACAATGTGCAAAGTTGGCTGGTGAGGGGACGAGTAATTAGATCTTTAGATAAACCAAATCTCTACATGTCTGCTCCCTTACTGCTTTAGCTGAGATGAGTGTATAAATCACCTAAAACTGTGTTTTCCAACCTTGGGGTCGGGACCCCATGTGGGGTTGCTTGGAATTCAAATTGGGTCAAAGAAATTACTGATAAAAATATATTTTTAACTGATTATTATTCTTTTAAAAAAACACCACACACAATCTTAATCAACTGTATTCTATTCTTCCACTTTCTCGAATATAAATCAAGTTCAAATAAAATGCAGCATATAAAAATATCTGAGCCGACGCATCTTGATTGACGGCCGCGATCACATGACTGCACATGATCGGGGGGTTGCCAAAAATTTGTAATGTCAAAATGGGGTCACAGGCCAAAAAAAGTTGGGAAGCACTGACCTAAAACATGCCCACCTGTCGCTGTAGGTTTCCTGAGATGCAGGCGCGTCTCCAGCAGGAGGTGGACAGGGTGGTGGACCGCAGCCGCCTGCCCTCCATCGAGGACCAGCCGCGGCTCCCGTACGTCATGGCCTTCATCTACGAGGTGATGCGCTTCACCAGCTTCGTCCCGCTCACCATCCCCCACTCCACCACCGCCGACACCTCCATCATGGGCTACACCATACCAAAGAACACCGTCGTCTTCATCAACCAGTGGTCCATCAACCACGACCCGACCATATGGTCCGAGCCCGAGACCTTTAACCCCGAGCGTTTTCTGAACCAGGACGGAGCGCTGAACAAGGACCTGACCAGCACCGTGCTCATCTTCTCCCTGGGGAAGCGGCGCTGCATCGGTGAGGAGCTGTCCAAGCTGGAGCTGTTCCTCTTCACCTCCGTCATCACCCACCAGTGCAACATCACCTCAAACCCGGCCACCGCCATCACACTGGACTACAACTACGGTCTGACTTTAAAACCTCTCCCCTTCTCTATAGCGGTGTCTCTGCGTGAACATTCGACGCTGCTGGACGAAGCCACAGGGCCGCACGTTGGGGAGGAGGTCAAGGGTGAGGCTCACCAGACTGAATGACATAGAAACTATATGACAATAAAGAAAAAATGAAGGCTGAAACACAAAAGACTTATGGACTGAAGCTCACGTTTGTGGGCTGAAAACTATTTATAAGCTGAAATCTCAGGCTCGATTCTTAATCTTTACACACCGTTTTAATTGCTGAACATGACAGTGAGTTGAAAGCGACTGATCACTGACTTATTTGTAGGTGTTATGGTGCCAGACAGAAACAGATGTCAGGTCTGTCTCACAGGGGGAGGCATGCAGCGCGTGTGCGTGCAACGTCTCACACACCTTCAGCAGTTCACCTCGGATGAATCTCTTTGAACGTCAGACAGAATCTGACCGACCACTTAGCAATCAGCATCATCTTTTGATTCATGGAGGTGGGGAAGTGTGTGTGTGTGTGTGTGGGGGGGGGGGGACCAGAAAACAGCCTCAAACTGACCTCAGTACAAGCAACACTGACAGCAGTCAGTCTGCTGCGAATGTATTGGCACGAATCATCATGTAGTCGTGCTCTGTCAAATATATATTTAAAAAAATCATGTAATTTCAGGAATCTTGTTAATTTGGCTGCAGTTTTTTATCACTACTTGATTTTTTTATTTTTTGCAAAATCCCTTTTTTAACAACACGACAAACTCCACCAAACAAAAATAAGTAATATTTGAAGGCCAACAATTAAAACTGGAGTTTTTTATGTGACAAACGCAATGTAGCCTACCATCTACAGTCAGTCAATAAGCTCATGGAGTACTTCAGCCCTTCAGCCTGACGTCTTCTAACACAGAACATTCAGGACTAATGTCTAGTTTGTCTTTGTATAGTGTAAAATGTAGTTACTCAGGATTCAGGCTCTTTAAAGACATGTTATTAATATATAGTGAACCCTACTGTAGATGCTGTTTGAAAGGACAAGGCAACGGAGTGAAAAGGGTACACCACACCTGCTGCAAGTACTGTTTGTGTCTATGAACTGCTGTCCAATGCACATTATGGAAAGATGGATTATAAATCAGTGTTATTTTATCTCTTATATTTTGTTTTGCTGTGTCTCTCACAGAGATGTTGTTGTTTAAGTCTGAATGTTGTAGGATGCTGCTTTATGGAAAATCTTTTTTTTT
This sequence comes from Trachurus japonicus, assembly GCF_045865225.1. Lineage (NCBI taxonomy): Eukaryota > Metazoa > Chordata > Actinopteri > Carangiformes > Carangidae > Trachurus > Trachurus japonicus. The sequence continues at coordinate 22,072,675 of NC_140921.1, forward strand.
TCAACCCATCATGTAATTCCAATGCTCAAGATGCCAGTAACCATTACTAGTATATTACTTAATTATATTATTATATTACAGAAATATCCATGTATTTGGGACACCTGGGGTAACCTATTTTTTTTGTAGACTCATCTTACTGCTGTCTCAGCATGGGAGGCTGATGCACTGATTGTTAAGTCTTGGATTTGAGCATTTGTTGACTTCTAACCTGATTTTTTTTCCTTTTTTTTTGAATAATATAAATCAGGTTAATCTTCAAACTAACATGTGACTTAAAGTAACAAACCTAATACATTATACATGTATAAGGAGCCAAAAGAAAGAAAAAAACCCTGGCGGCTGGACAATCCTCATAAAACTTTACCACAGCCAACCTATTTCTAAAAAAAGTAGTGCATAGAGATAACATGTTGATTTCCACACAGTGGTGTTGTCAGTCTGATCCAATCCAACATGATGGGGGTCAATAAATAGCTCAAATCCAACAGCACAGTATCTTTACCTCAAAACGCTTCTTTTTAATAGAGCTGTACAACTTAGTTGAGTGAGACATGGCTATATCATTACAGTACTCTAAGCTCTGGACTACACATTACTGCGGCTGTGATGTTGCTCTTCTGAGTGTTCCTTCAACCAGCTTGCTTGAAAATTGTTATAAATATTGTACCATATAATAAACAGACACTTTAACTTTTCTTTATCTTATGACGTTTCCTTCATAACAAACTGGTTTAAGAGGAAGAATTACTGCCCTGTAGTGGCAGTTCAATCCTGTGATGCATTATAGCTATTGGTATAGCAAAAACAAAAAGCTAAAAGCGAGTAAGATTTTGGGTTTGACCAAAACTCGACAGTCGTGGCTCCAAAGAAAATTCCTCCTGTGTGTCGCTGAGTAAAGGTTGAAACAAGGCCGTTGTCAAGGTCATGTGGCCAAAAGCAGCCTGGAATAAAAGTCCGACAACGTGACTGCTGCTGTGCGTGAGTTACATCTAAGCACCCAACAGCAATGCAGCACAAAGTGACACAGCAATCAACCGTTGATAAGCTTGATTGTTTCATTGTAGTGCAGATGGGTGACGCACACTGTTTACAATTCATTCTTGTATTGACTTGTGTGATTCAGTACATATTATCATTGTCTATATGAAATGTTGCATGTAAAAGTATTTGATCCATGTCGCAGTGTCAACCTTCTGAAACCTCAGTCTGTAGATGCCTGAAGATTTGACACCAATGCGACTCCTTCATGCTGATCAGGCTGAGCTGATTAACACAGTATTTTACACAGTCTCATCATGGACCACTTAAAAAAAAAAAAAAAAAAATCAACGAACTCTTGGCATGTGACCAGGTCAGGTGGGAACAAAAGGGAAGTGTTTGGGAGATCCCTTTCCCTGCACAGTGTTTTATCTCACCCTGCCAGAACATCCTGTTCTCGATCAACGGGAGGCTTGCAGCCAGCCAGCCAGACAACTTTTTGGAGTGCGTGACAAATTCAGATAAAACTACAGTAGATGATTACAGATACGGCCCCCTCCACGCTCCCTTTCTCCCTTTTTCGCAAATACAATATTAAAACCGAAGACTAAATAGTGCCAGTGAAGTCATGGGTGGCAGCGTTCCAAGCATAATCTAATGGGAAGGAAAACAACAAGTTTACTTTTCCACCTCCTTGGTGAGGTCAGACTGACAGACCATCAAACACAAACTAACTAAATCCTGCAGAGAAGCTGATAATGTCTTCGTTAAAACGCCTCTGTTTCACTGGGATATAGTGACTTTAATATCAACCTTTAGGAGTTACTGCTTTTGTTGCGTTTCTGAAAATGATTGACATGAAACACAAGTGAGGTCAAACCCCAGTGGCTATATGGTTGGACCGTAACGTTGGAAATAGAGGAACACAACTGTAAACAAATGACATCATTCCTGGTGTCAGCTGCGTTCAGCTCCTTATCAGTTTGTTTCTCTCTCACGTACGCAGTGAGTGACAACTTTGTCCTCATTTACTCTCAGGTCCCTTAACTCCATCACTCACTCACAGGGTGTTGATAAGACTAAAGGGAATTTAATAAAGGCGATGAAGCGTGTATTTTATCATAATGAGAGAAGCTGATTTTGATTTAACACGATATTGAACTAACGACGGCAGACAGTGCTTCAGATGTGGAAGTTGCTGCACTGAACCAAGAAATTCGACATGAAAACCAAATGCTGCAGGTGCCTTCCGCAAGTTTTCTGGACACATATCATAAGAAGGGCTGTGGTGGAACAACCCAGCTGGGAGAGATCAAATATTGCACGTACAAGTGGTAAGACGCATCCTATGTCATCACAGCTTAGACCTGTCAAGTTCGCATTAACGAGATTAGTGCGAATCACTCGCATCCTGCATTGGCTGAGGATAAAACGTGGACAGGCGCACAACAAGACCCTTCTGCTGCTGAGCAGGAGTTGTGTAACTCAGACATAACTGAGCTTACGGCTGTGAATGGAGGGATACGTGGAGATCTGAATGAATGTTAGCAAGATTGTACAGATGTGGTATTCAGAGAGATGGTTGCTGGCTGCTGGGCTGATAGGAGCTTGGGAATAAAAGAACAGCAGCTCTGAAATGTCAGGTCAACACTGTTCACTGAAGAGGTGGAGAGGTGGATGGAGAGGTGGGGTCCTGATACGTGCATTATTACATAATTGTAAGGACACTTATTGTGAAAGACAGACTACAGCATCTACCTGCCTCTTCTGTCTGGAATTTGAACTACGCAAGAAAGAGGACTTATAGCACAAGGTTCTGTTTTGTACGCCACCATGTATAGACATCAAGATTAGATGCAATCACACAGACATTCTATATGATGCCAGGGGATATATGTAAAACATGGAGGGTTTCCTTCACATTTAAGAAAAAACAGCTGCAAGTGATTTGTGTGGTTGTGTCAACTGAGGTTTTTGATTTAAGTGCACAGGAGGCTAATAAAAATCAGTCTTCATGACTGTATAAACAAACACCTGTGCTCATTTGGGAGGCACCTACTTAGAGTGGAAAAAAAAATGCTGTAACATGACTAGACTGGCGAGACATTGGCCTGAATCTGATCCAGTACCTAATTCCCGATTGGCCTGGCACAAAATGTACAGTCTGGGGAAAAGGGAATGGATGTCTTAAAACTTTATACTCATGCAGGAGCCTGCTGTCTGGTGCATTTTTTTGTTGACTTTGGATCCGTATCAATTTAGTTTAAAACAAAAATCACTGTTAAACTTAATTAGAAGTTACATAAAGTTTTTTTTTTTTTTGGAGAATGTGTTACTCAGCAGCAATAAAACATGTGCACAAACAAGTTTAGGAACTTAAACAAGCAAAACAAATGACAAAATGCCAATTCCTATTAGGATTGCACAGATTTAATTATAGACCATAGTACCATTAATCATCCGGTACACGCAGCCTATGATAGTTTTCAGTATAATCTCTATGTAGTGTATCAGATGTGATATACAGTAATCTTGATGAATATTTCACTTGCTTTGGCATTTGAAAGCAAAAAAAAAACAAAAAACAGCAAATACATTCATGGTGTTGGTAGAAAATATGTAAAGTGACAAATAAAAACTGTTTTGTAATTTTGCAGATACAATTAAAACACAGTATTAAAGTTAACCAGAGTGTAAATTAAAAAAAAAAAAAAATCCCATAGTAAACAAAACTAAAAGTTTCACACAATATATTCAAGTCTAAAATCCATCACCCACAACAAACATCACATAAGAATTAGGAATGGCTTAAATTAAATAATCAAACATTACTTTTAGATTTTAGAGGCATTACATTGCCCAGGAATGTTTTTACATGCACCAACACATCATGCTACAGCTACAAGTCGTCCTCCACCGTTTCATCCACTACAGTTTTACTTTAGAGCCATCAGTCCAAATGCAAATGAGAAAAAAAAAATCACACAATTTGCTCTCAGTAAATGAGGAAAAAAAAATCACACAATTTGCTCTCAGTTTCTCCTTCAATGGCTCCGTTTACATGCTCATCAGTCAGGTCCCTTTAAAAACACACTCATCCAATCACGTTGTTTGTTCTTCAGTGGACTAATGAGGCCTGAGCATCAGAATTTGTTAATCCAGGTATGAAAAATGAATCACTGTGTGGATGTTTTTAACATTAACTGAAACATGAGTAAAATCTTAACTGAACCTAAACTGGGATAATTGGATGTTGTATATATGAATGGTAACAGGAGCCTTTTTATAAACATTACACTTATTTAAAGTTTGAGTGGTGTGCTTAGGACGGCGCTTTCTGTCTCAATGAAAACGAGTCATGTTGCACAGATTTCAGACAAAATGAAACGTCTGAAAATTATATGGTTTTAGGAAAAAGAAACCTTCCTGACAGGCTTCAACAGGAATTAAAAAGTGTATTTTGCTTGAAAACGTAGAGCTACAGGTCCACTGATCCTTTATGGGATCTTTGCTAAACCCTTCTAAATTTGGTGAACATGCAGAAGAAAATGTTAACCCCAGGAGTCAGTCTCACGTTCTGACCCAGGGTCAGCTGGGATTAAAAAAAAAAAAAAAGAGGAAAGACACATTAGGTCATTTAAGTAAAACTGTGATCAGTTCATGTGTAAAAATCCTCAGTTTGGACTAGAATAATTCGGTAAGGGTTGTTGTTCGGTGCGTTCAGAAACAATTCAGACTTTTTCACATGTACTGTTTCATTGCAGCCTTTTGCTAAAATAAAAACACATCGGCCAACTGACACAACAGTACAGTGAATCATTTTAGCCTCATCCATCTACTACTCAACACAGCTCGACACACTCCTGTGAGACCTTATACCCTCAGGTGTGTGTCCAGTCACCAGAATGTACCACAGATGGACTCCAGTTAAAGGGGTAGTTCAACATTTTGGCAAATTGGCTATTACCATAATCCCTATAGCTTTAGGAGTAGGTTTGTTACCTTTAATTGTCGGTGCAAGTTTGTTCTTAGAACTGTGGAGAAGAGCTGTGAGCTGCTCAGAGCTACGCTACGGAGGCTAATGGGATTTCTTGGTTTTTCTCATCAAACTCAAATACACAATCCAACAACTCCAAAACACTCTCGTGGACAAGTTGTGACCTGCACATTCACCACGCTATGAGATAATAATGGAGAGTTGTTTTCGAGGTAAATTCATGCAAAACCGCTGATGCGTGTTCCCGTCGGGGGCAGTTTTTCGGCAAGCAGTCCCATTGGCAATGGCTAATTTGCCAAAATGTTGAACTATCCCTTTAAGGTGTAGAAACATCTCTACAATGATCCAGCAGAAACAGAAGGTACCTGAGTTAAATAAAGAGTCTGTATACTTGAATCAAAATGTGATGTTTCAGTTTTTCCATTTTAACAAATTAGCAAAAATCACTAAAATGTTGTTTGTCCTTATGGGGGATTGAAATCTGAAAATGAGTTTTATGCAACATATTAAAATGTCTGGAAGAGGTCTGAATGTCATGTTAATATGATGACATGATTATAACATGATTCTCCGTCGAGCACAGACGCTGGTGTGAATGTCGGCAGAGTGAGAAGGGCAAGAGTTCGTCCAGTGGTCACGGCATTCCAAGATCTTTGTTTGGGTGCACCATTGTCTGATGTGCTTTTGTTATTGCCACTTGGATTTTGCGGTGGGAGACACAACAAAAAACAGGACGGAAGAGGAAGGAACAGCCAGTCCCATGGGACGCCGTCGCAAAGAAAGTGACAGGTCTTTGTTGTCAAGGAAACTCAGAGCAATCAGATTTCAGAGAGAAAGTTTGCTACACACTGCGGTACAGAAAGGTAAACAGAAATACCAACAATCACAGCGATGACTGATTCATAATTAATCCAATTTCTGCAAAACTAAAATCAATCTCAAAAGACTTGTTGGTGATAGACTTGATTATTTGAGGGAGGGAAAAGAAATTGTTGCTGATTTAATACAACCAGGCATGTGAGGTTTGTTTTATCATTGTTAAAATTCCATTATTAAAATTTACTAGCAACACAACATGAGAATAAAAGTCTGATTTAAAGGTTCACAGGATGTTCTGACTATAGGAGCCTGTTGCTCCCATTGGTGATAAAATGCCACATAACACCTCCCTCCACTCACAGAGTGAATTAATATGATGGCCTCTCACACACACACACACACACACACACACACACACACACGCACACGGAAAAAGAACTTCAAACAGAATCTGTACTACTACGCCTTGTCGTCGTCACACTCCGAGCGTTGGGCAGAGTAAGTCCAGCTCCTTTTGTGCCTCTTCATCCTGAGGAAAAACATTTATTTAAAATACAATGTAACTGCTCACACATCCAGTCAATGAGCCAAACAGAAGGAGGAGCAGTGATGAAGTGTACCTCTTTGGAGACGGCGCTCATTGAACAAGCAGCTTCATACATCTTCCGAGCCTTTTCCCTCTGTCCCAGGTCTTTGTAGCACTGTCAACCAGAACAACAACTGTCTGTCACTGTCATTGTTTAGTCCCTTGCAGGTTAGACAACTGTGACATAAAGTTTCTGGCACTGACCTTGGCTAGAAAAACATAGTTGAGTTTAGAATATCCTGGTTGGATCTCCTCAACCTGAAGAAAAAAAAAAAAATGTCGGTGGTTAAATTTATTGACTCTTCCTCCTCTGCGTGGGCCCCGATTGACAAGTACAGATAACCACAGGTCACAGGCTGAGGATCTGCTGCAAACTCACAGGATGTATTTGTTTGGAGCATGTTGTAACAGGACTCAAAACAGGCCTCATATCAAGTTAATGAGAGACACACAAGACACTGTTATCTCCTATATAAACATTTGAAATGTGGGAACACAGATTAAACCTTTAGTGTAACAGGTTAAACAATCAGAGCAGCTCGCAGGAAACCACAAACTGTGTGAAAATAAACACATCAAATCCCCTATCAGTTCCTCGTTTTGTGTGATTCTTCTCTAGTTTTTCTAGATTAAGTGCTTGACAGATTATCGATTGACACTGAAATCCTCCTTCTAAAATAGTCAGTCCCAGTAGACTGTGACACAGGAGAGGAATTTTACTCCTGTCTCAGTCCCATGACCGGGTCAATCATTCCTGTCCATCCCGTCACATTCGGGTGGTGGTCGATGCTGCGGCATGTGACCAGTGTCCATGCAGAGACTCATGTCGTTTGGGTCGGAGACTGTAAAACGCGGGTTATCCTCTGTAACTCCAGTTTACAGATCTCCCCTCAACGCCTCATAATGCAGATTATCGGTAGCTGCAGAACTGGTGGCTTCACACAGAGAAGCCCACAGCGCAGACAGGTGTGTGGGCAACACTGTGGGAGCTGCACCACCTGTTGCAGTCCACACACACACACACACACACACACACACACACACACTGCACCTGTCAGGTGGCAGCCAATCAGCAACCGGAGCAGAGACGAGAGAATAAAAAAGACCTGAGAAAAACATGGCAAGCATGGTCAAATCTATATATACATATATATAGATTTGACCAACACTTACACAATGTTTTCTGGTTTGTACGAATCATTGTGTCTCACCCCTTTTTACTTTTTGTGCAATTTTAATGTATATATGTGTATGTATTTTGTGTGTGTGTGTGTATGTGGATGACAAAGAAAAAAGGAAAGTACCTTCAGAAAATTCTTCAGTGCATCTTCAATTGTAGCACTTGGAGGTTCTCCAAATAACGTGGCAGCCACTTTCCTCTCAAGCCATGATAACTGAGCCACCTGAAAACAACCAAACATCTGAAGTTGAAAGACAACTCTGCCAACGAGATTGACAGTGGATGAACAGCAGGTTGATTGAAAAGAAGGAAACTTGTAGGCCTGTTGCACATGTAGCGCGTGTGCTTTGTTTCTCAGCTGCGGCCACACCCAACAGCGACGTAACCAATGATTCTGGAGTGAGCCGACATGTCAGACCACTGGAGGTCAGCAAAAACAAGATTTCAGGTGGTGTCAGCTTACTCCTCAAGATGTTAATGGGCAGCTGTGAATAACAAAGACCATCAACTTCTGATTCCTAAAAAACATCCACATCGCATTGGATTTCCAAAGGCAAAACAATAGTCTCTCAGGTCCTGTTGAAGCATGCTGCCGCCAAATCTACAGCTATAATGGAGGTTTTATACTTAAGCTAATTATGTCTCTGAGCAACTGACCGTAAAATAAAGTGCTTCAGCAGCTAATGGAAACAAAGTTGATGGATTGGTAACGTATCATTTTTTCTAAGCCATAAAAACAACTTTTCCAGACTGCGGCTTCTCCCACTTCTCATTACCACCAGTTTTCTGTACATTGATACTTCTCCTCTGACACCTTTTCTTTTTCGCAGAAGATGATAATGGCCAGAAGAAGACCTGGGTCAAACATGTAATGTTCCCCACTCACACCATTCATCAGAGCCACGTCTAATTGCAGGTGTAGTGTTGCTCTGGCGTCATCACGGGATCTTTCAAACAGAACCGCTGGCTGAATGCGAACAGTGGATCATTGTTGAACATCAATGCGCTACAGAGAGCCCATAAAACTCAACCCTTGAAAATATCAGGTGTTACTGCTCAAATGAGATTTGCATAGTAGCACACGCTCTCTCTCTCTCTCTCTCTGGTACCAACAGCACAGGTGAGGTGAGCTTCATACCTTTCAGGAACTTAGCTTGTCATGTTGTGTGATAAATGGCTCAATATCGGTAAACCTGTATATCCAAATAGCACCAATTCACCGACGTGCAATAACAATGGCAGGGATTAAAAGACTGTGTACGAAAAAGTAACATCCAATTAAAAATGTAATGGCCTCAAACATAAATGTAAACACAAAAAAGAAAAGATTAGGGATAAAAAAGACTAGGGATTAAAAGACTAGCAGACAAGATGACGGTAAAAGAAAGAGTCGTGAGTTGCATAAAAAAACAACTGCCACTTCGCCTGAGAGAGCATGAACAGGAGCAGGAAGAAAAATATTGCCACAGTTCAATATTATAATGGAAATCGGGGAATTTCAAACAGTGGGAATGAATGGGGGGAAATCGTGGGTGGGTTAGCAAACATGTCAGCCGGTCTGCCAGCGCGAGGAGAGAGAGAGACAAACGTGTTGTGTGTTTGGACTGGGTCACGTACAGCGTAGCACCAGCGGCCCAGCAGGTAGTAGGACAGCGGGTCCTGTGGCTTCAGCTCGATGGCTTTATCCAGGTGATCCTGAAGGAGACAGACAGACAGACAGACAGACAGACAGACAGACAGACAGACAGACAGACAGACAGACAGACAGACAGACAGACAGACAGACAGACAGACAGACAGACAGACAAGATGATTTTCAATGTTGATTCATGACACGGCTGCTGTTTCACTGCCTTCTGTTCTGACCTGATCTGTCCTGCTTCACCAACCCACAAGTATTTCACAAACACCTCACACACGCGATCTCGCAGAGACCACACACTCCAGGTTGTCACGCATCCCCCCACCCTCCTTCCCTCCCTCCCTCCCTCCCTCATTCTTTTCCATTCTCCCTCTCTCTGCGATTCAGTTTTTTTCTACGTCTTCCCTCTCCAGCGGTCTATCTCTCTCTTTCACCTGTCAAGAGTTTTGCAGGTACACACAGTGTTTGGTGGAAGCTGCTGACAGAAGATAAAATGCTACGTGCTGTTGTTCCACGCACTGTCTTATGCAACTGAAAGACTATAGGAGTGGCTTGAGTGATTGGAGGACCTATACCCTCCAGTCAGAGTGCAGGGTAGAGGCCTTCTCTACATGAATGAAGAACGGACAAATACAATAGTGCAAGCGTTTCATTAAATACAGTACGTTTCAGAATGTGCACTAGAAAACTGCAACAACAACAACTTACCTTGAAGATGTATCCATTCTTTATCTTGTTCTGTACCGTGTCGTATTCTGCCATGATCCCACACATGATGGCGTACCTGTGCAGAGACCACATGTTGATGTCTGCAGGTTAGAATGTCTGACTCATCATCTGCAGCTTTTACAAATCCTCACAAAGTCTGAGAGGAAAAACTGGGAATAAATGTAAATAATGAAAGTATGTTATGAGGATAGAAAAGGATAAAAACTGCCTTTGTTGTTTTAAAATATGTATGTTGCATTTTAAAGCTGGTTTTCAGTTTTTAAACCACACAGGGATGAACACACATCTTTCACTTTGAAAGACGGAAACAGCCGACACTATTGACTTTCCTGACATCAGAGCTGGTTGTTATGTTTTTCAGTTCTACTTTCCATATAAATTCCATAAAATAAATTCAGCTAAAAGTGAATTTAATTTTTAATATGCAATTTCTCATTATACAGACCTGTGCGGTGTACTGTACAAAAATCTAACATTTTTGAAACCAACAGCACTCCAGTAAACACACCGTCTTGAGACAGCCGCTCTACAGGTGTGCAGACGTTCGTCTTTGTGTCCTTTGTACAATGTTTTCCATCTCTTTTTGTGTTTTACAAAGACCAAACTATGAATGGCTTTGAAGAAAGGCTGTCTGACTGAGTGTGCTATGATCTTTATATCTAAATCATCACTGTGTTATTCCTTTTTCTAGGGCAGACAGTTTTTTGTCCCATTTTCAAGTGCGGTGGCTGCTTGGACAGGCAGTAAGCACTTGTACCTTAGGAAGTGGACCATCATGTGTAGGCGATCAGACACCCATCACCAGGGAAACTCATCACTATTCTTTAACCAAGCAACTTGAAACTCTGACCTTGTTTGACAAGATCCCTTCTGACCTTCTTTTGCCACATCATTAAAGCACAGACAGAATCAATGTCAGTGGACAAGTTATAAGAGAAATCATTATTCTTATTGCACCATTTGGTCACCAATGACTCTTACTTTTCTCAGCTGTTAGTACAATATTAAAAACCCATTTAAGTCAAGTCGAGACGACATAAGCTAAATATGAACTTTAAGATTTACATTAACAGCAACAGGCCAAGTACAGAAGTCCTTTAGTTAGATTTTGCACCACCTTTTAGTCACACCGCCTTTTCTCTGGGTCACTAACGATGAAGTCGCTGAAAAACCACAACACTCAATGTTCCTTAACAAGGATCCTCATTAGACAACATCAGCAGAGATAAGCTGCTCCGCCTTACTCCCTCTTCCTCTAATTAATACGCCAGCGGACAGGTGGAGGGGAAACAAGGAGCGATCTCGGCTTCGGGATCTGGAAGTCAGCATGACGCTGAGGGTTTGGAGAGGAGAGGAGAGGAGAGGGCTGATCAAAGACTTTTCACCGCGAGGCTGCTTTAATCCTGCTGGTACTCTGTCAAACACTGCCGAGTGACATAAACACCTTTTTATTCAAAGGATCAGTGTGTGCAGAGGTCATCTGACAGTGCAGTCAGACATGGTGGTGCTGATGCTAGATGGAATCTGCGACTGTAAGTGTGCGCTCTAAGATGTCTGGTATGTGTGAATGGATTTTTTTTTTTTTCCCCAATGGTGCAACATTTGGCAGTGGGCTTCTGGTCTCTGTTGTCACTCTCAACCATGTCTGACTCTGGATAGTGATCAGGCAGAACATACCGACAACTGTGATCAACTGTGAAAGAGTACAAATTATACTACATGAATACATAGTGATTAAAAATGAAGATTAGATTTGATAAATTGATGTTTCATTCTGACACGTATAAAACTGTGATTAGAACACAACGTACGAACACAAAACAAAATCACACACTCACCCACACGATTCAGTGGATTGCAATTGGGTGAGACATCATACAAACATCAATCTTTGTGCTAACCACCGTCACAGTGGAAGGTGTGGAAAATGAACAGTGATAAAAACAAGTGCTAACCACATCAGTGCGGAGCGCCCCAAATGGTCTACGCAAAGCAAACAGCAGCAGATGAATTGTGTGTTCCTCCAACTAAAAAGATCAGTGTTTATTTTCTCAAGGTAGCGCAGGGCGCGGCTGTTCTGCCGCTGGTTGGCGCTCGATGAGTGGAGAGCTCCACAACATCACAGGAGCAGAGATGCTATCTTTCTGTAGTTGTGCTGCTTGGCTTCCAATCAAAACAGACGTCTGGATGTAAAGGCTTTGAGCAAATCCATCACCGGTAACTAAATAACTTCTGTGAGGAGATGGAGCCACGACACAGCTGCTTCACACTTGGCCACAGCATTTTACTCTAAATTTGACTTTTACGCCATTGGATGGATTACCATGACATTTTGTACAGACAGTCAAAGGAAAGAAACTTGTCACTGAGGTCGTCATTGGCTTGTCTGGGAAAGCAAACAACAACACATTACCATGGAATCTGATAATAGAGGCATTCGAGTCCCCCTCAGGAAAATATGTAAAAACCTCCACTTTCCATAGCTACTGCACGGTCGTCATTAAATCTTCACCCTGTCCAGTACTTTGATCTATGGGTACTGCTCATTGTATTCAGCCTCATCTATACCCAGTGATGGGAAAAATGGTGTTATAAAATAACGAGTAACGAGTACCGGTAATCAAAAAAGTTACTGTTTCCCTGTTATAACGCCATTAACGATACTGACAATAAAATGCGCTGTTACTTGACTTAAGAAGTCCTGTTTCAAAATAACACACTCGTTAAAGTATAGCCTACGTTATAAACATTTTATTTTCAGTCCATCAACTAGTCGGAAAAAGCTGATCACCTGGAACTAACCAAGTGTCGCAGAGCCTACCTGTGCAGAGGAGTACTTCCTGGTTATTAGTTAGTTTTATAATGTAGTAATACAGTAACTAACCTAGTTACTTTTTCGGGAAAGTAACAAGTAACTATAACTAATTAATTTTTAAAAGTAACGTTCCCAACACTGTCTCTACCATACCATTGTCTATCTACCTTTTTCCGAACGTCAGAAACGTAAGCCGGTTTTGCGCTGGTGGAATTTTCTGTTTACGTTTCCATCATGGTTTCGGTAGTCGCGGTAAATGCATGGATTTAACAATGGATATCACACAAATTGACATCCGTGTTAAAAGCCAGATCCATGCGTTTAACGCAACTATGACAATGACTGAAAACCATGGAAACGTAAACGTACAATTCCACCGGAAATGCAAAACCGGCTTCCGGTTTTGACCATAGATGATGTTCGGAAACTTGTGGATACCAGCAAAAGTTAGCATGCTAACATGCTAAACAAAGAGGGAAAAGATGGTGAACATTACCTGCCGAACATCAGTATGCTGCTTGAGCAGCTTGTTGATACTTGTTAGGTAATTTAATACCTGATACAATGACTTGATTGATGGATTAATCAAGGAAATTCATCTGCAAATATGTACCAATATAAACCATCATCAGTTGCAGCTTTACGCAACATCATCTTTTAATTATACATATCTGAACATGATGAATTATAGCAGTATAAATGATAACACACATTTCTAACCATTATTATACAACGAGAGGCTCTAGTTCCTCTTTCCTTTCTTGAAATCACCCATAATGCTTGTTAATCAAAGACATCCATCATGACTTCAGCTTGCTACAATCTTGGGTAATTACTACTAAATACTAACCAGTTAGTCATTCCTCCAGCAGCATGCAGAGAAACGCTGATGTGATTAAACTGAATAAACCTGAGTGAGATGAGGAAAACAACCAGAGCAGCATACCACGGAGGAATAGTAATCATAACTGAGACTGAACATTATCCAGGTGAGGGCTGTGGGACACATTGCTCAACATTCTGGCTACCCCAACACACATTTTCACTTCCCTCGCACTGGCCAGCTGTAACATTATTCAGCATGTGGCAATTCTGGCAGTGCCTCCTGAGAAGTATGTAAACCCACGAGCGCCAGAGACAGAACTACTCATGATAACGTTGGATCACATCATCCTGGGTTTCTGTAGTCTATTTGTAATTGCCAAAGTGGTTCAAGATGAAGCCTTTGTGTACCATGCGGGAGATGGCGAGTGTTATTTTGAGTGTTATGCAACGCTTCTATTGTCACAGGCCTTCGGAGGTAGGGGTGGGGAGAGGTAAGGAGAGGGCGCGAATGAGGTGACGGGATGTGAAGGTGTAGGGAGGTGTGTCTAGTCTCAGGTGCCTGCTGCTGTTAATCCTTTCCTTTCTTCTCTGAGTTGAAATACTATCTCTCCTCGACTGTCTAAGGCAAGAGAGGGGAAGTATCAAGAGGAGGAGGAAAGGTGGGCGGCACCAAACATGACAAAGTGGAAGATGAGAGAAGGACAGAACACTTGAATGCACAAGGTTTGTCCACGTTTTTGTTTTGTTTTGAACCGTGGCTCAGTGAAATCCCCCACTCTACTGGGCAAAAACAAAAGGGCCTAAGTGTCAGCTGCTTGGTGGAAAACAGCAGATTGATTTCATCCTTCAAATCCAAACATAGAGAGCTCATTCAAAAACAAAGAGGGCCAGGGCAGGCCTCCATGCTAAAACTTGTACAGAAACAGGAGGAGGAACTTGAGGAATTCAAGGACAATTTGTGTGAGACAATGTGTGGGAGTGTGTGAAGTGTGCTGATATACTTAGTCCCTGACAGAACCAGCCGATAGTGTTTTTCTTTGCAATGGGAGGTGGGATTTGTGGCCGTGTGTCAAGTGCTCCCACAGCGAGGTCTGAAGTTCACACACACACACAGGGTTTCCACGTCTACTGGGAACAGAGCACAATGCTGCCACGGCGACACTAACGATGACTGCGGCAAACAGAGGCACGTGTTTGAAATTAAAGTTGTCTTTGTGGAGGTCAAAGTGACCCTACGCCCCCCCGCCCCCCCGCCCCCCCCCCTCCCCGCTTCACCCCTCCGCCCCCTCCTCCTCCTCTGACTGGCACTGCCACAGGCTCGCTGCTTAATCCATGGGCCTTTGTACCATCAGAGAGGCCCTATAGTCAGGGATTTCCACAGGCTGGATTCACACGGCGGGATCACTGAGAACGCACTTATAAACAAAGCCGGAGATACAAGAATGCAATCACATCTCCCGGCCGTCAGCACGCGCAGATTATACAAATAGGCCTCGCACACTTACTGTCACGAAAGCACCGCGTGTCAACCCGGTTCAGGTATATACTCTCCTCTGTCACACACGCACACACATTCAAACACACCTCACGCTGCAGTATGTCCCCACACTGTCCACACATCAGCTCTCTTTTGTGAAGTGGTTTACCAGAAAGCTCTGTGGCAGACACGGCTGACACGTTACTGGACCGCTACTAAAAGACTGAAACCTGAGAGAGAGGAGAGTTGGACGTGTCTGCTCTGCCATGCACAAGGGAGGGGGGAATTAAAAACTTTATCAGGTGACACGGTGTGGAGAGGTGCAGAGATGCTGATTGTATCCATCCGAGTGGTGCTCTTTGAATAAGTCAAGTGCCTCCATACACGGCCGACTTCAAAAGAGTTCTTTGCCCGCCTCTTCCCCGGGGAGAAGACATGCGGTGCATGACAGAGAGGGAAAGTACGTGCAGTCTCCTGTGAGGTGATAACTGTCGGATATCGTGCTCATTCATCGCTTTGCGTCTTCAAACGGCCCAGTGTGCCAGCTCAGAGGGGGATGCCAGGTGGAAGCTGCGGGAACGTGTTACTTCCAGCCGCACATCGGCAGTTCGCAGGAGGTTAAAGTTTTAGGTTATGTGTCGTCATCCCTGGCTCCATGTAACAGTCTTTCTCTCCGGGCACTGACGTGGTTATACAAACAAATACAAACCCACAGAACAAGCTGCACGGCTCTTCAAACTGTGATTTAATATAAACTCTTGCGAATGTTTTCAACGCACTGGACAAGGGTTGATACCGATACCAGTACCAATATCAATGTGTCTGTATGATGCACAGATTAAAAGACATGTGATAAATATATCTGTTTCATAAAGAACCCTTTTGGACTGAGTTTAGATGAACTGAAATATTCAATATTTAGTTCCCTGACATTCTGCTGCATACCTGCAAAGATGATAAATCTACTTTATTATAAAAAAAACCTGATCAGTCAGAGGCGATGATCCTCTGAGGTCCTTCAGGTGACCTAAAGGCTGAACCCGCCCCTCCTCCTACAGACAGTCAAGTCCAGAGCTCATTTCTTAAAGCAACACTATGTCATTTTTCAACCTTAAAATAATGTTTTGTAGACTCATTTAAGTTGTAGAAAAACAGGATGAATCGTGCCGCCGCTGCAGCCTGAGCGGGGTCGTGCTGGCTGCAACTGCACTATGTGATTTTCCTGATCGGGTAGGGAGGAACACAGCGCCACCGTGGTGCTGGTACACAGCAGCTCCGCTAAGCTCGGAGACCGAAATCCCATTAGCCTCCGTAGTGTAGCTCTGAGCAGCTCGCGGCTCTGCTCCACCGTTCCAAAAACAGCTTGCACCGACAATTACAGGTAACAAACCCTACTTCTAAAACTCTAGGGATTATGGCAATGGGACAATTTGCCAAAATGTTGAACTATCCCTTTAATATAAGATCCTGCCCTCGTTCGAAATCACTCACTAATTCACTACTCCCTACTCACTATAGTCTGTATAGTGGACTATAGTGAGCTTACTGGTAAAAAGAAAAAAATACTACTCTGCCGCACAGTACATTACGTTATTACTTTTGCATCATTAAAACATTGCAGATCAATGCCGACTGCATCATGACCACAATGTGTGACTGTAATGCATTATGGTATATACATACTGACCATCAGTTGTACACTACTTTGAGTCCACTGTATAGGGTATATTAATTCTCACTAAACATTCGTACAGCACTAAAAAATGGCGTAGTGAGTGATTTTGGACACAGCTCCTGACAGTCACACAGGATACAGCAGCTGTGTTCCCTCCTTGTCTGCTGCATTTGGAGATTAGACGTTTTGTCTGTCAGCACATTTAGACATATCTCTTTGCATAATTGAGTCTCACATTTCCGGAGGATCAGCTCCAGAAGTTGTGAACCGTTACAGGGTTTCAATCTTTCACAGAGACCCTGTTTGTTAACCAACACCTGTGACTTGCCGTGCAAGGTACAGATACAACAGAGCAGGTTTGTTGAGACGGTCGTCCTCACCCAACCAGATCAGCTGTCACGCAATGATCTCGATGAAAACGCTTCAGGTCATTGGAGTTCGACAGCTTCAATGTAAGAATAAAGATGAATGAAAAACAAATAATTTGGTGAGGATTTTAGTTTTGGCTCCAAATTTGAAATGGTTAATAGATTGTAAACATTGGATCCCCAGTACAGAATTGTCAATTGAAGATATTCTACAAACTTCACATATTTGACTCAGTCACAGACACAGTCATAGTTATGCTGATGCTGTAATTACGAAGATCAATACCAGTTCAATTTCCTTCTGTTGCCCAAATATTGTGAGTTTTTGAACCAAAAATTTAACACTGGCTAAGGCCTCTTTTACATTTGGTTTAGATTCATACCTTTGAATTCTACGATGAGGTTTCTATAGGTGTCTGTTTTGTTTGGTTGCCTGTATTAAATAAAACAAATGTAAAAAGCAATTTGACACCTGGTAATTAAAACTGGTTTGACACTATAGAAGTTGTGTCATCCAAGTTGACACTTCTTCATTCCTGCCTTTCGAGGATTTTAGCCAGCGTTGTACTGTACTACTGTACCGTGAGGACAGAGGGTGAGTCAGCAGGCCGAGCTTCATTCGGGGTTGGCCCGACGGTTGCTGGTCTAGCCCAGCCCTCTGTTGACGTTGTTTACTGTTGTGCTAATTAACCGTTTATGTGTTGGTTATACTGCATGCACATTTTAGTTTTGTCCTTATCGTTTCTATCCTTGCACATGTGTTTTGTTTAAAAAAAGCCTTTATAAAACTGTATTGTGGATTTTTTACACTTCAGAAAAAAATAAAAAATCAGCATCCAGTCGAACGCTGTTCATTCACTGACCCTCTGTTAGGACGTTTCTATAAGTAGTTTCAGTGGCAGAGCAGGAACTAACTGGCAGCCCGTCTAAACAGCATCTGCCAAAATGTGACGAGCTGGGCGGCATTGAGGAAAACAGGTGACAAGTTTTCTCACGGCATCGGTACACTAAGTAAACAGTTACCTCAGACATAAACTTCCTTGCAACACTGCCTGGCACCGTCCCCAGTCTCTGCCTCCTCCCTTCTCAAAGCGCGGCTTTACCTACTTTGCCCTGTCCATTCAACTTAGGCTGCGTTTCTGCTCAGTTTAAGAATCTTACAAATTCCATTAGTGGATATAGGATTAAGCATTAAGCTTTTTTAAAGCTGTTGGTCTTAATTAACTAAACAAACACGGCCTTCTATTTCACTTAATGTCTCCGGTGCTGCGGTATGCGCATGAGCTAATAATTACTCCCTAACGAACAGAGCAAACAGGGCTGCTGGCTCCAACAGGCCATGTGGGTCTGTTTTCCAGCAGAAATCTTCACACGCATGTACACAGAAAATAACCACATGATCTCAATCACCCTGGACACTAAACTGAGAGGGAGCAATTAATGGAAACAAACAGGTAAACTTTGGAAACTATTAGTGTCATACACACAAGCAAACGCAAAGCTGTTTTTAAGGTATGCAGTTCATATATCCAGGCCTGGACATGAGTTAAACAAACTTTGAATCTTTTTTTTTTTTTGAAGCTGTATTTGTAGCAGCACAACGCTGATCTGGGAGCTGCATCTGGTGCAATCTTCATCTCTCTACTGCAGCCAGGGAGTCCATGTATTATCGGCAGTCAAGTTTTGACATGAGCGGTGTTTTCAGGAGGGGAATGCACAACTGGGGCCTGCACAAATACGAACGGGATTCATGCCATCAGGCCAGCTCTGCACAACTAATTAAAAGCAAGGGTTTTTTTTTTCTCTGAGTCATACAGCGACTGGGGAGGTATACACACGGAGAAGACGTTCTCTTCAATATACCTGGGCGTCACCTAGGGCTGCAGAATTTCCCTTAAATTAAAAGTCAGAGTTATACAAAACAACATTTAGAGGGAACATTATTAGCCTGTAAAGACGATCCACTAGCAGCGACCAAAAAAAGCTTTTAAAGATAATTTTTCAGTAATTCCAGCACCAGAAATCAAAGAATAGGCCTCAACCACAGGAAACACAGTACACATGCAATTGTTATGGGCTGGACACAAACCAACAATGCCTTGGCACCACGTGTATCACCTGTGTAACCTCAAGCACTAAAGCTGTACAGCTCGTGACACAACCGCCAAACATACAGGAACAACAACTGCTATACCAGACAACCATTAATCAGGAGTTATCCCGGTGTAGCCATCACGCTACCTGAGCGGAGCTAACCTCGGCTGTGTTTACATTCCTGGAAGTGGCTGTGATGCTATCACATGGATGAATGAGTGATGTTTGGGAGGTAAGCTAGTGATTATTTCACAAACAAGGATGTCTGCAAAGCGTGAAGCGGTGCACTTTTCTTTGGCCCACGGAATAAATGAACACAATGTACATTTTAAATCACTCTGACATCTTCCCCCCTGTGGGCTTTCTCAGAGTTTCCTCTTGATTCATTCAAGTTACGTTTGTTACACTGCCCAAAGAAATACCAGAGTCAAACAAACAGTCAAACAGTGAGGAGCAGCTGCTCCAGGCACTGGCAGGGATGTCACTCAAAAGCACAGCCCCCCCCTCTTCTGGGGAAAGTACCTACTTTATGTTTTCACAATGACTATTTTCAGGAATTGGCGATTCTATGATGTGGCTCAATGACAGCCAGTCGCATGCCATCAAACTGTATCTTCATGTGTTAATTGTCACACTGTAATGAAAACAACAAAAAGCAGCTATTCAATGGAAGGAGAGAAACAGGTCAAACCTACCACTGATGGCTTTCAGCACACGTAGGGTTCAGGCTCACGGCCTCCTCACCGACTTTCTTCCCTAAGAGGAAATAAAAGATAAGACAACAGGTCATGATGCAGCGCAATTAACTTCACATGACAAAATATATATTAAATATGTATATTTTGGGGGCATTTTTTGCCTTTATTTGATAGTACAGTTGAGAGAGACAGGAAATGGGGAGGCAGAGAGAGGGGGAAAGACATGCAGTAAAGGGCCGCCCGATGCAGGATTCGAACCGGGCCGACTGCAACGAGGACTATAGCCTCTGCATATGGGGCGCCTGCTCAACCCACTACGCCACACGGCGCATGACAAAAGAAGAGAGAGCGGATTAGTGGAGTCAAAGTCTGTGCTGCCTGAGAAAACACAACAGGATATACTGTACATAAATCAAGAAACATCACCAGGCGCGGGATTAACGCAATAAAAACCAGAAGTGAGATGGAACACGATACAGGAAGAGAGCTCAGCTTTAAACCCTTCATCACTCAGTGGAAAGTGTCTCATTCCATCTGGTCTATTAATACCTGGATGAATGTTAAATATGATGCCGCGCTGCTTTAAATATCCGTCCGTCTAACACTGTCAACTGCTTTGACAAAGGTGTCGCTGCAGTCGGCACCTTGCCAGCTCTGATCAGAGACTCACTGATGAGGAAGGATCACGGAGAAACAGGTCGGTCCAGTCTGAACTTCAGAACTGAGCCACAAAACAAAAAAAAAGCATCGAAGATCTACCGTGCAAGGTGTTGGAGTGAAATACAAGACAAGAAGAGGAAGTCATTGTTACCCTGCATTTAAAGGGCCTCCGTCACAAATCTGTGTCAGACTGTACAATATTGACTTTGAGGTGTATCAGGTGAACAGATGCAGCTACACAAGAAACCAGATTTGGTCGTATACCTCTGGAGCTCCTACATATAAAAAACTAAAAAACAAACTAGCTTTGAAGAACATCATTATGTCAAATCATTTAGATAAGAAATGTTATCACTTTATTATATGAGATGTTTGTGTTAAATTGTGTCATAATTGAATTCTTGGGTTATGGCCATAACATTATGATCTTCACCTTTGACTGCTCAAGTCTAATCAATATTCATCCTTCAGTCTAAGTGAACTTTTTATTCAAATTAGAGAAAAGCTCTGTTCCTGAGAGATTGCATTCAGGAGAACTGGATTAATGGATAACACTAGAAAAAATACTGAACCGGTCTAAAGTAAGTTCTTGGTAAATGCAGCAGTGTCTGTCTGTTCATGCTGTTTTCTGATAGACTGGTTTGGTTTTGGACACCAGATATACTCACAAATGGCAACTTTCACCTGGAACAGCCCAAAATAGGACAGTGTAAAAGTCACATGATTCACACTGATACAAAGACGTTGAAATGACAGGATTTAGAGTCTAACTGTGAATCAATAGACGACTCTAACCTGCCGATAAATGTCAGTCATCTAGTATCGAGACACCAGTGATGGTTAACAAAGACTTTTCTAGATGTGTCTCATTCATCTGGCATCAGCAGTATGCTACTATGAGAGTTATATTTATATAATTGAGTCACACTATTATGATCTATTAGAACTGGATCAGAGTGTTTTTTCCACATAAACGGATGACGGTACACCACTTACACCGCATCCATTGTCGACTGCCCCAAAGGCTGATTTCGGTCAAACCTTGCAAAACACGGTTCTTTGCCAATTCATCGTCGGCCAGCGACTCAAACCAACCGACTCAGATCATTCCCAGATGAAACTCCGACATCTGAGGGAGGCTGGTCCTGCTGTGGTTATGACATCACAGCACCTCACATCCAGCAAATGAGGCATAAAACAAGGTTTGGTGAATTACCAGTTTCTGCGTGGGTCTTCTTCTCCTCCTGAGTGGAGCTGACGTCATGAACATCGCAGTAAGCTCGGGTTAGCCGCCACAGAAACGGTGAGTTCTGTCCAAACTGCAGAAGTAGTACATCAGAGCGTGAGGACACGGCTGCAGTGACATAAAACATGTGTGGAGTGAATACAAAGTGATCACACCTCCTCTCTCTGCTCCAGAAGGATTTTGAGGCTTTCCCTTTTGTCAGACTCGGCGCCCTGATGCAAGCGGTCGATCCTCTCGAGAAGGACGCACAGCTTGTCCTCGGGCTGCTCTTCGTCCCTCTCTTCTTCTGCATCGCTTTCCTCCTCTTCCTCCGAGTCTGTCAGTGCAGTCATGTACCTGGAAACACAAAACAACACAGGGAAGAATGTGTCAGTTTTAGCGGCAATTATTTTGTTTGCTGTAGATTATAGGTTATGCTCACGTTTTTACAATCACACCGCACATAGTTTTTTTTTTAAAGGTGAAAATGAATTGCCAATTATCTCTGTGTCTGATTTGCTGCCAACTGAATTTATGTGTCTGTCTTGTGTAAAAATGTATGTTTATTTTAGTCTCCCTTGAAAAACAGATCATTGAAATTACCTGTTTGAATGAAGTATTTATTGGAAAGAAAAGAATTACTAGAAAGCTGAACTCAGACACTGATGGGGTCCAATCACCAGCCCAGACTGTCTCCATCCCCCTCATGCAGGAACTTTGCCTCGGGACTCACGATCTGCCAGTTTCCCTGAGTTACAAGACAACGGCCTGCATCCCAGCGCTCCATCTAAATCTAAAATCATGTCCTACTTGACAAGGGGGGAATGAAAACACCTCAGCTGAGAAATTTCTGCGGATCAATCAAAATCCCGTCTTAATGAGCGTTTTTTTTTTACGAGGCCGTTCCTTTGCCAGGAGCTGATTATAAAGGATCAATCTTCACCGCCTGTTTACACCCAAATGGCACCAGGTTTGTTTACATAAGTGGGTCACTTAATTGTTTATAAATGCTGGCTGTTAAGAAACTCCTGACTTCTTACCGTGGATAGCTGAAGGCTTTTACATGAACACGGGGAGACTTGTTTGTCAGGGTGAGGCACGCAACGCTCGCATTAGATGCTTTATGGTCGCCTTTCAACTACTGTAGCTGTATGAACCAACACCCCGAGCTAACACTTAAGAAGCAGCCGTAAAACAAAATAGCTATATTAACAGCACTGGTAGCAATGAAAGACGCAGACATGAGTGAAAATATGAGAAAAAAAAAAAAAAATTAAAGCCTCTGTGGAGTGTCAGCAGCCGCTGCGTGCATGCGTGTGCGTCATCGGCGGTTGAGGGGAATATTTTGGGCTATGAGCCACAGTTCTGACGGGATGTGTCAGAGCGGGCCACAGACAGAAACACCACAGACCCAGCAGGTGCCTTGTGCTGGAGGCTGCTTCCTGACTCCACCCACAACACACACACAAACACACACACACACACACACACACCTTTAGCCAAGAGTGCCGTGATTACAGGAGTGATATGAGGGCACTGGAGCTGCTGAGATTTCACTCGTCACAGCTCAAAGTCAACAACACAAACAGAGCAGCAGCAGCAGCGTGCAGAGATGAAGAGCATCTGATGAATTCTCTGTTATATTAATGGATTGAATATATATATTCAATCACGGCTACACTGTCTATACCGCCGATCCGTACAGGGTCTGGAGCCAATCCCAGCTGTGGTAGGCCGAGGGCGGGGAGGTGCAGTCTATCACAGGGCCGACATATAGAGACATACACACACCAACATTCACGCCAACGGGCAATCGACCCAGTGTGTGCATGTTTTTGGACTGTGTGAGGTGTGAGGAAGCCAAAGAACCCACACAGACACAAGGAGAACATGCAAACTCCACCCAGGAGGCCCCAAGGCCTGGGAATCAAACCCAGAGGATAGGCGAGAGTGTTAACCGTCGCACCGCAATCAATTTCTTTAATTAAAAATAAATTGCATTACTACGTGCCAGTGAAAAGTGACACACTGAAATAGAGTTATCACCTCCCGGCTCTACAGAGCTTATTGTTTCGGATTCACGCCTCCACACTTTGTGTTTTACTTCAGTCTCCCTGTTCTCACCACTGTGCTGAGAATAAAAGGAGAAGATTAGACGTACATTTGCAAGATAGTCAGATACATGCCCCTCAACTGATACAGATGATACTGTGAATAATTTAGCTCAAAATATGACAGTCACATAAAAAACTACTATAATCTAATCTATTTGTATTTCTGTATGAAACGATTTGTTCATGCTGCCCTCAGGTGGACAAAATATTAGTCATTACCCGATTTGAGGAAACCAACATAACTTTTTTTCCCTTTTTTTTTACACTACACAGCAACTAGTGTTACCACAAGTGGCTTTAAGAAAACAATGGTAAAATGTGATAATGTCACAGAACTGAAACAGGAAACGTCAGTTAGATATTAACATCTTTAACATCTACCTAATTAGTGAACAGCAGCTGACATTAGCCACTAGCTACTGGTCTTATTACATCAAGTGAGGCTGCTGTGGCAAGACCCCGAGTCCAATGAGGAAGAGAGGTGTTTTCTATTGCTTATTAATTTGACTTTTTAGGAGAGATGAATATCAAAAGTTCAAATGCTACATAGTCTGGCTACACAGTTGAAGTAATGATACAGCATGCACTTTGTTGGACTGAACTTCTTCACACTCAGTGGTTTAGCAGGAAATGGAGAATAACCAGAGCTGTGCTAGAAACCAGACTTTATTTTATCTTTATTTTAATCTCCATCTGTTTTTGTACCATCATTTTGGGATAGCGCTCCAAATCCTTTCCACAACCTCGCTCTCTGCGCTAACCCCTGAGTAAACCCTAAAACCTGCAGGCAAGGCTCAAAGCATTTATTGGCCGATACACCCCAGCTTTAAAAAAAAATCTGAATGGGTGTGCTGCAGTGTTTACTCTGACTGTTGTGGTCGTCCTTTTTTTGTCTGGTCGCACCGTATTACAGAGCAATAAACAGGCCTGCCACTAAAGTAGCAAGATGGTCTCATTATTGGACTTTGTGTCATTCATTCATCCCTAATTCATTCATTCATCCTTTTGTTCTTTTATTCATTCAGCAGTCCGTTTTCCCTCCCTGCAGTTATTTACTCAGTGGAGCTGGAGAGACAGGCAGCTCAGTACTGAGTGATCAGCGCATTCCTGTCACGCCATTCCACGGCTCATGAATCACTTGAGTTGAAAGAAAAAAGAAACTAAGGATCTATTTGTATTACTGTGTGTGTTTATATAATGTATATAAGTTTGCGCAGGAACCATTATTATCCTTGCAATGTCTCTTGAAGTGCACGGCTCTGAAAGAACAAGTTTAAATACTGTCAACTTTATTTCAACACCGTCTAAGGTACATAATATACCAGCAGGCCCTCCTATGACTCACACATGACAAGAAATGAAATTATTTTCTGCAGGCAAAATCAAGGGCAGGGCCGGAAAAAAACATTTAAAACCTGTTCTTACATGCAAAAAAATTAACTAAATTGGGGAAAAAAATTACAAGAACATTCACAAGCTGATGAAGGAGATGCTTATTAGTATAAATAAAGTCCTTTGGCTTTTTTCACTGGTGATTGAACACAACAAGAGATTTCCACAAGAGCCGCAACTAATGACATTTTTTCACTAGTGGTCATTTAAACTATTCAGAGTTATTAAATTGAATTATTCAGTCAGTCAAGTGTTATATAAAATATGTGCTTGCAAACCAGACGCTTTCTTTTACAAGAGTACCTCTGTAATCGTATTATGTTAAAAATGTTTGTTTTCCGTTTTTATTGTCCCCAAGGCGTCAACTAATGGGGATCCATATTAAATAATAAATAATAAACTGAAAAATTATCTTTAAATTACTGTTTTTACCCAGAATAAGGTAAAAAAAAAAAAAACACAAAGATATTAGGTGCCCTCCAACAACGGGCCTGTGCCACTGTAACATCAGGTTCTATCCTCCGCTTTGCGTTCAGCTAAAAGAAAGCAGGGCAGCATCATCGGCCCACACTTTCGGCCTCACACCTTCACACTCACCATGTACAGTTAAAGACTGTAAAGCTTCAAGTTTTGTTTTGAACAGGCTGTGTGCTCACTGAGTGAGATCAGCCTTTCAGTACACAGACCCAAAGGGCCAATGACGGAATCTCTCAATAGGGCTTAAGCAATGGCAGTCTCCTCGGTTACACTGTTCAAAACAAACCCAAGTTACCATCCCAACACCACCGGGCCTCGGAACATGCAGTCTGTCTTATTCAGTGTGTGGAGCTGTGGTGGAGCACCAATGAAAGCCCACTCCTCAACAATGGCCGCCGGACTGGACAGAGGCCCGTTGTTTATTCTTGACGCCTGGAGAGGGATTGACTCAGTAGAGTTTAACTTTCACTTTCAGCTGCTGAGCCACCTGCTGACAACAACACGACTGGGTTTCTAACTATACCCTGCACTGTGGTGTTACAGCAATACAGGTGGAAAATAGACGTGGGTTGGAAAACAACCCGTCATTTGTTTTTTACAGACACCACAAGTCAAAAATGAGTACAACCATTCATCTTGTCTGTTTATGCTGCCATAAGTAGATCTTCTCTTTGTTCTTAAAATAGTCGTAGGAGGAAACAAGTTTGGAAAATGAGGTTCGTGCATAGTTGTATAAAAAGGACACTTTGACCTGCACTCTACCAAAAGTCAGAAGTAAATCTGAACAGGAGGCAAGATGACACCAACCCTGAAAGAATGAAATTCAAGAAGTTTCTAAGAAACAGAAAAGGAAAGTAATGGTAAAGTTTCCTGATCTCATCATAAATTTGACAAGGAACACTTGCGAAATCACACATGAACACAATGACCACTCTCGTGGATTCATCACTAAGAGTGACTGCATCAGGGCAAAAGCAGAGGCATCCACAGATTCATGTTTCTGCAAAAAGAGTTTAAAGGTCCTGTGTTATATAAAATGAGATGTCCATGTCTTCTTTGATTATAACACAGGTCCATGTTTTATATCAATACTGTGAAAGTATCAAAGCCTCAGTCCACAGAGAAACATACACAGTCTGTATTAAAACCAACCATCAGGACAGCTGTAACTTTGTGATGTCACAACATTGCAGTCATCATCCAACCTTGCAGGGTTTGGTTGAGTTTGGCGTTATACCTGAAACCTGTTCTATTTTTATTTGATGACTCAGAAAACAGTCAGCCAATCAGAAAAGACATTTAGCTGGTTTTCTCACTACCCAGTTTTAAAAAAAGTGTAAAATATGTGACATTTATCGCAAACGTGATGCTGAACTGTGGGGGGGCGGTCGGAGACTGGTCGGGTCGACTGGAGGCACGACAGACAGGTGAAAGTGTCTGCTCTATACACTGTCCTCTTAAAACTCAACTCCATGAATATGTTTACTTGGCTGAGTGCCTTGTATGAATCTGAGGATTTTAATATGAATGACTTAGATGCAGACAGCTGCAGAGCAACATGTACCATGACGTCACGGGTAAGACAGACTAAAGCTTTTAATCACAATGCAGACAATGAGCGCTTTTCTCTTTTTCTAAACATTTCTGCGTGCGTTGACCAGGCTTGCCCCATCTCTAAACAAAAGTGCTTCTTAAATCTGCTTAAATCAACAACTATCCAGTGTCATAAATGCTATTTTTTTGGACCAGGAAGAAAGAAGAGGTAATGTCCTTGAGCTACAGCGACGTGATGTGAATAATAAACTTAGTGGGAACTGTTCAGGGAATTACAAGTTCCTACAAGACACCTTTAAATGAGGCCCTTGACAGCTTGGCACATGGACAGGGTGATTGATGGGTCTGGTTACCTGGAGAGAGGTAGCTCTAAAAACGCTGTTGTGACATATAAGGAGTCAATGGAGTAAACATCTGGAGCTTTTAACGTGCCAGTGGCTGGGTCTACATGTTCCCAATTATGATAGACACAACCCTGCCCCATAATTTTGACATCATGTCACACTAATTGTTCAGTTACCGGAGAGAATTATCATCATTGTGATTATTATGACTCAGATTGGAACTGGACTGTTATACCAACACTGGTCACACTTGAAAATATTACGTAAACACACATCTACAAAGATAAATAAAACGAATAACATGTATATCTTAGATTAGTCTGCTACAACTAGAATAAACATGTCAGCACGAAATGTTAGAAAACCATTAAGCAGTTGAAAGTTATGAAAATGATGATCATCATGTGCATCTGTTATGATTTGCAGCACAGCTGGCTGCAAGAAGATTTGTGGAAGGCCCTGTTTCTATGTGCATGATGCCCCCTGTTGGAAATCTGTCGCCCCACTAATGGCAATATTTACATTAGCGCAGAAATATTTGAAATCTGAAAATAAATCTTTTTACTGGTGATATATTCAATCAGATGAACACTAATTCTGTGAACATGTCAACTCCTACATCCACAAGACTTTTTTTTCATACACATGTCTATGCTGCTTTCTGCACTTTGCACTTTTCATATTGCACTTTATTATTACTCCACAATATCATATAGGCTACCTCAGACTTTCTTTTTGCTTGGAAAATGTGTGTCCATTGTCTGTCTGTCTGTATATTTTGTGTTTATGTAATTATTGTTGATGTCTGTGTTCACTTTTATGTTATGTGTGTGGTAAACGTGTGTTGAATGTTAATTTGCACATTTGGAGTTTGGAGAAATGCAATTCTGATCCCCTGTGTAATGACATACATAGTTACATAGTGTGATTGATTGACAATAAAGTTCAAATCAAATCAAATCTAATCAAATCACTGCTACTAAAACTGAGAGCATGCAAACCCTACATTTTGCACCAAGCAATAAATTCTGCTATTCTATTCATAAAGATTTAAGACTTCCACAAATCGGACAGACACCAAGAAGCTTTAAGTGGATGTGAGGATTAGGGGTGTAGCTGTCTCCTTTGGGAGAACACCACCGTCTCCCTAAGGGGCTGGAATTTCTTCACTGAGCTGTGCCCACTAACCCCCACACCCTCTGCTCATGCAAATAACAGAGCGGCATGAAAGGCTCTTTAATTACGGGAGGTGTGTGCGTGATGTGATTTCTTTTCAAGCATAATAACCTGAGCTGTAATTAAAAGCATTTGATGCAGCCAACAACTGTCACTCAAAAACACTGTGAACCACATCTGTTGTCTCGCACCTCCACCTGCTCCTCCTCTAGCCAGCCGGGCGGAGCGATGGTAACATGTTATGGATGGGAATGGGATGATCTGAATGTATATAAAAGAAGACCCACCTATGAGCCATCTTACTTCCAATGGTAACAAATGTACAACGGGAAATATTGTCAGGGCATTAACACAGCATGAAAAACATTTACTGCTGGAAAGGTAACTGTAAACTTTTCGTCTCCATGTGCTACAGTCAAGTTTAAAAGACAAAAACCAGGAAAACAGCACTCAAAAAGATAAGATATGTCCACATGCATCAAATTTATCTCAAGGATCTTACATGTTACATAACAACTGATGGTGGAGTCTTTCCTGGAAAAAACATAAACAAAAAGAAGAAGAATGCGGACGCAGATGGCAAAAGACAACACTGATAAGTGGATGTTGGCCCACCTAATGTTGTTGTAGTTGTAAAAAAAAAAAAGACAAAAACAATTGATTAATGATTGTGAGGACAGTAACAGAGGTGGGGAGGAGCCACACAGCTCTTAGTGAACACCTAAAACCTGTGTGGTTAAAGTGAGAGCAGCTGCACTCTGTGTTTTGAAGACTTCTTGGCACTTCTCACGCTCTACTTCCTACACAATTAAAGCAGTGGTCAATCCAAGATAAGTACGTGGATGACAGAAGATCTCCATCCCAGACCTCCTGTGCTACAGCAACCAGACTCGGCGCTGAGTCGCGTGTTGAGAATAAACATAATCCCGTCCAAGAAAAACTGGAGTCTGCTTGGCTGCTGAAAACATTAAACCCTCGGCTTAATCATCAGCATTTAACTGTTGATATTTTGTTTTTATAAGATGAGATTTTAAATGGCAGTCCATTCAAAAGGAACACATCTGTTGTTTATGCTCTCTAAGGTTGGCGGGAGTTCAAGGCATTTGGCTGAAGGTGGAGGTGGATGACTGGGCATGCAGTGCTTGATTAGTCTGCTGTTCTCTGCAGCACCTGAGGCAGACACACACACTGGCACAGCCGTAATTTACTGCGTGAAACTAGCAGGCGAGTTTAGCGAAGAAAGTAGGAGGTCCGTAGATTTGGATCAGCACACTGATCAATGGAACATGTATAAATTAACCTGAAATCAACTTTGAGTTTGACAACTGATGACATATTTATCTGCTGTTTATCTACCCTGTGTTTTCCTGAGGGGATTTACGTTTTTAAATAAAATTTATGGCTGATTCTAATATATATTTTCCTAAACTAACATACACACACATAGATTTATAATATGATATTAAGAATGTAAGTAAGATTTAAAAAAGGCAGATGTCTTGCAGCCTTTTTAAAACATGTAACATCTGCCCAGCTGTTGTCAAGTGAGTCTCAGTCTGTCTACAATATAGTCCCTGCTTCTACACATGAAAACTATATTTATCTGATAATATAATATGTGATGGGCCAGACCCTAAACTTTAAGATGGCCTTTAATAGTCTTCCTTATTTTCTGGCACATATATAATATATTTCCCATACCTAGGGCTATTCATTTTTCACATTAAAGACTAAATCCATGGTTTTGTTACACAGTAAGCAGACACATCCTGGTGTAATCTTTTTGCTGCATATGCTCGTGCTGGCTGCTCTCATATTCTACTCTCAAACATGTACAGAGGGATTTAAGAAGTTGTCATTTCCAATCAATCAGTTTGATAGTTCAGGCAGCGCTCACATGAGCTGGGTGCCCTCCCTGATCCTTGGCCTCCAGAGGTTCAGCCAATCAGAAGACAGTGAGGCTCAACAGCCAAATATGAGTTAAATCATCATTTACAGAAACTATCTTCTTCAATATTTACACACAAACACAAAATAATTTAATTTACTTTGGTTTGAATTAGTGTTACGTTTAAGTCATCAACCTCTGTGAAAACCAAATTCTTTATCTTGTCAGTTACTTATGGAGAATATGATACAAAACACTATTCTGTGTGCTTACCATACAAATATACAGTTATTACTGATGATAGATACAGCTTTTCTAATTCATCAGAAAGCTGTGTATCAGCAGCTACTGCAGTTACATACTACTGGTGTTGTACCAGCACTATGCTGCAATTCTGACACAGTGGCCAACAAGTCACATGACTTGACTTGGACTTGGGATTCAGAAAGATGTTTGCCAGACAAATAAACTGCAGCACAACTAAGAATAATAGTTCCTAATCTTTCCAGAAATTCAATAATTACTTGGAAAAGTTACAATTT
The DNA here is from genome assembly GCF_045865225.1 of Trachurus japonicus. Lineage (NCBI taxonomy): Eukaryota > Metazoa > Chordata > Actinopteri > Carangiformes > Carangidae > Trachurus > Trachurus japonicus. The sequence goes on from NC_140921.1 coordinate 22,103,933, forward strand.
ACAGCCTAAAGTTGAAACCAATGTGTGTATTTGAACACCCTCAGAGTGACAGATATACCATTTCCCCCCATTTATGTGTGTGGGCAAGAACCAAGTGCACATGCATTATAGGTCTAAAGTGGAAGGTAGTTGTAGACAGGGGAGGTAGTTAACTCTCATTGGTATGAATGGACTGTAATGTTGGGATCGTACCTTTTGCTACTTGGAACAGTGTGTGATCAGTGTGATGGTCTGTACAGCTGTCTTAGCCAAAGGTGATCGGGCAAATTAATAATTGTCATGGGTGAAACCATCCAAAATACGTCTGGTCAAAGGTTTAAGTTTCCACACAGGGAGATTAATATTTGATCAACAAAAAGAAAAAACCGGAACAGCAGGTACATGTGTGTGATACTGAAGCTAACTAAAGTTCTCTGTGGTTCAGAGCTTTTAAAACACTCACCCTCCTTCGCTCTCTGCTTCCTCTGAACTCCGACCCCCAGCCGCAGCGGCAGCGATGGTGGCTGCAGCTCTTTTCCTCCGTGTTGGCGTGGTCCTGTGTAGAGGACTGGCTCGCCGTGCTTCCTCACGTCCCCTCAGCTCCTCCCGGACTTGGTCCTGCAGCGTTGGCAGAGCGTTCTTCAGCGCCTTCATCTCATCCTTTAGCTCCGACACGCACTGGATCAGGGCCTCCAGGCGCTCCAGCACCTCAGCCTGACCCGTTGGCAGACCTGCACCATCCACCAGCATGACGGCGGTCCCCTGTTCATTGGTGCGGTTGAGGTAGAACGCCGGGCATGAGGCTCTTCGTTTTGACCTAACGCCCTGGTAATAAGCCACAGCCAAACTGATACCAGCCACTCCAGCCAGGGCTCCCAGAACCAGCACCTTGCTGTCCGCCTGTGCCATCCTGCCGGTCTGCAAAGAAATATAAAAAAATGTTTTAGATCACTGGCTTAATGAGATTTTTGCTGCATTTCCATAAAGGGATAGTTCAACATTTTGGCAAATTGGCCCATCGCCATAATCCCTGCAGCAGTAGGTTTGTTACCTGTAATTGATCAACGCTGGGGAGTTGTTTTGAGGCAAATGCAGAGACTGCTTGCCAAAAAACTGCCCCCGACAGGAACATGCATCAAATGTTTTGCATGAATTTACCTCAAAAACGACGTCTCGTCCCGTTATTATCTCATAGCGTGGTGAATGTGCACGTCACAAATTGACCACGAGAGCGTTTTGGAGTTGTTGGATTGTGAATTTGATGCGTTTGATGAGGGAAACCAAGAAATCCCATTAGCCTCCGTAGCGTAGCTCTGAGCAGCTTGTGGCTCTGCTCCGCCGTTCTAAAAATAGCTTGCACTGACAATTAAAGGCAACAAACCTACTCCTAAAACTATGGGGATAATGGCAATGAGCAAATTTGCCAAAATGTTGAACTATCTCTTTAACAAGATGACAGAGATAAGTTTACACAGTTACACTCATTTAGATATTAAGATGAGACATGCAGCCCTGGGGATTTCTCAGCCTCTAACATTGATACCATTACCAGGTTCTTTCTAAGTGAGACAAAACAACCACCAGAAGGCTGACTGAGTCTCTTTACTCTGTCAGATGAGTTTTCTGTTTCCCAGTTATGGCACATGGCCACAGACAAAACACACATACACTCATACACACAAATACAGCAGCAAGAGAGAGTGAGCTGTAGCCACTGAACCTCCTCCTGAGAAACTTCGGTTGATGACTGTGTGTTTTAAAAACAGCTGCAGGTGAGAGGTGTGTGTGTCTACAGTGACTGTGTCTGTAAGACAACAGCTCCAAGGGAGTAAATGACTATTCCCTTGTTTACACAGAGAGAGCAGAGCATGCAGCAAAGTACAGGTCCCTAATGACATAGATCTGATCTGAGATGTTATAATTTTACATGTCATATCATCATCATCATAATATATATTTTTCTATACTGTTTTATGTCTAGTCAGCCATATTTGCAGTATTTACTGTAGATAATCTGTACTCTTTAACCAACATGTTTCGGCTTGTGCCCGTGTCAGCTGGGGTCAGAAGTACACAGTGCTTTGTTTATTTGGTCTGGCTGATAGAAACACTCCATATTGACTGATCAGTGATCAGTTATTTGAGTGACGTTTTCTGTCATAGTTCGATACAATATTTTAGTGCCGTGGTCGTCATTGCTAAGTGGCTTCAGTCAGATGATGGCAGTCCAAATACCAGACCAGTGTGCATGTTTGAGGTTTCATTTCAAATACATTGGTAGCCGAATAACAAGACCAGATATTGTGGTTAGATAATGACCTGCAATCAGTTTCTCACTGGCTGATTAGAGCGGTAGGTATCTAAGTTATTGACCTCACTCCTTACACACTGGTTTAAACACAGAGACGACAGACTGTAACCAGTCTGGTAACTCAAGGAGAAACACAGGGACACGATAACATGACTTCTCTAGCACATCTCTTATCTATGTTTGGACATCATTCTGTGTGTGTGTGTGTGTGTGTGTGTGTGTGTGTGTGTGTGTGTCCTCCAAATGTTTATTTGTCAGGAACATGGCATTCACAGCAGGAGACACTAGTAACACAACAGGAGGTGTATGACTCGTTAGTAAACCTGTGTGAGGTGCCCATACCCTTTAGCATCAACATTTTGGGCATTTAATCTCCTCTTCACTGTAATTAACTCTACGAGAACGAAGACCTCTATTAGACAAATGAGTTTAGGACAATTCATTTATCTGTAGCATACTGTTTACAAGGAGCTACGTTAAAAGTGGCTGCACTTACTACTAGCTTAGATAATTGGATCAACACCTAATCACCAAGAGAGCAGGTTAGCCAACAGCCAAACAGCAGCTTTGTAAAGCCTCGACACTCCGACAAATTCAACCACTGACTGGGACTGACACCTCCCTAGTCCTGTGTAATAGTAGGTTTCAATAACATGATCATATAATTATTTTAATTAGCTGCTAATGACGAAGTCCTGCTGCTAGCTGAAGGTCGCCAAACATCAACTGTCACATAAACAAAGTTAGTCGCCATGTTTAAGCGGTTAAAACGCACCAGGTCGCTCATACAGAAGACGTGAACGCAGCAGCCGTGTACAGCCGTAATTAATTTTTAAATATCAACAAAGCTGACAGTTTCACAGACCTTACAGCTCAGGTGAAGAAGAAGGAGGCACTTCTCGGCTCCACTGCTCTCTGGTGTAACCCTCAAAACATTCCGTACGAGCTCAGGCGCCACGAACAAACGTTCCGGGCTTTATGCGCGCCGACCTCACAAACAGAAAACTAGACTGACTGACTGACTGACTGCAGGTTGACAGTCCAAATATTTGACCCGAGTTGATTCAAACCTAACCCCCATTGTAAAGAGAAAAGAACATAGATTTGGTTGCCAGGTTTCACGTGTGTTTTTGATCTTTTTCTCTCTTTTTTTCTTTGTCTCTCAGTGCATGAAACAGTTCAAGTAGCCTATCAGCGAACTGAACAAGTCGATTCATTGAAGAAGAAAACACACACACTCATACACACAGTAGGCTACTGTATATGTGTTGTATATCTGAAACATGAAAGATTATAACGACCAACAGCTATAGGACCAAAAATGGTTCACAAATGTGTGAAGTTCACACTGTGAACTCGTTTTTAATCTACATAGCCTACTGCCACTGAGCATTTTGGCCATGATGAAGAGCTCCTATGACCTGTAGTGGCTAAGAAAATTACAACTAAGGTGACCAAGTGCATACATTCATACATGATGAATGCTGGAATGCCGGGCTTTATTTACGGCAACTTTACATTGAAAACTACTGAGTGACTGACTGCAGCTTGCCCTCAAACACAGTCGATGAGTCCAGATATTGGACCAAAGCTTATCCAAACTTAAACCACATTGTTACAAGTGAAGACAAAATAACATTCAAATTAGGTTAGGTTGTCAGGTTCTGTGTGTTTTTGACCTTATAGATTTCTGACTTAGCTGTTGCTTGTCACACACTTTGTAGAAGCAATATAATATGTAATACTTTAATACTTATGATATGAAATGAGTATCAGGTCAGAAATGTTTCTTATTGCCTCAAAGTGTTTTTGATCTTGGGGACAAAATGCTGCTGACCTTATGTCCTCACCATCCTCACAATTGAATAACCCACTGCAATATGTAGGCTACATTAAAATGTTGCTATTGCTTTTATGTTGCATTTGACACTTTTAACCACTGCAGATTGTTTGCGCAGTGACAGTCGACATAACAGTTATCTGGGTTGTCTTTCTTTTCATTCCTTATCATCACAACACATGAGAGAAGAATGAGTGGCCAAAGTTCAGTTCAGTTCACTGTTGTCTAAAACTACTGAGAGTCACTGATTATTTTTAGTTCTTTTAGGAGTTTCACGCGAAGGAGAATGCTTCCTGAAACTCATCATTATGTGCTGGCCATCTTCTGTCTTCTATTATTATCTTGCATAATATAGTTACTACAAATTCATCTCAAACTCATAAACATTATTCTATAATGAGAAGTTCAAACAGACTCACCTCTGTGATTTGCTCCTCTCCTCTCTGCAGTGAACTTTGTGTGCACCAGGATTTAAAAAGTTACTGAACACATGAATTATCACATCAACCTTGGACCTGCAGTCAGCGAACATGGCACTGTCCTTACTGGGTTTTATTCAAGTGTTACAAATGGCATTTGCGGTAGGGGATTGTTGGGATTGGGATTTTCCTTATTTTACAAGACTAAAACCCCACTTAAGATGCAACTCAACATTTACTTTGCAGTTGTTTTGCTTTCTTTTGAAATAGTTTTGTCAAATGCTCGTGTTTTTGTTTTCTCATGTTATCTTTCTCATCTACAAATACAGACAAAGTCATGATAATTGGTTTGGGAACGTTACCTTGGGAAAAAAAAAAAAAAAAAAAAAAAAAAATATATATATATATATATATATACATATATATATATATATATAACAACAATATACAGTTTGATGACCTTAGGACTTCAATTTTCAATACAGTTTTATTTGTATAGAACCAAATCATAATAAACATTATTTCAAGGCACTTTTCAGCGTGAAATAACAACCTTACTTATCTAAAGAGAAACCAAACAGTTTCCTTGATGACAAAGGAAAGAAAACTCCCTGGGAACAGGGGGAGACCTTCAACAGAAGTAGGCTCAGGGTGGGGATGGGGGTGGGTAGCAGAGGAGAAAGGCAGTGTGGGAGGGAGAGAGAAACCATCAACAGCTATAGATACTGTTGATTGTTAGTTGTCACAGTGAAAGTAATGTTAAGTAAGTGACTTCCGAGCAGTATGTCAGAACAAGACCCTAAAACTGTGGGTGGGTTAATTTACATGTTTAGAAAAGCCAGTTGGGTCTTGTTGCATGATAAATGCACGTCTGCAGCTGTCAACATCTACATGGATGTTAAAATCACCTGTAATGACTTTATCTGTTATGAGAACTCTGCTAAAAGGTCTGACATTTAGTGGTATTCAGAGTAAGGGGCAGGTGGATGATATGTGCTTTTACACTTTCTTTCATGTTTGACTTGGCAGTGGGACATGAACTCTCCAAATAAAAGGGAAAAAGCCATACTTACTTAGGGTAAGAGGGAGTTCCCTTGCATAATATGATGTGGGGATCGCTACGTGCAGTTTCTTCCCTGCTCTCTGAACACAGTATTGTTCGGCAGCCCACAGCCTGCATTCTGCCTGCACAGAGAACAAAAAGCCCACCTGAAACCAGGAGGCATGGCAGCGTAAAAAAAAAAAAAAAGAAAGAAAGAAAAAAAGTTTGCGTCCCTGGGTTGGCCCTGCAGACATAGATATGGTGATAAGGGAGGCGCATCCAGCCGTGGCCTTGCTCCCATCAGGTCAAAGCCAGCAGATAAGAAGATATTGTCAACACTGTCGTTTTATCCACCCACCACACATCTGCCCGGGCTCTCATACCACAGGGGAAGAAATGAAAGAAGCCTCAGATTTGCCTTTGTGTGCAGAAATGAGCCCATTACACTTGTCAAACAATACATAGGAGGAGAATCAGGGTGAAATAAGGCATCACTATCAGGCAGAGTGTGAAGCCCAATTGTTCCTTGTCAGCACTGCAAGAGTGTTTTTTATGCTCGTGTGTGTGAGACGCCAGCCTCAGCAGGAGGAAAAATAACTTCTGTATCAGTTATGTTTATAGATAGTTTAAAAGCTCATTCAGCCATAAAGATGTGGCAAGTGTTGCGTAACAGAATGCACAATATCACTCAACTTTGTGTTCCTGAGGAATTGGGGAAGTCCAGCCCGCCTGCTCTGTTGATGTCTATCACAGCTGCAGGCACTCACTGTTCTTATCCCTGGGTCTACCAAGATGTTGCTGTATTAGTGCGTGTCGCCAAGGAAACCAGAACTGTAACAAAGTCCATATAAAATTGTGAAAACCCACCGACAGCAACTGTTATGACTGAAAACAGTCACATTTGGGCTCCTGTGGGCAATTTCCATAAAGCTCTGAAGCTTAGTGGAGAAGTGCAGTTTATAATGTGTCATTGCACTAAGTGAACAAGCATGGTAGAAACTGGCTTACACATGGTGGCAGGGCAACAGAGGGGGGTACTCAGTCTTTTCTGGGGGTGTCAGGGAGAGAGTTTATTGAATCTATTTTTCTGATATTTAAGAAATGCTGGCAATACCAGTATCGCTCTCCTTTACAAATAAGTTCATTAAAATTCTAGGTCTGCTAGTGGGACAGCTGTAGTACCTGTCAGGCTGGTTAGTTTGATCCTGGTGTCAGGCAAGTTGTCCAGGAAAGTTTTCATTTTCACTTTTCATTTGACTGTGGTCATTAGCTGGAATTTCAAAATACTACTCTCTGAGGTGAGATAAATTTTAGTATTAATTTAATATGTCAGCACTGCCACATACAGCTTGGTATCTTAGTTCGTATAGCTAATCAGCCAGTAATGGGAAGTGTATCCATGCCACAGTTATTAAACCAGCAGCACCGAGGTCTTACCTCAATAAATTTCCCACCTCATTGCCCATTTTTGCACCACAGGCCCTGCCAAGGTGACGATGGTGGAGCAGCTCACTCAAAGCTTCAAACTGCTCCTCAGAAAGCTGCAGCCGACAGTGACAGAGGCTACAACTATGTCCACATAGTTTAAACCAGGTCAGAATGAACTTCAATATCATTTGCGGTGAGTCGGCTTTGTGAAGCAGCTAACACACTGTGATCTGTTCATATTCACAACTTGTCTGAAGCAGTTCAAGTATCAGCAAACTGCAAGTATTCATTGAAAAAGAGGCTGAACAAGAATTAGATTATAAGAAAACAGCTCATTAGTTTGTAAACGATACTATGTTCACACATGTCCTGTATATCTGAAACATGAAAGATTATATCTGCCTATATGCTTATATTATAGGACCAAAAATGGTTCACTTACGTATGAATGTTTTTCATCTACACACTGCCTTACAATCCTACACAGAGGATTTTGGCCATGATGAAGAGCGCCAGTCATCAGTAGGCTATGATATGAACTAGTATGACCTGCAGTTGCTAAAAGAATTACTAAGGTGACAGAGTGGTGATGAATGCTGGGAAAATGTAAGGCGCCGGGCAGATAACATCAGGGACCTCTGAGTGACTCTTGACTTTGTGTTTTAATGAGGTCTTCCTTCCTCTCTATCCTCCTCTGTATGTATAATTAGTCATGCAAACTGACATGATGCATTCCTCCAAAGTCAGATATACATCACTTACACAACTAAGTGGTAGAAAATAAATCTTTGCCCATCACAATAATAATAATAAAAAACACTTTATTTTTCAAAAACCGGAGCAGTCAGTTGGTAAGAACACATGGTTCTCTGACAAAACTTTAAAAATAACATAAATACATTCCTGGCCTTGCACTTTGGTCAACCCTCCCTGTCCTCTCCCACTACTAAATAAACACACCAGCTTATAACATTTAACTCTTCTAAAAGGTATGAATGCTCTCACAAAATTTAGCCTGCTTGAAAAATAAACCATATATTCTTCTTCTATAGGATATCCTAATTGAAGTGGTTAAATACTACACATAGGCAAAGTTCACATTGAAGATGTTAGTTGTATGTGGTATCAGTCATAGATAGAGCACAAACATCTGCCTTTTAGTCAACAGCAGAACATGGCCAGCAGGTGGCGCCTAAAGAATTAATATTGAGACGCTCTTGTAGGGATTTGAGAAGCTCTCTGAACACAGGTAGCTCTTTGAACAGGTTGCATTACAAGCAGAGATGTCGCTTGTTGTCCTCCTCAGCATATTCTCTGCAGTCTGATGGAACCAAGTCACTGGTCTGCAACAGCTGAGACACAACAGCTCTTTGTGGTTCTGCGTGTAATGAGCCAAAGATCAAGATAATCTGCTCTTAAACACAGTCTGCGCTTTATGTCGACAGCTCCAGACTTATTACCCAGGCTGCATCACTGCATGTGAATGTGAGGAAATCCTGAGTCATGTCTATCTCAGTAGTTACACTATGTCTCTCTGCTCAGGTAAATCAGAAAACATGATAATGAGGCATTACCGAGTGCCAGACAAGACACCGTTTGTTGCAACATCACTGTTCATGTTTGTAAAATCTATTTTGAATTGCTTTGCATGGACCCATTGATATAAATAGAGTGGAAAATAGAGCAGAATGACACAGTACAATTCAGCGGCACCACAAACTCAAGACATGACTATAGGAAGCTGAATCAACACTTCTCTGAAAGTGGAGCATCATAACCTCCATGGAGGTGATCTCTAATATTAGACTGCATCTGCGTAGTTGTTCCTATAAGGCAGTGGCAACTCGGTGTCTCTACAAGCTCTGTTCCTCCAATATCTTTAATGAGAAAATCATGGCTCTGGCTTAGTAGTGGCTTAGTGTCCATAATAATAATAATAATAATAATCTAATTTGCCTATAATCTATGTTTGTATTTTTTTGTTTTGTTTTTACAATGTATTTTTTATGTTCAAAATAAATAAATTCATTCATTCATTCATAATAATAATAATAATACTTGAGTACTCACTCTTTGGTGGTGGTGAATCTGCAGTTGGAACAAAGGATCTCCTGAACCTCCCAATATAAAGCAAGTGCCGTATGAGTATCTGTGTGAATGGATAAATGTATGATGCTAAAAAAAAAAAAAAGACCTATATGGGGAAAATTAGTATTTGATCCCCTGCTGATTTTTGTCCTCATTTCACTTGATCAAATGCAATATAATTTGTCGCATTTATTAATTTTGGATTTTTTTTGTTGTTGTTGTTGATATTCTGTCTCTCTCTGTTAAAATTAATTTACCACAAATACTATACCGCCCATTGCTTTGTGGGGGAGCAAATCAGCAGGGGATCAAATACTTGTTTTCCCCACTGCATAGGCTACATGCAATCCATTACTGATCTCAGTAAGTACTAACAAGAAGAATTATACATAGGCACAGTGGCACTTTGAGCAACAGTTAAAGGTCCAGTGTGTAATAACTGGCAAGAATTTGTTGGAAATTTTTGAAAAAAAGTGTATAATCACTATTAAAATAAAATGTGTTTCGTAGCCTTATAATTATTCTTTTATATATACATATAGCAAGGGTCTTGCTATAGAGAATGTCGCAGTCTTGCGCCACCATGTTTGTATGGCAGACCAGAGTAGGAAACAGCAGACATATCGTAAAATGGTTTCGATCTTCATCTCATCGCTCTATGCTCCTGAAATACTCCCAGTCATCCCAGTCCTGGTAAACACATTTTCTTGTCCTCAGAGGTCACCGTCACTTTGAGGGGTCAGGGGGGGTGAGTGTGGGCGAGTGAGTGAGCGCTGCAATCTAGAATCTGAACGCTAGATGTCACGGTTTTCCCCCCATTTTACACACTGGACCTTTAATGCTCATGCTGCTAATTAGCGCAAAAGACAAAAATACTTGATGTTGATGGTTTTTTCTATTTGACATGATAATGATGTTAGAGAGAAACACACTATTTCGAATGTATGTTGCTGAGACAGACCGACATTGCCGACCATAGAGCAACGCAGCTGACATGTCTGATGAAGGTCTTTGTCTCGGGGTTCACAAAAACTGTTGCACCTTACAACAGACATGAAATGAAAAAGTGTGAGTTATAGAGAGAAAGACAAGTTATTCAGTGTCTGTAGTGGTCTCAGGAGACATCGCTGTAGAACATCCTTCAGCTTCAAAGAGAAGTGGATTGTTGGTTCTTTCTTCGGTTTCTTTTGATCAATATTTAATGGTTTCTCAAAGGGGGGAAACAGTACGTGTACAGAAAATAAAGGGAATTCAGTGAATTCACTAGTAAAACAGAAAATCACCTTATGGCCGTCATGCCACAAGACATCACAGAATGTGCTGCTTTTAATGCTCATCAGTCAGTCGTGAAATATCTTTTCCTGATGGGAAAAGTCGGTACAGTTCAGAGGCTAATTTACAGGGGAGCTGGCAGTGGAGAGAGCTGATTGGCCTCCTAGGAACAGACAAAGGTGAAGTCATTCTCATAAAGCAAAATGTAGAGAGGTTGTGTCTCCATGTTCAGAGAGTTCAGTGGTTGGTGGAGAAGATGGTTTATTGTCCACGAAGGCACAGATTTGTATTGTCTGAGACCAGTGAGACTTTACTGAGGAAACTTAATTTTAAAATATGAGCTGGAAAAAGTTGCTTGAAGAGAATTATGAGAGTTAGAAATTGCTAAATTGAATTCCACCAATGCGAAACAGACATTTCTCCTGATGACAGTGCAGGTATAAAAATGTTCTTGTATATCAAGTATCACTGACAGCAGTTGACAGTGATGTGCAGCCATTGTGTGATGATTTGTATTGAAGAGTACTAAAGAGATGAGACTGAGGCATCAGTGCTGGAGTGGGTCCAGATGGGGCTTCAGAGAACAAAGAATTACAGTAACTACATCAGAGCCTCATCAAGAAATCACCACTATAATGGGATAACCATTTTATTATTGAGTGACCACGTCGACCATGTCAAGATGAATCAGAATCTGATTTTTAAAAATGAGGCAGAAGCAGAAAGAGATAATTAGGACAGAAGGAGAAGTTAAGGGAAGATGGGTACAAGGATAAACATGCAATCAAGGCTGTAGAGCAGTCATGCATGAACTCAACAATGACAACAAACAGTCTCTTGTGTGATAGCCTTGTGTTTTGTGGACCCGTCCTTCCTCCTAAACCTCCGCCTGACGTAATTCTACATCATTTAACTTCCTCCCGTCATAATTACTACAGACACCAGAGGAGACCTAACAGTAAAACAAAACTACAGGTGGTAATAAGATGTTTACCCAGACGACATGTGGGCTTCTTTTTTTAAAGCACTTTATTTATAACTTTTTTTCAGGTTACAGAACACTAAACAACAAATCAACTCTGCTCACCCACCCCTCACAAGGCCAAAGAGGGGAAAAAAAGATAAATAAATGAATAAATAAAATGAAAAAAAAGAAAGCTATATAATATATGTACTTACAACCTAAAAAAAAACAAAAAAATCCCGACACCTGCACACTCGTAACTATGTGGATGAACATGTGGGCTTCTTAGACCTGTAATAGTCTCTACCCAAAAACTTTGTCCCATACACATTACACAATCAGATGAGATTAAAAGTATGAATTGGTTTTCCACAGTCACAAATCATGACCGTGAAAGCCACTAGTTCCAATAAAAAGTCTCATACATAGGTTATTTTTGTATGTTCTTCCTGTCATCTTGAATCATTGCTACTCATTGCAGTTTAGGAGTTACCCTTACGCCACTCATAATAAATCATAGCTATATTATAATAACTGACTTCCTCATTGGGGCGGAAAATGACTACACCACATGCCAAAATTACAGTTACGTTATCACACTGAATCATAAACAGTACAAACTTAAATAATGTAGCTTTGACTTGGGTGGTGCTTCCTACAAGGTGTTAAGTCTGTGTTTTTTCTGGCAGTGAATGTGGTTTCCAGGAGCAGGTGGTGGTGGTGATAAGGGCCAAGTGATTCAACCATTGTTACATTTACAGTATAAGACTAGAGGTTAGCATACAGAGTAGACATACACACTACAGTCAAATACTACATCATAATGTAGTATACCCAGACTGTATGGGCTTGTGGGTTAGTAACCTAACTGAAGTAGATGAAAACAAGTGACAGAGATGAACAGTTAACTTGTGTTTGTTCCTAACTTGAGGAACCAGTCTGATGCTGAACTTGCAACATTTATTTTAGACCAACAAGCAAAAATATGATAATACTAATTTTGCATGTAGCGATAATTATAGATTTTCAAAATATTGGTCATATTGCTATCAGATTTTCATTCCTATCAAGTTGATTGATATCTTGGAGTGTGGTGACACTGCAAAAAAAGAGAAAGTCCAACAAAAAGAACTCAAGGATGTAAACAACCCCCGTGTGAGCCACTTACAGTATCTTCCATATAAGGCATTGTGGTGCATGAACACTGTTGTGCAGTGTAAAAGCAACAACTTGTTGGGTGGGTGTGCTGACTTTTGCTTTTTTATCTCCAATTAAAGTGGTTTATATCATCTGGCTAAACTGTTTATTTTGTCACATCCTGTCTGATTATCTGTCTCGCCCCGTCAGACTTCACTACTGTGATGATCCTGAATGCCCCCCCGTCAGTTACTGTGGTGAGTAATGTGAGCATACAGTAACTGATAGAAACAAAGGCCAAAACAACAACTGTAAAATCCAAAAGTTTGAATAAACTGGAATTACGTTTTAAACATGAGTGCCGGTGATTCTCCGGCCAACATTATTGTAAAGTGCAGCCGGGTGCCTTTGTTTTGGCGAAGCCGCGGTCCCGTAAATCAGCTTAAAAAAACGGTATGGTAAGAGGCACTGAAAAAACAAGACAAACAGTAAACAATGCATCTCCTCCCATCCTCGCCTGAAGCTTCAATCTCTCATGTTTTTCTCTCTCAGGCTTTATTTGTGTGGTTGCTGAGTGAAAGCCACCACAGTGGCAGAGAGGCCCAGAATAGCCGATGGGTGGGGAAGGCCAGCGGACTTGCATGTGGGCTGCTGAGCTGTGTGCTCTGTAGTGTCTCTAAACCATCCGCTGGCCGGTGGAATGGAGGCTTCCTCATGCATGCCAGTGGTCAGAGCCGGGCCTACACACCCTCAACTATTTCTGTCCTCTTCTCTCGCTCTTTCTCATTTTCTCCTTTCCCTCTTTCTTGTCCTCCGTCTCTCCCTTTCTCACGTACAGCTGCCTCTTAGAGTTAGAAAATGTTTGTAAATGCAGTGGAGGCAAAAAGGGAGATGGGGGAAGGAAGAAAACTGAGTTTGAGAGCGAAAACAGTTAAATTCATATTACCCTCTCGCCTAATTTCCATTCTATAATACTCCTGTCTGAACACAAGTTTATAATATATCTTCTGTTTTCCCACTTCTCTATAATTTATTATGCTTTAAATGACTTTTTGGCAAAGGCATTTGACTTATTTGTTCCACATACTGCCTCTTTTGAACCATGCTTGTTTTATTTTTGGCTGCTATGCAGTAATATAATACTGGTGACACAAGAATATATCTATTTTTTGCCCTTGTCGTAAACCGCAGACAGGAAGGAAATGCTTAAATGCAAATGAAAGAAATAATCGATGCAATGACTTACATGGATGATGCTATTTCAGGATTTACAAAATGTAAGCAGTACGGGAAAAGGGATAAACACACCCCATGGTGCTGTTAATCATGGTACTAGTCATCAGTGTGAAACGCACGTCTAACGATAACACTAACATTCCTGTGCTGATCACACAATTATGTGGAGCTGATTAAGCCTAATGCAATGACTAATGAATGTTTAGCTACCTCCAGGCAGGGCAGTATAATCTGAAAGAAATGTGAAACATTCCTTTTGTTTGGTATCTGAATGCGTCGGCGAACTGCACCGCTGGGAAATATAAATTCAGAACGATGTAATGACAGGCTGTCGGAGAATTCCTCGGCCGTACAGAGAGGGGTATTGTTTTAGGGAGGCCTTAAGTTAACATTTGTTATTCTCCAGCTTTCTTTGCTGACTTAAATGTGCAGCATTCAGCAACACAAAGGGCCATATGAGTGAAATATTGTCTGTTTGTCCAGATGCATTCCAGGCACCTGGTGAAGCACAAACACACACACACTCACTGTAGAAGAATGCGTCTGCCGAACATTGTATAAAACTGAAACTGCTGCTGTATCTCTCAAATACCCTCACTCCCTCAGTCTCCCTCCATCTATCCCACTCTCACACTTCCAGACCTTTAGTGGGCTGGAACCGCGCCAGACGCCTACTGTATTTCTCCACTGTGCGTACATGACTTACTGAAGAGGGCCACGCTTTGTGGTTTAGTGACCTAAATTGCCCACACTGTCAAACTTAACACACTTCAAAACCAAGAGATGTAAAGAAATCCTCTCGTTTTCCATCCTCCCATAATGCACCCCAGTCTTGTCTTCGCGTCTCAGCTCAGACACTTCTGTCTGTATCAGCGGCTCAAGGCTCTGATTGACGGCTACCCTTGGCTCCACAAAGTAAGAGATAAGCAGCCCCAGATGGGACAGGTCGGATGTGTCTGCCTACATGATTTAGGCCTGAGTCTGGGACAGTGGAGGGGACTTGTGCTGAGCCTGCACCCCCACCCCCAGCCCATGTCAAATACATACCACATGGGAGAGGTGTAGATCGCCATTTGATCTGCCCTGTTGGGGAATCAGGATATCCAGGCGGGGCTGGTGTGTCTCTCAGCCTCTGTATGACCCAACCATTATAGGGTCAGTGATGCTTCATCTAAAATAAATGGCTGCTCATTAAACCACAGAAGAAAGCTGATGGGAAACTTTTTCTATGACCCTGCTCACTGTTATGGTTGGGAGGTTGCTTTACATTGTGCTGCAGTGAATTAGCCTAAGTTGAAAAATGACTACCGTGGCAAAGATGTTGAGTGATGGCCGAGTAACTGAGGCAGATGGTATCATGTAAGAATAAGTGTGTTTGCCTGACCTGCTGGAATGAAAGGTTAAGAGATCAGGTCCATTATTTTGTAGTAAAATATAATGGATAACAAGTCGGTGTCAGAGTTAACTGAGAGAGAAAACAAGACGGGGGTTGACCTCAGCAGCTCTAAAACAGGCTACCAGACACAGAACAAAACAACAGCCACTTACAATTAATTACATATATTATGGAGGGGAAGCCTTAAAGATAAGACACATTATTTGAGCCATTTCAATCCAATTTTAATGCCTCTCTAATTGTCCAGAAACATTTACTTCTCAACATCAGCTTAACTGGTATTTATGGAGTTTGTGTGTTTTTCATGATGGATTTCAGTGATATTATTGTTTTAGTCTGTGAGTTGCTTACAGGAAAGAGGAGGACCAAACATACAGAAAGAAAAGACCTGTTCACCCTTGTGTGTGAGCAGTGGATGTTTACCTGGTAAAGTGCAGAAATATAGAGGAGAGTATAGGCCTATTACACATATAAAAGAACAAAACGCTATTGCCTGTTGAGGTCTGGAAAGTGGCTCTTCAGGCGAGAAATCAGGTTTAAAGTGAGTGCCAACATATAATTTTTAGTTCTACATCCTGCCTCACTCTGTCTATGGTCCTTTCCCTGTTAAAAGTGCTCCAACATGACACCTCATATACGTAGGTGTTTCATTTGTTGGAACTTGGACTAAAGCACAGTCTAGATAAGGATGATGATGATGCAGTTTTAAAGGCATTTGGTCCAAAACCAATCAAAACTGTGACCTGATGTTGCAAAAATTGTTATGACTTGGACATGTCTGTTAAGTAATGATAAGTGAATCCTTGGCACATCCAATTATGGTTATAAAAACCATAAATTACAGCAACATAAGAATTTTTATTTATACTACAAGCCTTGACTTTATGTGAAGTTATTCGCCTGAATCTGGGTCAGAGTCTCCCACTTTCATTAACTAAACCTTTAATCCAGAATATTGGATGTTTATGGGCAACATTAAATCTTGACCTCAGTGGAAATTATTCTGAAACTACTAATTTGTTCAGTGGCAAGCTCTTTGAAAGATGCATTTGTCAGTTAATTATCAGCTTAGCTTTGATAGTCTCGGTGTTGATGCTGAACACAGTTTGTGTCCAAGCTATCAAATGCCCTTCCTTTCACATGATCAGCTCTTTTGTGGCCTCTCAGTGCCTCGGTCATTCGCACACGCTCAGTTTCACCGCACACGCTTGGTGTCCGTACACGCTCACTGGCTCTGAATACAATAAAGGCCGTGGTATCCCTGGTATTTGTCTAGCCCCCGCAGCAGCTCCCTCTTTGACACATGCTAGAGTTTCTGAGGAACAGGCCATTATTACAGGCCTCTGCACAATCCTTCCTGAGCTAATTTCTGTATTTGAGTTGAGAAATTCAGGGTTCTGTGTGTGGCATGTATTGATGTTACATAAAGTGAAGGGTCATTTTGTGAAGCTGAACAGAGCCTGAGAGGAAATATCAGTGGACTTCATTTACTGTAGTTGGACAGAGTAAGTGAGGAGGTGTTGAGTTAACATACCTGCAGTGTTTTCCTCCTCTGCTGACAGGCTCAGACAGGTCGCCTCTGTACTACCACTGTCAGCTTTTAAACTACAGTTTCAGCTTTATGTAATAGTATTTTCACATGGTAGCTGAGAAGTTGCTTTACACTCGTTACACCTAGGCTTAATTTACCTTCTATCCTTCAAAGGAATAATGCTTATTTTAACAGAATTCAAAGCTTAAAGCTGCATCAATCAAGATTTTAAAGGTGACAGTAGATCACATCTGTATATGTGACAGGGCTGGATTGTAATTTGAAAATTGTTTATCTTCTTTTTTTGGTTTTGTGGCAACCTCTGAGGCCGAAAAGTGGAGCCAACAGCAGGGCCCCAAATGGCCACATGAGAACGGCTCCATGAGAATGGAGTTACTCCTCATGGATCCCCGTGTTAAATGTCAAACTTTGCAGCAGAAATAAACACGTTTCAGCCTGTCTCATACTTCTTGAAAATCACACTTTTTATGATAGCCGGGCAAGTGAATAAAACTCTTTATTGCAGCCTAAAGTTATGCATTACTGAAGGTATGGATGCTTTGAGTGACAGGTATCAGCACGCACCAGCAAGTCTGATCTCCACACGTTCCCCACCTCTTTGCCCATTTTTGGATTAATAAGGAGTTGGAAGGAGTCAGGCACTGCCATGATAGCAGCTCTTCAGAAACCTCTGGGTGATAATGGCTCAGAGGCTACGTTCATCTCCATTTACTAAGTCTATGGTTTTACGGCCTGCAATTTGACAGTCATGTCAACTCAATCTCATTCCCTGTCAGAGCAGGCAGATGTTTTGAGATGCAATCCTCCCACACACTGCACATTACCTGTCTAGCACCAATGGCAGACAGACAAAATTAGCAGAGCGTTAGCAGCTAAAGAGCCAGACTGGAGCACAGCTAAAAGGAGAGTGAATGTCAAAGGCCAGATGCATGAATCCAAATGAATGTAATGATACATCAGGCAGTTATATAGGCTAACTTGAGTATAGCCTACTTAAAGGACAATTCTGGGCATATTCAACCTCGGGCTATAGTTTCCTAACATTTTAGGTCTAAAAGAATGAATCTGAAGATTTTCTTTTTAATGTCTCTGTTATGCAGTAGTTCTGTCCCTGCATCGTCACTGTAGCGTATAATGAGAGCAGACCAATCTTACGCTGTTTAGGCTGTTTACATCCCACAAAACCGCTTTTTTCCCCCCACAGACAACATTAGATAACCATTCAAACATACATAGAGGGGTTTGTTTACTTCAAGAAATCCAACATGTTTGTAAACAGAGCTGTAATACAAAGTCTCTGTGACTTTGTGATGTCACATCAAAGCAGTCACAAAGCCCCGCCCACCTGAACCCACCATCCAACCTCGCAGGATTTGGTTTCTCCCAAGTATCTTAGAGAATCTTCTGTATTTTTAATTTGATCCCTCACCATTTGCCAGTCAAATGGTAGACTCTGAACTTCTCAAATAAATGATGTAAAATATGGGACCTCTAAAACTGTACCATTTCCCATTTAATGTGGCTGTGGTGATGCTCACTGTAAAAACACCAGAAGACCCTAATCAAAATCTTCTGGGGAAAAAAAGATAAGCAAAAGATTAATTGGATCCATTTAGTAAAAACAGCAGTTGCACGCTGAGTTACACTCACTGTTTATAAGAATGAAATTCTGAAATTAAAACTGTTGAGATAAACAGTAGAGCAGATGGTGTCTGGGTATCTTTAAAAATCCAGGCTCAGAGTCTTCCCATGCCTTTCTGCCTTTCCGTGCTCAGCACTGTTTTGGAACCAATCATACGCTTTACTGCGGGATGCGTGCCATACGTAGAGCTGCCACTGAAATGAGCAACAATGCCCGCGAAATCCTCAAGAATGCGTTTCTTATTTCAAATAACACAATTAAGCAATTTTATAAGAACTATGAATGCAATCAACTCAATCAAAGTGTTTCTAACTCAGCAGCTGGAAGCCGCCAACGCTTCTAATGAACTGAGCTTTTGGAGATAATCTCACCAGATGTTACAAAGTACATTCGTGTTGCTGGAAAATGAAACCACACATACTTGTATCTAAAGCAGATGAAAGGCAGCCAATACACACTGACTCTGATCATGTGCAGTGATGTAAAGCATTTCCAGAGGTCATAAATACTCATTATTGTTATTATTATTACTGGCATTATCAGTTCTGCTAAATGAAATCAGAGGCATAATTCTGTTGCTGCTCTTGCTTCCAGGGGCAACAAAATGTGTGTGTGTATGTGTGTATCAACTGGACACAAGACAATTTGAAGTGTCAGCAACAAACAAACTTTTTCTTGCTTCATCCATGGAATGTTATTTACTCAACGTACAGATAAGACTTTCATAAACTAAACTGGAGCGACAACTGGATTCCCAGTGGACATCCAAGTACGCATGAAGAAAAACAGGAAGTAATCATTCAATCAGATTGGAGGTAACCTCACAACAATGGGTTTCTGTAGAGGTCAACCTCTTCCCGAGCTTGTTGTGTCGATAGTAAAGCAACGGTGAATAATTTTCCTCTTCATAAGAGACACCACTGGAAACGTCACGTCTGGATTGTTGCTCAATAATTGCATCCAAACATCAGTTTATCTCCTCACATGAGAAGTCATTATACAACCACTGCTCTGCGCATACTCCAAATTCCTGCATGGTGGAGCATGTTCCAGAGCTTTCAACATTTTTCTAACAAGAAACAGACTCTGCAAGGGGGCCAAGGAATAAATCACAGATCTGCTAAGGACACTGTACGTACAGTACACGCTGTCCCTAAAGCTATCTAAAGATCTGCAGCAGCACAACATGCAACATCAATGACCGGCGCTGGAGCTAATATCCTCCTCCTGGCCCATGATGTGAAAACAGCTCAGGTTCAGGCCTCCTGCTGAACTCAGCTTAACTCCCTCTGGTATCCCACTCTGCTCACCCATCTACGATATGGGCAGGGGCAGCCTGCCAGTTCGCATGCACGTAATAGTGCTTTGGTTGTGGACGGAGCAGGATGTAAGCTGGTGGAAAGGGACGACCACAAGCTGATTGCGAGAGGGTGGCCTGTGGCACTGCTACCGGAATTCCAGTGGGAAGACTCACTCCTGACCCACTGGTGTATCGCTTGCTCTCCTTCCAAGGATGTGAGCCAGACATCAACACACGAGTGTGGATGTGGTCGGATAGTCTAATTGTAGAAGAGAGTTTGTCTCTACAAGGTTAAGAAAAAAAAACCCATCTCCCCTCGGATACTCTTACACTGTCATCAGTCTGAGATGTGTAGTGCTCTCGGTTACTTTGTGATGAAGTGTTACATTAACTAAAATTCACTCATGCAGTTATCCTCAAAGTTTGTCTGTTTCCATCTCCCAGAGCACTTGTTCCAATTTGTAGCAATCAGCCGTGGTTTGTTCATGTACATCACGTCAGCGTGGACATGCACAATAGTCCTAATTGGGGGTAATAACATTAATGAGTGAGTATTGGCAAGTTCTTTTCCCATTAGAACAATGAATCATGTCTCTTATTAAACACGCAACATGATTGTGGAAGCATTCTTGTCTTTTCAGACCATCAGTGGTTAAGTAGTGAGCTTGGCAGCTTAAGGCTGTATGGTTATGGGGGGAATAAAACGCAGTGAAACAAAATGTAAACACAAACTGGAGCTTTTTCATATGTCATGGGGAATGTATTAGAAAACAGGTGCCTAAATACACACAGAGCAATATTACCATCAATTTGTAATGTTCCTGGTCTCCAGATGAAAAGTAGTGTAATATTCATCTTCCTTGTGGCTTTTAGTTTTCACCAGCACCTGGGGAAGTTCTCTCTCTAGCTACTTAGATATTTGCAGCTGGCTAGTAAACATTTCCTGTGGGCCTTTTGCCTCTGGATACACAATGTGTAGTTGTTTAAAATCCTGGTTGTTAAATACTGTATGCTTAAACAGTTGCCTGTTGCTTTTAAGATGCAAGAGATAAAACCCAGATACTGGGCTGAGAGAGGCTAAAAAACTCTGAAACACTGGGCAGAGATGGACTGTGAAGTCAAGTGACATTGTGTGATTATTGGTCAGAATGAGTGACCGCCTTTACATTATTGTTAAGTGCAGCTTTATATCATATATATATAAAAAGAAACATATCCCCCTCCAATCTAATCAGAGGGTCGGTACTTCAACCCCCATCTCCCCCCAGCCCACATGTTGAAGTGTTCTTGGGCAAGACACCAAACCCCAAACTGTTGGCTGAGTGTGTGTGTGTGTGTGTGTGTATGGATGGATGTGATGTATGTATGTGTGAGTGAATGGGTGTATGTGAAGCACTTTGAATGGTCTCTAGTAGAAAAGTATGGAAAGGCCGTTACCATTAAAAAACAATACATAATCTGTGTTATTGCTGGAAACACATAGACGGTATATCTTAATAGGGTGTCACGTCATCGACATTTGACCAATTACTCATAAAAG
The DNA here is from genome assembly GCF_045865225.1 of Trachurus japonicus. Classification (NCBI taxonomy): domain Eukaryota; kingdom Metazoa; phylum Chordata; class Actinopteri; order Carangiformes; family Carangidae; genus Trachurus; species Trachurus japonicus. Next base: position 22,125,079 of record NC_140921.1, read on the forward strand.
CAGCTATTTTTTTTAATCATTGTTGAAGTGTTTAAAGGCGTCAAACCTATAAAGTCAATGTACTATCTTCATAAAGAATTTGAACACATGGCAAAGACATTACTGTCAACAATACCTGCATTGTACTGTATTGCTGCATTGCAAACACTTTTAAACCTTGACCTCTTGCTGTCCTCGCTCTTGAACTCTACCTCTCACCTTTTCGCCAAGTTTGTTCAGCTCCTTAAATAGACACAAAAGCCGAGGTGCTACCTATGGTGTGTGTGGTCTGCTGTAATTTAGGATGGTGCATCGCCCACGCGCACACACACAAAAACATTTTGGGATACGGCCACAGAGCAAGACAGTGTTTAGACTACCCACAATCCCCTCCTCCCTGCACACCTCCCGCCCTCAGAAACACTGGCCTGTGCCCTCAGAGTCGGGCCCCTCCCTGCCTCTGCCTGTGCGGCTGAGTGAGAACATTGTGAAACGTTCACTGTCAGGGTGAAAATGAATGTGCACATGACGACCTACAGTGAAATAGTGCAACCCCGAGCGGGCGCTCTGATAAGAATATAAACGGAGCAGTCGTAGACGAGCCTGTCAACATGCGGTGTCAAGTCTCCAGCGGTTTACAATGTATATTGAATACGTGTGCTGCACATTTTATTCATTATAGTGTTATTAAAAGCTGTGAAAAACATTGACGAACGCCACTGAAACTCTCTCCCGAGACTCACAGTCAGGGAGGAATGTCCCCATATACATCTTTATTTTTCTATATGTGCTCCCTTTGGAAACTAACCTCTGCAGTGCCCTCCCAAGATTTAATCATAAAAAGCAAGAACTCTGCTTGGCCCTGAACAAAAAATGGCTGATACACTATACGTCTCATGGCTGCAATTATTATTGCATCCACAACGTATTTTCCCATATCATCTTTCCGCATTGGTCACATGATGGATGGGTTACAGGACACAAAGACTGCGCAAACTTCCACCGCAGCATCACAAGGATCTCCAGCAGCAGTCTGTGGAAAGACATTGTGTGAGTGTTTGATATTCCCCATCTCGGTGACACAGAGTGATAATGATGTATAGCTGGCTTCAAAATGGGTGTGAACACACGAGTCGTAGCAGCTGGAGGAGGAAGGGTGGAGTGCGTCAACTCAGTGAGGTGTTAACATGAGATTAAAATTAAATCTGTGAGAAAGGCAGCAGTCATCAGCCACACTTAGTGTACGCATGTTGCATCTCCTGAGATGCAGTAAATACACAGTATGTTGGGGGATAAGTACAGTACAGTATGCCTCTTCAATTCCTGTTTTTGTTTTCCAGTTGATTTACTTGAGCAGGCAAGGGGAGGCTTGTTTACCTGCCCTGAGTTGAGGGAGTGCTGTGTTGGAGAGAAGTGACCTCAGTGGAACAGCTTAGACAGGACACCTAAACACTTTAGAGAAGCCTCACTCAGAAAGCTCTCCTTGTGTCCAGGGTGAAGACGTGGGGCCGCGGCAGCCCAGGACAAATTAGCCTTGAACTGGAATAAAAAATAAGACTAATTCCTCCCAAAACACAACCCAAACACACAACCTGTGATGGAAAGCTAAAAGAGGATGACAAGCATAATCCTGGCAAACACGTGTCCAACAACACTCAGTTCAGTGTTTTCAACAGAATTCAGCATACAGCAGGTTTAGGCTGCTGCCTCTGGTCTGGAGAAAGAATATTTGGGAATGGAGGAGGAAAAAAATCACTTGAGCAGAGTAGTGGCCTCACCAAGGAAAATGAAACACTCTGTGTAGGTTTGGTAACATTTTTTAAAAAACCTTTTTTCTTCTTTTTTGCCACCATTTTCTTAAATGTACCAACTTAATGGCTTAAAGTCCACACTTCCTGTTGTGTTCCTTGCTTGATTCTTTGGGGCAGTTTATGACAAAGAGAGGTTTCTTAACTTTACTTTACTTTACTTTACTTTACTTCATTACACCCAGTTCACGGCTCTGCCGGTGTCAGTGCAAATTGCGCAAGATTTGCACCGTGAACTGAGACACTGGGTGCTTACAAACAAGCTTAGAATATAGAATTATTTAATTTTTTTGGAACAATTTCTCATGTCGGAGCTTCAATACAAGAGGGACAGTACAGACGAGCAGGATGGAGGTATTTTGATGTTTTTTGATGTGTCTTTTTAGACAAAGAAAAGTGAGCCCCATTTGCAACCATGCAGTGCTGCACGGAGCCCGGCTGTAACTCCAAAAAGGCACAGAGGACTTTGAAACTTCTCCCAGCCCTTAGTCGACATGAGGGTGAGTAGAAAAATTAGAATTTTGGGTGACCTATCCCTTTAAATGATATTTCACATTTTACCAAGATTAATGTGGTACTTTTTAAATGGTTCCACATTTTAGACTTTTCTTGTCATTTCTTGTGCATGATGACAGCCGCAAGGAGATATATGGCTGGATGGTGGTTCCAGGTGGGCGGAGCTTGTGACTTTACAAAGTTACAAAAGTCCAAAGAACTTGCTCACTTTCTAAATATAGGATGTGTGATTTCCCTGTGGATTGAGGCTTTGATAATTTCGTGATCTCGGTGCCGTCATCACACTGTCATAACTCACAAGACTCTTCCAGGGTTCCCACATGTCCTGGAAAATAGTTGACCGTGTTTCTCCTATTTGAGGGCAAATATTATGTTCAGGATCATGTTGACGTTTAAATGATAGGCTCTTTTGTAGATGACAGTCTTTACAATAGGCTGCTATTGGTTTTGTTTATCAATACTGTGAACACACCCTGAAATCACATCAGAATTGTGTGTTGTGTCCTTTAAATGCACACAGGCCTCTGCTGGGTGTTATGTGTGGTAGTTTTATTAGGTTTAAAGACAAACATATTTTTCCCAACTTGTTTACACTGTTTAATAATAGGTGAGCATGTTTTGGTTCACTGCTTGCTCAGAGTTGGATAATAATAAATGGGAAGATGGAAATATCATAATAATCATAAGTTGTATTGACGTAGCACTTGTTTGGCACTAATTTATCATAATTCAATCAATTTGTCATAGTCTAAGGATCAATTAGACATGTAAGATATGATGTCATAATTACATACAGCCATGTATACATTAAATTAAATCGTTAATTAGATTTCTACCGATAGGGAACGTATGGTGAGTGGCATCCTGACTGTCACATGAGCCAGGTCATCACTGAAAATATCTGAACCTGAAAAAGTCCTGGAACATGATCCCTAGAAAAGAATGAGAATCCTGATAGTTCATATTATGAGTTACTGAGCCTTTCCTTCTATGACAGGTTGACTTTCCGGCTTTTAAGAGGCTTAATAGATTGAGGACGTCCTGCCAAAGGATTTTAGTAGAAAAGAAACAGCTGTCTAACAGTGGCATGTTTACAGATATGCTGATTAATGTGCTTTGTCTTTTTAAATAAGTAAATGAAATGATTTATTGGCCTTTTATAAAGTCATTATCTCCAACTTCTAAATCCCTTTATACTTGTTATGCCTGATTAGGACGTGGTGCCAGATTTTCTACAGAAGTTATCACTGACTTTAATTTCCCATCCCACTACTACATTCAGCAATTCATCTTGTCGGGGGGGTGGGGGTTACTTACAGTTTCCTTTTAGGGCAGAGGCTCTGGATTTTCCAAGGTTTAACGGTCTTCTTAAATGAGAAGACAGTGTTGTGTGTTCTACTTAAAGCTCATGTGCCGGCCACATGGACGCCGCGATGACATCACCCTCGGGGGCGACACGACAACACCAACGCTTAAAAAGGCTTCATTCACAACTGCTGTTTAAGCGGTGCTAACTAACGCCTGTGCGAGTTAAATAGAAGGTGTCTCAGCAACTGAGAGCTGTCCACAAACAGACACACAACAACCCCACGTTCATTTCGGTGTAAGGCTTTGCAAAGCGTTAAATATGGGTGTGTTACTGCAGTGGTGCATCCATCACATGGAGCAGGGTGAAGCGGGGAGAAGTGGATTAAGGAGACCGGGGAGGAGGAGAGGGAGTGCGTGGTGTTTGCAGAGGGATGTGCTGCTTCATGAGCTGGACCAGGCAGGATTATTGTTACAGTGCTACTGTGGCTTGTGAGGACATGCATTCACCCCTTTTCTTACCCACACACACACACACACACGCACACACACATACAAAGACACAATGATTGAGCCACAGCCGCTCCTCCCCCCACATTTATCTTCTTTTCCCTTTTGTAACAACACTGTATGAGCAGAAACACACACACACACACACACACATTCACCTTTCCCCTGCCTCCTGCTTCCCCCAACCTCTTTGGGTAGGGGGCAAAAGTGTGACATCACCTCAGAGCTGTATCGGTTACCAAGGTGACGGGATTTTTCTCTTTAATATAAGGATAAAGCCAGAAAGAAGGAAAAAAAAAGGGGTGGGATGCACAGGCAAGGCTCACCACGTCCTTGACTGGAGGGCATCAGGTTAGAACCCTTACACACACACACACACACACACCATGTCTCTGTCTGTGCATTTAAAATCATTAGGGAAGAGACACTGAGGAATTCTGCTGCAGCTTCCCACGTGCTACATTATCCTGCTTGTAAATGTCGCCTGCATGTGCTGCAGCGCTGCAGCATTCTGCAGTAGTTAGTCAATTTGCACACTGTCGCAGAGGCTCGGAGGAAATAAAGCACTGTGCACGAATGAGACGTATGTGAAGCGATGTTTCAGAGTTACAGTTTGGGATAATAGAGGGAGGGTATGGGTGTGCACATGCGATAGACAGATAAGGAAAGGCTCAAAAGAGACAGAGGGAGAGTCCAGTCAAGTGTCTGCCAGCTGCAGGCTGCATTTACAGAATGGCTCTTATCAGATGTGGGCAGTCGCAAAGTCAGACAGGGGGAGGGAAAGAGAGCACGCATGCACGCACGCACACACACACACACTCACTCACTCACTCCCACATCATGAAGGATTGTTACAGAGGGGAGAGTCCCATGAGGCATCAGCCTGTCTCTGCACACTGCTAATTTCTTCAGAGCGGAGCTTGTGATCACTCATCACCGCAGCTCCACCAAGGAACAGGAAGCCAGGAGGATCCTCAAACACCACAGAGCTGCTTAAAACAAAAATCAGAGCTGTGGGTATAGGAGAGAGAAAACAGACATGCACAGGTGCTGCTAGAGAGAGAGAGAGAGAGAGAGGAGCGAGAACAGAGAGGGATAGAGAGAGGAAGAAGAGGGGGGAGTGAGAGGGGAGGTGTAGGAGGAGACTTGACTCGCTTCAGAGGGGAATAGGAGCCGGAGAGCAATTCCAAAACAGCTGTCCGGCAGACGTCCCAGTCGACAGAAGTGCAGCCTCGAGGCAGAGACAGGAGGCAGGGCAGTGTCAACAAGCCACAGGAGCAGCAGCATAGCAGCCACTGAACATACACACACACACACACACACACAGACACACACACTCACCAACCTGGGGCTGCAGCAGTCAGGAGAACACCGGCCATACCTGGGCAGGACGGAGATCTGCAGGGTCATCAGAGTATCTGAGGTGAGTCAGAGTGTTTCACTTCAATCTCTTTTTTGCTCAGCGGTCTGCGTCAGTGTGAGTGGATGAATGCTGCTGCAGTTTACCTGCTGTCATGTAAGAGCATTGGGGTTGCATAGGCAGTCTTTGTGAGCGTCTGTCTGGAGGAGAACAGGATTCTGCTTAGTAACAGCTAAAACGTGCGAAAGAGTGCGCGGTAAAACTCAGCTCATACAGTTCTCACACATGTAACACAAGAGCTGAACTGTTAAGAGCAACATGATATCCCGCCCGCTTTCCAAGAGAGACATTTTTAGTCCGGCTACACGCTTTAGGCATGTTCCTCTGAAACGCAGAGTTGGCTTTGCCTTTATCACCCAAGGGGAGAGGACTTTTTTTTTATGGGTTCACTGGGAGGAAAGAACTATTTCTTTTCTGCCAGTACGTGTTGACATTCCCTTCATGTTTCATACGCTTTGATTCGGCTTCCTGCTCATCTCTGCCAAGGATAACTCTGGCAAGTGCCGGCCGTGCTTGCGGGTGGCACAGGGGGAGCAAGAAAGAAAGACAGAATAAATACTCCACCCTGCTACTCCACCACCAGGCCCCCGAAAGTAAGGCCTTTGCCTATAATTGAGGTTTTTTTTTTTTACATAACAAAAAAGCTCAGTCTATTCTTTAAAGCTGCTATTACCTTCTGTGGCTTGTGCTTTTTATAACAACCCCCAAAGAGAGGGTCTTTCTGCTATTCAAAGACATGTCAGACCACTGTTTGGTGTTTGAGGAGCATTTGGAAACTTTCAAAGAAGTTTTTGCTTTGTGGACACAGTCAGAGGAATTTATCTGCTACACGCTGATGATGTTGCGCTGACCGCCACCGCTGCAGGAGTGCAGAATAGCATGCTATTTTTTGTCAACAGCGCTGATGCCCCTGTCAGCGCAGCCATGCCATCACCGGAGGAGGATTTAGGTGATGCGCGGTTTCTATTTTAAAGAACGGCAAAGTCATGCACGGGTCGTTTTTTTTTTTTTTCTTCTAACAGCTGCTCCATCTGGGCGTCCCTCATCAGCAGCTCTGCAGCAGTTCTGCTAATACAGAGCCGTGAAGCATCATCAAACTGGAGCGTTTTGTTTAGACTGCACCGACTCTAAGAATATACTGACCCAGTTGTATCGCACGTGAGTTTTTAAGTGTCCAGAAATACACCAGACCAATCACAAGTCCTCCGTGTCATTACCAGATACCACCGTCCCACTTTTATCTGACCTCACACTCTCAAACTTTCATCAACTTGCTCCTTCTCCTACATCCCTCACCCCCTCCCCACTTATATCCAAACCCTCCGAGCACGAACCGATGAGGTACAGCTCCATTTTTAAAGAGGCTGGAGCGGCTCCAGGTCCCATCATGCCCAGACAGATAGCATGTTGCTGACCTGATGACACAGTGGCTTCATCCCGCAGCTCCCATTATGACTGGACCGGCTGCTGTGTTAAAGGGATAGTTCAACATTTTGGCAAATTGGCCCATTGCCATAATCGCTATAGTCATAGCAGTAGGTTCATTACCTTTAATTGTAGGTGTAAGCTATTTTCAGTACGGCGGAGCGCAGCAGCTGGCTGCTCAGAGCTACGCTATGGAGGCTAAGGGAATTTCTTGGTTTCCCTCATTAAACTCATCAAATTCAACATCCCAAAACTCCACAGTGCTTTTGTAGACAAGTTGTGACCTGCACAACCACCACGCTATGAGATAATGACGGAACGATACGAAACGGAGCCGTTTTCGAGGTAAATTCATACAAAACCGCTGATGCGCGTTGCGTTCAGGGACAGTTTTTCAGCAAGCAGTCTCCGTATTTACCCTGTATTTACCTCGAAAACGGCTCCGTTTCGTATCGTTCCGTCATTATCTCATAGCGTGGTGGTTGTGCAGGTCACAACTTGTCTACAAAAGCGCTGTGGAGTTTTGGGATGTTGAATTTGATGAGTTTAATGAGGGAAACCAAGAAATTCCCTTAGCCTCCATAGCGTAGCTCTGAGCAGCCAGCTGCTGCGCTCCGCCGTACTGAAAATAGCTTACACCTACAATTAAAGGTAATGCACCTACTGCTATGACTATAGCGATTATGGCAATGGGCCAATTTGCCAAAATGTTGAACTATCCCTTTAAGCATTACTGAAAAGAAGGCGCCATCAGATCCTCACTTCCCCCCCCCAGAGGTGTAAACGAAACCTGCGACTGCATTCTGCAGTGGCGGTGGTGGCGGGCATCGGCGCCAAGGCTTGGGCTGCGAAACACGTGGCACGCCGTCTCTTTTTTTTGGAGCAGCTCCAAAAAGGAGGGTGTGAATCTGGCCTTGGCTGTGACATATACCAGAATACACCTGCTCGACTATTAACAGCCTGCAGAGACACAAATGGATTCATTTGGGTTAGCAGGCCAGGAAGAGTCCACAGTCCTGAGCTATTGTAATGGATTAATTTCCTCTTCAGCCAGCACAAGCTTATCTGACACTGCTAAGACTCTAGAGATTCTCCACATACACTCAATCAATGCTAATTCCTTCAATCTCTCATTAAACCAACCGCAGCAGATCCCTGAAAGACGGACATGGGGATGTTGTTCTCCTCATACTTTGGCCTCTGGAATTCCAGTCATGTTTGCCATATAGGCCAAACTGAGCACCAGCGGGATGGCTGACATGAAGGTCAGACCTTCAGGCTTTCACCACACCAGCTGACTCCTCACGGGCCACAAGTGTTGACCTTGGCTGGGATGTACAGCAGATGTCCCCCTGTGAGAGTTGAGAGACTTGGATTGCTCATCTGCTGGAGGATTTCCTATAAGTTCTGTTCATGCTATTGATTTCAACCGGTATTATCATCTATTATAAATGCAGGGGGGGGTGTGGAGAGCAGAGGCGAGGCAGATATAATTAATGCCACCAGGGCAGGCCGATAATCAATAGGTATGTTTGATAGGGAGTGTTTGAGCAGCAGTGACCTTCTATTCTTAGGAACAGCAGTGAAACAAAAGTTGATGCGGATATAGATATCTGTACTCTGAGCTCACAGGAAGCAGCTTTTGGCTTACTGGTGCATTTGTTTCACTTCCTATCCAAGACCGAGTTTCCCACTGCAGCGAGCATCAGCTGTCAAGGTCAGAGAGGACTGAGGAGAGTGACGCTGGGAAAAAAGAAAACACAAGTGGGAGGAAAAGAGATGGAGGTGAAAAATAAGAAAAAAAAACCTTGAGCTAAACAAGTCAGGGATTTTTCTTCACTCCCCTCCCTCCCTTCATCAAACACTGCAGTACTCCCTCCCCCTTCCCCTTCCCTTCCCTTTCTCCCCCCATCTCTGTTAACAAACAAACACCGCTCTCCTTCGCACACATGGCGTGCATTCAAACCTGCTATCTCTCACGAGCGCAGTCAGGCACCTCGCGCAAACACTCACGTCGGCACTCGGATATACACAAGGACCCTCGGAGAGCGTTGTTGCCATTCAACACACTCACTCACACATGTTCTGCATCTTTCGGTTGTTTGTCAGGGCTATAAATAGCACCCCCCCACCCACCCCCCTCTCTCTTGCAGAGTTTTCTGCGTGACAGGTTGTAATGGCATCTCCCCAAAAGTGAGAATATCTCATCTTGTCGTGCGCAGTTTGATGAAGCCGCGGCTTCTCGTGAGGAGGATGCTGATGCTGTGACACTTCTTCAGACTCCATGTTGGAAAACAGCGTCGGTTTGCGTCGGTGGTCTCCTCTCCTCTCTGCTGTTTGGCTTCAGATACGCAGCAAGTGTCTGTCTCTCTGGCTCCACACTAATGTGCCTGCTGAATAAACATAGCCTACTTAAAGTGTCTCTGATAAGGCTGATGCAGTGCGTCTCTATGGGGTCGGTTGCAGCAGGAATGTGGATGTTTTCTTAGTGAAACCTTTTTTATTTTTTTGGGTGGACTTGACCGCCCAGGCACTTTTGTGCAGCGGTGCACTCTGTCAGACGGTCACTGCTGACAGACCTCTCATAAGTAAATATGTCTATAAATGGGCAAGCTCTCTCCTCACGGTTGCTCTCTCCCGCCCCCCCACCCACCCACCCTCATCAGACACACACTGTCAACTCCCTGCCTCCACACACTGTTTTTCCCCCTCTCCTTGCTTGCTATGTCATTTCAAACGGTCAAACCAATTCTCTCCTCTTTTTCACTTCCTACAATGAGCCAACTGTTACTAGAGACATTCTTTTTTCTTTTGTTTGGAATAGAAAGGCTTGGGATGCAATCAGACACCTTTCATCAAATCCCATAGCCACCTGATAATGTTTATCCACCCTGACATACAGTGTAACCTTAGTTGTATCTTAGCACTTATTAAACTTGGAGTTAACCCCTCTGCCTGTCAAAGCCGAATCAATTCGCAATCTGCATCACCTTCTCTCTCAAAATCCACTTGCTCTGAAGCCCCTCACTCTATCTCCCTCACACAACCCCCCCCCTAAACCCCTTAAACCCCTTTCCTCCCCTCTCTCCTCCACCCTTCTCCCCCCCATGGCCCATCTCTCTATCTCTGTGCGTGTCTGAGCGGTAGCCCGCTCCTAAAACAGGCTGCCCTGCTCTGATCCTACTAAAGTCCTCCTTGTGCTGCTCCTCTCCCAATCTGCGGTCCAGCTGTTCCACATTAGCACATCCAGAGATGTGGAGGCCAAAGGAGGCTCATGTGTGGAAATGTGAATAGAGCAGCAAAAAAAGAAAAAAAACCTTAGACCCGGGCCTCATCCTCCTCCTCTGCTCTGGCTCCTCGACTCGCCAGATGCAAGGAAAGGATGAGGATGTTTTTTTTTTTCTTGTACGATCCAAAGTTTATTTCTGGGACTTGTGTTGATGACCAGATTTCTTTCTCAGGAAGTCAGGCCAGGAGTTTTTCTTCCAGTAGCAGCACTCAAAGAAACCTTTGTGGAAATGTGTCAGTGTTGTAGAAGAGATGCTGATGTGTTTTTTATTTGTCTTTGATTTCAGAGTGGTGGCCATTTGACGACCCTACGCCGCTGGAGTCTCGTTTCCTGATCAATGCTGCCATTGCTGAAATTATTTTTGGACTCCTGTTTGGCCAGCGTGCTGCCGAGAATGTAACCGGAGCTCGGTCCCTGGGGAACTGTAACGTCCAGAACTTATAGAGCATTTCTGACCTTCCTATCCTGCGTATCTGAGCTCTGTGTCCACGGTTACAGCCATGCCGGCGAAAGCGCCCATATACCTGAAACCTACCAATGCCAAGAAGGGGAAGAAATGTCGGCTCAGAGACATTTTGTCCCCAGACATGATCAGTCCACCGCTCGGGGACTTTCGCCACACAATCCACATAGGCAGAGGCGGGGAGAGGGACGCCTTCGGAGACATGTCTTTCCTACAGGGGAAGTATGAGCTCCTCCCGGGGAAGGGAGACGTCCACCCTCAGTACGGCATCCAGGGTGAGTTTCTGAGAGCGAACAGCACGGGTGACGCTTCCTTCGCCGAAACTCCGTCTCCAGTACTGAAGAACGCCATCTCCCTCCCAACCATCGGCGGCTGCCAGGCCCTCACCCTCCCCCTCATCTCCTCCACCGTCTTCTCCATGCCGCCTGAGCCGCTGGAGGACATCATGGGGCCTGCGGCTTCCATGAAAGCAGACAGCACTGAGGAGGTAGAGATGCTGCAGATGGACGCTCTGCTGCGCTCTATGGACGTCTTCGGCAGCGAGCCTTCCTCCCCCTCCTTCCAGGATATCCAGTCCAAGCCTGACGTCCTCTTGGATCTGCTGGAAAACACAGATAAATCCACCTCCAAGGCGGTTGCCAAGGCTAACAAAATAAACAAGGGTGAAGGCAGATTTGACAAGCCGTCATCCTATTGCATCAACGGCCACGGCAACAGCAGCTACAAAGCCAACGGAAGCCTGAACAGCAACACGAGCAGCGACAGCTTTGACAGCTTTAGCGGTAAAGGGGACTTCCAGAGCAAGATCTGCAACAGCAGCGCAAGTCTCAACGGCAACGGCAACTGCAACGGTTACGGACACTTTGACAGTGACATTACCCTGGGCTTGAAGCAGGAGCTCTCCAAGTGTAACGGAGAGTGGGTGGATAGAGACAGTGGGGTGGAGGAGGGCCGCATCTGTGATTTTGAGTTTGAGTTTTCCAAGGAGAAGAGCACATCACAGGATTCCCTCACCCAGATCACGGGGTCATTCCTCTCCCTCGAACTAGATCTGGGCCCATCCATCCTGGACGAAGTGCTCAACATAATGGATAAACCCGCAGCAAAGAGCAGGCCTTGAGCTGCGCCGAGGCCCCAGGAGGAGAAAGGGAATTTTTAAAACTATAGCCATGAAGAGAGAAAGACTCACGAAGCAATCAAAATGGTGTCTGGATATATCATTAAGATGGAAATGAGCTATGATAGACAGAGCTACTTATGTTTTTATTGTCAAAACATATAACTATTCTAGCTTCTATGGAGTGTTGATTCTTCTTCTTCTATTTTATTTTATTTTATTTCTTGGTTTGCCATGCCAGCCGCATGTTTAGGATGCATGTGATAGTGAGTTACAGCTAAAACACAGCCATCGTGCCTTTGAGCCTTTGATTTTAAATGATAGATTTGTGTTATGTTGACTTCCATGTTAAGATAACTCTGAGGTCCTTTGCTTTTTTTTTTTTTTTTTACACTCTCAGACTCTCTATGAACATATATCATTGTGTGACTTTAAGCGTGTTTAACAAAGCACTATTTTGTTTGTCACATAATCCCTTTGCCACATTGACTATTTCCGCCAACAGAACACTATGCATATTTGTGTTTTTAAGAATTGTAACACAAATAAATTCATTTTGTCCGATATTTGGCCAATTTCTTTGTGGGACATGTGTGTGCACACGCCTGAGCGGAGATCAATTTTACAAAAGAGGATTAAATGAAGTAACTCAGAAAATAATCTGAATAATACTGGGGAAAGTTGAGGCAGAGGAGGGAAAAAACAAACATGAAAGATACCAAGGAGAGTGGGACCTGCAGATTGACAGAAAGAAGGGCAGAATGGATTTATTTTCTCGCCTCTGACATTCCTCACATTCTGCCTCCCTGCCCTGCAGTGGGAGCACCGGTGAGCCTTCATCTGCCCAACCAGGCGCCTGCTCCATTTGTTTGCGTGTAGATAGGACAGCCAGGGAAGGGGGGTTGGGTGTGGGGGGGAGGGTAGGGGGTCTTTGACATTCCCTGCATTCCAGCCATGGAGCACAAGTGTCCAGGACCAGACATAAATCAGCTGTTTCAAGAGAGGAAGGGAGGGCTCGGGTCTCAGAGAGCCACACTATCCATCAGAGTGAATGTACAGAGAGATGAGGCTATAAAATACTGTGCTTACAACCCGCAGGCAAACTTTGGCCAGTGCTGAGCGACAGATGAGCCCTCCGCTTTTCCGTCTGTTTACAACACAGATCTGTTGACCCAGCAGTGTTGAAGAAACAGCCTGAATGATCAGGGCAACACACGCAGCCTCTTGAACTCAGCCACCCCATGATCCTCTGTCCCTGTGGGCCCCCCCAGCGTAGACGCGACGGGTAAGTCCTGACAAGATCCCCTGGCCTGGAGGATTACAGCAGGCTTCCCCAAAACATCCACGTGCCACTTTGTCATGTTTGTGCAGGGAAAACAAGACAATCTCCACTCTCATATGCAAATAATTGGGTTCGTTTTCCACGTCTGTCGCTGAGCGGGCCCATGTGTGGCATACCTCTCCGAAATCCCTCAAAGGCCTCAGAATGTCCGTAAACAACCGCAACCGGCCCGGCTGAGGCATCTGAAGCCGCTGTAAAACCAGATGTTAGAGAGGACATGAAAATTTCCCCCCCAATGCAAGAAAACCCATGTCATGGCAGATGCCCCAGCCATTTGGAAAATCCCAGCATTAGCGCTGAAGAGTTTGCATGTGCTGAGTTGAAGCATGCAACCTCTGAGGATGAGTAATGAAAACCTTTGCTGTCAAGGTAATTACTATACTTATATATGTGCAATGGTACATCACTAAGTCAATGACAGCCTTCATTTTGACAGGCGTGGACCCCAAGCAAACTCCTTTGGTTTACAAAAGAACTTGCAACCGCAGCACTGTGAAAGGGTTGTGTAACATATCACAAGTATTTCTGTAGAAATGCCAAAGCTCTTGGACACAAAATACCAGGAAATACCAGTGTTTTATGAAATCCAAGACAAGTATTCAACATATGTTATACCCCGCACACTGCTCCGTGCTGTTATTGGGCCCTCTAACATGAAATAGAGTGAATAGTTTTGTTTGTTTGATTGACCGGTTGACATTGTGCCCTTGTTTTATGAAGTTTTATCTTATGTAAGATTGATGTTTCTATTTTTTTTTTCAATCACAAACATCTGTATTTGAATTGCACAACTCGTGTGTTGGCTACCGGCAGACGCACAATGTCTTGTCTTGTTTCTGGCTTCAGTTTTCTCCGGGAGCCTGAGGACAGAAGAGAAACTACCAGAGACAGGAGACAGAGCTGTTTCTCATTACCACTGGGGCCATGGTGGAAGTTTTAACCTGAAGAGACCTCAGCTCCTCTGACTGTCTCTGATAGTCCATGTTAACACCACAAAGATGCTGCAACTGCAACACAGTCAGTCAGCTCATTGTGACGCCCACAAACTAAAGACAAAACAATATTCCACTTGTTCTACCAGTGGGACACAGCATAGTTTAGCTCGCCTCGGTGTTTCTCAGTTGGCTTGAAATTCTCTTGAGATGAATTAGATGAAAAATGACTTTTTAAATCTTTTGTTAACATATTTTTCCAAGCAAACTGGTGTTACTGGAAACAGAACGACTGCCAAAATTGGTGACGTTAGCTGAAAGAGGGATGTTACACGGGTGTCGCCACAGCCTGCTGCCTTGTAATTTCCAAACCTGTTGCTTTCTTAACAGAAACAGAAAAAAATCTGCTGAATCCATGCCTGTTTGACTTGTTTTTGTGTGGTGGTGAAAAACATGAGAAAAAGACAGGAATTTAAACAACTTTTGCATGTTAGCGTGGTCTTGTTTATGCTAACTATAGCTACACATGCTGTGAGGCAAGCAATCAGCTAAAACACAAATAACAGAAAACACAAAAAAGGCTGTTTCCTCACACATTTCACTCCTGTGTTACAAGGCGAATCATACGAGAACATTTCATGAGCGTTCCCCCAGCCCATCGGTGATCCAGGGGAATCAGCTCCTCGGTTTCCTGGGCTAAGGTGAAGCTGTCAGTTCACAGATGAATAAGCTTTGGCCCAGAGGCCACCAGTGCCAAAGAAAGCACAGCTCAGACCCAGCAAAATTTTCCACCCAACCTCCGTAACACAGCTACATAATGTGCACACTGTCTTTCACAGAGGCGCGTTGGTGAACGAGCTCCCTCATAGACGGACTTGAGCCGTGTCAGGCGGATGAGAGGGGAAACTTTAATAAGACGTTTCCCCCGCTCACCGGCCCAAGATGGAGACAGCAGAGATGTGAGCGGCAGGATAAAGCTCCTCTTGTCCTCACCTGCTGTAAATGTTCCCCGGCACGAAATGAGCCCCGACTCAGATACAGCACTTTCCATCCAGCCGACAGACCGGGCAGGAGGAAATATCTGAGGTATGAGCGCAGTGTTTCTCAAAAATGTTTTTCTTAAATATTTCTCCTGCTTGCCGGAGAGATATCATTCTTTGTTGATACATACTTACTCCAAACTGAATGCCATGACTATGATAGCTGAGGCCTCAGTAGTAGAAGTTTCTGGAGAACATTTACTTTGGGATGCCGAGCATGAAGCTTGGAGTCAAGTGTTCTGCAGATTTGCTGATTTAGCAGCGCGGAGCTGCAGCTCCCTTTCAAAAGACAACAACTGCAGAGAGCAAAGAGAGAGAGCTTATTCTCAGGGCCGAATAAAACGAGCCCGAGCAGGGGTTGATGCTGTGCAGATACGAGTGAGCTCACATGCAGTTAGGTCTGGCAGGCGGCATATACCTCAGGCTCACTGCTCTGTTGACTGTTGTTTGGCTGACTGTAACCATAGCGAGTCGAGTTTGTATCTTCAGCACGTGAGCTGAGAGAGGATGAGCGTGAAACAGAGCAGTGTCACCTCAGAGGGCACCAGAATACTTCTGAGACAAAACACAGGCCCAGTTAATTGTGGTGCCAGGCTATGTGGAGCAAAACAAGAGCTACTGTACGCTCAGTCATGGGCTTCATGTATCTCTAATGTGTGGTGTGATTTTGCAGTTTTTCCCGCTGGGCAGTAATCAGTGTAATAACTGGTCTTCAGAAAGTGTTCATGCATGTAAAGCTTCATTTAAAGCTATTAAGTGTGATTTGAAGAGCCATTTACAATGTTACTTGCTGACTATTTTGTACATGTGAAAATTGGTATAATTTAGTGTTAAACACAAGAGACCATGTGATGTTTGTGTGTATGATATTTGTTGTTTAGCATGATTTATGAGGATACTATATACTATACTATTGGAGGCATCATATTGTAATATATTATTATAAATCAGCTCTAGGTTCTATATTAATACTGTGAAAATATCAAAGCCTCAGTCCACAGAGAAATGCACACAGTATTCAGAAACTGACCCTCAAAAAACATCCATCAGGACTTATGTGACTTTGTGATGTCACAAGAACACAGTAACCACTCTCAACCATGCCTCAAGCCCTGCCCACCTGGACCTACCATCTAACCTTGGAGGATTTGGTTTAGCTTTTCCATTTACAAGCTGAAGATGGACTGAAGATGTGTAACTGACCTTTATGAGTGAGTATGTGGACTATTGATACTTTTGCCAGAGTACTTCCACACTTACGCTTGCAGTTTTAAGTGCATAAACAAGTGCAACAACATGCAGCACCCAGTAGGCCTACAGTACATGCAGAACTAAAAATGGACAACAAGTTGGGTGTAAAATGATTCACCAGTCACAGAAGGGAGTGTTCACCAATATATGTTGTAGAGGAAGGAGGACACGTTGTCGGTGCAGCCTGATTTCCATGTCAAATGACATGCGGGGCACACCCAGGAAAGAAAAACGTTCTCTTTCAAGTGGGCAAAGCCGTCCGCAGGCGGGTGACAATCGTGGTCACGTGTCATGATCATCATTTGCATTTGACTGGGACAACACTTCCCTGTTGGAATTCACACACTGCACCTGTGAGTAGACTGTGTACACAGTGTACCTGTGAGTGATGAGTGTATCCGATTTGAGAAGCAGTGGTTCTGCCTGGTGTGGAATAGAAATCATCATGCCTGACACCAATGCCAATTGAAATTTAAAAATCACCTGTAGATAGCCTATAGAAGTAAATAAATTAAAGTTAATAAATTACAAAGCATCTTATGTCATAGATTGCAGTACAGTGCAATTAGCAGATAGACTCTAGATACTGTATGTTACTCTGTTAGGTTCAGCCTGCACTCAGTGACATTCGCTGTCCTCCTGTCAGCTTTATGATAAATACTGCAAGGGAGTTCTGAGACATGGGGCTTAGCACAAAGACTCTGCTCCTCATTTAAATCGGCTTAATTTACAACAACCCCTACACCGCAAACAATCCATGAATTATTCATATTGATTCATGTTTGTTCCAGCTTGGGAAGAATGAGACTGTGACTGAGCCTGGTGGGATGGGTCAGCGATGTATGCTGTGTGTATGTGGGCTCTCCTTCTAAGGCAGCATGAGGGAATGAAACCAAATTCAGAGATCATGTGAGTCTTTCTAAGATCATCCTCGTCTATATTTCGTCTCTTTTCAAATGGCACGCCACCCAACTTAGGGCAGCAACTGCTCTCCTTCCTCCACAAACCTATATTCACCCATAGGAGATATTTATATATTAGCTCTTTGCTTTACTGCATTTCCTCCAGACTACCCTCTGGGAATTCCTCTAATGCCATGCAGAGGGAGGGGTGTGAAGGGGGGGACAGACTTAGGGGTGTCTCCCCTTATAGATGTGGGTGACATCATTTGCCCTGTTTTCCTTTCGCAGGTCAACAACATCTCTGTACCCAGTCACCTTCTGGGATCCATTAATGAGGCCAGGTCGCAGAGCTGCCCTGGGAGTGGTGTTTATTGGTGGATGGACACCTCTCCAAAAAATAGCTCCAAGGTCATTAAAAAGCAAAACTTGATTCTGCGCTATGTTACTTCTTTCACATAAGTAGAAAGTATACTCTGTATAGTCTGTTTACAAACCCCTTATTTTATATACTACTGTATGTTGGCTAATTTCCATTTTTATCTCTTAAAGATGTCCTCCAATGAAAATCAGCTTAACTTTGTTAATATTTCCCCATGGTGTTTTTTTCCGCTACAATACATGATATCAAATAATATCATGGGTGAAATAAGCAGTCAGTGCTATGACAGCGTGTTTCCATCTTGGAGCCGCAGTGACCTTATAATGGCCTCGTAAAAACCGATTCAGACAACCAGTTTTATATGAGCGAGAGTTAGCATTAGCCTGTCAGCCACAGCCAGTTGAGAGCTACAGTAAATGAGATTCTTACTGTGCTAACTATTGTAGATCCATGACTGCTTATCTGAGTCTCTCTCCTCTTTCACCTGGAGCTCTTGGATGCAGCAGGTGGTGGGCAGGCCTCCAGATTTTCTCAGTGAGGAAGCAAAGATAAGTGTTGGCAACAGTTTTCTAGTTCTATTATCTTCACTTTTAGCGTGGGAAAACTGTGTGAAGCAAATTGTTCAGTTGTTTTGCCTGGTTTAAAAACATGCCCGCTATCAGCACTGAAACACAGTAAATGAGCTGCTTTTTACAGCCGCTGTCAGAAACTCTCGATATCGCCGACTCTGATTTCAGCTTGGAGGCCGACATGAATGTTTCACTGTAATTATGATCTAAAAATATGACTTGATTCTTATTTGGCGTAAAAAAAAAAATGAGAGTGGTATTTATCTCCTCATCTCCTGGACAGACACTTTTATATTTTCCAAGTTGTTAAACTATTGCTGTAAAAATTACATCCCTCAGCTGCTCTGCTGACAATGAACAGGGGACTGACTGTGCTGATTCATAGTCTGGTGCACCCTGATGAGCGTTATTTAGTGCTTTTAGTTTTCCAAAAGTTCCTTTGTAAAGCTTGTAGCTTCGAGGAAGCAAAACTATTTCCCAGTGCCAGAAAACTACCTTGGCTCAGTCCAGTTGCATCTGGTCTCTTGATAACAAAGTTGAATTCCTGACCTTTAATTCCGCAGGACTGAGGATGACTCAATGCTGAACTGTCCAAGCTGCAGCAGTAGCAGCATAAATGTTTGTGTGTAGAATGAACTCTTTCCTAACATGTGATTTATTTGTATTTCTTAAAAGCTATAATGTGAGTCCTACCTGTCACGGTTAGAGAAAGTGAAACCATGAAACTAACAAGTGTTCAGGTCAGAGCACTACATTCATGTTGTTATGGCCGTCAAGCCCTCAGGATTCTGCCTTTTAAGGTAAGACCCCACTCTGTTTCTCCTTATCCCCATGCAGGGCTTGATCCCTGTGTCTCCCGGGGGGCTCACTGGGTGCCCCCGAGGCTCCTTTTATAAGTTGTCACCAGCCAGTCATGCGATCACATCTGCAGGAAATTTCCGAGCAGGTTCTTTTTTCCTAAGACCCTAAAAAAAAAAAAAAAAAAAAGCAGCTGGCAGCCATTCATTTTACGCTTTGTTTGGGGGAGCTTTTACACTTCAGGTTTGCACAGTTGAATTACGGCCGTGCAGTAAAGTGGAACAACACGAAGCACAGACAGAAAGGTAGAGAGCAAAACACAGATCTTCAAAAAGAGTTATGAATGAGTGTTGATGATATTCTCATGGTGCTGTGACCTCTGTCCTGCTCTCAAGAGCTGCATTGTGCTTCCACCTGAAACACGCCACGCTGCGTCTGCAAAATTCATCTCATTTCCATTTGACACCGTGGGGAGTAAAGCAATATAACAGCTTATACTTCAGCCCCTTTCACTGGATTGTCAATCATCCGCGAGGACCGAGGAGCCCTGGCTCTCTTCATAACCCCCATCAACAGTGAGAATGTCTTGGACAGAGCTCCGGTATGCATCCGGATCAACATTAAAACGACTACCAAGAGTTTTAACATTTGACAATACAATAGGAGTCAATGTCTGGATGAGGATATCTCAGAGGATGTCTCAATAACTCAAAGCAGAATGTCATATTTTCTCCAAATATTTCCCTATAAAAATATACCATTATACCTCTTCTCTATAGGCCTGTGATTCAAGTTATCACCTCGCTCAGAAGAAAAGCAATAAATCCAGTAGGGCCCTCTACAGGCGAGTGGCGCCATGAGGCTGAATAACATACATGCAAATGTTATTTCGGAGCCTCCGCTTTCCCAGTTACCTCAGGTTAACTTCGCTGGTGATCTGCGTGACTTCTTCTACATTAGTTGCACAACAGCCTCATTAATCCCACACATCGACTCTTACATAACTGACCTTTCCCAGGGATCACAGGTCAATGGGTCTTCGTTTTCTTGCAACTGCATGGGGAAAATACCAAGTCTCCCAGATGCAAAGTTGTTTTTTTGTTTGTTTTTTAGCTGTCAGTGGGTTTGAAGGACACGGCATTATGTAAGGAATAACCCGAACCCAAAGACGGATCATTGAGGTCAAAGTTACTGACCTCTGTGGACCTGAGTGGCCCTGCTGCCCTTCTGTCCATACACTCATATGTCAAGTTGATGAATTATTGATAAGTAATCAGATAAGGAGTCCCACACACAGAGGCAGGGATGAATATGTCGTTTGGTAGTGATCACAAACTTAAAAATAGATCTGGACACAATTAACACAGAGATGCTGTGAAGGCAATGTTGTATGTATCGTCCCTGTTAAATAAACATAAAAAAAAATAAAAAGTAACGATAGTCCTGAAACTAACCTACTACTGAGTTTATTGCACAGGATGATGCCAGAGACAAATTATTTCGTATTATTTTACATTGCATCCAAATTTGTGCAGATATCAATCATTGGTTCTATATTCACATGGTCAGATACTGGCCAGAGGTTAAATGATCCTGGGAAAATGTCTCTGCTACCCTTCCTCCCTGCTGAGGATTCTGACACACACAGACACCTTCCACTTAGATTAACTCTAGATATGAAATATGAAAATATGAAATGTTTCAACATCAAATGTTTGAGCCACTTTGTGTAAAACTGATAGAAAAACCTACGAGACCTGCAGAAAACATGCACCACGGTATAGTTACAATAAATGGTGAGCAGCGCCCTCTGCTGTCCCCTGACATAACCTGCTCTTTAACAACCTGAGGGCCAGACTCATTTAACAAAAGGGCTTTAACGATCATAGATTTAATTTTATTAAGAGGATTTTTTTTTTCCTTTCTCAGAATGAAGCCGGTCTCCAGACTACCCAGATTTGTCTTGACTGGAACATTCCTCGCTTATGAATGTCAAACACAATTAGGGTTGAAGGTGTCCTCAGTTGACCTGAGTCCAATATCTCCTTTGTGTGGAGAGAGTAACATGCGTCACGGTGGTTAAGATTTGTGGTAGATAATCGGCCTGTTAAACCCCGTCATGAGCTGTCACTATATTGTCAAACTGTCTTGACTTGTGAATGGACGTGTTTGAGCGATCAAAGCCATGTGGACGACAATATGCATCAACATTTTTGTGCTTTAACAAAGCAGAGGGTCTTAAGCTGATTGTGGCACCTCCAGAGTCGCACAACTCCTCATCCTTCATAGCAGGGTCGGGTCAGAGGTGAGCCCAGGAGCAGAACACCCAGAGCACACTGTGAACTGCTGTGGTGATGGATGAAACAGGAAGATAAGACTGAACTGCATAACATTGGTGTCGACGGTAAAAACCTTCACATGAAGATGATATAATGACACCCTTCTCTCAGATATATTTCAACAGGCCTGTGCAGGTGAGCTGAAATGAATGAAATGTTCGCTCCAAAGCTCTTTCGCAGAACTAATGTTTTACTAATGACAGTATCTGGTTGGCACTTCCCTCCCAGGGCAGGGAGAGGAAGAATGAAAATGACTCAACTATTTTGTGGTCTGGCCTGATCCCAAGAGCCCAAGTCCTTTGCATGCAACCTTGCTAATTCGTCCGGCTGGCTAACGACCTGCTTGCGTGCCAGTCGATCATTAGCGTCCCGTCAGAAGCGGTCACCCAACATGTCACATGGCCACCGGTCACTCTGCTCAGGGCCGGCTGCTGGGGGCCGAGCAGGAGCAGCCGTGCCAGGGAGAGAATGAAATAAATGAGCAACGACAAGCTGCTAACAAAAGCAACAGAGATGGACATTTATATGATTTCTGAACAGATAAACCACTCATTTGTGATTCTAGACTAAAGCCACCTGGAGGGGTTAGAGGAAAACGCTGACTGGACTGGATGTTATCACAGTTATCACAGAGAAGCTTCCTATTGATTAAATAAGTATACACAATATAATATAACTGATGTTACACAATTACAAATTAATAAATGCATATTTTGACCAGTTGCCCATTTACTTTTCTTTTTTCTTTTTTGTAAAAATTAAGTATTTGGTGATGATAGGTTTCATTGCTTGAACTTCTGAGATCAACCACAAATACTGCCATGAATAAAATGTTACTCTTAATGCTGAAAGGTTTAATGCAAATAAAATTACTTTAAGAAAGTAAATCAAATTTAATCAAGTCAAACTGAATAAACTAGAATAAATGTAATCGATTTCAAAGCACACCCACAGCTATGTCAAGGTGTCAACTACTTCAAACCACCAGTGGTAAATGTTTGTTTATTTAGATGAACTGACACTTAAAACCTGATGATCCACTACATCTACTTTCATTCATTCATTCTTTCTGAAAAGATAGTGCTCTTAAAGGGTTGTGTTGATATGCATGGGCATTTTGAAATATCACAAACAAAGAGAGAACAGTAAATGTGAAGTATTGATAAGTAAGAGCTGTTTTTATGTGTTTGTGTGTTTTTGATTTTGCATCATTCCTCTGTTTGCAGTGTTTTCCATTTGCGGTGTGTTTGCCTTTGTTGGCAGCCGTAGTGCATTGTTGAATAAAGGCTCTAAGTGTAATCAAACATTGATAATTACATGGTGTGTTAAAGTCAGTCAGTCAGTCCGTCAACTGCACTTGTAATGATAAGCTCTACAGGCCTGACAGGTCTTTGTTTGTAAATGTTAATACACTTAATTTATGGGTTTTGGTCCAGATGCCCTGAGGCTCTTTTTCTAAGGGTCGACAGTGAAGCAGTCAACAGATGAATTAAAGAGGCAAAAAGACTCCAGGCCTCAGGCCTCCAGTCAACTCCAATTGTATTCATCATCAGGTTAGAGAGGGAGCTCCTGTGAGGTAAAAACCTAATGGCAGCAAGAGAAGTCCTCACATTTCACATCAGTGTACCATAAGGCTCAGCAGCAGAGGCAGATTTAAAAAGACAAAGGTTGTGAATGGATTATTTCCACTGTGTTTGTCACTTCAACAGAACATATTGTAAAGCTTCTCTCTAAATTGGAGGAAGAGCGGAAACAGGGCCAGTGGAACGATTAGTTGTGACGCGTGTCTGATTATTCACTGTGTTGTTTTGTAATGTCTGAGGCCACTGGGTGGCATCCTGCCATCACTGACTCCAACTGATCATGTCTTTGTGCTGGTGTGAAACCACAGGGAGCTGAACTTTGTCTCCACATGGCTCGTAACACCGACAGTTAATAAGTGCACAGGACTGCGTGCATGACTTGTTTTGGGTTTGTGGTTTTATTCAAAAAATGGAGGTACTAATTTCTCTGGATAAAAGATGGCATGAATAGAACTTTTAAAAAGTTATATTTGAAACATTACATGACCAGTTTGTTGAAAGAATTTATTCATTAATCATCACCTGAGATACAAGCTGTAAGTTACAAACTCTGCCTTTTATGGTGTCCAGTGGAAACAATAGAAAGGTTTCACATTGACTCTACTCTGAACTCTATCAAACATGCTGGGTGTATTACCTTCCTCATCAAACATTTGCACAATATATTTAGGTAAATATTCTAAATATTCTTTTAGAAGACTTTGTCTTCACTGTCCTGATTGGCGCATTGCTACACAAGTCAGGGGCTACATATATGGAGGCTGCACTTACAGTAAAGGCCATAAATGTGTCCTTTTTCTCTTAGGCTCCAACAGGTGAACTCCTCCTGACCCTAGTTATCCCAAGATTCATTGCACACCCGTTACCAAACAATGCAAAGAGCAAACAAACAGCCAGGATTCGACTTTTACAGGTAAAACTGGATTTCAGTGCAGTGAACAGCTGACAGAACAACTGGTTCTTAAAACTTCAAAGGGTTTTGTGAAAAAATTAGATGTTGTCAAGATTTCAGGGCGACAAGAAAAGAGCTTTGTGATGCAACAATAACGGCAAGCACAGCTGGTTGGGAATTCAAAGTGGAAATCTTCGATCCTCCTTTCCAGACCTTCATGGACTCCTCCGTAGGATGCAACTCCTATACTGGGACACACCCAGTATGTAGCCTACTGTTTATAACAAATGAGACGGATTAGACTCAAAATGAAGCAGCAACCACTTGGACATGATGGTAGGCAGCTCTATGAACGAGTGATTATTTGAGGGATTTTACGATATGTAACAAGACTTTTTCCAAAAAGCAACAGAGGAAGAAAGATTCCTCCTGTTCTTCCTGAGGGAAACTGGTGTTAAAACCTTTTCCACCCACAGGAAGAGACAAAACATAAACATGAGATCATCATTGCTCAGATACCGAAGTTATTCTAGCGAAAACAACATTCTCACCAGGGCGCAGTTATTTCATAGTGTGTCATTAAACGGCATCACACACGCCCGTGGCTTTATTTTCAAATGGAAGTGCACGTTATAATTATAAAGATAGAAAGATATAAAGCACCCTGTGTTTGTATTAAGAGAGAGGGGCCCCCGGCTGAAAATTATGAGGGAATATTCCAGCAGCTTAATCCTTGCATGCTAACTGATCCGTTAAAGCCCTAAAATGATCCGATCCAAGTCAGCTTTCCTAAATTACATAAACCTTATTAGAAGAGTTTAACAACTCAGAAAGTGGAGCAGTCACAATACAGCTGCCATATGACTGAAATCTCATTGCTGATGATGTCGTTTTTAAAAAATCTCATCTGTAATCTCATATTAAAACCCTTTGTTTCATGTTTCAAGTTGCACTGACTTAGCAAGCCATGTGGAAAGTTTTTGTTTGGTCTTAAGTGGTCACGGTTCACAGTCCGTGCCTTACAGAAAGTTTACGTGTGTTCATGTGCTTCGGGTCGGTTTGTTGATCGCAGTAGGCTACATAATGAAAAGTGATTTCAGGCAACGCATTAGAGAAGCTGAACTAAACTTGACAATTTTGCTTGAAAAGTTCTAGTGACTGTCACTGGGAGTCATAATGTGTTTCCTGTCAATTCGTCTCCAAATGAACAGACAAGTTAAGCTGCTTGTTTCAAGACGATGAGATCAAGGGAAAGCTCTTCAAAGCAGACTGAGACGTCAAACAGGCCGTGTTAGTGTTTGAAGTGTTGGCTGCTGTCAGCATGGAAATTTATATGAATTTTAAAGCTGCCAAAAGGGAGTTAATGTATCACACTGAGAAAACCTTCACATAAAGCTGCATAGTGTTGATTATTTAACCTCATGTGCCATCTAGTGTTCAAATATAAATGGTGCAGCTCCTGGGTGTGCAGCAGGCGTTAGGTTAAATTCCAAATACACAGAGAGCAGTGTGTTGATTTTTTTCTAAGTACAGTTTATTAGGATGCCTGAACATACTTTTGAGCACCTTTAAATACATTTATTTGACCAATAAAGTGTTTTAAGTTGGAATCAAGAGGAAACAACATTGTAACCAAACTTGTTTGATAGCTGTTGTTATAAACTAAGAAATACAAAGTGTCCTCACATGAAGGTTCACTCCCTGGTGGTGTGAGTGATTGACTCAGTAGCTTGTGTAACAGGAGGAGGAGTGGTTGTGTTGCTTTGTGTGGTGGTTCTGTGGTTTTGTGATTTTGTCGTCATTTTCAACTTTTCGTGACAACGTCCACTTGCCTTGTTATCTTGCTGATTGGGAGTAAAGTCAGGTGTGTGTGGTGTCTGACTGCCCTCTGTAGCCTTGCATACAAATAACCACGGATCAATAATGACACAGCAAAGGTTACATGAGCTCAGACAGCAGCACAGTGCAGTGTTGGATGAAATAATGGGACATTAGTGAAGGGGCTTGTCTGATGTGCAGAGGGAGGTCGTTCCATAGTTTGGGACCGACAGCAGAAAAGACCTCGGTACGTCCAGGAGCAGCTGATCAGCTGACCTGAGGCACCGGGCAGGAGCCACTGGGACCAAACACCATCACTTCTGTTGATGGGCTATACAGCATGCATTATTTGTACAATATTTTCTTATTTCATATACAAGTGCAGTGCAACATGGGTGTTGGTGAAATGAATCTCATGGAAGTCACTCAAGGAATAGGTTGGAGTGGATTTTTCATACGCTTGTTCCTACATTATTATCAAAATTATTTGAGTTCTAGCCTCTTGATCTTATCACTGTTTCTGTAGATTCACAATATCCTGATAAATATTTAAGAGAAAAAAGCCCATCCACTGAAGATTTATATCACAGCGGATGGACTCATTATAACCATACAACAAGAGTGGGTCAAGTAAGTAAAGAAATGTTTCGCTTTAGATCTCAGAGATGATTAAATACAGAGTCACTTTAAAAACTGGTCTAAAGAGAAAACTTTTTTTGCTGAAGGTCTTTCCTCTTGTTTGGGTACCACTTATTCAGTGGTACTTTTTAGGTCACTGGGTGAAACCTCTGCCACAACATTACTGAGTTTTATATCTAGAACAATTATCATCTGTGGGATTCAAAATCCTCTGACCAGCCCTATAAACTACAGTTAATCAGTCCTATCAATTAACTGTGCACTGGTACCATAATGTTTTATTTAAGTCAACATTTTAACCATTTAACACAGCAGTCTCATGGAGTTTATACACAACATGACAACAGTACCACTGTGCTCTGAAACCACACGCTGCACCATTCTTATTTCAGCAAAGCACAAGAGTCAAAGTTCAACTAGGATGTTCCCTGTGACAAACACACGAGCAGCCAATAGAAACAAAGCATCTAGCCAGGCACAGAGAGTAAGCTGAAAGTAGACCTGAAACCCAGTCACTATGGGAACGGAGCTTCTTCTCAAGCCTCAAGTCCCAGTGCTGCTCTCTGAACCTGAGGAGCTCCACAGCTTCCTCTGTGCTGCTCCACTTCTTCATATTATCAGCGGTGCTATTGCTATCCTCTTACAAAGATGATGTATCTTTCTTGCTACCAACAACACACTGTAAAAAGTGGGAGCTTCCAGGTTATAGACAGGTCACATGTTATTGCAGGGGGACACTCGCATTAGCCGTAGCCACTGATAAGGGCAGTGTGCACCGTGAGCACAGAGAGGAGGAGTGATGTACATACATAATGCAAATAGCATACGACATGGTCCAGACGTATACGTGATTAGATTTCTACATTGCAGAGAAGAAACACATACAATTAAAAGTACAATGAAATCCTCAGTGCTAGTCAACTTTGACATTTTAAATACCTTAATGTAAAAAGTCAAAGCCCAGTTGGGAATAACCATGACCTTCTGTTAGCAATGGGTAATTATAAATGCATTGAAGTGATTAAAAGCCTCACTGTATGGCTTCACCCTGTGGTATCTCAGACAGCTGTGGCATCATCTGCACTGCTTTATGAAAGGTCATTAGACATATAAGCCATTCACTATAGGATGGGAGGTAATGGCATTAACCATCAGGCTTAATTCAATTAAATGCTTTTTAAAGAGCTGGCAGGAGGCAGGAGAAAGCGTGTTGAAACCCCATCACTGCAGGGTCATCCATCAACATGTGTATCCGTGGCAACAATGAGACTGTGGCATTACATCCGCCCCCAACTCACACCTCTTTCCAGTCTGGCTAGGTTTCCCAGCTCACACCTTCCCAGCTGTCCCACGACAAGCCTGGTGTTATAAATCACACGGTGCGGAAAATCAAACATCATGATGCATCATTATGCATCGTTACTGATGAATTGATGAATTAATAAGTGAAGTTTATTTTTCATATAATTTATTTATTTCATCCTCTCAACCGAAGGTGCGGCACTTGAGGAATCACTATTGCATTAATGCATCATATAACAAGGAAGCAGTGCCAGCCTCCTGAAACGTAACTAATAAACATATGATTTACCTCAGTGATTTCAAACGTTTGTCTTGTCCAGAGCCTCCTGATCATCGCCATAGCGAACTTTACAGAGATCTATTTTCAGGAAAAAAACGAACGGCTGCCCTTTCATCTGTGTGTGACAGTTTGTTTAAATAAGCGAAAGGGTTAGCGCACTTCATAAGAACATCTTGTCAGATCAAAAAGCTTTTTGAAACCGCCCTGCCTCTCCACCCTTCAATGTAGGTGAGAACCATTTCTGAGAGTTTTTTGATCTGACACTCACACCCTCTTCACACCGATTGGCCAGCTGAGCGGAGGCAAGACAGAAGCCAGTGATTTGACCTTCTCAGTAAAACTCTCCTTTTTCATTCTTTTTCTTCTTTCATTCTCAACAACTGTTATTTTTCTTGTGCAGAACCAAGTTCAACTCTATGAATGTATTTTTAGATAAATGTGAAAATGTGCAATATGTAATTCTCATCTTCTCTCTCCAGCTTTTCCACGGCCACTCAGGAAAAAGATAAAGACAGGATTTCTTCATTGCTCTTCTTCATGGTTGACCAAGTCGAACAAACAAGTCATGAATGAGTGTAGTCTGTGAAACACCATGTGTGCATGCTAGAAGAGGCTTCAGGCAGCACACATCAAGAGAGTCAAATCAAATAGAAGAGAAAAGAGAAAGAGTGCAGAGGGCAGTGATGAACTGTCCTGTGTCGACTCGGCTTCAACTAGGGAGAGAAACTTTGTAAAGAGTGGAACTTGTAGATTATAGACTTGGAAAATCTAAACTTTTCACCTCAAAATATCTGCACTGTAAAGCTGTGTATCATACGCCTCAAATTAAATCCCTTTTTATAAAGCAATCAAAGCATTTCAAGATCTTCTCTCATCTCTTAACTCTATTAAAGTAGGATGAATCATGCTCTTTGTGAAACTATATGCAATAAATGTTTGTTATTTCTGCAGACGAAATGACAGTTCCCTGAATGAAATGACCCAGGCTGTAAAATACTGTCATTTTACTCGTTTCACACCTGTGTTATCAAGCACACAGCAAGCAAACACAGTGCAATGTGCTGAATGCACTTTCCCTGGATGCCTTTTCAGAGAAACATCCAACTTTACCCGCTGGATGAGATTTTATTGCCTGACAGGTGGGAGCGGGAATGTGGGTGGAATTACTGATATTTGTCGACACCAGTGAGGCTCTGCTCTGTCAGAGTGGCCAGCTGCCACCCCCCAGGAAAAAAAGCAATCAAAGGGAGTCCCTCAGAGCGAGCAGCTGAGATTCTCTGAAGCTCTGACAGGATGAGTCCAACACAGAAAAACTGCCAGGCAGAGTATTTGGAAAGCATTGATCTTACCTGGGTGTGATGATGATGACACCCTGTTTTATTCACATCCAAATGATCACTTTGATAACAGGCACAAATCCAAAGGTAAAGAAGAGGAACTATCCAGGATTTTTATCTTAACCATGCTACATTTCTACTTTAATTAAACAGTTTTGTTGTGATGGCTAAATAAATGACTTGTAACTTGTTTCAGGGAGAACGGAGGTTCTCTGCCAGTGCCGCCGACCCGGTGTCACAAATGCACACCGTACTGTAACTCGTAATCTCTTGTTTATGACAGATGTGACTACACAAATACACATTGTGACATCGTATATGATAAATAACGTTATCCACCTTTCCATGGATTGCTTTCTCGCCAGCTGCGTTAAAAATAAATGTACATGGCCGGGAGGAGGGTTAGCAAAGCAGTGGAAAAGGGACTGAAGTTGCATAGTTCCCCTTTAAGTACTCTCAGATGGATGATGTGGAAGAATTAAAAAAAAGAAAAGAAAACAAGACCAGCAGATGACTGATTCAGTGTTAAACCCTCACTAATCCTGAGACACTTAAACATAGAGATGCAGCGGCATTATGAGGTAAACACCATCAGGTCTGCTTACAGTTTTTCTCAGTTGCTTTGGTACATTTCTCAGATCAGAACTGAAATTTCCAAAAGTACTTGTTCAATCTTCACATCATTGTATCACTTGTGCACATCAAAAAAGCAGTTTCTTCTTTCTTTGAACAAGTTGCAAATGCAAATGATATACAATTCTCTGCTGTTTCCTATCAATTGCTTTTGTCATGTTGATCAAAATGTATTATAATGGGTCTCTGTTGAATAGTCTCACCCCCCACAACATTTAGGCATTAGTTCATTGCATAAGTCCAAAATGGTTGAACAAGTTGTCATAATACTGCATAGTTCTTTACATTTCCATTAGACAGTTTTTTTCTAAATCTGTCCTGAATTGGTAAACTGCTCCTAGGTGAATCTTGACTGTCTCTAACGAAGGGAAATGTGCATTAGATCAACCAATGATCAACCAGTTTTCTGAAATGGCTCAAAGGTGCATCTCATGAATAGTCAGAGCAAAACACAGTGTTACAATGTCTGACCATGGAAGGACAAGGAATTGGACTACAGCACTGCATGTACAGTTTCCCTTAAGGATATTGTCCTATGTTCACATTTCTATTTTGTTTTTTTCTTTGTGCTATGCAGTGTTGTCTTTTCCTTTCTGTATCGCAATGACATGGTCTGTCACTAAATTACAGTACAGTAAAAGCCTAAATGTGAATCTTGTCCAGTCTTTTGCAGCAATCTCCCACATACACTACTACACACTACACTACACTTACAATTTACAATAATTGTCATCAAAACTTTAGCCATAGTTTACATCAGAACATCCCCACACTGTTGTACTGACAACATGACCAAGCAATTTGACTGTCTTATCTGTAATGACACAAGGACTTGTCATTGTGATGGCACTGAGATTAAGAGATCATCGACACAGATATTTACTTTTGAGAGATAGACAGGCTGGCTTTTCCATGGTGTTGTACTATTTGTACGAATTGTTTTGCAAATGTCGAGGATAATTCGAGAAATGTACCAAAGCGACTGAGAAAAACTGGTAAGCACTTCTGTTGACTAATCCAATCTCTTTCCTTTGGAGAAAATACTAAGGAATCTTAATGTAGATGCTTCATTGCCTGAAGGAGTTCCTTAATATGATTCAATATGACGCTCTCTTATTTCATGTTGAGCTATCCCCTCGAGGTCCGGACCCTAGTGAGCAAGATTTGTATGTTTTACAGTCAATTACTGTGTTGCCTCGTGTGTTGTGTTTGTCCTGCGTATTAGCACTACAGACTGCTCTCATCTCATGACTTACAGGTGCTTTAATCTTGCCTTTGCCGTGGTGGGAAGAGACCACACCAATGTGCTGTCTGTGTCTCTGGTATAATATTCACGTGCTCTTTGAGAGGCAGAGTAACATGTAATGACATCAAAGTGCTCTCATGTCCAAGAGCTGTCTGGGATTTGAGCGAGGGGCTGCACCTGAGGGATGTGTGATGTGATGGCAAAAACATGGACAATCAATTATCTAAACTGCTTTTCAAAACCCCATTTGTGCAGCCACGACGAATCCCCATCTATCCACCAGAGGCTTAGCTTCTACTACTCCAGCTTTCATGGCAGCAGGGGAAAAAAAAAAAGAAACGAGAGATGACAGATGGCACAAACCGCTGGGATAGTGTGCACAAGGTTAGACGGTGACACAGATACCCCGCCCAGCCTTCACCGCTCTCCCAACTGAGGCTACGTCGCCGTTCTCCACGGCTGTGACGCATTTAAGAGGTGACCTCCTGAGCGGCGTGGGCCTGGGCCGCACAACCCACGCGTTTGGGGCACTTCAGGGCGGCACTCAGGGTGATTTACACACCTCGGATAAATTAAGGGACAAGAAACATGTCTGTTGCCTGAGGCGCCATCATCAGCCTGTCAGCTGAGTGCTAAATCCAGCCAAGTGGACAGGAATTGACCAAGAAACACACGCAGCAAAAAAGCAGACGAGCAAACTGTGATGTCAGAGTTGAACAGCAGTCATTTGGAGTAACTTATAATATGAGCTGCACGTTTGCAGAGGAGCTGCAGCATCCTCGGTTCTGCATCTGCATCTAGATAAGATGCGTTCAGGCACAGTAAAACTGAAGGATAAAAAATATGGGTCCCGTTTCATGTGTATGGTAAAGCTTTCACGTGGCCTGAGTAGACAGCAGGATGGATTAAAAACAGTAGACGATGAAACATGAGGCTGCAACATGTCCTGGACAGATGGTGTGGAGACAGTTCAGAAACATTTCACAGCATGAAATGAAATGGAGACAGAAACAGACTGCAGATCTCTTTGCGATTAAGCCCACAAGAGACATATAGACTCATGGGAAATTTCTCTTTCCCAATAGTTCAGCAAAAAAGGAAATTCAGTCATTAGTGATTCACCCTCATGCTGATGAATGAGTAGTTTTTTATTCCTCAAAGTGCATCCGGAGACCCGGGAGGCCGGTTTGTAGTCCAACGAAATCCCTATGAGAGTCAATAACGCCCAACACAAAAAGGTCCATAAAACTACACAAAAACCATTTAATATTCCTCCACACTGCTCGTCCGCTGCAATCCATGTGTCCTAAACGGATATAGTCCAGAGTTTACTCGAAACAACATCATTTAGGACATTTTTACAGCCTAAACTGCCCTGTATTGAATTTGCCTGCGTGACTACTGTACGTGACCAGACTAAATGACGTTGTTTTGGGTAAACTCTGGACTATATATCCCTTCAGGACACTTTTGCCACGGACGAGCAGTGGAGGAATATTACATGGTGTGTCGGGTCCTATTACTCTCATATAAAGTTTTCGTTGGACTACGAACCGGAATCCCTGGTCTCCAGATGCACTTTGAGGAATAAAAAACTATTCTGGAATATTCATCAGCATGAGGGTGAGTCCCTAATGACTGAATTTCATTTTTTGGTAAACTGTTCCTTTAAAGGATGTCTTGTCCCACAGTGTCTAAGGCTGTGACATCATAACTCACCTCCGACAGGTGACAACACCTTTCTCAAACCAAGACATCTTTAAACCGTTACCTGGACAAAGCAAAGACACTGTGCTGCTCATTGATAAATGTATTTTATCTACAATAAATCTCCTTAGGTTTATGGGCAGTTGTGATAATGACCCATTTATCTTTTCTGCTGGTTTTACACACATGAGTTGTGAGAGCAGCATCACAGCAGTCAGCTGCAGCTCTGCTCCACCACAGTACTGAGTGAGTCCAGCTGCATTCAGGCACAACACAGGATCTCAAGAAGATTCAAAAGCATGAACGAGTGTCCCAGAACAACCCCCCCTCTGTACCTACACCCACACACGCAGCACCGGGCTCTGAAATAAGCTGCTGACACACTTTGACAGCAGTATTTCTATGACAATCATCACAGCAGCTTTACCATCAAACAGTGAAACATACCCTTCAACCCACAACTGTTTACTAACCACATACCAGGCTTTACAACCAGGAACCAGGAACCAGTAAAATCTAATAATTAATTTTAGCCACATTTATAGACAATCTGCAAGAGAAAACTCATCCACCATTATTATGCAAACATTAGGTGATGGTACAAAGCTAAAGATGAACAGCTCATACTGTTATACCTCCAGGCGGCTGCAGAAGAACAGGATAGCGCACCCACAGGATTTGACTAAAAAAGCTGAAACCTTGAATGCTAAAAGAAAATATGGTGGGAAAATTATTTCACGCACTGGGAATGTTATAGTCTCGTCTTCAGTCTACACAGACCTGATGGGTTTTTTTCTAAAGGTGTGAAACAGTACATGTACAGACTGAGAGCAGCATTTGTTGTCCCAAAAATGGCTCCACTTCAAAGGAAAGCAAATGGTACATTCAAGGCTTTTTTTCGTACATCTTCAGGTTTTTTACTCTGATCATAAAAGCCCTTCACTCTCAAGGTCCAGCACTTCTTAAAGACACCTTGCTTCCAGTAAAATTACACGTGCTAAGTGAAATCTGTCAAGTCCTCAAAAAATTCAAGCACTGGATGATGACTCAGACTGTCATTATAAAGCCCTGGCCCGCCTGGACTGCACCGCGATTGTCACACACCTCATTTAAATGCAGAACGAGGAGCCGCAGAGCGCGCGGCGTCCATGCTGGACTGTAAAGCCGAAGGAGGAAGACATATCTCAGATATGACGCAAATCAGAGGAAGTCTGGTGGTTGCATCTATCCCTGCTTTTAATCACAGCAGCCTTTTGAACATTGTTAGGGGTGACTTTAAAAGCTGAGCTGGAGATGGCAATCAATGGTACTTTTTTTTTTTAAATCCCAGACTCTCACAAGAGAAAAAGCAGGACACATACAAATTAAACTTCTGGCTCCCATGGTAACCACTACTCTAATTGTCCTGCCTTGCTCATTCTTTGTCTCCGAGTGTTTTTGTAAAGAAATTGTAGTCCATTTGCTGAATACCATGTTGATGCATTTATAGTTTCAATGTTACAGTGAGTTTAAATAAATATATTTTTCTCAAGGTGTCTCAGCAGCAGCAGGACAGCTCCTCATACAACCTTTAAAGCCTTAATGGTGAAATATGAAACATGTTAAGAGATATGAAATATCTCAGCTGACTGGTGACTGACTGCCTGGAGTTATCTCAGTCGGCCATTTCCCTGTTATCGTAAGTGTTATTTCCATCTGCCAGTCTCTCTCTCTCTCCCCCACACCTCCTCCACAGACATCACACTGCCACAATATTTCATCTGTGAATTACATTAGTCCCGTGCATCAAGACAGTTCAATCTGTATTACAGTTTTATGATGCCAAACTGATGCACACGTCCATATGATTAAACCAAGGGGAGAGAAAATAAACAGACGTTAACCCCGTCGGCCCCAGTGCTAACGATGTGACTGTGGCTGTTCATCTGACTCCAAATGTCTCTTATTAGTCTGGAAGACTAATAAATGCCTGATGTTTAAATTCAAATGGTTAGACTGTATTGCATGGTATTGCCCTGCCATCACTGCATGAGTCTGTGAATGGGTGAATAGGAAGAAAATGGTAAAGATTTGAATAACAGCACTAGATAAATGCTACATTCAAATGTTATGATGGATTATATATGTGTTAGGGTTTGTTTATTCTCTCCTAAGTGCATATACCTTTAAATATCTGTTACTAACTAAAACTGCTTTGTTAGCCAATCTGACTACAAAGGGGATGGATGGTCAGTGTCTGCGAAGTGAATAATTAAGATTTTCTCCCTCCACTAAAGCAGTTGTTCAGTGTTTTTAGGAAATGTGCTTATTCACTCTCTTACAGAAGATGAGTATCTCTCAGACTCTCATGACTCTGACTACGCTGGAGACGGAGAAACTTTGCTTAGCTCAGCGTAAAGTGTGTGAACAGGAAGAAACTGGCTCTGACCACAACAATTGGCCTCAAACAGCACCTCTTACATCGTTGTACTTTAATCTGTATAAAATGTATAAATTGAATTCAGTGGTGAACCATGGCCCCCAACTCTGGGCCAATAAGACCATGGGACCACAAACAATCAAACAAAGCAATAGAAAACCATCTTCAACCAAATATAGCTTCTGCAGTGTTCTGATCATATTTTGCTCATATTTATCGCGAGACCTCACCCTCTGCCAGAACAACAGAATTGACAGAATAAACAAACTCAGGAGGAGCGGATTCATTCAGCTGTGAAAAGTCATTAGGTTGTTACCACGTTAACTGACAGAGAAAATCCACCTTACGGTCGAAGGGAGAGGATGCTTGACGCTGTCTGGTAACACTGTGGATCCAGATGAATTGGTTCGTGGTGACGGACACGGAAAATTTAGTTGAAAACAGTAAAAAAAAAAAAAAGGAGCGGAGAAGTGGCATCTAATCGCGCCAGCGTTTACTCAACCGGAACCGGAAATAATGACAAAACTGAAATTTACTCTTTTTTTTGTCAAGCCTTCTCGTGTGCAGTGTGCAATGGCAGGTGGTAAATTTTCCTCTAAGTATTCTTGAAAATCCGGAAGATGAAATTATTGCACCCACAACTTAACAAAATATGGTTGGCTAAGACACCTGTCAATATCAAATACATGTCCACATTCACATGAATTAGGCCTACACAGGCCTTACAGCTACTGAAGGTCATGAGTGCCAGGAGGTGTCACAATTCAATTCACCCAGATTCCATCAGAAGAAAAGTTGTGATTGGTCCATTCCCCCATTCTGTAGCTAATATTAACCCATTGTTTGCCAAGACAAGTTCATTTACATTTCACTAAGGCTTAACCTCAGGCGCATTTTGAAGTAGCTGGTAGCGTCTTTTTGCTAATTTGTGTCACATGACCTCTTGGGTGGACAGGCTTTGGATCGTGGGGTCGGGGCTTGGGTGGGCAGTGGATGTTGAAACTTTATGTGGTGTTTTTTGTGTGTGCCGCGGCTGTACTGTGCAGCACTGTGTTGTCAACCCACCTGAGAAGAAAATACAAGAAAAGAAAAGAAAGAATTGATCCAAAAAAACAACAACAAGAGCCATTTGTTCACATCACCACAAAGCTCTCTTCTATGAGAAGCAGAACACTTGCAAACTCCCAGTGGGCTGAATGAGTGTAACATTTCTTATGAAAGTGGCTCTACAAATTTGCTTTGACATGTAATGTCCAACATGGAAGATGGATTTGGGTGAAGAGAAAAACAAGCGATGAATTTACAGTGACTCACTATCAATACTCAACAGGAATTCCATTAGAGAGAGGCATTGAGCAGAAAGCAACAGACCTCCAGAGACATGAAAAACACTTTTGATGGATTACTTCTAAAGCAAGTTAATAAAAGCATATTCATGTCTAGGAGGTGGTGGTGGTGGTGGTTCTCAGTCAAAACAAAGAGCCTGAAAATTAGGGTTCAGTTAAATAGCTTTCTTTTGGGTGTCAACACTGTTCAGTTATCGTTCATTGGTATTCTTGCTGTAATTGTAATTTTAAGAGCCAGAACCTTTCACACTTTAAATGGAAAAAGAATAATAAACGTAGTAATTCTGGTCTGTGTTTTCTATTGTAGTGGGGTTTTTTTATCATAGAGAAATGGATTTTGAGAGGCACGTAACATTCAGACTATTATTATGCCTCTTTTATCTTTTCAGTGTATTTCAGTCTTGTGACGGAGGATTTTCTGCTTTGGCTAAAGTTGGTGAAAGTGGGTGAAAGTGTGCTTTAAATAAGAGAGCAATGTTCCAGTCCTGCTTTGAAGACTGAAAAAATCCCTTTAATGGTCTGTCACCGGCCTGACAGGAGAACTTTGGGGGGAGATGAGATCGTTTAGTCAGAGCCGGGCTGATTGGTCTCTGCTGGGGATTCAGCTGAATAGAGGTGATTCAGAAGGAGTAATGGGTTCAACAGCACAGGTCACAGGTTCACACACAGTTGAGGGACAGTTAGTGGAACCGACTGGACTGATAGTTCAAGAGGAAATGTTATTAAACCTTCCAGCTGCACTTGACCACCGTCTAGAGCACTGAAAGGATGAGCCACTTTCCTAAAGGTATAAAGGTCAAAAAAGGACTTCGATTATAGCCTCCACATACTAAATTGGGGGAATTCGCCTAAACTGCCTCAAGAAAAAAAAACAGGGACCAAAATGACATAGTGGAAGAACAAACACCCAAGAAACTGGACAGTGCTGAGAAACAAATTGTTCCTGGGAAGATCCCAAGAAGTGCAAACACAGGCTGTGTAGCAAGTGAGTGTGCACCTCCCTTTTACTCAGGTCCCACATTTCTTCTCCAGCAGGTATCAGTTGCTCTATGCCATTGCACACAGGATAAAACAAGGAGAGGAGAGCGAGCACCAGAGGGAGTACCATACAGCAATGGGTGATGTGCAAAATTAAATGTGATGACGTCAATTGCTGTTGATTCCGCAACGGTTTTAATCTCTGCCCTTAATTTCTCATATTGTCCATTTGTACTCCATCCATACAGATTTGACCTATATTATCGGTAAAGTGTCATTCTGACATTGTACCTACAGGTTACAGCTGTAGCACTTGTGTCTACACAGATGTTGCAGAAGCGGGTGCAGCCCACCAGCTTGGTGAAAGTGGTGGTGCATCTGCTGCATGTTTTCTCAGTGTTTTCTATGAATTTTCTCTGTATTGGATTCTATAGATGACTGCACAGAGTAAAAGTCTCAATTATTTATGAAAAGCCAAATTCAGCAAAACAGAGGGATAGATACAAAAAGTGGAGGACAGATGATGTAGTAGTACGAAGTCTTTTAAAACTCCCTCCAACTTTTCTAGCTTTACAGCTGGTAATTATCCATAAATAAAAAAAAACAGCATGTCTGACACAGGCTGATAATATTTCAAAAGTGCAAAACTGCATATTACAGCCTTTAAAAATGGATGTATAGCTGTGTGACAGATGGTGTGAGCATTGCAGCTGTGTCAGCATGAAAACACTCATCTCCCCTGGAGTGCGGGTGGCTGAATTGGTCACAGTGTTAGGACTGTGACCAGTCCTGCAGCCACCGTGCTCCTGAGCCACTGGGCGGTTGGAGAATTCACTGAGCTTTTGCAGCACATTTGGATATGCTACATGAAGACGGACTCGGCTATCCAGCGCATACAAAGTTAAAGTTTATATATCTGCAGGTCACATCCTCCTTCCCCACAAAAGCAGAGGACGCTCCAATTTTGGACAAGAGTCAAAATGAGAGTGTGGAAGAAACATGGTCACGGCTTCTCGCGCTAAATGTTTTTTTGATGAATGCTTTGCCAGCCTGTCAAATGAATCAGTGTACTTCCTTTGAGATAACAGGCTTTGGCAAAGTAGTGGACCCAGAGTGCAACCTACTTGTATTACATCTTTAAAGCTGGATTTCTTTCTTTTTTTTTCATATACAGTAGGTTCACATAGTGACATATTATTGCATTGCATTCAGCATTATCCCTCAGCTCTGAGTTTAATCTAATTGTTTTGTTTTTCTGATATGAAGATGTTTATAGACTCACTGTCACTTCCTTAACCCCAACTACATGTGTGTTTACAGCTCAGTGCTGCTGCTGCAAGGGGGCCAGTAAATCAGTTACTGCAGTTTTTTAAATATTTGATGAAATTTAAATGTGGGAAATGCAACTTGAATTCTTTATGGTTTAACCTGAGAGCTGCTTTAGTGTGTGTGTGCTAACACTTGCATGTTTAATGAAAAGGCAGCTTTAAAAACAACCAGTGTATGTATATACATTCATGAAATGAACAAACATCACTGGTGAAAACAGACTCTACAACTCCAGCGATCCTTTAACGTGACTGCACACAGGTGGCCAGACACCGGGGGTCAACAGTGGGAGTAATTATGAATGTTTCAGATGGGCAGCAGCAGAGAATCACGACATCCTGAGGGTGAACAGAGCTTCAGCTCATCTGCTTAACACTTCTCAAGTATAGGCTGCTGACAGAGAGGCAGTCTGTATCGATCCGCAGGCACCGCGGGCATCAGCTGCCATTCCCTGCAGAGCAAAAAAAAACGGCTGGCACCTTCAGCACTAACTCACTCTGTTTACTGCCCATTTCCCTCGGTCGCCCTCTGCCATAAACAGACCCATCCACATATCACACCATTGATTTAAACCTCATATTACTGACGACTCAGCCAGAAGTTTCAGGGGGTTTTTTCTCTCTCTCGTCTGATCTATATCTAACAGACCAAACTACACTGTCATCACAGCCAACACCACACACCCTGATGTCTCTGGTGTCGTTCACAAATACAGAGCTGTGGTTTGAATGCTAAAAATAAAACTTTCCCTCAACTCACCAAGGTTTTGACATCTTGCCTGTGTAGAAACTTTGTGATACAATGGGCAAAGGCACTATAAGCAATTGTGCGTGTGTGTGCGTGTGTGTGCGTTAGCGTGCGTGTGTACTACAGCAACAATCTCCCTCTCATTTGTCCCGGCAGCGCCTTCCTCTGCCTGTGCAGATTACCACCTCCTCTGGAGTGTGATGAAGGGTGCTGATCATGGCAGGAGGAAAAGAGGGAGAGGGATGAAAGCCAAGCGGCAAATGAGGCTCGACTTCAGCTGAACTCTGAAAAATAGGGCAGTAATGAATGCAGATGAAAAATCTCCCATGCTCGCGCTGACCACAGCCAGTCACCCACCTACACTGTCAACAACAGCGCTAACAAATGGCACATGAGGCTGGGCTGGCTCGTGCCTTGTTGCCCTGTCAGCTCTGCTGGTACCAGTGTGTGACCACACTTTGACCAGTATGGATAACTGTCTACGCAGCACATTCAAGTGCTCAACTAACACATTTCATTGAAGGGATACGCCAACATTTTTTTTCGTGTCTTGTCTCACTCCCGAGTCCATGACAAGCAGATAGACACCATCCTTTCGACTGTGCGTGCAGAAATAAGGGAGATAGAGCCTGTATCGCCCGCAATTATGGTGCGTTCCAGGCAACCCGTAACTCGTATTTTTCCGACCTGTTCCTATGGTTACCCGTTAGAACGTACAGTCAAACTCGTAACTTCCCACCTGTGAACTCGTGCTAGATCGATCTACTCCCAGTTCCCAGTTCGTAACTCGTAACTTGCCTGGAACGTTACAAACTCGTAACTGGTGACTTGAAGTCGTGACTTACGGGTTAAAAAGCCTGCCTGGAACGCACCATTAGCTTAGCTCAAACGCTGGAGGTGTATCGGTGTTAGCCTGCCTCCTACCCAAGCTGAAATCAGCAGTCAGAAGCTGATTTCATTTTAGCTCTAAACTCTGTAAATATATCACTTTATTGACATTTCAAACATTTTTAGGCGAGAAAGTAGCCGTTTAGATCAGCAGTGTGTCGTTAATTTGTCTAAATACCAGCTGTTCACAATTTTGTTTGGACAAATTCGGTGCTACTCAAGCTAGCCGCTGTGACCAACTCACTTCTGGTTACTTTCACAAAATAAAACACCGGTTGCCCTTTACATACAGAAGTGCTTTTACTTTGAAATAGGAAGCTAACCTACTCTCGATGTAGCTAGCTTGAACCAAAATAAACCGTCTTTGATTGAACCCTCCGGTTTGACTGATCTCGTCCTGTTACCGACCGCTCAAGATGCCTTACCGGAGAGTTTTGTCGGCTCTGAGATGAAGATCGGCCCGCTGGTTTCCATTTAGAGTTGCTTAAGAGTTTCTCTGATGACTTTAGGTGGAAGCAGGCTAACACTACCTATACACTTCCAGCGTTTGAGCTAAGCTAATTACGGGCGATACGGCTCTATCTCCCTTGTTACTGCACGCACAGTCGAAAGGATGGTGTCTATCTGCTTGTCATGGACTCGGGAGTGAGGCAAGACATGAAAAAAAATGTTGGCGTATCCCTTTAACAACGTTGCAGGACACTTATTCAAGTTGCTCAGTTTATTCTTCATGCTGTGCTCCTGCTGTGTCCTCCTCACTGACCTTGTTCTTGAGATTCTATACTCCACTAACACACCCAACCCATCTTATCTTCCACTTTCACACATACACATGCATGTCTCCTTAATACCAAGACAAACTGCTGAGAGAGCTGCTGAGCACACCGTGGAGTCATTAACAGATAATCTGACCATTTCTCTTAGTTTAACACTGATCACATTCAAGTCGAAGTTTGGACTGTTAATACTCTGGATGCACACGTTCAAGGATGTAGGCACACCGACATCCGACTAGAACATTATACATATCTAGTGTCCCAGGAGATTTATGAGCATCCATTCTCATGACTATATTCTCACGTTGCAGTATGGCTGCTCATACTAATGGATGCCATACATACCGTGGGGCTTTATTTTATTGTAGCAGTCATAGTAGCAGCACTGTGGTTCTCTCAGATTACAATAGACAGTAAACGTTTGTAGCCAGCCATCAGGATAATGAATGGGTTCCAATCAATAGCTTGTCTGAACAAAGCCTCTGAGAGCAGACAGCAACAACGGAGACTCTTATTGATCATACATAAAACAAAGGTAGGTCGTTACCAAAGGAATTGCCATCATGCGACATACATTCTGTCTTTAAATGTCAAATCACTGATTATCCTGCATTAACGAAACGACTGTGCAGATGTTGATGCTTTTACTGCGGCAGAGCCTCGGCAAAATACTGACGGAAATACGGAATTTCAGACTGCAGGTAGGTTTTAGTTTAAAAACCTCACATCAGTGCTGTGTGCTCTGTTTCCCTGACTTATTAAGATGCAGGTTCAAGATCGCATATTATGAAAAGAACCAACCAGAAAATATCATCTTAGGTGGATAGGAGTAATACAGCAATGTGACACAATACTGACATGGCGGCTGAAATACATGTGTAACTTTTCATAAAAATGAAAACCATTTTAATAGTTATGACTGAAGCTGTCACATTCTTCAGAGGCTGCATTCTCAGATGGATTGCGTTCCAGCGGTTTGAACAGACTCATTTCAAAGGCTGCTCCTTAATTGTGACTGAGAAATGCAGCCACCGTCACCTTATGGCGCTAATTATCCCCAAGATCCACTATATGCATCACAACGCCGACAGTGAGCAGAGGTTTTTGGGGGAGGAAAGTAATGTGTGGCCCTGGTTGCTAGGCAACAGGAGTCGCAATTGATGAAAACAACTGTGAGGGCGTGCACATGGTGATTCAAAGCAAAAATCCTCTGTGGACCCTGTGTCTCATTTCAGTGTGTGATGGCCATAAAGGGCCACACACTTCATGGACCACGTCCTCTCCGAGGGATGTGGCCCCCGAACACAAGCACAGAATCTTCCTCGTTTCGTAAGAGGACCGCTAAACTAAAGTTT
The DNA here is from genome assembly GCF_045865225.1 of Trachurus japonicus. NCBI lineage: Eukaryota > Metazoa > Chordata > Actinopteri > Carangiformes > Carangidae > Trachurus > Trachurus japonicus. Next base: position 22,167,738 of record NC_140921.1, read on the forward strand.
AAGTTAAAGTTTAAAGGAATAGTTTGGGAATTACTGTTTTGGAGGTGTGATGATCCCTTTATTCCCCATGTTTTCTTGCAGTTTCCCCCCTCTCTTGTGTGTGTAGTCTTTCCTGGGGGGCATTGCTCTCCTGGATGCATCAGTTAACCTGTGCACCTGTTCATGATCTCATCAAAGCTGCTCCAATATTTAAGTTTCTCCTCAGAGTCTTGATCAGATTCATCAGCTCACACTAGTGGTTCATCTGCTCCTACGAGCACAAGTTAACCACCAAGTCGTGTCTGTGCATCCAGCCACAGCCTCATCTGTTTGAACTGTCTGTAGTTCACCATGATATTAAAACTATTTGAGTTTATGTTCTGAACTTTTTTGTTCACTCTTTTTTTTTCTGCGTTGCTTTTGTATAGAGACGTGATCATTTGATCTGATGCTGAAAGATGAAGAAAGACAAAAATATTTCCCAAATTGTTGTACTTTCCATAATTCTTTATTTGAAAAATGACAGGTACTTAATAATACAGTATTTCATTACAAACTTAGGACATGTTGCAAGAAATTAAGAAATGATATTTGTCCATTGGTTTGAAAAAAAAGGAATACTACATGTATCAAAACAAGACATTATCTACATCTGAAAAAAACGTCAAACTCTGTCACATTTCAAATGTTGAATAAAAACAAAACAAGGAACTGAGCTCTGCAATATTTTAATCAGTCATCGCAATATTATTATTATTATGCTATTACAGTAACTGGCTGTAAATTTGTCTGTGAGGTCAGCAGATAGGCTATCATTTATCACATCAGTGTCATCCTCTCAGTCTCAGTAAAGGGAGCGTGGCTCCATTTAGGTACTTTACTTGGTATGCAAAGTAGCGCGGATTAGAAAAGTGAGCGGTGCAGGTCAGATTTAAATGTGCAGAGAAGATGGCAGATACTTTGAATAATTATACTGTTAGAGATGCTCAAGATTTTCTTGAGCGAAGCTGGGACACGATTTTTCTTTTAGAAATTGCTAATGACCATCTTTAGGCTGGTATTCTGATTCTGGTCAAAAATGTCCAAACAAAAAAAACATTTGTGATTATACATGCTTTTACTAACATTATAGTCATGAAAAGTGTGTTTCCATGGCAACATATCACATTTCTTCACTAAAAGGATCCTAATTAGTTGTTTCAGTCCTAACCTGCAGCCAGTGGGTCAACAGTGGCAGTTTCTGCCCCAGACAACAGGGTCACATCCCAAATGAGAGGAAACAGGTTAATAGCTCAGTGTCAGAGCAGCTTTAATTCCAGCTTCCACTCGTCCTGTGATCATTGTGCATTAGTCATCCACACACCAGAGAAATTAAATGGTTCCCAGCAAATCTTATTTTCACCCACTTCTTGTCTAAATACCCTCCTAATGCTAGACATTTGTAATCTCCTGACTCTGTGGCTCCTCTTATCTGCACAGCAGCTGCACTCAACGCGTCAGTGGTTTCCAGTTCACCGTTGATGGCATTTCCCTGTAAACCTTCCCGTGGAACAGACTGTGCTGCCTCACTTGGCCCATGCCCCCTGATACTGAGTGTCTGCTCTGAAACGGCTGTGCGCTTGGCAAATTGGGGATTTGTAGCATCACTTCAAAAAAATTCCCAGTGGATCTTTGTGCTCTGGTTCTCCCTACAGAGGGAAGTATTTCTTAACATTAATAGTTATTAGTAAAAGAAAAAACATGCACCTGTTTTTTTACACAAAGGCTCTAAGAAATGAGCTGGCCTATAAAAAAATGTCTTGTTGACCTCATTAAAGAGCCTCTGTGATGTTACCAATAGGTTTAGCTCAATGTGCTTCATTTCCATCTTGGCAGTGCCCAACTAGAGGAGGGGCTACTTTGGAGCTTGAGACATGGAGATAATGCTAGAATAAAAATACTTCATAATAATAACACCTGTAGCAACACTACATGGGTGTTAGTGCAGTATTTTCCTGTTTACCCCCTCCCCTCTGTGTTTGTGTTGTCCTTTTCTGTGGGCGGTGCTGATCTTCACCTGCATCATCTACACGCTGTGCATCAACTCATCAGCTCCTCCTTTGTCTACAGGAGAAGAGCCCGGCCTGTCCCGCCTCTCCTCGCCAGTTCGTCGTTCGCCTCACCGCCTTGCAACCCAGCCACTGCGCCCAGCCCTGCCTTAATTCACCTGCACTGTTACAACACTATAGTCAACAGGTTGGACTAGTCATAAACTATAATCATGGCTATCAACATTAATACGCCAACACATGCAAAAATAGAGGAGCAGAGCTTGGAAAATACAGATCACTTCACTTACCTTAGAAGTAGGCTATAATCCATCATGATGGAGGAACAAGCCAGGATATTAAAAACCGGATCAACAAAGCACGTACAGCCTTCATAAAACTTAAGCAAATCTGGAAATCAAGCCAATACAAAACAAAGACAAAACTAAGGATATACCAAAGCTGCGTACTGTCGACGCTACTGTACGGTGCAGAATGCTGGAAGACCACAGAAAGTGACATACACAAACTATCCACTTATCATACATAATGCCAAAATCCTACATATATATTCTGGCCCAAGACCATCTCAAACAATAAACTTCTCAACATTACCCAACAAGATAACATGTAAAACATAATCACTAGGCGAAGATGGTCCTGGATTGGTCATGTCCTCAGGATGGACACCAACGCTATCCCAATAGTCGCTCTACATAGGACCCCAGAAGGCAAAAGAAAGAAAGGGAGGCCTAAAATGACATGGCGTAGGACTATAGAGAAGGAACTACAACAGCACCACCAGAGCTGGGGAACCATCGAGAAATGGCCAAAGACAGACAGAAGTGGAGGGACTTTGTTGCTGCCCTATGCGCCATCCGGCGTAATGGGGATAAGTTAAGTAAGTAAAACTGTTCCAACACCTGAGTTTTTCCTCTCAACTATTTTTTGCTGCACTGCATTTTTCTGGTCTGCAATTGTGGGTCCTGTTCAGCAGTTAGCGTCATTAGTGCAGCTATGAGGTTGACCCAAGGTTAATTCATTTGTTGGCTAATTAACTGATGCCAGCTAATTAGTGCTAATGTTCAAACAACACTTGGCCTCAGAGCCACATCACAACCAACCAACCAACCAAACCAGCACCATTGTCAGGTACAAACATTAGCAAGGATGAGGGGACACTGGGGCAACCAATCAGCTGGACCCCTCTGTCACTCAAAATTACCATTCATAACTTTAAGCCTTGATAAACTTTAAATGGGCAATGCATCTAAAAATTTAAACCTGACATAGCTGCCATGAAATGGGAAATTACCCAATTTTGTAACATGTTTTTTTGTAATGTTTAACCTTTTATGAGTCTATGGTAACTGTCTCACTCTGCCTCAAGTGGTCATTTGAGGAGCTGCAGTCTCTGGCATAGTGGTGTTAATGAAACCCCTCCTGTTAATGACACTATCATGAGCTGTGCATGTAATCCTCCCTCTGTCCTATATACTGCAGCATGAGAGGGATTGCCAAAGTATATGGCAAGACCACCCACCACAATACGCCATCATGATGGGGAACAGAGCACAACATTGATCTTGTCACAGTTTCTGTTGCTCAGAATAATTTGCTTATGTGGGAGGGCAGTCCACCTCCGCTATGTTTAAAACCACTGTGGGAGTCAAGCAGCTGCTAGTGGCTGTAAATTTAAAATCATTTGTGCTCAAGCCAGCAGGGAATGATGCTCTCACTTTCCAATCACAGGAAATCCGTTTTTCCAGTGGTGACAAACACCATTATGGTATCATTGTGAATACAGATGTTGGTGCGATGTCACATCATAAATATGCATAATTTACCATTTAAACTAGAAACCATTATCGCATTTTATGCATTTCGCACACACAGGCATCAGATATGACCGGACTTAATAATGCGATTGCATCTGGAAGGTCAAACACAGCTTTCACTATAGTAATTCACAGTAATTAGTTTCACAGCAAATGATGCTTCGCTGACTACAAATAACATGTGGTACTTCATAATTGTATCCCAAGGTAATGGTTCACAGATTTGACATGTACCACAGAGATAGGTACACTGAAACACCATGTCATCTATAATAGATGAAAGCATCAACAGAGCACAGTTGTGTCACCTTAAATAAGACTTCTCCAGTGTGCAGTTAGCAGGAAGGGAAGCGGGTAGACACAAGTGTGAGACGTATCATGTGTAATAATAAGAGTGTCAAGAAGATCGAAAATAAAGAGGTGAAAAAAATGGCATGACAGAACCGGAGCAGCTTTAATCTGAACAATGTTGTTATAGAAATCTGAGGGAGACTGATGGTTAACGTAGGGGTTAGGAAACAGGAAATAGCTACATTTTAAAGAATACACAACTATAATGATAATGGATATTAAGCACCCAATTGATGAGTTTAATAAAGCACAGAAATAAATGGAAGATGCCCATAATGTGTACTTTAAAGGAACAGTGTGACATTTTGGGAAGTATGCCTGTTTGACATTTTACCCAGAGGCAAATCGGGGGATCAGTGGAAATGTCAGCTTTAGCCTCATTGCATTAAATTGGTTCAAACTGTAAATAGCTTAGCTTTAAGACAGGAATCAGACAGAAACAGTTTTACTAGATTAATCAAAGAAAAAACGAGACAAAAACAGCACAGCTGTAGGCTACTAGTGTTAAACGGCTTGAATATTAGCATGCTAGCAGTGTGACAGTGACAGCGCAAAAACACAGTATAGTCGGAGGGTACCATAACACAAAATATCTTATCTTACATATTTTGGATGTTATATTTAGTATTAGTCGTTTTGGAGTATTTGGAACAATTTAAAATTTTAACCTGGCTGAGACTGTTAAAATTATTACAGTTCATCCTAAGGGAAACACTGAATTCGCTACCAAATTTCTCAACAATCCATGCTGATAAGTTAATGGGACATTTTACTGAGCAAAAACATCCACCTCATTTGCTGCGTGACCAGACAACATCAAATTCAGTAGAGTTCTTCTTCGTAGGAACATATATGTCAGCAACAACAGCACTATATTTCCGAGCAGTTAATGATCGTTGGCATATAAAGTGGTGGACAAGATTTATTTCTATAGAGCCATGTTGTTAGAATAATAGGAAGTCTTCCACCTACGTATTGCCCACTCAATTGTCATTGCTAAAAGGTCAGTCTAAGGAAAGTTTGAATGCTTCTAGAGCCAGTTCTTAAGTTTCTCCCTGCATCTGGTAACCCATGATTGTCAAGAACATTACTACGACATGCTAAGTGTATGTCAACCAGGAGCACAATGTAATGGGGTTTTCAAAGGTAAAGGCACCAATGGCTCCTGTGATGAAGATCAAAAGGTCAATGGCACTCTGAGAGAAAGCTGTGGAGCTATAACGAGCACTTTGGAAGCACCTGCACGTTTCCATCCTCTGTTCCTACAGGAGACACCACACCAGCCTCAGTCAACTGATGACTGACTCTTACTGCAAAGGGAACTTTTCTTGTTCTTTTTCCTACTGACAATCAACAGGTTTGCTTCAGCCCAGGTAACATAATTGGGTCTCCTCTCATAGCAGGCTGCATATACTTGACAGCAAATAACATTCAATTACCTTTAGAGTAATTTCTCTTTCCAGTTATGTTTTTGAACATATGATAATTGCTCAGTGATGGACTGAACAGCTAACTCTGTCCAAACATGATTCAGATTCAGCTCATGGTTTAAAGAGGCAGCCCGAAGCACCAGCAGAGAGCAATGCGCTGCTGTGGAAGAGGTCAGCTGGTGCACAGATTGTGTTGTTCCCCCCAGGTAGGAACAGGTGTCTCCAGTCTTCATGCTCAGTTACAGTAACCAGCTGCTGCCTTCAGCTTCATATTTATCATACAGGCATGACGTGAGACATCTTCTTATCTCTTAAACAGGTTGAATTTCATTTTAAATAACTGCTATTAGTTTTTATTATGTCAGCACCTTTCATAGGTTTCCACCACAGTTTCATGCATAAGACACGAAGGACTTTGAACCAGATGAAAGCAGTAAATAAAGAATGACCTGCCTACAGACACTACAGTCATCTTATAGCTGGTATTGATAATGTTTTTAATCAGGATTTTTTTTTAAAATCATCTTGGTGTTTTAATATTTTAAATGAGTTGAAGTTTTCTGATTCAACCCTCCAGGACCGATCACTTAGTGTCTGTGCTGAAATCGCCAGAGGAAAGTTACATATTTGAGCTTAAAGGAAAAGCACGCTCTCTTGATGTAACAGTGCGATGAGTAAATTCAGGTATGGATGGGTGAGTGGATAACAGAACATCAGCAGCACGGAGGATCATTAAGGCACAGCATGCTTCCCCTCAGGTAGCCTGAAGCCTGCTGGCAGAACATGACAGATTGATGTGGAGCTAGATTATCTTCTTTCAAGCTCAAATTGATTCTGAATAGAAATCAAGCTCTGCCGCATTTTTTTTGTGGTACAGTGAAAGAAGTGACCCCTCCCTTACATAAACTAAGGCTGAATCAGTGGGGATGTAGAGTCAAGCCAACGTGAGGAGAATATCTAAGTAGGTTATAAAATGAGCAGAACTTAGGGGGATTATCCATTTCATTAATACACTCGAAAAAGGAAGCATGTGCAGGGGCAAATTAAGAGTTAATGCATTTCCAAGGTCAAGAACACTGACCTCCATGATCACCACTTGCCATAACTCTCTGCCTTTATCTTAAACATATAACTGCACAGCATGGACGGGCAATTTCCAGCACAAACGGTCTGAACATGAAGAGAATCCATGATCCCTTTAAAGACTTTCACTCAGACTGCTGTGCAGCTGTGACAGTGAGCAGGGTTTAAATTCAGTCCAGACCGGCGGAGTCACAGCAAGACGCACACACCTGCTGTGAGCGACCAGCACAGCAAATCACAGCCAACTCATTTCCTACACTGTAGTCATCCATCACATCCCCTCACATCAAATCCGACAGAACAGTTCCCTAACATACAGTATCTTCTTACGCAGATGCGCATTTAACGCAAGTTACATGTAAATAAATGTTACTCTGTTTATTCCTGTGGATCCGGTCTGTTCTACACACAACTGCAACGATTCTGTGTTGTTCTCTGAGTGCAGACAAAACTTGTGTGACAGGCAAAACTCTGACTGACTATGATCCACAATGGGATTGATGGAGGAAACGTGACTTGATCTGTATTTTACCTTGCAATAGACTTTGCTATGGATAAATGAAATAAAATATAAATCTGACAGGAGAAAAGTAAAAAATGTATAGCCTCTTGTCAGCAATGATAAAGTAAGATTGCATCCCTGTTAACTTCTCATCAAATTGTGTAAAATGCCATCATAATGAGTGTGTCTTCAGGTATGTGCCGCCCGTCACACTGACCTTGACCTTTGACTTTTGCCCACCTACATCCGGTCAGCTCATCCTTGAGTCCAAATAAATGTTTCTACCAAATTTATAGAAAGCCCCTCAAGGTGTTACTGACAAGCTGAAAACATAATATTCATGTGACCATATCCTGGTAGAGCATAAGGCTTGTATTAGTCCCAGGTTCAAATCCAGCCCACGGCATTCTACTGCACGTCTCCATCTCTGTGAGTAAATGGTGTTTTGCACGTTTGCATATTTTGCACCTTTTTTCTTCTTGTCTTTGATTCTCTGTCTGCAAACTTTTTTGCAGTAACCTCATTCCCTCAAAGCGATCAATGATTGAAACGCCACAGCTGAGCCAAGGTGTGTTTTGATGATGTGTTGATATTTTGGAAGGGGCATAAAACTCCTCTGGCTCCTGTAAATGATTAGTATGAATCAGTCACTTCCATGTGACCGTGGCTGGGGCCGGGGCTGCTCTTACGTGTGTGATTGCCGGTTGCGAGAAATTGGCTGTCACCTGGCTGAAAGGTCGGACAGCCGGCAGCAGGCTTTCAACAGCTGTAATCAAAGGAAAGAAAGAACAGGGGGGATTTGAGAGTAGAAGCCTGTGAAAAAATAAAGTTTTTTATCTGTTGAGTTTCATGTAAGAGGCCACTCACTCTGAGATATCAAACGCTACGCACATATGTTTGAATGAATGAGTTGGGAAGAGATAGGTCTCAGTCACAATGGACCAATCTCCTGGCAAGAAACGCACACATCTCTTGATGCGAACATCAAAGATGCATCAAAACCGCCTCCTTTAGGGTCTTACTCCTCACAGATGTGCAGAAGACCAGATTCCCCATCAGGAAACTGATTCCTAATGAGGTTGGAAGACTTCAAACAAGGCTCTGACGCAGCCCTGCTCCCTCAAAGACGACGGGTATTGCATTAAAGATGAGACGAGCCGATCGTCGTATACCTGCCTCTGTCTTCCACTTGGTGTTTCCACACGCACTCAGAGCTCCAGAGTCAGCGGTTTAACCCAGCTCTCTGTTTCATTGATAAGATTCATGTGAGCAGATGATTCAAGTGCCCTCAGCCACCCTTGTTTAACAGCGTTACGTAACGTAGAACACAAGACAAACATGACCAACATAAACACGAGACGGATGCAGACTCACTGCTGAATTGATTTCTGGTTACATCACTGCTGCTGAACTTTACCCATTAATCAACAGCCTGTATTAACGCTTGTGGCCGACTGAAATTCACTGACTGAAGCCTGCATGCATATAGATTTCAGAGAGATTTCCAGCTGGGCGACTGTACTGTAGATGGTTCAATTAAAGGCAAGTCAAGTGTAACAGCAATATTAGAAAAGATGCCCCGAGACTCACAGGTTCACTTTCTGGAGGAAAATGAAGTAGCTGTTGGAGGCGAGGGCTTCCTGATCAATTATTTAAGGCATTAATCTATATTACTTTTTATTTTAATAAATATCAAATTTGCCAGAGTCAGAGTCTGAAGGTCAAGGCGGTGATCTTTTGGAGCACCAGAGGAAATTACCTGGACAGAAATGAGATCTTTGACACACAGCACATGACACTTGAATGTTACTGCTTTAATTTTAAGCTTCACTTCACCCTTTGTGTTTCTTTCTATGTTTATTTTGTCGTGTATTGTGTCACGTTGTTGTTGTGTATTCATTATTCATCTCTTTCTTATCTGTTGTTTTTATTCAGAATGGATGGGTGCACATTTTTAAGACAAAACTCAGACACCTGCAGCATCACAATTTGCAGTGAAGCTACATCCATTGGATTTGCTTTTAGCGTTGACAGAATAGGCTGTTTAAAGCAGTAGTTAGCGATCCGGTCGTTTTGGCTAATGCTGCGTTCCAGGCAGGTTTTTGAAACCGTAAATTACAGCTTCAAGTCACGACTTACGACTTTGTAGCGTTCCAGGCAACCCACTCGTGTTTTTCCGACCTGTTTTACCTGTGAAAGTCACTATAACGGCCACTGGTAACTTCCGACCCGTGAACTCGTACCAGATCGAACTGGTATGACTTCACAGGTCGGAAAAACACGAGTTACGAGTTGCCCTGAACGCACCATAACGTCTTGTCAGCCGATGGAGTTAGCAGCCCCCGCCCTCGTCATGGATCTATTGGTCCTCGTCCCTACATCACCACATTCAGACGCATCCCTTGGCTGCACACACACAGCCCTTCATGCCGTTCTCTCTCCTCATTGGATAAAACTTGTAGGATACAAGAAAAGTTTTCTCCTGGGCTCAGAGCAGAGCAGAGTGACTGACAGACCCGTGTTTCGGTCCAAACACTCTATGTAAGTGATTGCTGTTGGAAGATATAACTATTTAAGACTTATATTTACACAAAAATATCGCTTACTTCTGCTTTAAATGACTTATTTAACAGATAGATTTCAGTAAGTTACAGTTTAGCACAAGCTGAGCTGCTGCACTATAGAAAGTCTTAGCTAGTGATGCAGTGAAGGCTGGAGGGGGAATAAAGTGGGAACCAGCAGAAAGTTTGTTCCTTTTACAGAGTAGTCAGGACTCGGGCACCGTGGAGGAATTATTAGACAAAGAGCTGCTGGCAGCTGACCGGTTTGTGCCTACATGTCACTCAGAAACACAAATATCAACTAATGATGTAGAAAAGTCAGAAAAAAACATCAAAGTCGGGAGGATCTGAGGCGACCATGAGTCTGAGACATTTCAGTGTGCCTGCAGCCACACTGCAGCAAGGCTTAACGTCGTGAAGGTGATGAAGGACTGAGGACTGAGCACATTTTTTTAACAAAGTCGGTGTAAGGTTATCAACTGTGTGCAAGATTTTAGGTTCTTTCACAGCAGCTGCATCATGAGGAAAAGTAGGTCAAGAACACAAAGTTGGTTGACTCACATGCACCACCACCATGACTCAACAACAGAGCCCCACAAACACAAACACAAACTCAGCTTATGAAATCAACCATGGTAGCAATAGAGTTTCCTAAAATATCACTGATCCCAAAGATCATTTCTAAAATGGCATTTTGATTTGATTCAGGACACCAATTTCCTCATTCAGGGACATTCTGAAAAAGACCAGTAAAATACAATTTGCACTAACATTGAGTATAAAAGTTTTTTTGAAACTGGTCCATTCATTCAGAAATAGTGCTGACCCTGATGGAGCTTCTGTTTAAGGTATCACTTCTTATTTAGTTCCCAGCTGTCAATCATCCATACTTCAGTTCCCGCAGTTATTTCATGAGAATTTTATCCCACCCTGATTTTTCCTGAAATAGAAATGAGACTGTAAAATCCCTTTTCTCTCCGTTTCAGGCTTCTGCTGGTGTCCCATAAGGACTCTTGTGTGAGATGCACTGTGAGACTTGATGCACGCTGTTTGCCACACTGATCTACATCCACTGTGCATCATCAAAACTCAGCCAATGAATACTGTCGAGCTGCAGCATTAGCGTCGTGCTGCTGACGTTTTAGGACGAGGCTTCCTTTGAAGAGCTCGGATTAACGCTTTGAAAACTTTGCTTCGCGCGTGCTCCTCACGTTTTTCTATAAAAATCTGAAATAAAGCACACCGCTGAATAATTTACTGGCAGCTGCAGTTATGGAGTCGGAGAGGGAATATAATTTAATCGGGCAGAGATAATATAATCGGGCAGAGATAAAGGGATCAGTTCCAGGAAACACAAGAAACCTACCCAGGATATAAATATTCATAAGGACTGGGCCATACTGGCATGTCAGTGATCTGACCACTGTTTGTCCTAAGAGACAAAGGTCTGGCTCACAGTGCACACAAGTACAACACACACACTTAAAGATCAAAGCTACAGCAGAAGCAGGAGTGGTGCTCATGTTTTCCACTGAGAAATGATAAGTAGAGTGTATTTCAGTCATCATTGAGGCCTTTAATAACACAGATGGATATCATATCACTCCCATTGAAGAGTTGGTGTGACGGGCATCAAACCTGTGTAGCCTCTCCTCCTTCATCACTGCAGCAGCATCTAATTCATTTGTCTCTTTGAAGTTTGGTAGCAAAGGAGCCATACAGGAAACACATCAATGGTTCTTAAAGGAAACTGAGGAGGTAAATGGGTATCAGAGTTAATTGTTCTCACCCCTCTGACCTCAGTCCACCTTAAACCTGGCATTAGCTGCAGGTCCGTTCTCACTCGGAGCAGATTAGCTGGACAGTGATGATGGCACAGGGAGGATCGGGTGGCCATTGACACTGCCACCTCCCTCTGACCATGTTATCTGGTTTCACCCCCACACACACACACACAGGTTTTCAGGCCCTGCTGGGATCTGCAGGACGAGGATGGAAGTTCTTTCATCATCAATCATCAGCTTCACCATGGGGCCAGACTGTCATATCAAATAGCAGATTTAGACTGTTCAGACTGCAGGCGTTTAGCTCACTTGGTAGAGCGGCCGCCCCATGTTGAGGCTACAGGCCTCACTGCAGGCGGCCCTGGTTCGAATCCCGCATCGGGCAGCCCTTTCCTGCATGTCATTCCCCCCCTCTCTGCCTCCCCATTTCCTGTCTCTCTCTCTAATGTGCTGTCAATTAAAGGCAATAAAATATACTTTAAAAAAATTGCAGACTGTTGCTCATTCTAGCTGTCTGAGACTTTAATATATTGAGCCGACAGCGACGGCCACCTCCCAGTTTTATAGTTCATTTCACCCATAGGGATATATTGCATTTGACTCTGCTTGTATTTCTCTTGTTTTTGTCTGCATGCATCGGGGTTTATAATGAAAATTCATTCAAAGTGACAACAATCACCAGTCAGTCCACAGTGTTGGCACAGTTCTACATGCTAAGCAGAATATGAAGTTTGCCCTTAACAATGGTCACACCCACCTGAGATAAATCCATAACTGTCCTCGTTTGCAGTGTGGCATTTACACACTACCATATTTTTTTGTTTTTTTATCTGCTTGATGCATCACTGTTCACTGTGTAGGATACTGATGTGACTGTGACTACATTAATGGGTGAAATGTGTGTACGCGCCGCAGAGCGATATGAGGAGGGGCTCCTATATGTGCTGTGAAGGTGTATAGGGGGCAGTCGGCTGGAAGATTAGATGGATGGCAATATTTTTATTTTATTTTATTTTATTTTATTTTATCTATTTCTGTAACTGACATGATGGCAAATTGTATGTTCTGTGTCTTTGTTGAAAAACAATAAAAAATTTGTTCAAAAAAAAAAAAAAGAATATGAAGTTTGCACCGAAACATCAGTACGTGGAATGAGATATTCAATGAGCAGCATCTGTGTCAATACCTGTCCTCCTCCAGTCACTGTGTGGCATTTACTTGACTTTTAAAGCTGCAGAGCATCATCTCACTGTCACCATGATTTCCAATCGACTGCCTCATACAGTACTTCCCCCCGGGTTCCCAGCTAAAGAGGAGATACAGAGTTATTATATCGTCTGACACTGATGTACACTAATCCTGGATTGTGCCGTCCCAGCACTCTGCTGGTTCCCATCTCGTCTGCTGTGACCTTTTGTCTTGTGATGCCTCAGTGCTGCGTCCCCAATATGGTTTTGCTCCTTGTGAGAAGACTATAAATCACAATCTGCTGATGCCTGAAAGCAAAAAGTTAAAATTCTGATTCAAACCAGATTCTGCAAATTAAGTAGAACTTAATACCCAGTAGTGTTTTAGAGCTTAATAAGATATGATATTAATGCGTTTTTCTAGCTCTACAGTTTTAGATCAGATTCCCAATTCTCTGCCATATCCTGTATCTATAATGATGAACAGTGACTTGTGGCTGATATTATTTGCACTTATTTATTATTTATTATATGTATGTGGATGTGTGTCATAAGTGTAGGCCTGGAGACACTGTCTTCAGAGTGAACCATCAGAGACCTGGTGTAAGCTAACTTTCTAATGTTTGCTACAAAAAAACAAAGTTGGAGGATGTGGAGAGATTGAGCAGCTCCACTGTTGTGAGGGGACTGTGCTCAGACGACCTCTGATAGAGCTGGACTGAGTAACAAAAAGGTACATTGCATGTATTTGATGTATTTGATGATGTATAGTTCTAATCTGTGGACTGGTCACCACTGACAAGTAACAAAAAAAAAGTTGCAAGTGGGCTGACAAAATATTTTTTTTCCTTTCATACACGCTCATCACTGTCAGTGTGTTACTTCACCCAGATGTCAAGCAGCAAGTTTTTAACAGCAGCCAAATACAGACAGACAGGAAACTAGTATGTTGAAAGGGAAAAAAAGGCGACACAAAGCCAGACGCAGACAAACCAACAAAGGCCAATGAGAAAACACTGAGGTGAAATACACGAGGGAGAAACAAAACACAGGTGGAGCATCAAATTCAGTGAGACAGACACATGAGGTAATCACAGGGGGGAGGACAGGAAGACAAGACAGTGAACTTTAAAATAAAACGGGACAAACAGGAAACAAGAGACAAACCATGACTCATAAAATGAAGTAGTTCACATTCATGTTGCACTATGAGTTCACAGTTCCAGAAATGAACTAGTTCACATTTGTTCTGTTTGTTTTTTCTTTAAATAAACATTCTGCTATCTGCTATGTTGATAGCAGAATGTTGATATGCATTCTGCCGTACAACACTCACTGGTAATCACATGATTCAAGCTATTATTCATCTTGAGTAATGTCAAACCACCTCTTTGTCAGTAACAGAAGGACATAACAAACCAAAACTGCAGGACAATGACGATGATGAACGTAATTTGATGAGCGTAATTTGTTAAAAATGTGGAAAAACCTGTTGTTTTTTTTCATCCGCCTCCACTTGTTTGCTCATGAAACAGTTTCAAGCACTCAGTATTGCATGACAAAGAAGCAGGCCTAACTGCAGCTGAAGCCTCTGTGAAATTAAAAAATGAAACAAAAGTCAGACAGTGTCACTACTCCATCTATGCTCTATAAAATGTAAAACTGGAACATGAAAGGAGATATCCTAAAAGCAACTCAGGTACACACCTTAATCAGAATACTGTTTTATACGAAATAAGGTAAATAGTCGGATTACTGTCCTCCATATACACATAGTCAAAGATTCAAGAGATGATAATGAATCAACAAGTGACCTCTCTCTTTCAGTTCAGCCCTCACTGTATACTGTCCTGTCTCTCTCTCTACTGTGCTGTCAATTAAAGGCAATAAAATATACTTTAAAAAATTGCAGACTGTTGCTCATTCTAGCTGTCTGAGACTTTCATATATTGAGCCGACAGCGACGGCGACCTCCCAGTTTTATAGTTCATTTCACCCATAGGGATATATTGCATTTGACTCTGCTTGTATTTCTCTTGTTTTTGTCTGCATGCATCGGGGTTTATAATGAAAATTCATTCAAAGTGACAACAATCACCAGTCAGTCCACAGTGTTGGCACAGCTCTATGTATGCTAATACAGAATATGCTGTATACTGTACACAATGTAACAAGTGAATGGGCTTTCATCTCCCTGGTAGCTACCACATTCACATGCAGATGCCATATTTTTAGACCATGCTTATCTTGGGGTTAACATAAAAAATAAAAGTCAGACCTTTGAGAGCTCTGTGAATTGCCAACTGGGCAATTAACAGTAAATACTGATCAGCAAACACCCACTCACTGTCTGTATAGGGAAAGGAGTCTGAGACTGCAAGGTATTACAGTAAGTGCAGCGTGTAAAACGGCAGTTGTGACTGCTCATCCAATGTGTAAATATAATTGCACATAAATATATAGGCTTATTATGAGTTTATGTGGTTGAAATAGTGAAATGGCCCTCACTGCAGGCTGCTTCTTCCTCCTCACAGGGCATTGTGTCTGCTGACTAGTTGCCATACAACACTCACTGTTAATCACATGATTCAAGCTATTATTCATCTTGAGTAATGTCAAACCACCTCTTTGTCAGTAACAGAAGGAAATAACAAACCCAAACTGCAGGACAATGACCTTTAATGATCATACTCTGCTGAGAAAAGGGTTTTTCTCTAATAAAAGAACATTGGTCTGTGCCTCATATCCTTCATCCTTATCTGTGACAGCAATGAGAAGCCATTTGAGTTGAGAAAAATGGAACAAAAGTACCCGACCCCTGAGGTAGATTAAAACTAACGTGCCATTTGGGAAAATGTGTCAATCAAGGATGAGTGTGTGTGTGTGTGTGTGTCCTTGGAGAGATGTGAGGTATGTCTTCGGCCTACTGTGGCCTGTCACACAGCCAGCAGCGGAGGCCAGAGCTGGAGCAAGTGGAGAAGTGAGAAAATGTGACACTTGCAATACAATCAAGGATTTACTCAGATAGCAGAAGAGGAAGTCCACACATCAGTTTTTTTTAAAGGGTCACATGGTCATCAGCTGCCAATATTCATGCAACACGCTGATCATCATTGTTGTAATCATGGTACTCTCATGTCTGTTCGCTAATTATGAAGCTAAAAAAAGATACATTGACTTAGTTTTGCACACAGAGAGAAAGAAGGTGTAGATGACACTAGATTGACTGTGTCTAGAGTCTGTTGGAACTGACTGACTGACTGATGATAGTTCCACCACTCCTCATATCTATCTATCAGCTGAGTGCTGAGCCACAATCTGTTTACCAGCTGCTTGAGAGCTGCATCAAAGTAGATGAGTACCTCCATTACAACAGATAAACTCTCACTGTGCCATTATAACTGATGGTGGACAAGGAACTGAAAGTAAGACAGGCAAGAGAGGGAGAAGTGGTCAGTAATACTATGACTAACTCTACAACAGGGGGAATTATATGTGGAAACCTTACAAGAAAGTAAATGAAAAGTACATCAAGTAAATAAAAGTCAATAGTAACAGCTCGTAGACTGTGCTCTGCCATGTCATCATGGGCTCAGACTTTTTCCCAGCAAATTAATAAGAAAATAAAGAATAAACGTGTAGGAACATGTTGTACAATCTTAAGGTCATATTTTTTCTTCACACATCCATAAACTGTCATATTATATTGTTCAAATGAAGAAACCCCTCAACTCCATCAAATCTGTGCTACTGCTGACAGCTTGTCTCAACTCTTGTCTCTGCCCCTGGTTCCCTCTTGTTTTCTTTAGTTTGAATAATCCAACACATTTTTTTTTGTATATTTTCTAATTTAAGGTGTACGCTTCTAGCCTCGTAAACCAGCCTCTCACGGAAATGCATTTCATTTCATTTCTCGGGAGAGTCTGGCCTCATTCCCCCTGTAAGCGTTTGGGGTGGGCGGGAGTGGGCGGGAGTAGTAGCGTTGACAGACAACCCCATTCAGCCAATCAGCAAGTTGGTGTAGTGACGGGGCTTTGCACCAGTCGGCCCCTGATTGGCCAACGTGCTATGTCAATCACAGCGGCGACGCTTATGAGGGTTTCAGGCCAAACGCTTAGAACAGGGATGAGGCCAGACTCTCCCTCAGAAATGAAATGAATTGCATTTCCGGGAGCGGCTGGTTTACGAGGCTAGTATGCTTCATCTTGTGTATTTCATCGACTTTATCATATTTAACCTTTTGATTTCCTCACTTTGTATTTCATTACCCAATGATTATTATCTAATGAACCACATCGGCATATTTTCCTGTGATTTGCAAGACAAAATGGTTTCGTTTATATTCAGCTACTGTCAAATGCTGATATTGTAACTATGATGAGAAGGCCTCTCTGCTATTGTGCCGAAACATTAGACCAGCAGTTCCCATGCACTGAAGGCCTGCATTAAAGCAATTATAAGATAATAAAACAATAAGTGCAATCAGTGCCACAGATTATAATAATATCCTTTTTTACGATGTTTCCTCAAAATTGCTGTGTCCGCAAATGGACTCATCTTTTACAAGTTCCCTTGGGCAGCACGAAGCACAGTGGTGCTCTAAGTGCTTTAGAGGCAAATTAGCACATCTGCAGGACATAAAGTTATTCAGATGGACATTAATTATGCAAATGAATTGTGAAATTGCAATAAATTGATTTTAAATGGCCACGGTTTCTCAGGGGAGCCTCCTCCAGAATCACCGCATTTAGATTTTTGGCCTCTGCTCGCAACAGCCGCCTCCACTGCTTCATTTGAATTTGCAAATGACTTCTGGTAGATTAAGTCTTTAAGGGATGCTTATTATAATAATGTGCACATGCCTGTGTGTGTTATGGGCATCAGGGCAATAAATGTGATGAAGAGGACCACCGACTGAATCAGCATTTCTCACTGTGACAGTAAAGGACATTGAAGATGACTTACAGGGTTGCTGGCAGTGGCATGTTTCAGAGTGAGGTGGCAGGACGCCATGGACTGAGCCGTTAGCTGCACAATGATGACGACTGCAAAGAAGTTAGTCTGAGATATACACAAACACCCTAATTCTTGCGACAGATTTATAAAGCTGAGATTATCCAGCGGTGAGCTGAGGAGACAGGCTGATAGAGTTAGACAGAAAAATAGACAGCTGACACTGACAGGTCCTGTCTGGTGTCTGTCTGCTGAATGCCTTTAATATTCCTTAAACCCTCGTATCAAGAGAGCATCCGCAAAAACAACTAACAAACAACAAACAAAATTGATGACACTTTAGCATTTCGGCAAACACGGCCACTGCTGCGTGAGTCAATACATGTCTACATTTGAGCAGGAGGAAATGAAGGGGAGGAGAAATCAGTGACATTGTATTCTGTTTGGACTGTGCAAAAAGAGAAAAAAAGACTACAAAGATGTCAGGGACATCAGAAAGAAAGCAGAAAAAACATTTGTCTGTCTTTTGAGCGCTGACTTGTGCTCCAAAGAGAGTTCAACAAAAGAGAGAAACATGCACAAAAGCCAGAGTTGGTGCACCGACATTACAGCTTCAAACTATGTCTGTGAAGTCAGATGGTGTGTGTGTTTGTGTTTGTGTGTGTGTGTGTGTGTGTGTGTGTGTGTGTGTGTGTGTGTGTGTGTGTGTGTGTGTGTGTGTGTATGCGTGTGGACAACACAAAAGTATCTCAAAGGCCCCAGAAAAGACAGCATGAGGCGAGGAAACTAAAGCTGGGTGTTTACACAGACACTGTATCAGTTACATAAATATTTGTGAAGGAAATAACAGCAAGCGTGCTGCACTGTAGTGAGCTGCGGAATATACAGACAACGTTCACTGTCTGTATCCATTATTCTTCTTATTTTACTAAGTATGTTTCATTTTGAACCTGACAAAAGTTGTTGAAAAGTTGTTTATATGATCTATGGTTATCTTTCTAGTTACAGTAATTTAGCATCAAGGAAGTGTAATACGTTTACATTTTTCTCATATTGAGACAAAATATAAATATAATATATATACTAATATACTGTATTGATTTGACTGCAAATTTTTGAATTTCTTTCATCCTTTTGCCTGCCAGCATCTACAAGGAAACAATTGTCTATTCACACATAGATGCTGCCTGAGCCATAACATTAAAATTCTGAGTTCACATTCACATTTTTGGCCTTGAAACAAACTTTAATCCAACAATCAATCTTATTTTAGTCGTGTTTCAGTCTCCAGGGAAATATTTGGAACTTTAGCTTCTAAATGCTTTATCTATTTAAGTATTTAACAGGGAACATTCACATCATTACATACAGATAAGAAGTGGAACAGATAAGGTGTGCACAGCATCTAGTTGAAGCTAAATTGAGGTCCCTGGTTTAGCTTTTCAGTAGTGCTCTTTTATCATGGAGTGTGTGTGTGTGTGTGTGTGTGTGTGTGTGTGTGTGTGTGTGTGTGTGTGTGTGTGTGTGTGTGTGTGTGTGTGTGTGTGTGTGTGTGTGTGTGTGTGTGTGTGTGTGGTGAAGACTCTGATGGGATGTAATTGAAAGTCACAGCATCCACATTTGAGCTGCTTTGACAGATAAAATGGTCTCATCAAACAAAAACAGTTTATGTGTGACACTGATCTCAAACTTCCTGAATGATTAAACACAATACCGGCAACCATTGTTATCTGTGTTTTGATGCCAGCTGAACCACGAAAATTAGCTAAAAAAATATTCTTCAACATAACCTACTACTGCACAGTCTGGTATTGTGTGGGTTCGTCGTTTATGAGTCACGTTTTTGACATCACGGAGTCATTTTGTCCATCATTTCCACAAAGATTTTGATTAATACAGCTTCAAATTACCTCTGCATGCCTCTGCCAGCTCCTGACAACACTAGGCAGCCTCAGACGCACAAGCTGAAACACCAGACACAAGCCTGACAATGAGACCTTTTTGGATCCATGCCTCCTCTGAGGAGGGGAAACCTCCAGGGGTGGAAAACAGATCCGACGCTTCCAAGAATACTTCCACTGCTCCTCTGTGGCCGTGAGAACAGCAGAGACCTGAGTGTCACTGATATCCTTATTATATGCCCCTCACTATGGCATGTTAATACATGTTAGTTTACATTTTTCACACTTCAGCTCTGACGTAGTATTTATTCACACATACACACTGTGTGTTATCTCATTACTGCGAGAGCAAGATATGGTTTACTGTAATGAATTATTCATAGCTCAACAAAGATGCATCACAAAGGTTAGCGTGTTAATCTGAAACCTGCTCTTTTGAATCCCTTTAAAAGATTATTGCCTGAATTCAACTGGCATCATTGCCTGCAACAATTAAGTTGCTTTTTGCATGGGCAGAATTTGGGCCAGTAGACTGTGGCTCACTGTGATTAGAGTTGAATTCTGGCTGCCCTTATAGCTGCACATGCAATTTGACTTGAGTCTTGCAAAACATTAAAAGAAGTAATTAAGAGAAACATTTTTCACATTCTCTCACTACAGTCTAATCATGGCAAACAGTGCCAGTGTTTATGTATCTCTATTCTTCAATCAGATATAAATTTAGAGACTTCATGGTTCATCCAGCAACAATAAAACTTTGCAGATATTGTTTACATCTATATTTTGTGAATCCTGGAATTACCTTGGATGCATCCTGAACATGTCAGCGGCAAAGACGCTGCAGGACTGACACATTCACACGTTTTTGTTTCTCAGACAGACAGAGGAGCTGCTTTGGCAAATTCTTGAAGACACTGAAGTGACAGTGAGGAGGAATGATGAAGAATGTCTCCGCCGCCAAACAGCGAGTGTGATAATGGCAACGACAGTCGCTGCTGTCATGAAAGAGAAAGGTACTCGTACATTTCAAGAATTAACTATAGCTTCATGAAATTAAAAAAAACAAGTCAAATCAAGCTGCAAGCCTGAAAACACACAAGCATTTTAGCCACTACAAAGGCTACTGCACATGCTGTGTACAGCACAAACATCCCCTGTCCTCAACTCCCCAAGATCACATTCTCCTCATTGTTAATCCCTCTGAAAGAGCAGGGACATCATGACACAGCCACATGCAGTATTGCTACTTAACATTTAAAAAGTTTTTTTTTTAATAAAGAGAGCTGGCACCAGCTGCTATATAGGAATCAATTTAGTCATATGTAAGTCAGGAGGCTCTTACAGCGCAACCTCCGATAATGATAGTGCTCTGTGGGAGTGGGAGGTAAATTAGTCTGGGTCTGCTATGGAGATTTTAAACACCCAGTTCTGTAAATTACAGGCAATTTTGAAGTACAAAAAAATAATTTCCTCGTTTTGTAAGACTTAGATGATAAGCTATGATGCTATAGTGCTATTGAGGCCATTAGCTAAGAACTGACCTAAAATTTAGTTTGAGCCAACGTTCATTCTTCTATACTGCTTATCCTCACTAAGGTGCAGGGAGGTAGAGCCTATCTCAGCTGACTTTAGGGCGAGAGGCGAGGTAGCACCCTGGACAGGTCGCCAGTCAATCACAGGGCTGACAGACAACCATTCACACCTTTGGGCAATTTAGCATCACCAGTTGACCTAGACCTGCATGTCTTTGGTCTGTGGGAGGAAGCCGGAGCACCTGGAGAGAATCCACACATGCACAAGGAGAACATGCAAACTCCACACAGAAGGGCCCTAGAACCCTCTTGCTGTGAGGTGACAGTTAACCACTGCCCCCAGTTAGGTGTTTGGTATTGCTTAAAGGGATAGTTCACCCTAGAATGATATTTCGCTCATTATCTACTCACCCTCATGTGGACTAAGGGCTGGAAGAAGTTTCAGAGTCCTCCGTCCCTTCTCTGAGTTACCGGGGGTCTCAGCGTAGCAGTGCATGTCCATATAACGGTTGTAAAGGGACACCGGAGCTCTTCGTAAAAAAACACACACAAAAAAACATCCAAATACCTCCATGCTGCTCGTATGTAATGTCCGTCTTGTGCTGAAGCCCCAAATTGCGTAATTGTCCCGAAAAAAATTAAATAAGTCTATATTTTAAGCTTGTTTGTAGCGGAAGCTTCTCAAAGCTCCTCTTCCTCGTCCGTCCAAATCTCGCGTGATTCGCAGTAACCGCACTGACGCCGGCGCAAAAGGACTCTGAAACTTCTTCCAGCCCTTAGTCCACATGAGGGTGAGTAGCTAATGAGCGAAATATCATTCTAGGGTGAACTATCCCTTTAAGGTATTATAGCTTTGAATACAGTACTTCTTCCTGTTTCTGCACAGACTCAAAAGACAAACTCTCAACTGCCAGCAAGCTAATCTTGGGGGCAGCTGCACTAATTACACTGCACTGCTGGCCTACAACGTGTAAAAACCATGTCTATATGACCCAAACACAGCCCAAACACTACTCAAATAAACAACTAAACATCAAACTTCATGAAGCACCTCTGTGTGGACCCAGTCGCCACATTTCTGGCTCATATAGCTACTAGCTACTGTACATTATGCTAAACAGCTACCGCTCATATGAAAGAGCAGGTTGGAACGATAGGCTACATAGCACATGCGGCTACACAGAAGCACGGCAGGGAGAGAAGCCAAAAACGAGCAACGTTGAGCAAACACAGACACTGCTTGGCCAAAACATGGTTGTAAATTTCCTCTTACCTTCGCTGTTTTGCCGTGAAAAGTTTGTTTTATGTAAATCCCAAGGTAAATCCACAATATTTCCAGTTGGGCTTTAGGAGGCGTGGAAATCTTTACGAGCGCCGCACACAACAGCCTGCACGTCACACGTTTCGGGATTCTGCTGATTCTGATTGGCTGCCAGTACTGCCAATCACATCAACGTGGGTGAGCTGTCAATCACTCGAATCAACCAATCCGCTGCAGAGATAGAGCCAGGCGTAACTGCACCCAAATATAAGCTGAATGTCTCTGGCTGCTCTCAGTGCAGCTTTACGCAGAGGGCGTAGAAAGTTGTAATTTAGTTCCAGTTCATTCTTTTTCAGTTAGTTTATGCGAATTGTGTGAAAATAAAGATTAAACAATGGTTTATAGTGGCAGGTGGTTCCAAGCTGTGCCAAAAATGGACATTTTGGACATTTTGTACTGCTTCACTTTATCAGAATCAACCACTGCAGAGATACTGTTCATACATTGTACAATCATTTGATAGAGGTTTTGAGCTTTAGCAGCATCATTCTATTGCGGGGCGAACATTACATTCATTTAATTTTTGCTGTGTGTAATCTTCATTTACTCTTCACCAGTAACACATAAACTGAAATGTACACATCTCAGCAATTTCTCAAATTTTTCCCTTTACTATGGCACCAAAAGTATTCAAATACTAGACCTTGTGGTTGCAGAGATATACTCATTTTATTATGGATATGCAATTTTCGAGAAAAGGCCTAGAAAATAGGCTTGGTTTTTATAACATGCAATGAGCACATTTTAATTTTTCATCCATTAATTACATCGGCACTGAGCTACGCCCCCTTATGCCTTTTATTTGGAGCAAGGTTAACCTGCAAGCTTGTTTCTGTATATATATTTATCCGCTTGTGCTCTAACAGATGCCAGTCGACTGAGACCTTAATGTCTCTCTTGATCTCAATCTCTGTTGGTTTGTTTTACCCATTTTACTCCAGTATTTATGCTAAGCTAAGCTAACTGTCTTCTATTTCAAACTTCATAATCATCTTGCAGACAGCATAGCACTGCTTTTCTCTTTTAACTCCTGTCAAGAGAGGGAAAACGTTATTTCTGTCATGTTGAACTATTTCTTTCAACCCCACTCTCCTGGTCTGTCTTTCAAAAGCTTCACTGATCCTTGACTGCATGGAAATGATTCACTCCCTTGTTCTGTCTCTCTCTGGCGCAGGTCTTTGCATTTTTCCATTTGAGATAAGGACTATGCTTTTAATTTCCACTAAAGGATCAACCTTTACAACTACAAATGCCTCCCCAGCAAGAATGTAATATGAAAGTCATCAAATTAACACCTTTATTTTAGCCTGCAGCTGTTTGGTCATGCCTGAAAGTGGTTCAAATGATTAGGTGAGCTGACTGAGCCTGAATATCACCTCTTATCCTGAGCTGCACAGCACAACACTGTTCACAAGAGACAGAGGTGCTATTTACTCAGTGAACCACTGCAGCACGACAGGGGAGTATCAGAAAAGCCATAATGATATTGAATTATGCGTGGATATGTGTGTGTGGTGGTGCTGGGACTTGTACAGAGCTTTGTCACGTCTGGAGCGCCGATGTTTGTGACAGTAAAAAGCCAATCGGAGCCAGTTCACAGTAGAGTGAGTGTAATGCTATCATAATTGCATCTCAGGGGGGCACAGCGGTGGATGCTTGTGGTATATGCAAGTATCTTTTGCTAAAGAGTGAAGGCTTGTATCCTCAGAGATTAGCCCCAGAAACACCACTCAGTAGAACCATTGTGTTCATTGCCTCTTCTTAAAATGAGAGAACAACAAGTAAATGGAAGAAGATGGAAAAACACACAGAGAGAAAGCTCTTGACCTTGCTTCAGGAAAGTGAAAAGCATCTTCCTCCTATTCTCTTAGAGATAATGCAAAGGGTATAGAAACTGTTTAAAGAAACATGAAAGAATGACGCCACCACAGAGCATATTATAGGCCTGGATTTGAATGGCTTTTTGTCAGTTAAACCTGTTCAATATCTGACATTTACCGCACATATTGTAGGGGATATCTTAATGACACTGACCTATTTATGAATTGGATTTAACTATTTATCTCGGTATGAACAATACCTCTACGGATCACTGGTGATGTAACGGTGTTCCACTTCAACAGCGTTAATGCACTGATGTTCTTCAGAGAGGTCGATTTTAGCATAAGAAAGCAACGTGATGTGTATTTCAGGAAAATGAACCACTGACGTTGGAGCTTATTGTTCGCTTACATAACATCCAATTTGAACAAATTTCATTAGTGCCAGCAAATGTATCTATAGTATACAAACAAGTTTCTACATTTAAGTTATATATGATAACAAATACAAATTGGAACGATTTTCTATGCTCTATGTGTTTGAAAGAAGGAGAAATCCATAGGAAGAAAACAGAGGCAATTTTTATATAGGTAATAAACCTTTCTATATAATTATAATTCTTGCTACATGTTAGACCATGTGAAAATTAATCACAGATATTCTAAATACAAATTTCACTATAGGTATTTCATGTATGTTAAACATAGCTAATATCTTCATATATCGAAAGAGAGTAAAAATATTTCCTTATTGGTTACACACGTCAGGGAGACATATATGTCATACATTGTCTGAACGTCTGGCACCTGAGGAGTGTGAAGTTTAACCTGAATGAAACACCTCCAAACTATGAATGAGCAGCACTGGTGAACGAGTGGGTGAACTGCAGCATCTAATTAACTGTGTGTCATGCGCATCCTCATCGCTCACTCTCATCCTCTTCATTATTCCTAGGAAATCTGCTATTTTGAATCAACCTGTAGGCTCAGGCAAATGAGGTCACAAACAAACAAACAGCGTCGCTGCAGGAATCCAACATTTCAACAGGGTGACATTTCTCTGTGGACAAAACCAGAATGACTGGTGAAGGAGGGTACTTCAAAATGTCAGAGGAGGTATATAGACACACATCTAAGTCCACAGTGTTGCTGTGTTGGCATCATTTGGTGCCTGGTGCATGTGAAACTGATTAGTATGGGAGTGACTGCACTGGATCGCTGCAGATCTTCACACAGAGGCTCCCTGTGATTAAAGTCTACCTTTGGTTCTTTAAATGCACTTCTTGCTTCAGTCACTCTCAGGTCCCTCTGTCCCTGACCTGTCTCAGTAATAATGGCAATTAGTACAGTCCACAGCTGGGGATAGTCTTCCACATATCACAAAATAATTAGGTTTAAGCTCCACAGTGGAGCTGAGCTGTGACAAAAAGACTACATGTTTCTTCCACTGTCAGCAGACTGACAGCTTGCTCCTATAGATCTTGTTCCCTGTATTGTAACTGAAATGTTGTGTCTAAATCTGAAAATGATGAATGAAACATGAGATCAACAAGTCTGTTTACGGTATATAAAGAAAAGCATCTTAACATTTAAAAACATATTTTAAAATAGATTAAATATATATTCCTGTGAGCAGTGAGTTGGTTAAAGCAGGAGAGGTATGAATAAAAACGCATCACTTTCTTGATTGTTGAATTGAAGAATGAATCATTTGCAAAAGTCTTAGTCAGACTGAGACAGGAGATTATTCAGAGACTTTGATTTCAAAATAAAAGTCTGAAAGCTTCATGATCAGCAACACAACATGAATACCTAAGAATTGCTTGTAGATATATTCATGTTTTATATTAAAGAGCACTTGTGAAACTCTATTCCCCTCTGCCCCTCCTGTGTGCGCCACTATTCAAACACTGCTTTTCATATCCTACAATAAGATTTAGGTCCATCATCAAAGATGTAGGTCAAAATACGTTTTATTTTGAATGTTTAGCCGGAAACGTGACGTTTACAACCTGTCTGTCTTGACATTGGTACATTGACCCACTTTCAGCAAACATCAGTCTCTGGGTGGTTCAAATTAGCGGCGCGGGGAGCGCGTGGAAGAGCGGCGTGGCGCCGACAGTCTCCAGTGTCCGGGACGCGCGCTGGTAACACCGCGCGCTGCACAATGCTGCAAACCAAGTTTTTATCCGCGCAATGAATCCTTTTAACGAAACCAGAGTGGAGAGAAGTACTGAACATTATATTTTCGCAGTTGGCACCTACAAACTTCTCGCTTTTACCATCGGGACGATTGGAGTATTCGGTTTCTGTAATAACGTTGTTGTTCTGTTACTCTACTGTAAATTCAAGAGGCTTCGGACACCAACCAATCTGTTACTGGTTAATATAAGTTTGAGTGATTTGCTGGTGTCTCTCATCGGAATAAACTTTACCTTTGCTTCGTGCGTCAAAGGCAGATGGATCTGGAGCCAGGCAACATGCATCTGGGACGGCTTCAGCAACAGCTTATTTGGTGAGAGAAATACAACGAGGAAAATATTTTTTCCCCACACTATAGTTTATTTCACTTCTATCAATACTGTTCACAAAGTTTTTTTTTACCCTAATAGTTCATTCATTAAGTTATTATTACACACTTGGCAAACATTTTACCCAGACACCATAATTAACTATGGAGCCAAATATATTAAGTATAATAATGTATAGCAGAGTAGACTCTATCTCATAATAAAGAAGGATATTTCACTTAGGAATTATTTCTGTAAAAAGCATGTACATTGTGAAAGAAATGCAGTTGTAAAATGTGTTGAGACATTTTCTGTTAGCTCTTCTTTTCACTTTCTGTGAGCATGTGAAGATGGTTAAAATTCAGAGTGGGTTAGAAACTGTTTACTGACCCTTTGTCTCCTCCCATGATGAGCTGCAGTGATACATAACGACCTTGAAGGGCTTTCATTTCTATGTTTTTCCTCCTCTCATCAGACAGCACAGTATATTGCTTTTATTTATAAATGTACAGTGGGCATATTCTGCAGGTCATGGCTTCATGCGGAGGAATGTTTCTGTCACCTCTATTGTGCTTACAGCTGAAACACAAACTGTGCATTTATTACCAGCTCAGCAGTGAGGTGTGAATTAACAGTGGGGTCGGTCTCCGGGTCCCACCCCTGTAGGAATTACAGCTCAGGAGGCTAGATGGGTGATAATTAGCTCATTAGTGCAAAACCTGAAAGCTTCATGCTGCTTTATCAGCAAACTAAACAGAGATGATGCAGGGGATGGCTGCCCTCCCCTTTTCTCTATCATCTTTCTGTCCTTTCATTGACATTGGCTTCTCAGCACATGATCTAAAGAACACGTTTACTGTACCTGCCTCTGTCATGTGGCAACACTGCAGCAGTGACTTTGTTAATGTGGCATTAAAAATATGATGTCACACTCATGA
The DNA here is from genome assembly GCF_045865225.1 of Trachurus japonicus. Taxonomy (NCBI): domain Eukaryota; kingdom Metazoa; phylum Chordata; class Actinopteri; order Carangiformes; family Carangidae; genus Trachurus; species Trachurus japonicus. Next base: position 22,195,455 of record NC_140921.1, read on the forward strand.
GAATTTCAAACCAAAAGCATGTAAAATTAAGCGTATAGCGTTAGTTCTGGCAGGCCATGACGTCAAGCTCTAATCAGCACAGCGTAACTGTCTTCACCTGTGCAGGTCAGCTGATGGCTCAGCTGACTCCCCTATTGGGGAACTGCATTCAGGGCGCGCTGTTTAAACTGCTGTAGCCCGACGTCACCTCCCTTGCTGCTGCTGCTTCCTCTGCCGGCTTTTTTGCAAGACGGGCTCCCGCATGAGGGAAGGATCGCTGGTTGTGTTCGTGCTCGCCCTGCTGCTCCCGATGTCGTCGCCCCCGTCCACGATGCGGACCCGCGGCGGCTGGCGCGGTGTCGTGTCATGGGGCTTCAGCGAAGCTCTGGAACGGAGGACGCCGTCTGCGACGACGGGGGAGGGGGGCTCCTTCTCTCCGTCGGGGCTCTCACCTGGCAGGTGGGGGCGGCGTCACACACAGCTGTTCCATTGACCGGCGACGGCTGATTCCGGGGCTGTGGAGTTTCTGTTTGCCAGCGATGCTGCCAAGCGGTCGGAGCGTCACACAAGGAACGGTTTGCTTTATTCTTAATTTGCGCTGGGTTTCAACCTCCATAGCGATAATACAGAATCATATTTGGCATTGAATTATTCACTGACGCAGCTCCTTTTGCGGGTTTTGGGGGGTTCGTCTATTTCCTTTTAAATGGGCTACATTGGTTTCCAACTTAAATAGCCTCCTGACATCTCTTGTTGCTAGAGGGTCAGGGATTTGCCGGCGTGGTCGTTTTGGGGGGTTTTCTTTGCTCCCTGTTTTCTTGTCTGTAACAACATCTATTGCACGTCTGTCCGTCCTGGGTGAGGGATCCCTCCTCTGTTGCTCACCCTGAGGTTTCTCCGATTTTTCCCTGTTAAAAGGGTTTTCCATGGAGTTTTTCCTCAGTCGATGTGAGGGTCTAAGGACAGAGGATGTTGTTACGATGCCATGTAAAGCCTTTGAGACAAACTGTTTGTAAAAACGGGCTATACAAATAAAATTGCCTTGCCTTACTGCGCCTGTCAATAGAGCATTCTAGATGCACAAAAAGCTATGAGCCTTTCATTGTAAATAATTGATTTAATATTATTATTGTTATTATTATTAATAATGGGTATTATTATTGTAAAAATTATTATTGTTAAGAGGTAGCGTGTGGCTTATTCCCTATTAAATTTTATAGGCAAAAATTAATTCCATTCTAGATAGCCTCCTGGCATCTCTTAGCAGAGGTTCCAGGATTTGCCGGTGTGGTTGTTTTGGGGGTTTTCTTTGCTGCTGCGCTCCCTGCTTATGCCGTTCATGATGGCTCGTGAAGGGCAGGAAGGTGCTCTTCCTGCCTCAGGCTTTCCACGCAAGCGCGTGGAAGAGCAGGGGGTCCCAGAACAGTACCATACCGCCAAATTAAACTGTGCAAGTAAATAAATATTATTTTGACATAGTGGTCCTGACAGAAATTAAGCGTATAGCGTTAGTTCTGGCAGGCCATGACGTCAAGCTCTAATCAGCACAGCGTAACTGTCTTCACCTGTGCAGGTCAGCTGATGGCTCAGCTGACTCCCCTATTGGGGAACTGCATTCAGGGCGCGCTGTTTAAACTGCTGTAGCCCGACGTCACCTCCCTTGCTGCTGCTGCTTCCTCTGCCGGCTTTTTTGCAACCCACCTCCGCCCCAGCTCCTCCTGTCATTATATCTTGTTGGTTGCTCTGCTCTGTCTGGGTTTTCTTTGCTGCTGCGCTCCCTGCTTATGCCGTTCATGATGGCTCGTGAAGGGCAGGAAGGTGCTCTTCCTGCCTCAGGCTTTCCACGCAAGCGCGTGGAAGAGCAGGGGGTCCCAGAACAGTACCATACCGCCAAATTAAACTGTGCAAGTAAATAAATATTATTTTGACATAGTGGTCCTGACAGAAGTTGACTTTTCTCAGCCGTAATTTTTAATAACATTTTTCATCCAAGGTGTGCAGTATAACCCAAGGTCATACAATTATCCATGGCATGATTTGGTGTCAACATCACAATTCTTGGCTCACAGCACCTGCTGTGTAAAAGCACTGTGATATACGACTCCTTGCCGTCACAGGATGCCCTGTAAAAACTGAGGATTTTAAATCTCAGAGCACCGCCAGTGTCCTCTGGTACTCTGTACTTGATCATGCCATCATCTTGTTACCCAGCGGAGGTTGGTGTCAGTGTGACCGCGCACACACACACACACACACCACAGGGCTGCAGTAATAAGCCCTGGCAGTTCTGTTAATGCATGTCCCTGCTACTCAAACCCGAGCCCCGTAAGTCACTGTAAAGTGTGTTTGTAAGATGTGTGTCTATTTGTTGACGCTGTTCCAGTGTGAACACAGAGGATTATAAATGATAGATTTGAAAAAGGGCACTGGGGTATGTAATTGGATTGATTTATGCGTTATGTGAGTGTGCGTGATTGTGTATTGATAGAAAATCAATTGTAGTTTCATGACTGTGGGATGCAGACATGCTCTTTAGGTTGGATCTATTTTTAAACAGAACAAAGTGATGCACAAGATGACCGTGAGAGCATTCGAATAGGAGACGTCTGCAGCCTTCAAGCCCAACAACCGTGATACGTTTTTGTAGAAAAGGCCAGGCTGCACGATGCAGATACAGGTCTTAAAGGTGTGCGCGTGGGAGGCAGGAGTCTTTCTGTGAGTTTAATGTGATTCACCACAAAATGTTCGAGTCTGAGGTTCACTTCCAAGATGTTCTGAATCCTGTTTATACAGACCATGATGAAACATGTTCAGTCTAAAAAGACGCTGAGTAGCCGTTGACCCAGATCCTGCAGTGAGCGCTCTTGCCTTACTCAGCGTTGACTGTCTGTCTCTCCCTCTGCTGACAGGCATTGTTTCCATCATGACTCTGGCCGCCCTGGCCTATGAGCGCTACATCCGGGTTGTCCATGCCCAGGTTGTGGACTTCCCCTGGGCGTGGCGGGCCATCGGCCACATCTGGCTGTACTCCCTGGCCTGGACGGGGGCTCCTCTGCTGGGGTGGAACCGCTACACCCTGGAGATCCACCAGCTGGGCTGCTCGCTGGACTGGGCATCAAAGGACCCCAACGATGCCTCTTTCATCCTCTTCTTCCTCCTGGCCTGTTTCTTTGTGCCTGTGGGCATCATGATCTACTGCTATGGGAACATCCTCTATACAGTGCAAATGGTAAGACATTCAGATCTACTAGCTGTGTTTGGTTTTTAGCAAAGGGAATGAATTATAAATGAGTTAGGCTACTGAACAGATGGGGTGCTGATTGAGGATGCTCGGAAGGAAACATTAAACACCACTGTTATACACAACAGTGTTATATATTTGTATTATTAGGGCTGAAATGAATGAATATTTTTGTTTGATGATTAATCTTCAGATTATTTTAAAAGTAAAGAATTAATCCTTTGGTTTATAAAACATCAACAAAATGTGAATAATATCCACCTAGAGAAATTAATCAAATCGGCTACAGGTTGGCACTTTAAAGTTCCCATTTATAGTTTAAGTCTTTATAACTATCAGAAGTTGTGTTTGTGATTTTAAGCACTCAATGATCCCAGACAGTGTAGTTTTACATTTTCTTTCTCAAGTTTTTCTCAGTGAACCAATCAGAAGAGAGAGAGAGCAAACCGTGTCAGATCTTGGCTCATCACAAAGTTCAGTCCTCCTCTTTCAGTGCTCACACTTCAGCTCAGCTGACACTGTCTTTCACTTTACACACCCAAACTGACAATCGTGTGTTTCTGGACTTTCACTTCAACACACTTCCACGTCAATCAGTCACATTCACGTTGACTGACGGTTCAACTCCTTTCAGCTTTCACTTCAAATTCACTCAGGTGACATTCCACTGCTTCCACCACCGCTTCTACCAAAATGTAATTTAGTATTTCAGCTATTTCAGATTATATCTGTGAATAACGTAGCAATGGCCACACATTCTTTTTCTTAATTTAAATCTTTTCTAATATCAGATGTGAAATGAAGTATGAAATGAATAGTTATTACTTTTAGTAGGGACTTTTCAGACTTTTCATTTTAATTTGTCCTAATGAAAAGTAAGTCATTGACCTTCACCGGCCAAGTGCTGCCTTTCACTCCTCTTTCATTGAATACTTTATTATCATAACATATGTCTGTGCCTTCGGCGCTTGTTCTATACAGTGAAAATGGTTTGAAAGCTCATTGTTGGTTGTGGCTGTGCTGAGCTGCAGCCTTTAAATGCCAATGATGTTATCAGTCCCAGGAGACAGCCTGCTAATAAAGGACAGCCGGGCTGGCTGTGAGGAGGAGAGTTAAGCATTTGTGTTTAATGAGAAAACACTGGAGAAGTGCCCTTGTAACCAGAAAAAAAAGAAAACCAGGAAATCTGTGTCTGTATCATCTTCATCTGTCAGGCAGCTGGTCACCGAGTGTTTGCACAGCAAAGAATGTAAGCAAACATGTAAATGAGAGACACAGTGAAATTATAATCAAATGACCCAGATGTCTGCCTGCATCACAATCGGCTGCAGCTGCTGTCTCTACTTCCTCGTAGGAAGTGTGAGCTGCTACTTCCTCACAGCCTCGAGCTGGAGCACCACAGAAACTCTCAGCCCCTCTCCCAACTCCCCGAGCACTTCAGAGGCCTGAGAGGACTCATCATACGTCACAGCATTTTGGGAGATGCTATGAAAATCTTCAAAGAGAAGTTCTCTGAACCCTACGGAGTATTGGCTTGATAGAAAAAGAAAAGACAAGAGTTGAGCTTGGCCTGCTTTTTCAGAGTGGGAACATCTCACCATAGACATCTGAAAAACTGGAGAACAGAAGAACATTAACATGGAAATAGATTATGTCTCCATAAGAAATGTGGAACATAAATACAAACAGTCTTTGTGAATCCATGAATAAAAATAGGAGCTTGCAATGATTCAATCAGCTGCTGTAGACTGTCCTTGTCCTGAGGGAGTCTGGAAAATAACAATATGCCTTATCATCTCATCTCTGTAGCTTAAGGCTGTAATGTAATATACAGTGTCAGGCACCCACACTGTTTTTGAGTTATTGCATCGTTGCCTGCCAGCTGTGCTGCCAAATGTATGGAAGTAATGCTGCATGCTGTTAATAGGTCTTTAATAGACACATTGTCAATGGTAAAGCTGCTTATTAATGATTGAAATGAAAACTATATGTAACTTTTGAAAGAAAATCTTTTCACTGTCAGACTTTTTTTTAATTGGCATGAAGGCACCATTTCTCAGTGCACTCACATTATTGCTCCTCTTTACTTGTGTTACGTGTTAGCGTTAGCATTATCCAATCATTGCTACGCTGCTGTTCAACAAGAGCCACAGTTCTGATTTGTAATAAATGGTACACGATGAGCGGAGAGGTTCAAATTCAGGTTCAAAGATTTTACATTTCTCTTTCCTTTGATTTGTTTGGATTCTTTCACACTCATTTTCCTTTTTAAAAGATGCAGAATTGCAACATTTTCAGGGCACTAAAAACTAATTACAAATTGGCATGATGCTGCTGTAATCCTCACAAATGCTTTATAATTATTTTGGGACGACATAAAAACCTTGCACAATACAAACATTCAGACAAGCAGATTTTGGCATGGGATTAAGGTTTTTATTCCCAATTTTCTCTCCTCCTGACAGCTCTTTCTCTCTCTCTCCTCTTTGTTGTAGCTTCGATCCATCCAGGACCTCCAGACGGTTCAGATCATCAAGATCTTGCGGTATGAGAAGAAGGTGGCTGTTATGTTTCTCCTCATGATCTCCTGCTTCCTGGTGTGTTGGACGCCCTACGCTGTTGTGTCCATGCTGGAAGCCTTTGGCAGGAAAAGCATGGTCTCTCCCACTCTGGCAATCATCCCCTCCTTCTTTGCCAAGTCCAGCACAGCCTACAATCCCCTCATCTACGTCTTCATGAGCAGAAAGGTTTGTAGTTTGGTGTAATTGTATATGTTTGAAAGAGGAAACTATCAATTCTTGGTCAACTTTAGGACCTATACATCTGTACCTGCCTCTTTAGTGTGGTGCTGATGAGAGTGAAGTCAGTGATCCATGTTTCACTGGAGCGTTCTGATTGGCTGCCTCCTGTGGGTTAGGTCGATTTTCTGCCCCCCTCCAGTGACCACAGCTGAACTTTGAATTAAATGTGGGCAATTGGAGCAAATCAATGGTATCTCAAATAGGCCTGATGGTTTGCCAGCCTCGGTTAGTCGGGGGGAAAAAAACAGAGGATTTGGTGCAGCAACTATTATTTTAGTGACACATTTGTTGAAGCATCTTTGACATAAAATGTTCTAGATAGTATTTATTTAGAGGTAAAATATTTCATATAATCAGCATCATAGAATGAACCTATTATGTGTGTAGGAGTGAAATTGTCACTTACACCAGTCCTAGTTTACTGGCATCCGTAGAGGCTGATATCTCGTGTGTATCCTGTTTGACAGACAAATGAGTGAGGACAGGGTGCTATTTCATCCCTCTGTTAAATACTACCCGTTTTTTCTTTTCCCTCTGCGTCTCCTCCTCCTCCTCCTCCTCCTCCTCCTCTCACAGTTCCGGCGCTGTTTGCTGCAGCTGCTGTGTTCGCGGCTCTCCTGGCTGCAGCGTAGCCTCAAAGAGCGCCCCCTGGCTCCGGTCCAACGCCGCCCCATCCGGCCTATCGTCATGTCCAACGCGTGCGGCAGCAGGGACAGACCTAAAAAAAGGGTGACCTTCAGCTCCTCCTCCATCGTCTTCATCATCACCAGCGACGACCTCCACCAATTCGACGTGACCTCCAAGACCGGGAGTTCCTCAGGGGTCAATGTCATTCAAGTGAGGCCACTGTGAACCTCAAGGACTGGACTTTTCACCCAACACTCAGTATGCCTTAGGACATAACATGCAATTCCAAGCCAAAATAACCCTGTCTGACCTCCTCAGATGTTTCTACATCTACTGACACTTACAGATTTGTTACCAAGCAATTGTAAATATTCCACTGTCAACCCGAGATCTCAGCAAAATCTGTTTCCTGACAGTTGATGTGACATCCTCATCCAACATCAGTTGTGGTAACACTCATACATGATGATGTAGTTAACGATTATGTTTCTCTTAGAAAAAGAGTCACATTTGTTTGTCAAATATGCCACTTAGTATAGGTGACGACTGTAGAAGTGTGTCGAGCGTTTAGAGGCCAGTGGTGTCACGGACCTGAGTTTGGATTCATATGTGTTGTTTTGGTTGGTACCCAACTGCAATTGTGTAAAATGGAAAATGTTCCTTATCCACAAACCATTATACACAAACTGACATTACTGTGTATGGATTCAATAAAGAGGATCATATTTTAAGCTACAGAGCTTGCATACCTTATCTTATTTCAGTCTAAGCCTCTATCATGAGAGCAGTCGCTGTGAAATGACATACTTTGGTGGAATTATGTGTATGAGAAGTACAGGAGTGTAATTAGATAAGAGGAGATGAGATGGGGACCTTGGTGTGGCCCGCTAAAATGCCCCCTTCACAACCTTCTGGGCGGTGAGTTATAAATAGACTTGATGAACGGATTTCCATAGCTGGTAATTCAATGAGGATGTGTGACTGAGTGAGTCAATGGTGTTTATTTTTATACTGTTTGGTTAAAAGAACAGCATGGCATTATGGGAAATATGTGCATTTACTTTCTTGCCAAGAGTTATAAGAGAAAAACTGATCATATCTGTACCTATGTTAAATATGAAGCAAATGCCAGGAGACAGTTAGCTTATTTTAGCATTAAAACTGGAAATGGGGAAACTTGAAGGCAGGTTCTGACTAAGATTTAACTATAATTATACACATTATTGACATTCAGTAATAATTTACATGTTGTGTCCCAATTGTTTAATCCGGACAAAAGCATGGGTATAAAAATAACTAGCAACATGGTAGCTGAGTGGACAGTGCACATGCCTAATGTACCTGATTTGCTGCATTTCCCCTTAGTGTCCAATCTAATAAATGTAATCTAATAGGCGAAAATGTGTTAACTGATTGATAATGTGATTCAGACAGAAATGGTGTTAAGCCATTTCTCCCAATAGGCTAATCTGCAAACTTCTACATTCATATCCAGTGGACAGACATGAATGAAGCACATACACATTCTTAGATACTTCTTGGTAAGAAAATGAATGCTATTTCCCCAAATATGAATATATTTTCTCTAATAAGATGAAAAGTCCTATAAACCCCCACAACACATGAGCTGTTCAGCAACAAACAGCAGATAGACATAGTTAGTGAAGAGCTCATCAACCTGGTGTCTTAAAAATAAGGATGGATATGGTTAGCGAAAAAGTTCATCACATCACAAACATGGTCAACAAAATGATTAATTGTTATTACAGGTTTAAGGTTTTATTTGCGGTATCAATATGAACTCAAATACATGTAGGCTTGACAAGATCATGATACTGATCCTAGGTTTAATGCTGACATCCTGTTTTCAAAGTCATGATGATGACATGGAAACAATCAAATCTTAAGATTGATAAAGCTCTGGAGACCTTCAGTCAAACCATTATTAGTTACGCACTGATACAATGTAAAATTGTAAAATTACATTATCAATCATTATGATGGATATATCATTTACCAGGTTCATTATTTAGCTACATTCATTTGCCTGGCAGAGCCTTCATTAAAATCTTATACCTAATTAAACTCAAGACCCCCTGAATTGCTTTTAGTGTTTAACACTCCGGTTTTAACTGGTCTGTCAGATCAGAGAGCCACAGCTCCAGACGTCCGCAGGGCCAGAAGCCTGTTCCACATTTTCTCAGCAGGGACGAGGAGCTTGTTGATATCAGGAGGATTTTTAATGAGTAGGTATGAGCCTCCCAAAACAGCTCCTGTTGCACTGAACAACAGGCCACGGTTTATCACCTGTGAAATAAATTACACACAAACACACACATATGTGTATATATCAATCCTCTTGGCAGAGTCATGCCCACAAACCAATTTGTTCCTTACACTTTTTCACGATAAGCTTTGAAAATTAATCCATCTTGAGGCACAGTCTCTCAAAATTGAGAAAAAAAACTTATCATGCTGTACTACATTATCATAGGTTATTTTGCAGAAAGGAACTGAGATGTTACTGTAAATTCAACATATTGACAAGTTAAAGCTAAATGCCAACAGCAGCATGCTAACATTCACACATCCCGATGAGTTATTAAACATCTAACCCACTAATCACACTGAATAATAATATGTGATATTGTAACTTATTTGATAGATGTGTTTTATTCATAACTTTGATGGTAGGTTTACTGTCTCATAACATTCTTACAGTACATAAAGATTCATTGTTATTCACTTTATCATCCCAATACTTGGCGGAGACACAGACAGTGCCCTCCCTGCAGCCGATCTCTATCTTTTAATATTGCATTATTTTATTATTTATATCTGTGCTACTGTATAGCTACTCCATCCAGTGTTTGTCTCCCCCCGCCCCTCTACAGAGATCATTTCGCCCTTTACATCCCTACGGGTTTAAACTCTTTACAAGGCTGTGAAAATCCCCACCGCCCATCTGACAGTGGTACATTAGCACATACACAACCAGGACAGGTCACCTCTGACAGCTCAACACAGTGCCAAGAGCTAACTGTCTCCTACAGCCAAGCAAGAGGGAATCAGAAGCATTTCTTGGTGCAGCGAAGTTTTTTTTGTGGTCGAATGAATCAAATGTTTCTAAAAGGAGAAGTATTCACCCACTGAGAGTTACATCCGCCTTCCATGCTTGCTGCTGATAACAGTGCAACTTCAAAAGAGCCCTGAATTTCAACACTAAAATGTTCAAAGGTGTGAAATATCCCCAAAAGAATTAGTGTATTGCAGGAAAAAAAAGATGAGACTAAAGTGTCTTACTTTGTTTTGCCAATGCCAACGCTCCACGGCTTTATGGTATCTTGTCCTAGTGAAAGTGACCTAGAGACAGCGAGGTGAAGGACAGGGGATGATACAGATCTTGTGGTAGACAAAGCAAAGTGACAATAACAACTTTCTTTATTAGGATGCTCACCATTGTGTAAAGAGGAACTATTGTCTTTGGCATGATGAAGTGAAGGATGTTGTCCACATGTTTTCTGAAAATGAACCATTTGGAGTTGACGTGCGCTCGCATCTGCAAAACAAAACAGTGCGTGTGTCAGTGACGGGAACCATCTGTACTAGTATCTGTAATAGTTTTTACAGCTGCATCCAAAATGCCACACAGTCTCCTCCATTGTTGAGGGCATGGATGCAGTAGAAGGGGATTAAGTTAACACAAAGTGATGTGGCTGCTTCAAAGAGCTATCAGATGTCTGTGAAGATTTGCCAACAGTGCCAAGGCCAGTTTCTGCCTTTTTGACTGCATGCATTTGAAAGGGAAGGTGATTAGGTAGATGTGCATCTGAGCTGTCAGACATGAGGACAATATAAATATCTATCTGACATCGAGTCCCTCTGAACAAACTTTCTATACAACTCTTGTACAAACAGCAGAGGTGGAGTCTACATTTGCTGATGTAGTATCTGGATGTTCAATGTTGTGCTGTAATTCTTGAAACTTTTCACTCAAAGTGAGCAGTAGCAGCAGAGAAGAAGCTGCTGATTTGATGCACCATGGATGGACCTCGGTCTGTTTCCTAAGTAAAACACCTACAATGCACCAACAGGTGCATGCTGGGTCTGGATAAAATCGAAAATATTATGAATCTTTCAGCTGTGACGGCTACATCCACTTCCACAGTCAGTGAGGCGTGATTTACCTTTCTGCTCTTTTCAATAAACCCTGAGTGGACTGGTCATAAATTACACGAGAAACAAGATTTAAGAGGGGAATACTGTACGTCTTATTCCACTTTTTTACTGCATTTCTTTCACAGCTATAGTTTTTACTTTTGAAAAGATAGTTGTCAGTAGTACACAGTAAAAAAACTGTAGAAAAAGTCGGAGGAACTTTCTTGTCATATATCTTTAAGTAGTAAACAAAGCACTGACATTGCAAACATTATCAGTGCACAACAAATACCAAGCAACTTTAGCATTCATTTGGACCAATGTGAAATGCTAAACTACCTTGACCAGCTAGTCACCAGCTTTGTCTGTCTGCTGTCTGGTGCTGTACAGGTTGTGTGCAATGGGTATTTATTTGGTTTAAAAAAAAAAAAACAGTGGGTGTTGAAAGGTCACATGATGGAAAAACTAAACAATGAGCGTAAAGAAGCTAAAACACTGAGCAGGGGAACTGCAGAGCGTGGTGATGATTCTCTGTTTGTAAAAGAAAAAAGATGAGCGGCTTTCAGTTCATCTGATCCACTATTGTTTTATGAATATCAATGCAGCTGTTTTAAGTGAACTCATTATACTCGTACAGCCATATACTAGAGTACTTTATTACTTTGACATTGTAACAGCCTAAGTAAGAGGTAAATAAAAGAGTAGTTGCAGTCACTGCCAGTTTCTAATAGACAAATAGAATACAGTTTAGTTGGACGTCTGACAGCTGAGTGAAAATTGAGTAAAAAGAGTATAATATGGGACCTTTAACACTATTTTAATAGCTGTGATATTGCACAAAGATAAATTAAAGCGTGAGGATAAATTAATGAATATGCATTACTTCAACGTAGTTGTACATGGCCAGGTCTGCGATTGCGTGGTCGTCTGGAACCCGCACTTTGGTGTACTCAGGCAGTACAACACCTGCACAGACACACAAAGGGAAACCATGTCAGGCATTATCGGTCCATCATCTGCATCTGGTTTAATGTTTTTATGCATTTTGAAAGCAACTTACTCAAATCCTCATTGAACTGATCCAATACTTCGTCAAAGACAATGCAGTCCTCGAAGCCCTGTAAAGCATGAACGGATAAATGAGTCTCTTTTAATATTTTTTATTTTCCTGGCTTTTCTCACCCTGTAGTTTACTGATACTTACAGCATTCATCCCCTGTCCGTAAAAAGGCACCACTGCATGGGCTGCATCGCCCATAAGGACGCATTTGTCGTTAATGTGATACGGGGTGCACTTGACAGACACCATGGCCTGCGCAGGCAATCGGAAATAATCCATCTTGAGTGCATCACTGCAAGACACAAATGGAAATAAAACAATTACAAATCCAGGGAGTGATTCATCAGAACAACAGATTTGGGTATTTGCTGTCTCCAAAGGCATCTGTCACGTGTGAATAAGCTAAAACATCCTCGCTGTGTCTACACCGGTAAAAGTTCAAGCACTAAACGTCAGAAAGGAAAAGCGTGCGTCCAACTGTTTAGGCCTGAGCACTCCAAATACAATCAACCTAGGCCGGAAATGAATTAACTGAAAGCCTGGAGGGGTTTCAACAGCTCATGCCTCCCTTATCTGTTCGTCACCCATAACATATGGTTCATCTCTAATTAAAACCGCACCGCACAAAGCCATGTAACCGTGTGTCTGCAATTTCACACTTCACAGATCATGGCTGTGGATGTGGCTGGAGTCATCGAGATGATGGGAAATGAAAGTGATTTGGAGAGATGGCCAGGCAGGTAGAATGAAGAGATAAAGGTTAAGAGGAAGAGAGGAGGAAACAAGCAACAGAGTGTGTTGGGGGAGGTGGGGGCTTACACTCCTATCAGTGGTATGGTGTCAGGGAAGTATTTCTGGAAAAACTCAATGACTTCATCTCCTGTGGTGATCTTCTCAAACTCCTCAAAGGGCATGAAGAGGGTACAGGTAAACGTCTTGTCCTGAAATGGAAAATTATTTTTTTCAAAAAAAAGAATGACCACAGTGATGCACAGTGAGCTTGAATGGAGCCGTCTGCACTTACACGGAGATGTGACACTAATGAAACTCTAACACTATAAGAGGCTTCACAAGATACACAACCGTTCCAGGAATAGCAGCATTAGATATCCATTAAGAGAACTGTGTTGATGGTCATGTGTGGCTACGTGAGCAGCTCTGTAAAAAGTACCACATTAAAATATACATAATTGAAACCTGAAAAAAAAAAAAAACAGGCCTCATATACTGTATGTTAGGCAGCCAATTAGGAAGATAATATAGCAAGAAAAAGTAACATTGAAATGAACCTGGTACAACACTAAAGGCATGTGAGACACATGTTGATATAAAGATGAATAAAATCTGTCATGTCAAAGTTTCAGATTCAGATTCAGATTCTGAATGCTTTCTTTGTCCCAGAAGACCAATACAGTTCTTAACCTATACTTAACAAGACAAAGATTTATACACATATACATACTATATACATATTCTCAGACAAGGGAGCACAGTATGCTGCAAGTAGTGAATAAAAAAAATAAAATATGCAAATAAACTGCAGTAAAAACCAACTTCAAGAAAAATAAAAACAGTCAGGTAAATAAGTAAAGTGCCCAAGTTTGTTGCTCTGAACTAGAGTAAAGTGACTAAGTATATTGTGGGAAACCTACTTTGCATTCAGCAGCTTAATGGCAGAGCGAATTAATGACCTGGAGTAGAAGTTTTGTTGTCTTTTGTTTTGTACAGTTTTGGTCACATAAATGACATAATATTCTGTGATGAAATATTGAGAACAAAGGTCACTTTCTTATCTACTTCTAAAGCTTTTAAAGCCTCATCCTTTCTTAGGCTACTATACTCCAGGAGATACGGCTTTCCTCCACACCACTACTCCACCACCAGCCACATGCTGTTGACTCCACCATCTGCTTCCTCAGCACAAACCCAGATTCATCAGACCAAGCTCTATTTCCCAGTCCTCAGCTGTCCAGTGGTCTGTGTCCAGGAGAGGAACCTGCTGTTGGAGCTCGTCCACCTCAAGGTTGATTCGTCCTGAGCTGCTTTTTCTGTTTCTGAATCACTGGAGACTCTCTATTTCTCCAGCCATTAACTCCACTAAACTGCGTAGACATTCTAGACCCAGCTGTGTGTGAAAATCCCAGGAAAACCACAGTATCAGAAACACTGCACTGAGGTCACATTTCTGTTCGTTCTGAAATTTGATGTGAACATTAACAGGAACCTCTGTGTCTGTCTGCGATGCTCTGCTGCCACATGATTGGCTGACGAGGTAATTACAGTAATAAACAGGCAGACAGCTGTTCACAATTAGGTGCTCAGTGAGTGTGTATTTTATTATTTGTTAGTTTTACGCAGGACCAGGTCTCAAAATCCTCCTTGAACTCGTCACAGGACCATCCATCCTCGGTGCTGACGTAACAGCCCAACTCCACCCAGCGCAAGTGATGGATGAAAGTGCACTGAGGTTGTGGGCGTGTCATTATCTGCCCATCTGAGCAGGTGCTATCCATCAACATCACAAAGTCCTCCCTCAGGACCTTTTAGCACTGTCTCTGTTTCCATGGCACCCACAGCAGCGGGGATACTTTGGTGTGTACTGTGTGTTGTTGTTTTTTCCAGCCCTAATGCTTTCCTGGGAACTAGGGCAGTGTCTGACAGTGTGAATGCACTTCAAAGTCAGCTGCCTTAACCTGGCCTCAGTGAAGAGAGCAAAAAAAGTGTTGTGCTGCGTCAGCCATGCAGAAAAATCATTGTGGGATTAAGAAGGACAGGAGGGACAGAGGGAGGGGGGGGGGGGGTCAGAGACAGCTGCTGTGTTAAATCACGAGGATGAACCTCGGGAGCTGAGACGTTTTACAAATGATTCGTGATGGTTGAGGCTCTACTGTAAATTAGGCCAATTAACTCTATGGGGACACCACAGAGGTCAATCATGCACTGAAATTACGCTTTTGACCGCGACAGTAAGTGATTGCCAAATTATATGACGTATTATCCTCACAAAGGGACATCCTATTATATTGTCCTGTTCCAATTGTAGTGTGAAAAACTGTGAAAAACACAAGAGAAAGGCCATTTCTTTAAAATCACACTCACCAAGTTTGGCAGCGCAATCATCATGAATGTGTTCCGTGGCCAGATGTGCAGATAATTTGGCTTCATGGCAAACTGGGGATGATGATGATGACGACGATGACGGTGATGATGAAAGTGGGACAAACAAAAAGGACAGTTATGTATATTGTGAGTCTGACACTGGCAGCGTCTCGCCACCCACTCTGAACAGAAGTGACTGTGCAGAGTAGCCTACTCACCTCTCCATCGATGGGTGGCATGGTGAGCTCCATGTAGCCATGGGGGATGTAGGTCTGGCTGTAGTTGAAGCGGCTGCGACGGAGGAACTGCTTGCGGATGGCAGAGAAAGCGCCGTCACAGCCGACGATCAGGTCGACCTTGATTTGATCCTCGGAGCCGTCTGACCTGAGGAACAAACCAGAAACTTCAATAAACTGACTTTCGTTTAGATGTAAGATAAACAACTTAGCTTTACAAGTCTCTTAATTTAATAGGTCAGTGCTTTTTTTATGCTTCGCCCAGGGAGATTTAATATTAAACAAATAAGCAGTCTACACATTCATCAAGCAAAGGCAACAGACATTCATTACACCTCTGGGAAACAATTTCCTGCCCACCTAGCCCCTGTCAAAAGCCTTCCTCAATAATTACATATATATTATTAAACTGTAGTCAGTGGCTGTGTGCTTTGGGTTTGATTCACACTGAGAGCTGTGTGTTTGAGCTTCATCATGCAAATAGAAGATTTTGAAAGCATCTTTCCCTCTGATTTTTTTTTTTTTTTTTTTTTGGCTTTCCGACATTCACAGTGGAAAATTGGGCCACTGACAATTTGTATTCTTGCTGTACATCTTGCTGCATCTTTCGTATTCATATGGATGTTACAGCGAATGGTATTAGGGCTAATTTGGCTCGGAGCCATGGTGATCGTGACGATGACGTCTCTGACAACTACAAACACACAGTACTGTTTGGTGCGTCTGCTGATGGTGTTGAAGTGCTGCTTCAGGCAGCAGGCAGCAGTCTTCCCAACATCCCCAGACACAGTCTGATGTGCCATATGGAAATGATTCTTGTCATGGTGCCTACAGTTACATGGGACTTAAATGTTGGCTGTGAGATCTGACGCTGTTCATGGGCCAATACACATTCATGACCCATGTTGATGCATCTGTAATTTCAGTATAAAGTACATTAGAAATGTTCTTAGCACCCTATGCTCTATCTAGAGACACTTGCAGCCCAAATATTGACTTTATAGTGGTCACAAAGCTTATTCCACATTTCAGTGTTTCAGATGCCAACAAACATTGTCAATATTTTACGAGCATCCTCATAGCAGTGGAGGAAACACACACTAAACACACATGCTGCTGTGGCTAATAACTGAAATGTTAATTTTGGAAGTGTGTAGCCTACATGTACATGTGTGAATTAAAATGTCTTAGAGCTGAAGAAGCCTGTCCCGCTGACATTCACACTGGCTACATATCAACATTTCAATGTTATTCTGACAATTTTAGCAAAGTTAAATCATTTTTAGTTCAATAACCAGCTATTTTGACATTTTGACAAAATTACAGTTGTATGAGAATACAAAATGTGCATGCACAATTATCTAACACCATCTGGTTTCTCAATTACAGTATCAGTGCTTTTGCCCTGCACCTGCTGATTTCACATTGTGCCTGTGCAACAGCTTTCTCCACCTAACTCAAAGACTGACAGATAACAAAATCAAACAGTGTTCTGGGATATTCTAAGACCTCATCAACATGTTATTATACATACAGCATTATGGTAGCTGGTGTTTCATTATAGCTCTGACCATAAGAACAAAGGAGGCCGTGTACATCTTTTTCATGCTGATGGCTATCTCAGAACATTTCCTGGCTACTATGTGAGGAAACTGGCTATCACAGTGGCATCAGGCTCTCCATGTACATTTAATTTTGCAAGCCAGAGAGAGCAAATATGAGCTGTCACAGTTCACCTACAGGCATAGGAGGGACATATGTCCTGAATGTGGGGGATGCTCACCAGGGTGACTTTTAGATTCGAGGCACACTCCCAGTAAAAACTGATGAAGTTAAAGCGCATTAAAATGTGTGTTCAGTGCAGCAAAAGCAGCACAGTGACTCATTCTGATGCACATTCTCAACTGGGTGCAGGTCAGACCACCAGGCATACGAAATAAATAAATAAACAGAGGAGACAACAGACATATAAAATGGATTTTTTACACATTTCAGATAAGGCTGAATTCAATTAAGTTGAGTTTGTGTTGCTGCATGCTGTGTTAATAATTCACTGCTTGGGTTCGCTTATTCTGATGACTAAAGAGCTGGAGGTGTTTCAGTGTTAATTGGGTTGTAAATTTCTGTGTCACATTTACCTCAAGGACAACCAAACAAGGCTTCAAAGGCAACATGTTTATCGCCATCACACGCCTCAGGCACTTAACATGTACAAGGCCACATGTGTTTACATGCAGGAACAAAGAAGGGAAATGATCAATAAAGTTAAGAATTTAAAGCGGATCCTCCTCTTGGATTAACCCTCCATATATTATCAAGGCCGTTGTATAGGGGAGAAAGGTGATGATATCCGTCATTTCTTTTTCAATCATCTGTTGGTACGGGAATCTTGCCAACAAAAACAGGAACTCCTTACGGAGTATTGTGCGGGTGGCATCTAAGGTAGCGGGGGTGAAATTTAGGCTTCTTGGCAAGATTTTTAACATTCAGTTGCTTAAAAAAGCCAAGTTTATCTGTATGGATGTTACTCATCCCCTCAATCCTGAATATAAATTGCTCCCCTCTGGTGTCCGTCTAGCTGTCCCCCCAGCTACCAAAAACAGATTGAAGCACTCCTTTTTGCCCCTCTCCATCCAGGCTTTAAATGCCACAGAGAAGAGGAGGTGATTTCCCTGCCACTTTGCTGCTTTTTGCATTTCTTGTATTTATATTTGGAGTTATTGTTTATTATTTATTATTGATATTTATATCCATTCGTTACAAATGCACTTTACTGCTGTGTCTTTGCTGCTTACTCACAGTAATGCTGCATTAGCATCAAAACAAAGTATTCTTTCATGGGGCCCAGAATTCCTAGCAACGGCCCTGTATATTATGTGTGTGTTTGTGTGAGTGCTGTGAGTGCATGGGGGAGCACGTGTAAGATCGGTAACTATTTACCTGACAAAGGTCATTAGCCCTGTGTCAGCGCTCCAGTCCTGCAGTTTGTGGTCGAAGTTCAGCTTTGTGTTTGGATACGTCTCTGCTTCTGTGGGAGTAAAATGTTACAAAAACAGCTTATATCACAGTCACAAGCATGACATAACAGCAGCAGTTTAATATGACATGTAACATCCTGTTAGAATATATACAGGAAACTTTCACAACTCTAATAAAAAAAGGACACTGATTGTCCTCGAGCAGTTAAATCAATGCCCTGCTGAGGGAAGAGTGACCTTATGCTGATTAGCACACATCTCCTGCACTGCGTGACACAGCAGTCGGTGTAGCTGGTTTTGTGAAAACTGATGTTCAGGCTGTCACACTTTCCAAAATCTCTTTATCTCAGTGTTCACTCCAGGAGTCTGGATCGGCTCTGATAAGAGCGACAGCCTCACAATCAGCCAAGCAACCTCTCTTTCAGCACACACAGCCAATCTAATTAAAGACAGAAACCATTCTGTCACACATTATCTCCAAGCATACACAGAGGCACTTCATTAAATATTAGGAAAAATCCTTTTTAGCCTGAAAAGACTGCCTGACGTTGCCTGATGCACACATACAGATGAAAAGACCATAACGCTAACACACATGGAGTGTCTGCCGCGGATAAGGCTCAGTGCACTGCAAACAGCCTAATTTAGGCTGTTTGCAAGGAGTGGTGGGATGAAAGAATCTGTCTCTCAACTTACTAGTCTTGTGCAGAGTTGAAGAATTAAGCATTATTATTGATATATAAAAATATATGTAGAATATGTATGAATTGACTGTATGATATTCTCTTTTCAAAAATAAATCACAATCCTTTCATGATACCATAACTTTTAGAAAAACACCATCTTCATCATCATGTTAAATTAGCACCAGTTAACTGCTGCAGGCTTATTTGGTCTAATATGAGTAGGCCTGTCTTATAGCAGCTAATGTGAGCTACAGTTAGATGACTGCAGGTGGACACTGAACTTTACTGACCCTGCTGCTGTGGACAGAACCACTCACTCTATCACCTGGTGGCTCATATAACAGACGCTGTGGTTGACTATGTACTAGGGAAGGTTGGGACACAGAGCTGAACAGTCCATAACTGGAGACAAAAGTTTTCTTATTATGATGTTATTTCTTTTGTTTTTGTTCTTTTTAGCTAAATCTTTAACAGGTTAAATTAAAGTCCTGAATTAAAGGTGGTAACATACCCATTCAATCTCTATATACTGTATATGTTTCACATTGTGCTGCTGCAGCATTAATGTTCATCTGCTGGCATTACATTCATATTTGTGATATGTTACAGGTCTTACTTAGTAGAATTTCCACTAATAACTACAGACTGTTATATATGGTCATCAGAGTATAGTCAGGGGAGTATGTACTGTATGTAGAGTCATGTACAAGGTGCTTCTCTGAAAAGGGCTGAAACTCTTTCTGAGTCGAAAGTTGCACTCTTTTCTTGTGACAATGCATCATTTGATGACTGTAATTTGGTTATTTAAGCACATTATATTGTTGTCCAGGGGCAATACTCAAAAACTATTATGTCTAAATTAATGAACACTCTTAATGTTCTTACCTGATAGCAGCTCTTTGTTCAGATTGGCTCGGTCTACTGACAGGATGTACTGGAAGGAGAACAGTCTGTATCACAGTGCAGTTCTACAAGTACTACTGGGGCTTCACACTTCATTTAAATTGGAACATGAAGCATTTTATACTCTCTCCTTAGTCTCCCCACATTCATGAGTCTACACGCTTTCACTCTCCAGCATTTTTGTCTTAAGTACCTTTCAGATTAAGATTATCTGCCAAACTGGAGCAGTGTAATTAAAAAAAAAACTATTTTCAGACAAACTAATGAAAAATACAAATAACATGGACACGTTTATTTATGACGCAAAAACCTAATTTTAGTTGGACTTATGTTGTTATGTGTCTGTGACTAAGTTGTCACTTCTGCTGATTATCATTGAGTGCATCCTGAGTCACTTCACACATCTGTTTGTGTTTGCATAATTGTGTTTCTTTGTATCTCTCTACAAGTCTAGCAAGCAGAAAAATGAATTTTTAATCTGCAGACTATGAGGCAATTCTTACAGTATGTTTACTAACAGCCAAACATTTGTAACACTGAAGCACTAGAATATTTATGTTTGCATGTTGCAGAAAGTGGTAGCCATAAATCATACTAAAGAAAGTAGTAAAGACTATTGGAAATAATATTGGTGACTGTATTATTGCTGCCTACCAATCCGTTGTTGCATTGTTACCTAAAACGTTTTCTTTCCTTACCTGGCCTTTCTTGCCATAAGGGATTGGGGACTGTTTCCCACTCAGTGAATGGATCATTCGTGCATGCATGGGAATTCCTTGGGAAACAATCTGAGAAAAAAACACAGATGATCAACACTGACATGTATTACCATTTGGGAGAAATAGTTATTAATAAATGCCTAATTTGCATTGCTTAAAAAAAAAAAAGCAAGAGATTTTGAGTTATGACTCATGGCGTACTATGCCATGCACAGTCCAGCTGGTCCATTGCCAAGTCTGTGTCTGACTTCCTAAGTATATGTGAAAACCTTGTAATGCAGGTCTTGTTTTGTC
The DNA here is from genome assembly GCF_045865225.1 of Trachurus japonicus. Taxonomy (NCBI): domain Eukaryota; kingdom Metazoa; phylum Chordata; class Actinopteri; order Carangiformes; family Carangidae; genus Trachurus; species Trachurus japonicus. Next base: position 22,216,236 of record NC_140921.1, read on the forward strand.
AGGCTGAAAAGTCATGCAAGTGTAAGAAAAGGTTCTGATGCAGAGTTCTCAGGCATGAATAACATGCTCTGAGCAGCAAATGTTAACTATCAAAAAGGATGTGAGGACCTGAAATGGCAGAATAAAGATCTTGATTGGACTGCAAGCAAAGAAAGCGTGATGATTCCCCTGAGGCTTCATCATATATTTAATTATTGCATTATTAAAAATCAAGCTGAACAAGTAAAGGTGTCCACCTGTGTGTCTTAACTTTTATTCAAGAGGACGTAAGGTTTCATGAGGAGGAATAATAGATGATTTACACAAGTATGTTACCAGTTTGTTTGCTTGATGCATTTTATAGATCAAGTCCTCTAGGATAAAGCTAATTAATGTACCTTCTCCTCCATCCCGACATGTTTCAGTGCTTGCCGACCTCTGTGAGACAAAGCCAGGTTGATGCTTCTCCCTTTCACAATTTTGGCTCGTCGGATATCTGACCAAAATCATACGAGATGTTTCTGAAAGGCGGTTATTGGAAAAGCAACACATCCATTCATCTGTGTGTGTTTTTTGTGTAGACTTTAAAAAGAGCTTTGAGTACTACCTTCTCTACTTTCAAAGACTTCCACATCAAAGCCTCTTTTGGCAAAGAAGCAGGCATTCAGCGCCCCAACCTAGAAGGTGAAAGGGAATATGGACATTCCTTTGAAAGTCAGAATGACCTTTAACATATACAATATTAAGTCTACTATACAGGCTGCAGAACCACTCTCAAACACCCTAATGCCTCACATTTAAAAGCAAATGCACTTCTTTTACCATACTGTACAAAAAAGAAGGTTCTCCTTGGTAATATATTAACAGTCAACCTTATATGAGTCAAGTTTACAAAAGAAAAAAATCTGTAGTGATTGAACATTTCACTTTCATTTTCATCTTACCAAACCACCGCCCACCACTGCCACTTTTTTCTTGGTTGGTCTTCCAGCTGACTCCTCCATTGTCCTGACGTCTCTGTGGTGTCTGACCCTCTCACTGCAGAGTGCAAAGTGATTTACAGAAGTAGCAGCTAGAGGTTTAAAAGAGGAGGAGCAGAGTGAATCTCATGAATGTAGTTCTCTGTTCCCCTTTCAGAGTAAATAGTAGGGAGAGATAACACGACTGTCCAAACAGCGGTTGACAACTCACTCTGCTGTCTTGTCTTCAACCTGCAGGGAAAAAACAGGTTCAACAGTCCAAAAGTTACAATGACTTGCTCAAGTTGAGAAAGATTTTTTTTTTTTTTTTTTTTTTGAAGTAGAAGAAGAAGAAAGAAAGAAAACTGTCCAGTGTCTACATAAATACATGATTCTTGTTATAACAGCAGATGTATTTTAGTTGTAAAAAGTGTAATGGATTACTGCTCTGTCTCAGGTAATCTCAGTGTCATATAATATGCAAGTAAAGACATCTGTCGCCATCTAGTGGCTGCGTGCTGTCTGACTGGACACTGTTGTATCAGAGCAACATTTCTTTTTCTAACCTTCCTGTATTACTCAGGGTTGGGCTTGATAGATTGTTCAGCATATTATCATTAGGCCCATACAAATCTGCCATTGTGATATTTGGAAAACTTAAATAAAAATAGCAGCCCATAGAAAATATTGGAGCCTTACTTGGATTAAAGCCGTCTTGTGATATTAGTTGGTTCCTTTCTAAGTGTATGGCCGATTCATCTCCACTTCTGTCTTTTGATTTGGTTGTCGATAGGCTCCTGGGTTCCACAGGTCTACATTTCTTATTTTGTGTCCTCAGTAGCAGAGGCAGTTATTATAAACACTTGCAGTTTAGTGATGTGTGTTTGGTGGTTTTCCAGGTTTCACAGCCATAGAGTAAGGTAACACTTTATTTTAAGGGGTCCTTGTTCCTGTGTATCTACCTAATTAATTACAGTGTAATTACCTATGTAACCGTATGTAATAACATGTACTTACATTGTAAATACACAGTGTATTTTGGTGTACTTACAGGTCCTTGTTACACTTGTAATAAGAAAGGCTTGTGCAAAGAGAGAGGCCACTTTGGCATTTCTTATTACAAGTGTAACAAGGATCTGTAAGTACACCAAAATACACTATGTATTTACAATGTAAGTACATGTTATTACATATGTTACATAGGTAATTACACTGTAATTAATTAGGTAGATACACAGGAACAAGGACCCCTTAAAATAAAGTGTTACCTAGAGGAAAACTGATTTTACACTTGAGTTAAAAAAAAAAATCTGATTTTGGTGTTTTTGGAGAGCTGGCGGAGTATTCTGAAGGCATGTCTTGCTTTGCTTTGCTTATCCTCAGCTCCTCCATCTGTGCTGATGTACTAACTACCCAGGTAGACAGATAAATAAGGTGAAACACCCATACTTAGGCTACTGCAGGAAGTGATACTTTAAATAGGCTAAATTATGCATTATAACATGTGCAAGCCAAACAAATAAACAACAGAGGCACAATGGACAGCATGGCTCCTACACACTAGTTTCAGTGTCTCTCTACTACTACATCATTTAACACTATCTGACCTCACCAACTCTGAATATTTTAGTTGTAATTTCTTGATGAATTCAATGAATTCTACCGCATTAAATAAAGTGATCGGCAAACAGCTCAACAGCTGCAACAAGCACTAGGCTAGAGAATAGTAGGGAGGTTAAGCGACTTTTGACTTCAAGTCATGATGCAAAGGTCCCCTTTGGCATGGAAGTACCTTAGGGTCATACAAATAAATCTATCCAAAGACACAAGTGAGATCACACTTTGTATCCGAAATAAACACGTTTTTAAAATGCCTTTTTTTAATTGAGAAAACGCATGTTAAAAGCACATTCCATTTAGAATGTCCAATGTTTTCAGCTCCTGGATGTTATCTACAGCTTATTTGTGACATGATTGCAATATGTCAGGATTGTTTCTCAATTTGAATGATGAACAGGGATCTAATGCCTTTCAATCTGTAGGGTGGACTGACATAGGAAGCCTAAAGTCCAGTCAAGACATTCCATTATGGCTCATTTGAAATAAGAAATAAAGATACTGTAACATCATGAGATTGATAAGATGAGCATTAACAAGCATTCACAAAAGTAAAAATCTACCAAAATAATGAAGCTTACCAGTTTATCAACATTACTCTAAGAGAGGATCTTAGCCAGCTATACTGCGCAGGTGAAATAAGTCAGTCCTAATCATATGCTTTATGTGGGAGCTGCAAACCTAAAGTTCCCTATGTATATAAAAGCTGAACATGGCTTATTAAGGGTGCTCTACACTAAAATCTGTTAGTTTACTTTAGGAGCACAATGTAAAATGATTTCAGTATCAGGTTATATAAGCCTTGAATAATGTACAGGGTCCAGTGTGACCCATTTTTACATTTGAGAACAGTAAAAACATTTTTCCTTTGACTTTAAGTTGACTTCTAATATGACCCAGAATGGGTCATACATGTAAATTCAACTTTTTTAAATCAACATACACAAGCAGTAACTAGTTATAGGTAGGCCTATATTTTGACCAACACAATATTTGGCTAATTGGTCTTTCCTGACACCACTGTGGTATGAATTAGGCTACATCTTATTATTTAACTACTTGTAGGCTATATTTGTTGCACTCTGTCTGATGTTCAACAAATCAGTATCAGTATAGTTGTATTAATGTTTTTACATTAATAAAGCCCAATATCCTGTCACACAAGCAGCTGCATGTTGTCTCAGAAGCTGTAGATCTCATCCAGGAGCTGAAGGCATCAGGGGATCTGCATGAGTTTCTATGGACATTCTAAATGGAATGTGCTTTTAGCATGCGTTTTCACAATTAAAAAAAGGCATTTTAAAAACGTGTTTATTTCGGATACAAAGTGTGATCTCACTTGTGTCTTTGGATAGATTTATTTGTATGACCCTAAGGTACTTCCATGCCAAAGGGGACCTTTGCATCATGACTTGAAGTCAAAGGCCTATTTTTTGGGCTTAACCTCCCTACTAGAAGGGTAAATGTGATTTTTATTTGTTGTCAGTCTTGTTTAGAGAGTGTTGAGAAGACAGATTACATTCGCTAGAACAATTCATTCGTTCATTCACAGCACAGCGCAGTTTGTTTAGTAGCCTATGTTATTTCTGACTTTCGGTTTAATTGACACTTCAGTGGTCCCACCTGTCTCTACGTGTGAATGCGCAGGACAAAAGCTTTGTAACACGATCTGATACGCTGAACGTGAATTGTAATCCACACGCAGGCCTTTTAATCGATAAAAGAATCAATGACACAACGCAATTTTCTGAAACCGGCGTGGCAGTCTTCCGTTTGCCAGCCGGTTCAACTTTAGACATATATTTAACAAATCGATTTCGTTGTGATTACATTAATCAATCATTAAATGAATTGCAGGTTTGGTAACGTATCGTGTTAAAGTACGCCCTGTTCCGCGGTTGATTGCTTGAGTCTACTCAAAGATGGCGCTGTAAAAGCCAAGGTTTGTTTTCCATGGGTTCAAAGTATGTTTAAGTGCATTAACCAAGCGGCCCAGCATACGAGATATATCCAGTCAGCAAGTACCGGTTTCCATTTTAACCAAGTTTTTAGGTAAGTGTTGTCATAAAAATCCTGAAACATTTGGTTTAAAAGCAAAGGAACTATGTTCACGCAAATAGCAAGTTAGCTAACTGCGGGACAACGTTAGCAGCTCAGCCGTTAAAGCCGGTTTGTTGACGAGCTGTAACTGTTAGCTCTGTTGCTACACACGGTTGGAGCCGAAGCCGTCTGAGGGCAGCACCTACACACATGACTGCTACATTATAGTGTACCTTACAATATAGATGGATTGCCGTAAATGTTATCACGCAATTAAACAAGCCAGCCCGACTGCCATTTGTGTACTTGTTAACTTTTCCGGAGCGTAAGCTGCTAACGTAGCAACAAGCTAATGCTAGTTTCCCCATCAGTGAGTGGGGTTAATTCATGTCCTGTAGCTAGCGAGTGGAGACAGCTAATCTCTGTGATATTCACGGAAATGCATTTGTATACGTATTTTTGATTAACCACCGAACATCGAATTGGTCGCGTATTAATTTTCTTTTTATTGTGCATTTCTCAAACTTTCTTGTTTATCCGCGTTTTTCCACATAAAAGCTGCAAGTCAGAGAGAACAGCATCACAAACTGCAGCATCCAAAATGACCATCACCTCCAGTAGAACAACACAAATCTAATATTACAACCTCTAAGGCTGTGTTAGACTGCATTAATTCTGTCAAGATGATCTTAATAAACTGCCAATATAATACATTATACTCAGCATCTTATTGGCTTTAAGAGTATGCCACTTATGATTTTGACTTGAAAACATGTTGTGCCCTTTTTAAAGATTTCCATCAGTGTTGAAAACTCCCTTGCACCAAGCTGGACAAAAATTTGACTGTACATTTGATTCCCCCTCTCTGCAGGCTGGTGTCATCCCTGCCGCTCAGAATGACCGATCCGGCTGTGGACAGGGTGGTTAGTGACATAATTCGCTCTCCTGAGGACAAACGGGTTTACAGAGGCCTAGAGTTTACTAATGGCCTGAAGGCTATGCTCATCAGTGACCCAACCACAGACAAATCCTCAGCTGCTTTGGATGTCCAAATAGGTGAGGGTCTCTTTCCACCAGGACTGTCTCTTCAGGTTGTCATGTATTTTTCTCATGGGGCTTTCCCCCTTACATGGAAATGTGTGTGTATTTTTCTCAGATTGCACAGACTTACCTTGATGCTGCTGGTCAAACTGTTGTCCTTTTGATTTCGATAAACAATTCTGATTTCTGTTGTCCATCATTTTTTCTATAAATACATTATCAAACATGATATTGGTGTACACGGACCTGTTCTCATTAACAGTATATATTAAAAAAAGGGGACCCAGCTTTAAAAATGTTTTAACTCCTCTCAGACTAAGGTTGATATTTATTGTAGTAGGAGGCTGGTTAAATTACTATCACAAGTTTTTTTTACTTCCTTGAGCTCTGACTCAGAGTGGCAAAGTTGAAGAGAGAGAAAGTAAGCCGAGATGTTTGTATTAAAGTGTTCTGACCATGATTTACATAGGAGAACCTTGCATTTGAGTCATATGGCCAAGATAACTTATAATGTAATTCTGTGTATAGAAATGTAGCCACTGTGCCATTGTGTAAATGCAGTGTCTGGCCAACCAACTTAGAAAACTCCATAATATTTTGTCCAAGAACTGTCATGAGTAAAGAGCTGCTGCTTAATTGACATTCATATTTGGTGACCATTTTCTTTTGTTAAATTTGCAGGTTCATTATCAGACCCGGGGAATATCTCTGGTCTGGCTCACTTCTGTGAGCACATGCTGTTCCTGGGAACAAAGAAGTATCCCAAGGAGAATGAGTACAGCCAGTTTCTCAGCGAGCATGCCGGAAGCTCCAATGCCTTTACCAGTGGAGAGCATACCAACTACTACTTTGACGTGTCCCATGAGCACTTGCAAGGAGCGCTAGACAGGTAATTTCCTATTCGTGATAGGGTTTCGCCCTGAACTGAAAGTAATTCAACCTCAGAGATCTCACTTGTGTGTCATATGAGTGTGCCCTGTTTTTACTTAGTAATTACTCTTCTTACTTCAGCAGCTGCTATAATTTGTTTTAGTGCCTCAATACAAATAGTTTCCTGCAAATACATAATCTGTAAATGGACTTGAAAATAACTGCTAGTCAGCTAATCAGACTCAGTTGGTCTCTAATATTTTGTCCATCACGTTTCACAACATGAAACACCTTTTATCCGGTTAAGGTAGGTGACATCTGTTTGGCTCAGTCAGTATACAATTCTCCCCATGGGAGTCCAGGTGTTAATCCAGGAGAGCTGCCATGGCCATTGTCTTTGCTTACAAGACTCGGTTTCATTGTGCTTTGTTTTGTAACCATCAGCACAGTCCCTGCTCCCCTGAAGCCAGAAACCTCAGCACAGGGTGAGACTGATGTCCACAGCAGGGGGCTCTGCTCACGTGTCTGCTGTGGTGGTTTGGAGAGGACAGTCAGGCCATGTCAGAATTTAACCTATAGGGATAAGCTTACCTACTTATAAATGAATGATAGTCTAGAGAGCATCTGTTTCTGGCACTAGCTAATTGTTCCCCAGTGCCTGTGAATGGTAAAGCCATCTGGACTTTAGTGGTGGGAAAGGACAGAGCAGAGTATGTTGAAATATTGATGTTGTTATCTCTTTAAAAAGATAGAGGAACACTGTGTCCTGAAGAGATCGTATATGTCATTAGCTGGAGCCTTATTTTAACCATACCTGAACTGTGCTTGCTTTATTGTAGACAATTAGCACATGCTAATTTGTAATCAATTATCTTTCCACCCGAACCTATTTATTTTATTACTACAGTATTTGAGGGTGAATTTATCTGAGAATGACGCCAACAAACGCGTCCATGGTATGATCACATTTGCGAGCAAAGGTTGTAGTTTGATTGTTTTATGAGAGCTAAATCATTTATTTTATACGAGCACCCACGTGTATGGTCTTAGGTGTGGTTTGTTGCTGTCTGTTGCATGAATCTTCAAATCTGCAGCAAAAACTGACCTAGGGTGTAAATGTAAAAACATTCAAATGTGTGTGTTCTTAACCTTTTCTGATTTGCATGGCAGTTGCTCTCATAATGAACTAATGCAAATGGAGTTTCCTCCCTGCCTCATATGTTTGTTGTACAGACGACTGACATTCAACAGAAAATATAAACAGAAGTTTAAATTTCAAAATCTTAAAAATTACAAAGCTCCAAGTGTTATTGTTTTACATGTAATAGTGATTCCACATATTATGACAGTAAGTAAGCCATCACTTTATGTTTTCTGTAGGTTTGCCCAGTTCTTCCTGTGCCCACTGTTTGATGAGAGCTGTAAGGATCGTGAGGTGAATGCTGTGGACTCGGAGCATGAGAAGAACCTAATGAATGACGCCTGGAGACTGTTTCAGTTGGAGAAGGCCACTGGCAACCCAAACCACCCCTTCAGTAAATTTGGAACAGGTAGAAACGTGTTCACGTGATCCCATTATTCATTGTGACTTTCTGCTCATTACATCTTGTGTCAATATTGTGTAATTTCTGCGTCAGTCTGTCTCTTTGTTACCATATAGTGTTTGAACAATGATAAAACACTAGTTGTATAATATTTGACTATATGGAGTTCATATTGTAACCACCCATGTATTTTTGAAGACAGGTGAGATTTATTGTTGGTTTTGGTCATTCAGTCCATCAATTAACCCACTGTAATTAATGTTGAATATTTTAGGCACCATATGAATTTGTGAAACACAAGAACATAATATTCCAAAGCAACAGAGACAAAAATATCTCTTTTAAGAGATCTCTCTTCATCATAATAACTCATTCATTTCATTTCATACATTTGTGCTGATTTACTCAGTTGATATTAAACTGCAGCCTCTGATAGCCAAAGAAGAGTTGACTGTTTAACTGAAATGTCAGATTAGAGTGACATGGACTTGGTGTACCTCCAAACTCAGTATAACCACCTGATGGCAGTCTTGAATTATATAACATTAATTCCATTCAAGAATAGAAGAGGATCAGGCAGGCCTGAAAGTCGTGTGCTCCTCTCAAACCAACACGGTCTTCTCCAGACTGATGCTTTGTTTCAAATCTCAACAAGTCTAAACCGCTGTTGCTTGATTTGCCTGAGACATGTTGCATGTTAGCTGCAGTATTATGAGATGATGTTAATTCATAGATGGACGGTAGTTGACCGGCTTTTCAAAGACCTCAGGAAACATGATCACAACTCAGGTTTTTTTGTTTTTGTTTCTTTTACTATTAAAGTAATGCAGTTCTCAAGATGAAAATTCTTCTGTGGCTTAGTCCTTCACACTCTAAAAGAGGAACATTATTTTTTTTCACCATGTTAGTCCTCTCGTTCACCATCGGGTCAACACATTGCTCATGTTTTATTCAAACTTGGTAATTGCAGTTGGAAAATGATAAGACCTTGAAGACCAACAGTGACTTGTAATTCTAATTCATTGCCACTGAATATTTTTAAATGATGAACGTGAAATTATTCACACATAAATGTCTGATGGCCTCCTGAATTTCTCTTACAGGCAACAAACTCACTCTTGAAACCAGACCATCCAAAGATGGGGTTGACATTCGTCAAGAGCTCCTGACATTTCATTCTACATACTACTCTTCAAACCTCATGGGACTTTGTGTGTTGGGAAGAGGTAAGAGCACATGGCCCACTAAATGTAACGTTACATTTTGCTAAACCTCACTGTTCCTTTACAGCAGTGAAGACAACAAAGAGGAACAAAGACTGCAAGTCATGTCTAACTTTTTGTACTTGGCATCCATCATATTATTTTGGTTTAGGTACACCATGACATTTTCAATTGTGGTGGTTTACCATGGTTTGGTACAAAAACAAATGAGACCATTCTGCCTAATGCAGGTTAGAGCATCACTTGAAGGTTAATCCATAAACAGAAAGTACTACACCACCCGTTTCCAAATCTGCATGTTTGTCTGATCTTTTTTGCTGGACAAAGTTATATACAACATCTATTTTTAAAACTTTCTCTTCCCACTGACCTTTTTCTACTGTTACCTTTTTGTAATACTGTGTCATTGTGAGAAGGTCTGAAAACTTCTGCTTCCTCTGTGGTGGAATAACAGTGTTCTCTTCCTGTTTTGCAATCAATGTTTTGTGCTTTTTGGACAGGAAAACATATTTCCAATAAGCTCAACAGACATTTCATGGTATAAGATAAAGTTTATGTTGGACATGGTTGTCAAAGATGATCTCAATTGTTTATGATAATGATATAACCAACATGCAGTATCCTAACATCACATTAGATCATAACCAGTATGAGATTTTGGTGTTTATGTAATTAACCCAAAGCACCCTGAGGATGGTGTTTGCACAGTTATTTATACAGTTATTTTACTACTGTAAGTGTCACTGGTTTGTGTCATCCCAGATGAAATGTCATGTTTTAAAACACAACTCTGTCATCTGAATTCTAAGTGACACAGTTGGACAGAGGTGCTTACAAGAACACGTGGTTATCATTTCCTCACCTACTAGAGGTCTTGTGAAAATTCTTGTGCTCCTATTGGTGAAAAAATATTGTTGTGGTTCTGAAACGGCTGTGAGAATCCTGGAATTTGTCAGTAATATTTTTGTTTTCTCTTCTCTTACCCACAGAATCATTAGACGAGTTGACTGCCATGGTGGTTAACCTGTTTGGAGAAGTGGAAAACAAGAGCGTGCCTATCCCAGAATTCCCTGAGCACCCCTTCCAGGAGGAACACCTTAGAGTGAGTTGCTTACTTATAACCTTCAAGAGTTTTTGTACTTGTTTACATTTGTAGTCCCCCATTTTAAGCTGTCAAATTCAAAACAGCTTTTTCTGACAAACTTCGTTTTTAATGATCTTTTGTTCATCTTTTGTCACAGCAATTCTACAAAGTGGTGCCTATCAAAGACATCAGGAACCTGTATGTGACCTTCCCTATCCCAGACCTGCAGAAGTACTACAAGTCCAATCCAGGACATTACCTGGGACATCTGATCGGCCACGAAGGACCTGGAAGTCTGCTGTCTGAGCTAAAATCCAAGGGTAGGACATACATTTGGAGCATATACAGGCCTTTTGTTTGGTTGTAATTATACTCTATGTTCTCTATGAGAACAAAAATGAAGAAACGTACTTCTGTGTTTTGAAAACAATGGAAAACACAAAGATAAAATCATTAGTCACCATATGGGACTTTTGTAATTCAGAATGACTTCCAGTTTTCACAGTGGACTAATTAACCTTCAAAAAAAGTTCACTTCTCCATCATAAAATGAAAGAAATCTCCTTGTGACCAAATGATTAATTATAAAATCACATTTCAGGCTGGGTGAACACGCTTGTAGGAGGACAGAAGGAAGGAGCCAGGGGATTCATGTTCTTCATCATCAATGTGGACTTGACTGAGGAAGGCCTCTGTAAGCAGCACCACTGACTGCACACGTCGATTCACTGTTTGCACAACATTTCTGGCTTATGGTTATGATCTCTGTGTGTTGTTATTGTACACATGTGGGCGGTAGAGATTCATTGAGGCGTGGTATGTCTGTTAATGCAGTGCACGTTGAGGACATCATTTTCCACATGTTCCAATACATCCAGAAACTGCGCACTGAGGGGCCTCAGGCGTGGGTGTTTGACGAGTGCAAGGTAATTAATGTTGTCTATTCAGCGACATATCAGACAGAGGGGCAGGACGATCTTGACCCACTTATTCTGCTTAGTTGGAAAACTAATGGAGCAACAGAGGCTGCAGGATTCAAACCTGTCAGCTATATTCTTCACCTCTTGTGATAAATGTAGCTTTGTTAAATGAGGCGGGCCAGTATTCCTATTTTAAGTGTAAAAACATCCCCTCTGAGCCATTCCTCTGTCTAGAATCTGTTTTCAAAGTGTCATTTGTATATCACTGTTGAGACTTCACCTGTGACTCCTCCTTCCCCATCTCTCCTGTAGGATTTGAACAAAGTGGCCTTCAGGTTCAAGGACAAGGAGAGACCCCGTGGCTACACCTCCAAAGTGGCTGGTTTACTACACGTAAGTCCCCTCTCCCATCTGCAAAGGTTGTTTCCATGGAGAGGCAATGCAGCTCAATTGCGTCTGTGCCTGCTGTCGTCATCGTGCTGTCTGCTGCTGCTGTCGACTGCATTGAGAGAAAAGAGGTTTTCCAGCGGCACAGTCGCAGTTAGGCTGTTATACTGTACATTTATTTACTTACTTCACTAATTTTGTGATTGTGGTAGCAAGGCTCATTGACTTAAGTACCTAATGGTCACCGCTCTACAAATTACAGACATTTTCTTTCAGCAGGTTTGTCAGTGTAAATTATAGGCCCCTATATGCCAACACAAACAATGTAGGGCACATTTCTTCTTAAATTCGTTCTTCAAAGAACTTGCAGGCATCTTTACAGCTGTTAAATTATGAAATTGAGATCAGTGCCACAAAATGATAAGAGCTTTAACAACAATAATGTTTCATCGACAGAGTCCCCTCCAGTTCAAGAGTTTCAATACTTAAGCCCTAAAAAAATGGAATTGATTTCTAAGCCTGTTTTACATTTAATCTCTCTTGTCTAGCAGCACAATCCTCTATGTCTCTTGTCTCTGTTTCAGTACTACCCTCTTGAAGAGGTTCTGGCAGCAGAGTACCTTTTAGAGGACTTCAGACCAGATCTGATCGAGATGGTGCTGGATAAACTGAGACCAGAACATGTCAGGTCAGTGGGAGAACAACTTTCCTTGTTCAGTCCTGATGCTTCGTAAGAGGGTTGTAATGTGTCCAGAAATGTGGCCATGGCTAACAACAGCAGACTCCACAATGCATAATAACACCCAAAACAGTAAGTGAAGTGTTCAAGTGATCAATATGATTTACTGTAAAGAATGTTATATAAACAGTATGCAATGTACATATACTGACTAGTTTTAATGTCATTGTGCTACTAATTGATAAATATGCAGTATGTAGTGCTAATGCGCATGAAATGATGCCTGCTGTGACTTCTGCTGCTTCTTTATAACTTTATAGTTGTGCTTACAGATATTGAGTGATGTTTGTTGTGTGCCTGCTGTGACAAAGTGCTGTTGGTCTTCTTTGATATTTTAGATGAAAAAGCTTTTCAATTTTTTTCCATGAAAGTGAATGCCAGACAACCTCCCAGATTTAATTATCTCTGCAGCCTCAAAGGTTCAGTTTAATATGAGATGGATACAGTGTGGAGGGGTGCTGAATTGGAAATAGTGGTATATTAAATGACTTTTATAGGTTGGTTATACTTGTTATGTTCTTTAAAATGTAGGCCTGTCAAATCATGGTTGAATTTGATGACAACTGATTAATTGCTATTTGTTTAAGGACAGTGTTTAAAGTGGTTGTTTTGTTTAAAATCATAAGATACATAACACATTCAGCTCTAAACATCTTTACTTATAATAGGCAAATTAATTGTTCATGGAAATTATCATTATTTGGACCTAAATTTTGTCCTTTTGTAGAAATACTGAAGGGTTGAGGCATTTCTGTTTAGGAAATGGCCCTTTAAAAGACTTGTCTATTTGCCTGTGTGACTTTATTTTCAGCTTTGTGACAAGATGTCCTAATGTGGGGGAGCGAGTCAGCTTGTTTTGTGGCAGTAGCCCAGTCTTTACTGCTGCAGCCCAGCCTGGAGTCTTTTATAAAACTCTCACTGAGTGTAGCTGTAACACTACATCATTTGATGGGATCACACTGTTGTGTCAAGCATAGTGCAGATGTGACCGGTCTATTCCTTAAAGCTTACCAAGGAGGAGATTGCATGCACTCATTGGCTGACCCTACACATTTTCTTGCCAGTCTCTTCCTTTTACTAAAGTGGATATTTAACCTTGGGGTGTCGCCAGTGCTACTTAGCATTCAAAACAATCTTCCCTCATGTTTTAATCTCACTCATGCAGCTTTAAAATAAGTTTTAGCAAGTTAGTTTTTATTATTGCACTGCTAGAAATATATTTTAAGCACTCTTGTTGATAATGCATATTAGTCGATATATATAGGTTGATCTACTGTAGGTATTTTTGTTCATTAATAATATTAACGTACTACCAGTCAAACATGCACTCTGAATAAGGGGTGTATTTAATCATTTGTCAAAACAATTAAACATTACTATCCTTATCCTCAACATGTGGCACCAGAAATGCTAGTTGGTTTAAGTAATTGCCAATATTTCAGTTAATTTCAATCAATGGACAGACAGCAGCTCTCCTCTCCCTCCTGGTATATAACCTGCTGTTGCTAGTACAGTACAGATAGCTAGGCTTGGGCACATATTCAAGTATAAGCAATGTGATGATTCCCACCATATGCAGTATGATATTGTGGCAAATGACAAAATTTCAATGGAAACATAAAATACAAAACCAACTGGCAAACCAACACAACAGTGTTTACCATAGATTATATGATCAATGAAAGGAACCACAGCTCATTACAGCATTTCTGACCAATTGCAGAGTGATTTTGTACCATGAAACATTTGAATTTCCATGTAATTAACAGTGAAATCAGTTAGGAATGTCCCATCAAAACGCAGCGAACCGTGGGCTCCAGCTGTGCCAGCATGCACTGTACAGCAAAATAATTCGGATCTCTACCTCAACCATGTTTCAAATGGAGAACGAACATAAAAGCATTTGCATCTTTTATGGTGGAGTGGCCAGAGACTGACAGTACCTAATAGGCTTTGACAGAGAGAGGTTTTTGTATTCATATAATGTGAACTGCTTTTCTCTTTCTTCTTTTCCCAGAGTTGCAGTGGTGTCAAAGTCATTTGAAGGGCAAACAGACAAGACAGAGGAATGGTATGGCACGCAGTACAAACAGGAAGCCATCTCTGAAGAGTCCATCAAGGTAATTAGCTGCAGTCATAGTGCTCTATCAAATCACTCTTTCTGTTTTTCTGCTTTGCTGTGAGTGTTTGAGTACTGCTCAGGTTTTGTACGACACTGCCTGCTGATTGCACGCCTGTCCTTCAGAAATGGGGGAATGCAGACCTCAACGGCAAGTTCAAATTACCCATGAAAAATGAGTTCATCCCCACAAACTTTGAGATCTACCCTCTGGAGAAAGACTCTCCATCAGTTCCCACTTTAATCAAGGTGAGTGTTTTCACTGTGCTGCGCCATCATCAAAGTATTGTCATACTTCATTACCTAAAGGCACAGGTCCTGCTTAACTGCATATTGTTACAAATCTGTAATGCTTTCATATGGTAATAATGTATTGCTGTCTTGTTATTGAGACATAAAAATGTGTAGCACCGTTGTTGCTATCGTTTCAAGATCAGAGGAAGTCAGCTAAGCTAACAATAGTGTTCATATTTCATTATGTGAAGGATAGCTCCCTGTGCTTTTTCTTTTATTGCTGAAATACTATGTTCTAATCACAGATATCAAAGTACCTTTTGTTGAATGAATGTGAATAAGTAATTGCGCACTGTCAGTTTGTGGTGTGTAGCTGCAGTTATCTTTGCACAGAATGAGCTTTTAATGAATATAAAATGCAGAACTAAGTGTGTGTGGTTATTTCCTAGGACACTGCCATGAGCAAGGTGTGGTTCAAGCAGGATGACAAGTTCTTTCTGCCCAAAGCGTGCCTGAACTTCGAGTTCTTCAGGTGAGTTAATATTCATGAACCATTGTACTTAATGTGAAATTTTGGCCTCAATGTTCTAACCAGTAAGTAGTCTCTCAGCCTTTTTAGATGCGAAGATTTTTGTCCCAAATACAGCACCCAACCAACCATATTAATATTGAAAGTAATTGGCTCAATTATTTCTGTAGCTGTTCAATAATAAAAATAGTTATACATATTTTATAAGAGTGCTGAAGGAAGTGTTAATTTACCCTTAATGGAAGGTAATTGATCAGGTTGTTGTATGAGTCAGTGTGTTACATGTGGTAGACTAATCAGTTGGCACAGGGGCAGAGTGATGGACTGCTGTGGACAGGGGCAACAGAAAAAACACACATTGGCTACCAAAGACAGTTTGAGTATTTGCTGTACAACAACACTACTGTTTACCTATGCCTATAATTTTGTTACACAACAGATCAGCAGACATACAGGGCTGTTTGACGGCAATATAAAGCAGTGAAACATTGATAATACAGCAAGCATTAGACTGATGTTGTTTTTTTAAGGTGTGTTTTCAATAAAGTTAAAGTCCTACCCTGACTAATACGCTGAATTCATACAGCCCCACATCAAATAACCCAAAGTATCACAACTTCTGTAGTTAGACCAGATCAGAAAAGATTGTGACTCCCATCTGTTAAGACAAGAATATGATGCCACAATGTTTCTAAACACACACTATGTGATTGGGTGTATTATCAATTTTTTGGCAATATTCAGCAACTGAAACACTGAACCCTTCTGGGTGTGTTGTCTGTCAGACTGTGAGTAATAGGTTTGCGACATCGTGTGACAAACTGGATGTTTGAACAACTTGAATGTTACACCTCTGCAATTAATTTTAATTAGTCATTTTGCCTGAGGTATCTTCATCTCTTACCGTGTGAAAGTGTAGAGCATTATTACTGCACTTCACATCTGTGCTTTGTTTGACCATTTCCTCTACAGCCCGTTTGCGTATGTGGACCCATTGCATTGTAACATGGCATATTTATATCTGGAGCTCCTCAAGGACTCCCTCAACGAGTATGCATATGCAGCCGAACTAGCTGGCTTGAACTATGACCTCCAAAATACCGTCTATGGGATGTATGTAAGTATTCAAAAAACCTCCCCATTGCCCACATGCCACATCCCAGACCTCCCCCCCCCCACTACCCTTTATCATCCACTGACTGGGCCAGTGTGGCTCAGCCAGGCCTGGGTTGACAGGTTCATTTGGCCATATCTATGCTTAGATTGGAGAGTTTTATCACACATAATGATACAATTAATGATAACAACTGCACACATTTTCAGCAACCTACCATTATTGTCTGTATTATCAAGATGATTAACCATCGAAGACTTATCTCATGTGATAAATCTCACCTATGCAGCTTAAGCTAATTATACACAAAAACCTTCCCACCTAGACCTGGCCGGTCCCAGTCCAGTCTCTGCTCTGTCTGCATCTTGCTCTTCATCCTTCATCGATCCTTGCTCCCGACTTGTTCACCCATCTTTTCACAAAACCCAACTGACTGCTGAGGGGGTGTTCCATGTCCTCACACTCTCAGACGTACGAGGTGTCGTCATCTCTCTCTCTTTTTAGACGTAGTAGGGTTTACAACACACGTGAGCAGAAGCGGCGTCCGACCAGTGGCGGTGAATTTGTAATTCAAAGGTTGATGTAAAAACAGTGGTAGCTTATGTCGTCGGTTGAATAATTTTTTTCCAGTCTTACTGGACGGAAAGCTGGTCACAAGGCTGCATATACATACTCTTCTGATCATTCTTCTCATACTTGCGTTGTGTTTATTTTTGGGTGTTGCTCTAACAACGCCCTACATTCCATCAAACATGTCATTTGTTTTTTCTTTTTTCTGTTTTTCCCTTCCATTAGTCGCTACCTATATGCAGACCCCCTGCACTGCAACATGACCTACTTGTTACTCAGGTTACTGAAGGATGATTTAAAAGAGTATACATATGCAGCCCGTCTGGCCGGGCTGGTGTATGGCGTAGCCTCAGGGATGAATGCCATCCTCGTAAGTAAGCCGTTTGAACTGTGGAGGGAAGTGGGGGGTGCCAGTCAAGGGTCCACTCTTAGGGCTGCGACAGAGTGCAAGTGGCTTGGCTTCTACACTGATTATGTGAAGTGCTGTGTGTCGTTTGTCTAACTTGAGGGATTTAGGGGAACCTCTGCCTGCTGCCGTGTCCTCTGCAACTTCATAATGTTACTGGAGGGCTTGATACAATCGTGTGGAAATGTCACCGTCAGCTGCTATATTGAAATTTACTGGAATTATATTAAGGAATTATATCTCTTTATTATTACTTTGACAGCTCAAATGATGAGTTGTCACAAGGCTTTTTAATTTTCAAGATTGGTGTTTTTTAAACCAATTTCTTAAATTAATTTGAATTAATTTTTCAGATTCATTAATTTGATGGTGTTCCATTTTTGGCAAGAAAAAGGGACACATTTTTAAGCTTTGTGCAGTCCTGCAGTGTGCGGCGAACCCTGTCCGCTTCAGTCAAGGACGTATGAGTAGCTGATATTACAGATTCACTTCCAACGTTCACTTGGGGTAATATATTCAGCCCATGAACATGCAGCAGAGAGCAGAAGAAGAAATACTAGATGGCACAATTTTACTTCCTCGGTGTAATTCTTTTTTTGGTCCTCTGGCTGCCATTCTCTCACTTCTATTGTGTTCATGTCATACAGGTAGTGTATGAATTGCAAGACACAAGGAATAAAGCCGAACGATGCAGATTCTCCGACATATTTATAGTCGCGTTTCTGCTGATGCGAGTGCAGGAAGGACGATGGAAGTGAATCTGTATCCAGGAGGTTTGATGCACATAGAGAGGAGCGACTTTTCCAAATCAGACGCCTCTTTGTTTCTCCCGATTTATCAGCGGTGCAGTTAGTTTAACTGTGTGTCAAGTAACAACCTCCCCATGATTGAAAATAATCTGCAGTTGTGGTGTTTTGTTCTATTCTTTCCTACTTTCTTACTTCCTCCCTAACACTCTGCACCATTCTTTATATGACCCAGTAACCTGCATTCATTAACTACCTCTCCCCAGTAAAGTCATGGTTTGTGGTGTGTCCTTATAGACTTGCTCCTCTACACACTGTCTGTGCGGCTGTGCTGGGTGTAATTGATTTGAGTCAGCAGTACTGGCATGGCTGGCTGGCCTTTTTGTCAAGGTTAATGATGTTAGGAGAGATTACTTTTAACAGGTGTCACCACGGGGACTAAGCGACAGGGAGAGGCCAGGAATGGGATTGAGAGTGCAGCCATGTAGCTGGTGGTTTTTGCTGAATCATGAAGGGCCAGAAGGTGTAGATGACATTGCGAAGTGGAGGCTTTAAATAACTTTGACTGTTCTTTCCCATTTTTAAAAAACACACTTGAATAAGTATAAGAAACCCCGTCAGCAACCTCTTAGGTTCGCACTGTCTTCCCGAGGGCCTGTAGTCATAGTGGTTTGAACTGCTAGGAAGTGATGCTTCCCTATTATCCCAGTTTTTTTGTTGTTTATGCCCAAACACATTGTAATATAAAAAGACAAGTATAAAAGATATTTATATGTACACACTATATTCAGCTATTGACAGGCATCTTTCTTTTCTTTTTTAATTCATCCACTTCTTTAGTTTCTTTACTGCAGCATGTTCAGCAAATAGAGCTGTTGTTATACAGCATGTGTTGTAGTGGTGGTGACTCATCGTAGGGTGGGGTGTGATGGGATTGTCTTGACAAGCCTTTGGTTAGCTAGCAATTACAGCACTTAGCCACACATTTTAAATATGTAGATCGGAACCTTCAGATCAATAAATAAAACCACAGGGGTGTGTGTGTGTGTGTGTGTGTGTGTGTGTGTGTGTGTGTGTGTGTGTGTGTGTGTGTGTGTGTGTGTGTGTGTGTGTGTGTGTGTGTGTGGTGTGTGTGTGTGTGTGTGTGTGTGTGTGTGTGTGTGTGTGTGTGTGTGGTGTGTGTGTGTGTGTGTGTGTGTGTGTGTGTGTAGCACTGATCGCGCCACCTCATCTGTCTGTTTACTGACAATGCACCACCTGTCCTCTGTCTGCCGCAGCTGTCTGTTAAAGGTTACAATGACAAACAGCACATCCTGCTGAAGAAGATCATCGAGAAGATGGCCACGTTTGAGATAGACGAGAGGCGCTTCGACATCATCAAAGAAGCGGTAAGCCCCGCCTGCAACCCCACCATCAGTTATGATGAGTCACAATGGATCAAAAAATTAAACCTGTCTAAAACCTTTATTTTTCCCTACATCATAAGTAAAGTGGAAATAGTGGTTACTGCCTTCCTGCACTACTTTTCACACCAGTTTTGACTCGCAGTTTCAGTTCATGAAGTGCTGATGTTGAACTGACATGGCCTCCTCTCTCTCCCTCCCTCCCTCCCTGCAGTACATGAGGTCTTTGAATAACTTCAGAGCCGAGCAGCCTCACCAGCACGCCATGTACTACCTCCGTCTTCTAATGACTGAGGTTGCTTGGACCAAAGATGAGCTGAGAGAGGCCCTGGATGGTGAGACGCTGCTCTTAATCTCTCTCTTTCTCTCTATACTTCTCTCTCAAAGTCCCAGTCCTCGTGCTTATTAGCCCCTTTTCTGCTGTTGGCCAAACAGAGTTCACTGAAATGCCGAATAAACGCAGAGTGAATCCCTTCTTTAGGCTGGAAGTGAACAAATGAAGCCCGGCGTATATAGCAGGATGAGTTTATTAGTTGAAAGCCAGTAAGAAATAGCCTTGAGTTCCTGGATTGAAAGTGTAAGGTGTTTTGGTTTAATGTTGTGCCGCTCTTTCCCCTCCTCTCATCTAAGCTCCTGTCTTCTCTTCGCTCGTCCTCCTTTAAATCCTCATTTGAATGCTGAGGCTGTTCTCCAGCAGATGCCTCCCTAGCTGCAGTCTTTCCTCTCTGCAGCACCAGTCTGGAACCTGAAGGGCAGATTGTTGTATTTTTACCACAGAGCTTACACAAACTCTCCTCGGATTCACATGAGACTCAATTAACCTGCAGGGTCGAGGCCTGTAGCCCGGTCACCAGGGCCTCCAATTACCACAGCTTCTTCCCTTATCAGTGTCCCCTTACCCTCTCCATGTCCCCTGTCTGGGGTCTACAGGACATTTTTCAGTCTCTTGTTTCCTATGTGTGTTTGTGTGTCCTTATTCTGTGTGTGTTGGTGCTGCTATGGACAAACAATCATTTATATAAATTGTGTGTGTGTGTGTGTGTGTGTGCCTATGTCTGGGTGTGCATCCCTGTTCATCCCTGTAGCTCATCCCTGAATCTGGGTCAGACGTTGCTTGAATTCAGATTGGCCGGCTGAGACACACTTGATTTTTGTTACATGTGTAAGTGAGCGTACAAGTTGTGTTTGACCGGGTTCGTATGATAATGGAACATGCGACCTCCTTTGTCCTGTGCGTGATGGGAATGCAGGACGGTGAAAGTGCAGCACGCAGCAGTTATTCTGTTGCTCTTTCTGATTCACTCTTGGGAAATTGCTCCTTGATTGATGGCTGTTGTCTCTGATCTGTATTCCAGATGTAACGCTCCCACGCCTCAAGGCCTTCATACCTCAGCTATTGTCACGGTTACATATTGAAACCCTTCTCCATGGCAACATCACCAAGGAGGTTTGTTTGGCATCTTTGTGTTTTTTTTTTTTGTGTGTGTCTTTTTTTGACTGCCAGCTGGGGGAATTTGAATTTTGTTACCTCTTTGTTTAAGTAGATTTCTCAATTCACAGTAGTGCAGCTTCCCTCTCATATCATTTTTTTAAACACACAATGGCAACAACAAGTAGTAAAACATTTTTAATTACTTGCAATTTGGCATAAGGTTGTCTTCAAATACAGTCTGATCCTGTTGACAATTATAAAACATTTTTGTTGCAACTTTTCTGTGCTAAACAACACTACGAGTTGTTGGCTGTACATCTCTGTAGCATTATAATGTTCATGCTTCATCTATAATGGTATGTTGTTTCTGCCTGTCTACTGCTCAGTAGAATTTGGTTGTGCTGAGGACAATGACCATAATCATCAACGTAGGTCTACTACGGCCCTCTGACTTTAAAGGGATAGTTCAACATTTTGGCAAATTGGCCCATTGCCATAATCCCTATAGTTTTAGGAGTAGGTCATAGCAGTAGGTTCATTATCTTTAATTGTCGGTGCAAGCTATTTTTAGAACGGTGGAGCAGAGCCGTGAGCTGCTCAGAGCTACGCTATAGAGGCTAATGGAATTTATTGGTTTCCCTCATCAAACTCATCAAAGACACAATCCAACAACTCCAAAACACTATTGTGGGCGAGTTGTGACCTGCACATTCACCTCGCTATGAGATAATAACGGAATAAATTGCTTGCTGAAAAACTGCTCCAGACGGGAACGTGCATCAGTGATTTTGCACGAATTTACCTCGAAAACAACTTAGGCAACACTGAGTGACTCCAACTTTAAAAGGGATAGTTCAACATTTTGGCAGTCAGGCCAGACCTTCATCCAATAGAGACCCCGTGGAGCAACCTAGAGAGCTGCTCATATCAAACATCCTGAGAACATGTCTGAGCTGAAGCAGACATGTTTTAATACTGATCTAAAAATCCTCCTGATGCACGAATTAAGACTGTAATTAATTGTGTTTTATCAAGCACATTGTTTGTGTATACTAACAACGTAAAGGAAGATTAGATCACATTTAATGACGGTAGTAAACAAGGTTATTTGTATATTCTTTATATTTAAAAAAAACAGTAAAAAATTGTCTCTTTACCTTCAGTAACTTCTCACAAGATCCAGAGAACAAGTGAGACATTAACCGAGGTCCCAGCTGTCACAGCAACCATCATACACCTTGTAATGACGACAGCGTCACAGTCTGGTGGAGAGAGAATTAGATTGAGCCGTGGGCGCAATGATCCATTTCGTCATCACGGAGCTACAATGGAGACCTGTTTGTAACAGCAGAGCAGGAACTGACTGTGTAGTCGGTGGCCTTGTAATATGAGGCTGTGTGATACATGAGGAAGGAATTTCAGTAAAGGAGAAAAAAAAGCCTATTAGCGAGTGGGAAAAGGTCACCTCAAACATTGATTAAAAAAAGTTACTGTGGTTGAGGCTTAAATGACTTCCTTGTTGTTTGGTAGCAAACGGGCACAAATATCTCCCAGCACATTAAAATGATGTAACTTTATTTTACAACTTACATCCGCATCGACGGAGCCAAGATTTAAAGGATTTACAGCCTCTGTCATCGAAATAACAACAAACATTTTCCATTTTGAGGCTTCGTGGTTAAATCTGATGCTGAGAAACCCACATAACTATTTTCACTCTCCATTTCCTGCCAAAAAAGAACAAAAATACTGAAGGTTTCTTCATCCAGAGCGTAGACTTGGTCAAACAGAATTTTAAATCACATCCAGCTCCTCTTGTGATGTGGTACAACCAAGGCCTCAGCAGATGCATCACAATTGCTGCAAGTGAAACAAAAACTTATCTGCATGGCAAGTGAAACACAGGGGAAACTGTCCATGTGTAATAAATCGAACCACACTGAGTCTGTAGCTGTAGGTTAAAAGCAATGCAGTACCCATGTTGTAATCCACCTACCGGGCTGCAAGAGGGAAAGGTTCAATGTCAAGCAAAGTAAATTCTGCTCATGTGGAACTCGGAGCTTAATGCAGCTTGTTAGGAAATGTCAGAAGCAATTCTGGAGAATGAACGTAGAAACCGACTAAAACCTGGAGCCAAGTTAAAGGAAAATGTGCATAACAGAAAAGTAAATTACAAATAAAACATTAGGGCTCAGTAGTATGCAATGTTATTCAGAGAATTTTCCTGGGGTAACAGTGTTTTTTAGGTTTTTGTGGACTAAAACGTTTTGCTTTCCTTCCCTCCCTCCTGTAATCTCTCCAGTCTGCTCTTGGCATGATGCAAATGGTGGAGGACACACTCATTGAGCACGCTCACACAAAGCCCCTCCTCCCGAGCCAGCTGATTCGCTACAGAGAGGTGCAGGTTCCAGACGGTAGGTCCTCTGCTCTCCCTTACACCACACACACACACACACACACACACTTCACCATCGTCCACCAGTCATGCCTGTCTCCACGGTGACCACACAGAAGGGCCCTCACCCAGCGCTCCTGCCCCTCGTCACCGGTGATGCTGCCTCGTGTTTGTAAAGACTTGATTAAATTCAACATCCCTCATTTCCCCTCAGAGGAACATAACAGTCAGTGAGTGGAAATGGACGTCATTGGGCGAAGCACACACACATATATATACACACACACACACACACACACACAGCACTCCCCTCTGCAGTTCAAGGATGAACGCAGACGTGAAAAGCAAAGCACCTGCGCCGCCTTTCATTACATTAGGAAAAATCGAGTGACGCGGGGAGGAAAAGCAGAGCGGTGCAGGGGCCACCTGGAGACATCCTGTGTTTCACCGAAGGATTTTTTCCAGGCCTGGCTCCAGGCTGCCAGTCAGACACAGAGCAGGAGCACCAGAGAAAGGACGTAAAGGATGTAGATGCGAAATTGGCTCCTGAAATGAGCGACTGGCTGACAGTTCGTCCAGGAAACGCATTATGACTCTGTAACTCGCTAAAGCTCTCAGCCTCTCAGAGTTCACATGAATCTGTGGCCGTTTATTCATTAATCTTGTAGTAAAACACCATGTGAGCTGATCAACAGGGTTTTTAATAACAGCACAAACACTAGAAAACAACTAAGCTTCTTAATCTTTTCTGTCGCAGTGGCAAATGAACAAAATACTGACATCTGTAATTTAAATAGTCAATGATTCATAGGGCACTTGAAGTTATTACATAACTATTCTCCACTAAAGTGACTAAATATGACTTGACAGCCGTGCACCTACATTACTCCAACTGTTTCCAGCCAATTTGGGAGAAAAGAAAAACATGTGATTTCAATCATTAGGGTTAATTCTATTTGGTCACCTGTCAGTGACATCATATCCTCTGTGCACATGGGCGTGTGTTGTGGTTCCCTGCCAGAAGCTTTCAGAAATTTATTTTACTCAGTTTTAAGCTAGCTTCTTAATAAAAACTTTTTACACAATGATTGTTTTCAACCATATATTTTAACTGGATGAAAGACAGATCTTAGGTTATCACAGGGAAAAGCAGCGAAGGATACTTCCTGTGTTCAATGAAAAGCTTTGGCAAGTCGCAGATTAAAATTTTTTTTTATAAGTCTCTCAGGCCTCTGGAGATAATTTGGCTGCCAGTAAAAACTTGCTAAACGTCTGCTTCATGAGTTATTTATATAACAATTGAAACAAAGGTAAGCAGCGGGCCCAGCTCCCGCTCCACAGTGTTGTTGAACTCTGACTTCTAGTGTTTGATTTGGAGAGGAGGAGGAGATTTCTGTGGATAATTGACACTGAATGAATCAACTGCCGTCGCCCTAAGCCTCCCCTGGTTTGAAGACGTCAACTCGTATGATCCCATGCCATTTCATGACATCACCCGACGCCGTGCTGTTGTCATTGTTTTGATTGAGAGGGCCAGAAGTTACATACCGCGTGTTGGACGCACAAAGCTGCAGTTTCAGCTCTCATTATGCAGTGTGAGGTGTTGGGCGGTTCTTGTGCCGCACCGACAGCGGGATGTTGAACACTTAACTTGCTGTGACAAGACAAAGTTCACACAGACACACAAGCTTCAAATTTCCACACTTCACATAAGTGCTTTGATTAATCAAAGCTTTTATCTGTTCTCTTTTATGTTTCTGAAGTAAAGTGAAGTAAAGTTTTGACATGTTGTGAAGAGTGAGGGGGGGGCTGTGGACATGACACTTCCACACTCTGCACTCAGAGAGTGCTCAGTCAGCATGTGCATATACCCACCTGCATTACCTACCCTGAACTTGTCCTCCATTCAAAGTGAGCTCGGACCCAAACAAGCCGAAGCCGAGTACAAAGGCAGCCCGGTTCTCCCCCACGCTAGAAGGGACGGCTCCTCTGAAAGCAAACATCAAGCACAATATAAAGCTAGAGGAGACCGATTTGAAGCCACTCAGCAAAAAAGCACGTTGCTGGCCTTCAGCAGAATGTCTCTGCCTTTCTGGAGAGTGTCACCACTGTCCTCTGTGTGAACTCCTCCTGCTTCACTGTGTTGCGCTCAATCTATGCCTCTAAGCAAAGTGCGGTGGATCCACTGCAGTTACTTTACACAGATTTGATTACATTTTTGACAGACCTGATTACGCGCACGGGAATGGATTATATGGAGGTGTACGGCTAAGCCGGTGAAAATTCATTTCAGTTAAGGGATCACTGTGGATTTTGGGTTCATGAGAAGGATTCAGGCTGAAACTACTTGAGCTTTGTTTTTGCTCAGTCACGGCATCACATGCTAAGCGCAGCTCTCATCTCATGAAGGCCCAGTCACGTTTAACAGAATCCTGTGAACTTTTACTGCCTCTATAATCTAAATTAAATCTGCACGGGCGTAAGTGAAAAGAATTAAACTGCTCATGTTATATTATTCTGTCTTACGTTATCTGGTCATGTTTAAAAACCGGAGGGAAGGACTTTTCATTAATTTTGCAGATATAAAAATGACTGAACTATTTAAAATTACATGGCTTGAATATTCTGATTACTTACTCTATCAAAAGTGTATCTATTTTAAAAAGTGGGATTTTTGTTTGTTTGTTTTAGGAGCTCCACCCTGTGTGTGTTACATTGTATGTTTTGTTATACAGAAAAACCTGAATAAACATTCCTGTGTTCCCCTCAGGTGGCTGGTACGTTTACCAGCAGAGGAACGAGGTGCACAACAACTGTGGCATTGAGATCTACTACCAGACAGACATGCAGACCACCCACGACAACATGCTGCTGGAGCTGTTCTGTCAGATCATCTCCGAGCCCTGCTTCAACACACTGAGAACCAAAGAGCAGCTGGGTGAGCCCAAAATATCACACCCGATGTCGCGCTAACACCGTTTCCCAACCTAGTTTGTAAGCGCTAATGACGGCAGAATGACTGCCACTACTTATTCAGGCATTTTTCACTTTAAAATGGAGTGCGGCTTTAATCTGCATTCAGTAATTAGAAATAGCTTTGTAAAGAACAGACTGTGTGGAAGTTCAGTTTTCTAGGTGCTGTCAACCATGATGATGATTAATAATTGTAGGAATGAATGGATTGTGCCTGGGCTCTGTAATAACGGTGCCAAACCTCATATTAATATCAAGGCAAATGGAGTGGGGAACACATTTCATAAAACCCTTCCTGTTAAATGCTTTTTTAAACATTTAAGAGGCTCATGAATATGAGTGTGATTGTGAAATTAATAGTTCAGAGCAAATTGTTGGGTTTTTTGCTTCTTTTTGTCTTCAGCAGCTCATGTGTCTTCCTGCTGAGCTCTTGCGTTTTCTTCTCTCCGTTCTGCCAGGCTACATCGTGTTCAGCGGACCCCGGCGGGCCAACGGAGTCCAGGGGCTGCGCTTCATCATGCAGTCGGAGAAGGCGCCCCACTACCTGGAGAGCCGCGTGGAGGCTTTCCTCTGCACCATGGAGAAGGCCGTGGAGGAGATGAGCGACGAGGCCTTCCAGAAGCACATCCAGGCCCTGGCCATCCGCCGCCTGGACAAGCCCAAGAAGCTGTCTGCTGAGTGCGCCAAGTACTGGGGAGAGATCATCTCTCAGCAGTACAATTTTGACAGAGGTGAGGCCTCCATGCAGCCCACTCCACCACTAACTCTCATGTTCAGCTCTCAGGCCAACAACTGCACCTTTATTTTTTTTGAATATATTCTAAAACCTTTCCTGGTTTAGCAGCCCCCCACAAAGAGATTGTGTTACATGCAAAGTCAAATATAAGTTTACAGGTGTTATCAATATTTGGTCGGTCCCAGAGGTGAGCGGGATGTTGCTTAGAGCTGCACAAATTAGAATCGATCAAGGCCTGAAATAATCTGCAGCCGTAGCACACCTCTCTGTTGCAGCACTCTCCTGAGTGCCATAATGGATTGTAATGGGCCTGATTCACTGGTAATCTGCCTAAAGCCCTGAGTGATGGCAACACTGACAGTCTGCCAAGGGCGTGGTGGAGATTACTGATACCAGCAGCGATGGAGGGGAGGGAGCAGAGTCAGGAGGGCGAGGGCAGCTAACACTTGATGCCAAGGGCGCAGAGAAAACATGCAACACACACCGTCAGTCAGAGCGTTCAGTCTGTTTGGTATCTATGAGATACTGTAGAGCTGCTGTTTATTAAACGCTTCACTTTTGCACGATCCTGTCACTTTCACATTTTTTACAAAAAGGCTTTTATTGGATGTGTTGGTTAAATCTGTGATTGTTTTTCCATCAAGATTAGCCGCAGAGACTCAATTTGAAAAGTCTGCGTTCACTAGCAACATTACACAACAATAAACAGAACTG
Source organism: Trachurus japonicus (assembly GCF_045865225.1). Lineage (NCBI taxonomy): Eukaryota > Metazoa > Chordata > Actinopteri > Carangiformes > Carangidae > Trachurus > Trachurus japonicus. Next base: position 22,244,010 of record NC_140921.1, read on the forward strand.
AGTTTCAGTAAAATAATATTTGAAATGGGCTCCAGCCTCAGATATCAGAGCTCTCTTCAAACATATGAAAATAGTCATATTTAACACTGGTGCTTTCACTTGTGTTATTATGCAGCTAAAACTGACCAGCTTTCTTTGTGATTGGTCTCTCGGCTCCGCAAGTTTATTTTTAAACCTCGGCGACATGAACTGAAAGTGTTGGTGCAGTGTGGACAGCGGGCCGTGATATATGGGCTGAAATGTGCTGTGTAGTCCAGAGCTCAGCAGTGACGAGTGTGAAACTGATGATGCTAACACTCGTGTTTGCTCTCTTGCAGATAACATTGAAGTTGCATATCTGAAGACTTTGACAAAGGAAAACGTAATGCAGTTCTACAGAGTGAGTACATCTCTACGGCTCCTGAACATGTGACAGCGAGAGACTCACATCACCATCACACCGTGTTTGTTCTGTTTTTCACACCAAGTGGACATTACAATATTGAACGCATCTGAGAGTAGAGGTACACTGGACGACCTGGGACTATAAAAGTAGCTGGTTTAAATCCCTGGGGGGCGGAGTCTAAACTGCTCACCAGAAACGTACCACAGTGGCACACTGCTAGTGTGTGTGTGAGTGTTTACTCACACACACAGAGGTCAAATTTAGAGTAGTGGTGAAAGAATTAACTTAACCAGACAAATCTGAACCTGATCTCATTTAATATGGAAACATGAAAACAGTGAACAGAGATGAAATGACTCCCTGGGTGCAGTTACTGCACAAACTGCCACAGTTTTATTTGAGCAGCCTTAAATTATGACACTCATTGACTTTAATTGTGGTACTTTGTGGCCGCGGTTAATGCTGTATTGACAGCAGAGGTGTCATTAGGAGGCAGCTACACACATTACAGCAATAACCCAACATTTAATGACATGGAAGGGTCATTAAATATTTCAAAGGTCCATCAGTCATCGTTAGAGGCTCGTCTGAACCGTCTAATGAGAGGTGATTTAGTGGAGATAAAATTAGCACCGACACAGTCCCAAACTAAACTTCTAAATCTGTGTTTATGTCACTTTTGACCGACTTTGACGTAGAAGTGATTAGTGTAGACTGACGAGTCGACACAACATCTGGCTGCTATGAGTTTTTATTTGAAACATTTGAGCTAAGTGCTGCAGCTCTGTGTCAGGCTGTTTGTCGTTTGAGTTCCTCCTTGACCTTGGAAATGGCATCAACAGGAGAATCGAACCACAAGGTGCATTTAGGAGCTGCTGCGTTGTCCACTTTTTTTTCCCTGTGCACTTAAGCTTTTAAAGGGGAGAAAAAGTCCTTAAAGTTGAAACATTATGTGAATCTAAGCAATATTTATAATTCAGCACAGTGAGGCATAGACATCTGCTGATGAAGACTCTCCAGAATACAAAAAAAAGTACATAGCATCATGAGTGCATGAGCTTAATCTCAAGGCGCCGTCGTTGTACATTATGTAAAAAAAAAGAATTTGTGTGTATTTTTATATTCTTATTATTTTCATAATAAAAGGATGGATACACATTGACAATAGTTAATTGTGGTGCTACACAGAACAGTACCAGTTTTTCACATGTGACAATAGGACAGTGTTTTTCAACCTTGGGGTCGGGACCCCATGTTGGGTCGCCTCAAATTCAAATGGGGTCGCCTGAAATGTCTTGTAATTGATAAAAAAAAAAATACTGATAAAAATATTTTTTTAACTAATATTCTTTTTAAAATTATGATTAAAAACACCACACACAATCTTAAATTCTATACTTTCACTTTCTCCAATATAAATTGAGTTCAAATGAAATGCAACGTATAATTATAATAGCTGAGCTGGTGCATCTTGATTGACGGGGTCGCCAGAAATTTGTTATGTCAAAATGGGGTCACGAACCGAAAAAGGTTGGGAACCACTGCAATAGGACATAGATAATGGCACAGTGACAGATTAGCACTAGGTCAACTTCTAGACATCAAATCGGCAATAGGTTGCCAGGTTTTAATAAAGATTTCCTCTTTAGCAGACATCCTATTACATTGGTGCCTGATTTTTCTCCAAATGTAAACATTTGACTATAGAGAGAGTTAATGATTCCAGTTGGTGTAAAAGTGATGCAGATTTTGAGGTGAGAAAAATGGAAGATGCTGATGAAGTGAAGTGTGACAGTTTCTCCGTGATGTGTAGAATCATGTTGAACAGATGTATTGATCAGCAGCACAGTCAAATATGATCAGAGCCTCGATCACATCGGTGACTGTGTGATGCTTACGTTTCTAATGAAACGGCAGCATCATACTGAGTCTGTGTGTGTGCGTGGACACACATGGTTTGAGTGGATTCAGTGTGCCCTCCCAGCCTTCATCTCCTCCTGCCTCCTGCTTCTATTCATAGCTGTGGAGGTGACACTGACACAGGGCGCTCACAGCATATCAGCTGCCGTAATGACAGCCAGCCAGCCTGTTTCAAGGGGGATAACGGGCCGCAGACACACGGCCGCTCAAAGAATTGGCATTATCTGAGCCCGGCAGAAACCATTACAGGCCCCATGCAGAATAAACCTAATGCATTTCTAATGTCATATCGGCTGCAATCATTTCTCCACCCCCACCCGCCCCCCGCTCCTTGGTCACCAGCGTCTACGCTGTCTGACTGCAGATGAGCCGAATCTTCAGTCTCATATAATCCTCCATCCAGAGACGGTGATGGGGCCCGACTGCGGAGCCAAGTCTCCACGGGGCCGTCGCCACTGATCCCTGACTCAGTGAGAAAAACGTGGCCACGGCGCCACGGCCACACTGAACGCAGGAGTGAGAACACACCGATGAGTCATCACACAAACTGTTTCTGAAGCCGTCAGCTGTTTGTTCTCCTGAAACTACACGTGGGATGTAGAATAATGAATAAAAGTCTAAATCCTGGTCAGAGAGCACAATCCTGTCACGACCAAACAACAACATCACCTGTCACGCTGCTCATCACCCACCTGTCTGTCTCTGTGTGTCTCTGCAGGACCGGCTGATGGTCGACGCCCCCAAGAGACACAAGGTGTCCGTACACGTCCTGTCCAGAGAGATGGACTCCTGTGAGTATCCTGACTCACACACACATACACCTCGCTGGCTGACACACAGGTGAAGTGACACTGTGTGTGTTCACAGGTCCAATAGTGGGAGAGTTCCCGGCTCAGAATGATGTCAACCTGGCTCCTGCCCCCTCCCTGCCACAGGTAACCATCACGTTCATCCCCACAGCCGCCACGTGTTCACTTCACTGTCCAGACTGTTGGAAAATGTAACATGACGTCAGTGAACTCCTTTTCTTTTGTATCAAGACGTCACAGAGAAGTAAAAGATGAATTTTAGGAGCTGGGCTCTCTCAGACTGACCTTTATGTTGGAGAAAACACTTCTTGTCGTCTGATGAGACTTGACGTGCGTCTCTGTACAAGATGTCACAGGTTTTTAAAGCCTAGAGAGATTCTGTATTTGACTTGTCAAAAGAGCAGAGTAAAAGCAGCAATTAAATGATGACACTGAGCAGTTAGCTGTGTGTCTAAAGCGGCCCTCTTAGTCTGAGCCAGTCACACTCTTTCTTTTCTTTTTGGCTAACGACACACACACTGCTGATACACAGCACCAAGTGTGGGTTAATCCGCAGCTGAAAATACTCCTGAACAAATTCACTTTTTCTGCTTATTTGAGTGTTTGTTCAAAACTACAGTCCCCAGCTGTAATGAGATGAATAATGAAATATGTTCAGTATAAAACTAAACATTTTTAAAGGGATATTTCAACATTTTGGCAAATTGGCCCATTGCCATAATCCCTATAGTCATAGCAGTAGGTTCGTTACCTTTAATTGTCGGTGCAAGCAGAGCGGCGAGCTGCTCAGAGCTACGCTACGGAGGCTCTTGGGATTTCTTGGTTTCCCGCATCAAATTCCTCAACAAACTCATCAAGTTGTGACCTGCACATTAACCACGCTGTAAGATAACGTAACGTTAGGGGACAAAATTGTTTTTGAGGTAAATTCATGATGCGCATTCCCGTCAGGGGCAGTTTTTCAGCAAGCAGTCTCTGCATTCGCCTCGAAAACAACTCTGTCTCGTAATGTGCAGGTCACAACTTGTCCACCAGAACATTTTGGAGTTGTTGGATTGTGTATTTGATGAGTTTGATGAGGGAAACCAAGAAATCCCATTAGCCTCCGTAGCGTAGCTCTGAGCAGCTCACGGCTCTGCTCCGCCGTTCTAAAAACAGCTTGCACCAACTATTAAAGGTAACAAACCTACTGCTAAAACTATAGGGATTATGGCAATGGGCCAGTTTGCCAAAATGTTGAACTGTCCCTTTAACCCTCAGTGGGAGCCAGTTCACCTGGTGGGAGAGTCCACAGACAGTAATGACGTTTCAGCGCTGCGTCTAGAAGTTTAGAAGAAGTGAAAACAGAACAAAACATTGAGGAGGAGCGTTTTTCAGCAGCTGTTGCAGATTAGAGCAAAACTCAAGTTATGAAGTCCTGGTGGTGTTGAGTAGTTACCATGGAAACAGTGTGCATGCATCACTTTTTTTCCTTTTTTCTTTTTTAACTATTGCATGTTGCGGTTTAGAGCACGAGCGTGGACTCTGCTTCACCTGCCCACTCTTGTGTGTTCCCACCTCAGCCCACGCTGGTCCAGGACATGACGGAGTTCAAGAGGAGCCTCCCCCTCTTCCCTCTGGCCAAACCTCACATCAACTTCATGGCTGCCAAACTGTGAGCGAGTCCGGCCGCTCAACCAGCAGCAGCAGCAGCAGCAGCAGTGGGATGGGGGGGGGGGGTGGGGGAGTCGGGGGAGGGGAGCGGCCGCCAGGGGACCCAGCTCGGTCTCCCACCTACACCCCCCCACCCTCCTCCTCCTCCTCCCGTCAGGAAGACTCTAATCTGACTGAGCCTGCATGAGTGTGTGCGCGTGTGCATGTGGATGCGAGTGAATGTGTGTGCGTGTGCGTGTACACGTGTGGCAGGCTGGAGCCACTTAGAAGAGATGCTTGGAAACAAAATGCGTGTAATTTAAAAACACAGTTAGCCGTGGTCGTGGACATAGCAGTGATAACGATAGAGGTCTCACCAGACTCACCTCATGTTCAAAGTCTCCGAAAACGGAGACCGCAACACTCACACGCATCACAATACTGTGTTAGGTTGTTGTAGAGGAAATAGAAACAACCTGGGAAAAAAGAAAAAAAAAGCAGAGGGCCAGATCCCTTTAAATGAGTTGAGTATTCTGCAGAAGCTTCACACTAGGAGGCGTTTTATTTGAATTATTCAGACGTGCTGCTTGGAGGACGGACAGCGGGTTTATTGTGATGTGCTGTGTGGGCTGTAGAGGGAGACGACAGTAGCTCCATGAAGCTCTCTCCTCTTTTTATTTGTCCGACTGATTTTGTTTTGCCATGTAACTCTCCTGGAAAAAAAAAAAATGTAATCGCAAAAGACGCACTCGGTTCAAACGCAACATTTTATTCAAATTTATGCATTTCTGAAGAATATCTGCCTTATAATTATGGTTTTAATCCTCGCTGCTTATGAATTATTTTTCTTTTGCTTGTACAACTGGTAAAATGTTGGGACCCTTTGAGGAGCTGTTTTTAAATTGCTAATCACAGAGAGACCGTGCCCATGGAAAAGGAGTTTTTATTTTTTATTGCATTTTACAGTAGTGTGTGATTCAGACATCTCAGGGGAACCTCCATGCTGTTTTTTTGTTTGTTTTTTTTTGGTTCTTTTACATGAAATTTTATTGGTGAACGATTAAAACACAAACCACTTTTATCAGTGCGTCATCACATCATTTGTTTGTTCACGTAACTCAGTGTGATCAAACACTTTTTAGGTCTCTATGTTAGTTTTTTTTATTTTTATTCTGTGACAGCGGCTGTAGAGACCGACAGGGAGTCGTCGTCCTCTTGTGTCTGCATGTGAGACGTTCTGCAGCTTGTGCCTTTCCAGGGGTGGTGGGGGGGGTCCATGACTTTGTATCTGCACCGAGCTGCTCCTGCTCTGATCTGACAACCTCCCGCCCCCCCCCTCTCACTAAAACAGCTGGACTGTGCACTGGCTCTTACAGGTGTAGATTTAAAAACACAGAGCAGCTCGCCTGTTCCTCGACAAGGAGACGTGACAAGTCTGAAGGTTAGAGAAAAGCTCCGGACTGGATTTCTTTCTGAAAATACATTTATATATGCACTTCTCTCAAAGCAATAACTTCAGTGGTGTAGAACAGTGTAAAGCAGACAGAGACGTAGCCCAGAGGAGCCGGAGCCTCACTGGTCCCAGGCTCCTGAACCAATGAGACGACTGCGTCTCTTCTGCACAGACAGTGATGTCAGAGCCGTGTAAGCGTGACCTGCTCTCAGGTGCTAATTTAAATTTTAAAAAAAAAACACACACACTGCTGGTAGAGCTGCCAAAACTCAGAGTTAGGACTTTGTTCCCCCTCTTTCCTCCTCCACAGCTGCTCTCAGGTCTAGCTCATCGCTCGCTCACTCCTCATGCTGTAAAGATTTCAGGTTAGAAAAGTCGTGAGGCAGAACCTGGAGGATTTTAGCTGCATCTAAAGCTTCTTCAATGTTTTCCAGCATTTTACTACGTCACATCAAAACGAGTTCTCTCTTTTAATTTCACTTTCAAACGAGACCACGTGTCATAAACTGCTACTGTGTTAAAGGCAAAGTCCCAAAGACCAGCAGCAGCAGCAGCAGCAGCAGCAGCAGCAGCAGCAGCAGCAGCAGCAGCAGGTGGTCTCACTCCCACAGAATCATGCAGTGTTCAGAGAAAAAATAAAAAATGGCAGCATCACATATCAGGCTTGGATGGGCCATGCACTGTTTACCTTGTGAAGTACCTAGTGATGGGTTTACATTTAGAAAATCAGAAGCTTTGTTTCCTTTTTTTTTTTTAATTTCTGGATGTCTTTGGCAACACAGGCCTGTGATTGGCTAGGTGATTTCATGGGCTGAAAATAAGAGTGCTGATGTTTGAGTTTCTTTTTTCATTGTCTCCTGTGTGTTTCTAATTAATAAACTGAATGGAACCAGGTGTTTGTTTTTTCCCTTCTGTACAATCTCAACACACATTTTTTTTTGGAAAAATACCTTTATTCACAGAAGTGGTACCAGTTAAACTCCAAGTCAGAAGCAACTTCTGTACAACACAGTTCACACTTCAAACGTCTCTTGTGGCAGAGCGGAGACTTGGCGGTGAATGTGCTGGGGAAGCTGTGGTTTGCAGATGGAAGGAGGACATCTGTAAAGCAGGCACAGTTTGACATGTGCAGGTTCAATATTCCAAGTGCTCGGCGACGCGTCCGTCACATACTACAGGTTCTCATGTTTCCTGAGGGGCAGAAAACAGCAAAACAAACTGCAATATTTGCCACATGACACTGATAGTCACAATATGCTCTCAATGATTTACAACCCATTTAATATGTTGTGCAACATTAAAGAGTCAGTTCACTGAGATATGAAGAAGACAGGTTTTCTCTTGGCTCTAATGCAGATTAACTTCCATTTAAATATTTGAAATAAATTAATTAATCCAAATGAGTTTGGTGAAACTGTTTTCATTTTTGTTTTCAGTGACATTCACCTCTAGTTTCGAGGTGGAAGCAGAAATGAAACCTCATTTGGATGAAGTGAGAAAACATGACATGTCATTTCGGTGAACTGACCCTTTAATTTCCATAGAGTCTTGCCAAAATGTCAGCTGCTCCAATGACTCATTTCAAATTTCCACTAGCGACAACAGTCAGAGCTGAGCTGCACGTCACACTCAGGCAACACGACAGTCCCATCACATGTTTGGGAGGAGAGAGAGAAAAAAAGGAATTGTGTTTTTAAATACAGAAGAGTTCGAGTCCCATCAGCATCGTTTCCCTCTGTAAAAAGTGCTACATCCAACATCGTGTGCCAGTCACTGAAGCTTTGAAAAAAAAGGTTTCCCAGTGCGACAGCGAGCTCCGAGAGGACTACGACATCCACACGGCCGGTGGAGACGGTGTCATGGCAACAGGCTGCAGGAGCTCAGACTAACCTTCAGTGCTGCGATGAGGCGATGAGCTTTTAAACACACCACAAAGAGCTTGTTTAAAAATGGAGATAAAGCTACAGACATGAACACTGCCAAGGCATGTGAGAGAGAAAATAAAACACACACACACACACCTCTACTTTAACTTCTGATCTGTGGTCAGTTTGTTGGTTTTTCATAGCGTAGCTTTAAGATTAAACCTCAACAGTCACGACACGTTTCCCTCTGGTTTATGTACTGCATCATGACTCACAACTGTTAAACACATTTTATTGATTTATCATTAATACATTCCATACACTAAACATTGATCCTCATTCAATATAAAGCCCCACAGAGGGGGCCTCTCAAATCTGCAAAATAAACATTATAAAACAATCATTTATTAATATTATAAAACTTTATAATTACACATGCCCTGCACTTTTTTTTTTCTTCTTTAAAATACAGTTAAGTTTACAGCAAGTATTAGTAATGTGACGGTGACACATCCACCCCGCGCAAGTTCTGAGGTGTGTGTTAATGTGAGTGTGACTGCAAACATGCTCCGGTCTGTGTCCACCAGTCTGTCCATGAGTCTGTCCCGTCTTCACCCAAACAAAGCGCCAGAGGATTAAAAACAATGCGTGGTGAGGGTGGCGGCGGTGTGTGTGGGGGGGTCGTTGCATTGAATGTCAGCTCCAGAGGGGGGAGGGGGGGTGAGAGGGGTGAGGAGTAGGTAGATACTGATCCTAAGTCTGTTTCACCAGCACTTCCTGTTCGGAAGAGGTGGTGGGGTTAAATGGCATGTTCATCTCCTCCTCCCCACCCTCACCCCGTCAGCGGAGGGAAGGGGGTGTGTGTGGTTGTGTGTGTGTGTGGGTCTGTGCCTCCTCAGGCTTCCTCCTGCTCGGGGAAGTTGAGGATCTTGCGGTGGGCTTGCCTCAGGTACTGCTGCTGTTTGAAGTACACCTTAAACGCTCCCTTGATGGCCACGAATGCGATGCCGCCCTGTGGGAGAGAGAGAGAAAGAGCGTTAAAAGACACTTGAAAGATTTTTCCTCGGCTCACTGCTTCAGAGAGATCCTTCCTCATTTCCACGCTGACATCCCATAAACAGACAGGAGATCCTTCCTTATACCTCCTGTCCAACTGTGACCTCGAAATTTTAGACGGCTGTTTGACTTCAGCGGTGAAATAAGTTACAAGCAGCAGCTGCTGGACGTCTCCTGTCCTGTTGGCTGAACATTATGACGTCACAGTGAAGCCGACCTCTGGATACAAAATGTGACCTCAAGCATTTTAACCTCGACAGACACTGGAGGTCATCTGTCATAATCACTGTGTGAATTAGTGAGTTTTTTGAGGTCACTGTGACCTTTGACCACTGACCACTAAACTTTAGTCAGTTCACGCTTCAGTCCCTGTGAATCTTTGTGCTGAATGTGAGCTTCAGTCCAGGTCTGACTGACACCAGCTCTCTGACTGGCTGTGGCTCACAGGCAGAGACCTGGGGTCAGTCAGACCTGGACAGAAGCTCACATGTTTTAAAAAACCTTCTAAACACAGTCTGGTGTTGTGTGAACAGGATTATTAAAGAACCGTCATACTCTGATGACATCCACAACCTTTGAATGATGAATGACGCTTCACACTTTTCTTTCTAAAACAGTCGTCAAGCTGAGACAGCGTCCACTCAGCCAGCAGCTGCCTGTCCGTCACTCAGAGCTCAGTGTGTGAGGACACAGTGTTCGGCCTGGGTCACCTGACACACTCCGGTTACACCTGTCCTGAGCAGCAGTGAGTGAGGGGGCGGGGCCACGGCTACCACAGAGGAGTCATTTCATTCACTGACACTAGCTTGGTTCAAACAGAGGAGACGGTTCCACTCAAAGTCTCTGAGGTTTGTTTCTTTTGTAGCTGCTGGTTGGTGTCTGTGAACCCACCAGGATGGTCCTCTGCAGGTTGGAGTTGACACTGCTGAACATCAGCTTCCCCACGATGGTGGCGATGGTGGGAAAGACCAGGGCGCCACAGAGGATCCGCGTGGCTGACACGTGGTCGGCCAGGGGGCTGGCCTCAGCCGGGATCCGGGGAACTGGGCAGCCGATCCCTGTAGAGACACAGGACACACACATGGGTTTAGTCCTGAGTGTTCTCACATCAGTTCATCGGTCACACACAGTGATGGGAGTAATGGCCTTACTTTTTTTCAGTAACGAGTAGTCAAAAAAAGTTATAGTTTCCTCCGTTATAACGCCGTTAACGTTACTGACAACAAAATGCGCCATTACTTGACTCAAGACGTCCCGTCACAAAATAATACACCCATTGAAGTGTACGTTACATACACATTCTGTTCAGTCCAACAACTAGTTGGAAAAAAGCCGTTTATCTGGAACTAACCAACTCACTCAGTATTCCTCCGCACAGATACGTCGTGGAGCCTGCCTGTGTGTGCAGAGTTGGTTAGTTCCAGATAAACAGGAGCTTAGGGCTGCTATGCTTAAAGGGTTGGTTCCAAGTAATTTGAATTACTACATTATAAATGTAACTAATATGTCAGTTACTTTTTGAGGAAAGTAACTAGTAACTATAACGTATTACTTTTTATCATGCCCAACACTTGTCACAGAACTTCTGCACGACCGTTACTCTTGTATGTCAGCAGAGCCTCCAGTACCAGGGTGAACTGATGGACGATGATATTAATTATTCTTTTTTTGACTTGTTAATGTCAAGATATTTGACTTATGATTTGATTTCTAGTATTAAATCAATACTAAATTTAATTTTCCCTCCACATATTCATTTGTTCATATGTAAATAAAATGGCTTATAACCATCGCAACACACAACACTCCGATCAGCTAAAGAGGCACTTAAGTTGTGTAGGAGTTGCAGAGTCAGAGAGACACATTATTTGTGATACCAGTATTGTTGTACAGTTTTATTAGACAGTGTGAGTGTGTGTGCTGACCTGGGAGGATGCTGTTGAGGATCTGCAGCTTGTTGGAGTACTTCCTCCACAGACGCAGGACGTAGTCCTCCCAGCGGATCATCTTGCCGAGGATGAGCATGACGGGGATGGTGGGCAGGCCGATGAGCAGGAAGAGGGGGTCAGCCCGCTCCATGACGTCCAAGCCCTCCTTATGGCCCACCACCTGCCAGCACAGAGCACAGTGGGGATGGAAAACTACAGCAGACAAGTGGCTGAGGAAAACTTTATTTATACAGCACAGGTTCAAGTGCGTACAAGAGAGAAACATTATAAATTAAAAAAAAAAAAAACCACAACACACACAGGAGACAGACACCAGACAGCAGCCGGTCATCACCCAGAGCGACCTTTGAAATGACACACCTGCTTCAAGCAGAAGTGTGTGTTCAGATGTTTCCAGAAGCAGACTCAGCTGATCTAATGAGGGTCTGGTTGTGTTTGGCACACGGGGCGGCCAACAGGTTTGGGCTGGATGACCTGTGTGGCCACTCAGCGGTGTTAAAGGTTTAGTAACTAGGAAGCGTAGGCAGGGGGGAGCAGCTAATCCAAGTAGTGCCGTTGCAAGTGATTAAAAGAATCTTATAGTCAATCCTGAAGTGCACTAGAAGCCAAAGCGGGAGTGATGTGAGGTCATTGACCACTTCTCTTTCATAACTGAGCTGCTGCAGATGAGTCAGAGCAGAGAGAGTCCAGACCGAGGGGCCACACAAGTCACAATGGGACTAGATGAAGAAATGAACAGTACAGTCTTTGCCATATTTCTCATGGCTGAAAAAAGAATCAAACCACTGAGGGTCAAATATCTCACAGATTCCTAGAATATGATCTGATGAGGCGACAGACAGCAGTGAGGACGACTGGGCTGATGGTAAAATATCAAGGTGGCAGGAGGACAGGTGCAGATGAGAAATTATGTTAATCAGGTTGTGCATGGTAATGAGAGCAAATTGGATCAGTACATTTGGAGCTGCACTAGAAAAGAGAGAAGAGATTAACTGGGACACAACATTGGATCTGATGCTGCTGATCTTGTAGACAAAAAATGATAAATAAAAAAAAAAAGAATGAAAAAACAAAAAAGGCTCTTTAAACATGAGGGTTGTGTCTTTTTGGGCTCATCCCTGCAGCTCCACAGAGCATCATTTATCTGGGGGCGATGGTTTGGAGGCTGTTATTGACCCGGTTGGATCAGGTGCAACAAACACTATGAAAATCAATGAGCAGCTGGTTCCAGTCAGAGGTACAGCTACAGGACTTACACTGTGCTCTACGTGGCATTTACACATGACTGCAGCTCAGTTATTAGTAAAACCTTCTCATTCTCTGCAGCTCAGCTCCTACTCCAGTCCCCTATACTGAGACCTGCTCTCTTCATCTTGGTCAGTTAAGTCACAGTTTAATATTTCTGGACTTCTGGGAATGTTGTCCCATCAAACAAGAAGGACAACATCCTGAGCCAGTAGGAGATGATGAGACAGGATACAAGAAGCAGGAGGAGGCTGCAGTTTCAGGACCATATTACTAGAACCTTGTTTTTTGTAACTCTACGTCATAAAACAAATAGTATATACCGTATTTGGGTAGTGTCATTTCTCATTTAATACTAGAAACCATTTTAAAATATCTAAAACAACACTAAGACTACCTCTGACCTTCACTGATTTGCTGGCACTATTCTGAAAAACCAAGGTCCTAGAAATGCTGGACAGAAAGGAGCGCGCTTCATCTAACGACATGCACACGGAAACAAAAACTCAACACAGAAATACATGCATGAGTTACAAAACTACTTTTGAGGATGATGTTTAAGCCACAGAGACCAGACTTTGATAGTGAAGTGAAGTGAAACCTCTCAGGAGGGTTCATGGGTCTGACCTGCATGACGGTGACGGCTCCGTAGGTGACAGCGGTCCAGTAGATGGAGCCCACCATGATACCGGCAGCTGCAAAGGGTCCGGCCTTAGAGATGAGCCGGTCTGCCAGGTCCAGCACGTAGACCACGGGACCTGATGGAGGAAACGGCACAAATTAGATTTTTTGTTGATCTTAAAGTTACATTCATCAGAAATAACTTCGGTATAAAACACAGGCCTGCAACCAACTCATTTCCATAATTGATTAGTCCGCTGATTGTTTTTCTGATTAATCATTTGTCCAAAACCCAAAGATAATCTACTACTATAATAGATAACAAATAATTTGGGAGAAAACAAGAGTTTTGGCCTATTTGCTTCAATAGCTGGTTATTTTCTGATGGTTGACAAATTGTTCCAGCTTTGGTTAAGTGGTTATTAAATGTGCATTGATGCCAGAATTGCCTGTTTCCGAGGTGGCAAACTCTTGTCCCTTCAGAAATACTTGTTATCTTGTGTTTTATTCTCTCCAATTTGTCAAATATAATCATGTGGAACAACAGAGCACAACACGGGAATTAGAGTGACAGAGAAACATTGTGTCACTGAACGTCTCACCACTCCCATATGCTGCCCATATTCCAATAGTTTGTAGAGGACTGCTTATGAGGGGACAGTAAGGCTGTAAAGTGTAAGGTAGTGTGACACTCAGCTAATGAACAGTGAGTGTTTGTACAGCAGGGGTCATGAGACTCCTGCTGCTAAAACCACTGGAACAAGAAACTCATATAAACTCAACACATTATTCATCTATAAGGACTGCTCCTAAGGTGTACTCATCTTTATGGAAACGGTCAAGCTGACAGGTCACATGACACTAGAATAACCAGACACTTTCCTTTGCTGTCTACAGGCTGGACTACCTGTATTACAATAACAGTGAGAGAGCTGGAGACACAAGGAAGCGCACGCTGAGTAAACATCATGTGATCACATAGCTTTCCAGTCCCATAGGAAAAATGACAACAATGCAGTCAAGTCAAAGTACAGTTTCTTCTTTAGCCTGAGACCGAGACATGTGAGGTATGGTGCACACCTTGTGTTGTATTGACAGAGAGGGAGGCGGCTCTCAGGTCAGTTCCACCTAGATTAAAAATAACTGGGCTGCTTCTTGACAAGCATGTAATAAGGATTAATCTGAAGTCCAAGCCTGCCTTCGGAGCATTCACTTCCCTTGTCTGGTGTCAGGAGCAGGGCCCCAAAAAAGGACCCCGCTCCAGCTTTCCAGGCTGACTCCAGGGAAATCATGCAATATTTACAGGAAGGCAACCTGATTTCCTCACTCAGACAGACCCATCCACATCCTATTAATAACCAGCCCAGCAGTGAGTGGGAGGAGAGCGGGGTGGGGATGCTACCGAAGGGACTAAGCACAGAACACTGGGTCTGGATGTGATGCAGTGAAACTGTGTAAACTCTGCAAGGTCCACAGCACACAGCAGTCTGGCTTTTCAGGCCCTGAAAACCTATTTTCTGAAATACCTTCTGGCTGTAATCTGTGATGTCCTACATACACAAAATGCTCTGCCAAAGTTTGAACACTTTTGGGTATTTCACAGAAGAGACGACCAACCACAAAGCACAGAGGTCCTTAGTTACGGTCAATTTTCCATTCGCATACGGAGTTCATAGTGATAACAGAGGCAGATACACCACTACAATACTTATCTTTTACACAATTAGTCCTTGATAAACAATTAGAAGCAAAAATGATCATTTCTAGGACCGGGTGCCACACGGTTTAAAAATACTACTACTGGATGAGCAGTTTGTTACCAGGGATTTAACGGCTTCATGTAAGTATTTAATTAAATGCTCCTCGGAGGTGACACAACAAGTGTCTTCAGCCATAAGCTTGTTAGCCTTATTTACGAAAATTTAGAAATTTACAGGAATGATTTGAGGCCTAAAAATCACAGTTTTAGAGGAAAAGAATATCATCTCTTTCTTCTAAATATGCTATCATTTTGTTTTTTTTGTGTGGCGTACAGAGCGACGCATGTATGCTGCAGAAAAAACAGCATTCATAGAGTTTAGAGTGAGTGGGAAAAGTCTAGTTACACTAACCTAACTGGTCTTCTGGTCACAGCGAATGTTAGCTTCGTCAGTTGTTTCAGATACACAACACTCATAGTGGATAGTTAGTGGGTGTAAATATTTAGTAGCAGCTAATCTGTCTATAAAGAGTAGCTTGTCTGGTGAAACCTGTTTTTAATTTAGTCGAGCATAAACCTCAGGACCTTAGGACTCGGCCAAGTGTGAAATGTGGAGCTATTTGCATCAACTGTTTAGAAGTTCAAAGATTGTCTTCAAAAATAAATATAATTGAACAGTAAGTGTTAAGTTTGAGCCGTTGAAGCATTGCACTTTATACATCTGATGAATTATCCCAAGAAACAGTATTGCTTATTTCTAAAAAGAAAAGTGGTGCAAGGGTCAGCCAACGTGCCGTCTCGTCTCTTGGGCGGAGTGACATTTATAATCACATTTTATAAATAGTGATTTTGACACATCTTGCGGAGTTGGGTAATAAAGCTGTGAAAATGGCATTAAAACAGTGCTGAGTCACTGGTCATTGTGAAAATAGTGCTTGGTTCAAGAACACTTCCCCCTCTGGCCGTGTCAGCAGTGGATTGATAAATATATTATGATGTTCATTGACGCTACAAGGCAAGTAAAAAACACATCGCCCTTGTAGTGCAGAGAGCTTCTGTCACCGAAAGTAAAGGACGGCTGTGCTGCAGCTGGACCCAGGTGCCAAGCCATCTCCAGTCACGGTGGACAGTTATTCCAAGCACCTCCACGGATACATTTTCATAAGCCTGCGGAGGAAACCAGCGCGGTGAGACCGAACTGTTACATCTGACTACAATGTTTACATTAGCCTACATATCGAGGGTAAAAAGAGCAGCAGCTTTCTAAAATAATTCTGAGGATCCATGGTTATTTGGGGGGTTTGGGGTTTGAACATAAGACAGACTTTATTAAGCTGTTTGTTCAGCCGGGCCACCAGGAGGCTGTTACCCATAAGTGCTCGCCACAAGTTGTATACAATCCAGCCAGTGTTAGCTGTACACCTGAGTACATTCACTGCTCATGCTAAAGGTCTGCAGCCTTGACTTGTTGAGGAAAGAACCCAAAGCAAGCAGGATCTATTCGGCACTTTTAAAGCTACTTAACTCACAACGGAAATATCCCACTTTTATTTCTAAAGTAGTTATAAACACAGTGGCTCTCTCTCGTCTCCTGCCAACCATTTGATGCCTTCCAGCGCTTCCCTTTACTGCACCTGAGTTTCCCGACCAGATTGATCTTGCGATGCTTGAGCGCATTAATATGGCATATTTTGATGACAGCGTTGGAATCTCTTCCGCTTTCTCCCTGCCTAAGCATTACGCCATCGCGGCTGGAGAGAACTGGGTCGCCCTTAATGGCCACTGGCAGGACGGAGAGCTGAGCAATTCATTTCAGCCACTGGCAGCAGATTCCATAATTAAGATAATTAAAAGGGAGGGAGAGGGGAAAGTGAAGGAGTGAGGGGGAAAAGTGCAAGTGCAGTTCTTCGGTAGTGGGCATGCACGCTGGCACACTGTTCCAGCTGGCTTGTTTACTCTCTCTAGGCAGAGAGTCCATAAAGAAGAAGGAGCAGCAAGGACACACTGTCCTCGGAGTTGTATTGCCAGCCAAATTAGCATGATAGGCTGGCTTTGGCTCCGCAGCAGGTGCTGGTGGGAATATTGCCAGGATGGCATATAGCTATCCTGCTCTTCGTGAGCTGCAGCGTTGCTGGCTGCTCTCTCTCCTGCGCCATAAGACAGTGAAAACAATCAGAGCCTGGGTTAATAGAAAAGGTGATCTGTGGCTCCAAAACAACCCCCTATCTGATGTGGTGGCAGGCAGGGGGTCCCACAGTGGGCAAATTGTGAGTAATGCCTGTCAAGCCTGTTGAAATGAGCTGGCCTCAGCAGCAACCCTGAGAAAATAACTGCTGGTGCAGCTTCTCCACACTGATCCCTGTCTCTACCTGTCCACAGCTTTGCTGCCATCACCCAGACTGAAAGCTGTCATCACAGTGTTGTCACCAAGCTGTGAAATTGCTATTATGCTGAGAGCTAATTAAAGCTGCTGCAAATACCACAGTGTGTGAAGCCTGGCCAGTAAAATACTATTCCAGAAGGGAAACACATCTCTGTGCATTAAATGAAAGATGGCACAGCAGCTGGCTGTCTGAATGACACACACACAAATCATAAATATAAAATTAAAAAGGTACCGCCGTGTGTATAACCATAGTACCGAAAGCACGACTAGAATAAAAGATAGAAAGGAAGACTGCAGCAATGATGCAGCAAAACAGACAAGGCTGTACTCCTCTTTGTCTACTTCAATGCTGTGCTAATGCTCAGCACATCCTGAAGTTAGGGATGGGAACTCCTTAGATGGCACATAGAGAATCTAAACTGAGACACTGGGGTATGTATTATCCTGGATTTCTGAAAAACAGTCACTATTCATCAAGTGGAAATCAAAATATAATGAACTATTAGAGGGCTCATTTGCATTCTGTGCAAAAACTGAATGCAGATGTGAGATAATCTTTTTCTTGATGTTTGGTTCAAATGTTGTCATGGTGGTTGAGCTCTGAGAACCCTGTGGGTTGCTCGAGGATGAATGTTTTAAAATTACAGCAAGAAATGGAAATTCAAATCAGACTCGAGCAAAACAATCACGATGTGGTAAAATCCATCTATGTGGTAGACCAACTAAGAAACTCAAATGCATTTTGACAGCATGCAGCGCCAAAGATGCAAAATGAGCAGATCAGACGGCGGTGTTTGCATGGAGTACCCGGGCAGGAAAGGATCCTGTCTGAGGCACATCCTGTTTATAATCTGGAGATGTCGCCGTCGCCGAGCAGAGTTCTAATGATGTGTGAAATGTGATGTTGAAGTCATAGGCAAACACTGGAGGACAGCTGTGATTTCATGGATTCATCAGCAGAGCGCCAACGTCACTCCTCTCATCTCCTTTCAGCCTTTGATGAGCTGCTCCGTCAGCTCCTCCCATGACCCACTTTCACTACCAGTCCTCTCTTCCCAGACACATCCAGCATCCCTGCACAGCTCCATCACCACCTCTGTCTGACACTTGCTAATGGGATTAAGAAAAAGGCACTTTTCCCTGTAGTGGGAGTGCCTATCAGGTACACTCAACAAGCTCTGTGCATTCAGCAAACCGCTGCTCCACTTCCTGCCTAGTTACATCAGTGACACTCAGCTGGTACGAGGACAATTTACCTAAAATTTGTCTAAAGAACATTATGGTGAGAAATCACCTCAAAAGTTTTATGTTTTATGTTTACCTCTTAAATGAAAACAGACATTTAAAGTGACACGCTCTCTCTCATTACTTCATTTCCAGGCAGTGCACTCTTCTGTCCATTAACAAATGAATGGAAACTAGAAGTACTGCCTCTGCCGACCAGTCAAAATGCAGTTAACATCATGTCTGTGGAGACTTAATGTATGCAGTTAAGATATTTAATAAGGTGTATTGTGTAGTGCATTTGCAGAACAGTGAAGTTGACCTTTTGGATATAAACGGGTGTATGAAATATTGTCTAATATGGGTTTGGTTTCCTGATGTGCTTGTCATACATATAGAAGAATGAAAAACACAAAAACATAATGCCTCCAGCTATGGCAGAAAAAAGCATTAAAAAATTAAGCTTGCTCTCAACTCTCTCGAGTACATCTCTCCTCCTGAGCTGCACTACCTTCCAGATTTAGACCTCACTAATCAAATCCTAATTTATGTGGTATAGATATCCCACCGACTCCCCGGCCTTATCAGACACTTCTCGCACTTAAAGCAGATAACAGCGGCACGGCCGTTTCGGCTAATGCTGTGTTCAAGGCAGGCTTTTGAAACCGTAAGTTACAGCTTCAAGTCACAACTACGACTTGGTAGCGTTCCAGGTAACCCGTAGCTCGTGTTTTTACCGTTCTGTTGTCTGTGAAAGTTCCCTATAACGGCCACTCGTAACTTCCGACCCGTGAACTCGTACCAGATCGAACTGGTATGACTTCACAGGAAGGAAAAACACAAAGTACGAGTTTCCTTGAACGCACCATGAGTTAGCAGCCCCCGCCCTTGTCAGGCATCAATTGGTCCTCGTGCTACGTCACCACATTCACGCGCATCCCTTGGCTGCACACACAGCCCTTCATGCCGTTCTCTCCCCTCATTGGATAACACTTGTATCCCACAAGGAAAATTTTCTCCTCGGGTTACAGCAGAGCAGAGTGACGGAGAGACTCGTGTTTAGGCTGAAATACTTCATGTAAGTGATTGCTGACGGAAAATAGGACTATTTAGGACTTATATTAACAAAAACATTCCACTGATATCTGCTTTAAGAATATAAACTGAAGTTTTCCCTTCAACAGGCTTCCAGTTAAATGTGCAGTGTTTTCAACCACATCCTCACACTCGCCTACACTTGAAGGAAACCAAAGAGGGTTCCTCATGCCTAAATCAAAGGTAACACACGGCTCTGGTTGCTCTGAGGAAGTTCCCTTTCAAAATAAACCACTGGCCCATCCATCACAATGCTCCATTGCCGTTGGCCAATTTGGCCAAACCACTTGAGGATCTACACAGATGACAAACAAACACAAACATGGGAGTGGGCATCAGGAGCTGATGAGCTTCAGGTTAAACATTTTAAATTCTGACCTACAAATCCTTTTTATAACCGCCTGTTATAAAAATAAGAGCTGGCCAAGAATAACTAACCACAAACACATAATGATGTGGCACACTGTAAGAAAACACTGATGCAATGTGTCTAAATCATGACTTCAAAAGCTACTGTGTGAAACAGAGACTTGATTCATGATGTGTCCTGAAGCCAGAGCATGTGAGTGAGACTCTAACATTAGATAAGACAAACATGTTTGTGTATCCCGCTTTGAAAGACCTCAGACTGAAATAGAATTAATTTACATCCAGTTTAGCTTGAGTTTGAATATTGTTCCTAAAAAATATTTGATTAGTTTCTGCATAGACATACATTCAATTAAATTACATTGGCAAAGATCTAATTTCAGTGGACTTTGAAATTGGTTTCTTAAGTCTTCCTGTAAGCACCATAATTCTTTATGTAGTTTTGTGTACAGAGAAATAACACAGCACAGACTGCACGAGGAAGGAACGTCATCCAGTGTATCTGAGTTCGACGTAATAGTCAGTACATACTTCTCTTGCCATGTTGCTTGGCAACCAGTCAGGCATAGCTTCAATGCAATTTCACTGAATCACATCACATCGTCTTTGTGCTTCCTTCATTGGTATCGATTAATTCAGAGTTATTCTTTACCTGCAGTGAAAACACTTGGGTGGCAAAATACTGAACAACCCACTCCATTTATATCGCAAACCTACCAAACAAACCTATGAATTAATCATCACTACTTTCAATAATCTGTACAGCTGGAGACATTTCTACTGAACACTTACATTAACAATGGCTGAAAATAGAAACAGCTGAATAGAACATATACTGTGTATAAATACAGACATAATGTCCATGACTGGGTCTCTAGTGTCTATTATTGCAATAAACATTAAATATAGTATGGCGTAGACCTGCTCTATCCTTGTTGCAGAAATCAAAACTGACTTGACTATGTTTTTGAATTGACGTAAATGTCCTAGATCTTAATCACATCATGTAGACATCGGGGCAGAGATCACAGTGTGGTTAGGCCTGATCCTAACACTTTGTGCTGAGTGCAGCTGCAGAGCTGTCAGCCTGGGTGATACTGAAACCTCCTTGTTCAACAAAACACACTTTTAAATTTGTCTTCCTGTTAGACTGCAACTCAGCTGTTTAAAAGATCAAATCATTTTCATGAAGAAATAAGACCTAAACCAAAAACACTGACTTTGAGTGTCTCGGTCAGACGTGCATTGATTTGGCACGACTCTGTTTTACAAGGATTTTAAAAAACCTCATAGGAACTTTTTCAAATCCAGATATTAGGTGGAAGCTTTCTCAGATAATACAAAGCTTTTTTTATTTGTGAGCCAAACAATGTGACATTTTAATGATGTTTTAATGACTTATAATTACCACGTAAAACATTTAAACAATTATGTGAGTTATCAGGGCCTGCTGGGCTGTTCTGCTGGGTCTTATATTTTCTGATACAACACTAATTGACTGGCCTATCGGGATTGGTAGGCCAATTAATATGAAAAAAATAAAGGGAAAGAGGCAGACAGACACATTAGCAAATAGGCAGCAAACAGCCAAGTGTTCAGTAATCAGCTCTCACAGGGAGACAAACATACACAGCTTATTTACTGAAGAGGAGGAAGTGTCTAAAGAAGCTGAGCTCAAACCCTCTGCTTATAGCACCAAAGTGACTGACAGTGCAGGCTTGGTCACTATAAATAAACATGAACCTGTTTACCAGCCAGGCCAGGCCTCCTGCAGACATTGTCTTGAGGCCAGCTCCTGTCTCAAATTGCAACATCTCTCTCTTTGAGGTTGAAAGGCAAGTAGCCCAGTGGCTGATAGGTAACCAAGTCACAAGTGTGAACTCTTAACCTTCATTTGTTCAATCTTCATGTTTAGCAGGAAAAATGAACTACGGGATTAAACCAATATTAGTATGTCTACTGTATTGGTAATATATTTCTCAAAAACAGAGGGATGACGAAGCGTGTTGTTGTCTTATAGATGTATGAAGGGCTCTGAGACAGAGGGAAACGGAGTAATGGGCAGAATCTGGCCAAATAAGAATGGCAGCATGTGTTGTATTTAGATGAGTCATAGCTGGTGTTTGGGAACAATTGAAGCCCTCGTCACTCTGACGTGTTGGGATAATTGAGGCAGTCACTTCTCTGAACTGCTGCTGGTCAATCAGCCAGGAGCCGGGCTGTACAACAAGCGAGCGCCCTTCTGTTCCTCATCAGGCTGAAAGGAAATGTTTACCCAGATCACCACGGAACCTGCGCTGGCTCCCGAGTAAATAAACATGCACTCAGGCAAGACAAACTGAATAGCTCTCAGAGATTTTGGGTACAGTTACAGGCAACAGCTATTAAGAGTGCCCTCAAAGAGGCGCTTCAGCGGGCTGTTCACATGGAAATTTGTTCTATAATGCTGCCTCAATGTTGACAGCTTGTGAAAAATGAGAGCTGTAATGACATTTTGAAGGCCCAGTAAATTAAATTCAAACTTATGAGTTAGAAAGGTTATGGCACTTTGTCAGTACATTATTGTAGTATGGATGGCAAGCGGCAGACAGACCGTCTTCTTAGTACCATACCATGGTACAGGACACTCAACATTGCAGGTCTGGGAGTTTTATCATTCAGATTTCTGTAAATACTTTTGAATTATGTTATAATAATTATCGATTATAATTAACTTGAGTCCCTTTTCAGTAATGGACCTGGTGCATCTACTATTCCTCTCCCCATCAGTTTTATCCCTTGTGAGATGCAACCTACCCAGTTTGGGAAAGACGATGAGGTATTCTGCGTTGCATTGTGGGCAAGCCACGCGTGCCGTACTGTTGCCCCGCTGCTTCTCATCCACCCAACGCTGCAGACAGGCCTGGTGAACCCACTTGGTGGAACCGCGGCAGTGACATGGACGCACCCACTCTGCCGTGCGGTCGTCCTCGTCTGTTGCAAAGCACACCCAGCAGCTCCTGAAAACAAACACACACACAGGTTAGATGAAGTAGTGACTGTTCATGTGTTTTTAGAAATCATATCATAACCTTATCCACAGATTAGACAATACAATAGGTAGGTTAGCCCAAGAGTCAGGTAGCATGTGACTTTGGACTCTATTTCAAGTAAAGGGTAAGCTTTATTACGTAAACATAGCTGTAGAGAACCAGTTTCACTATGTTCACAATCGTTCTGTAAAGATGAAATAGGTCCATGAGTATTAGGAAGCATCTGAGGACAAAGAAAAGTCTAAAACCATCTTAAGCCACTGAGGCACGTGTGTGAGTTTGTTTGTGCATGTTGATGAGAGGAGAGAGTGAAAGGGAGGAAGTGAGACTAATATAATCTTTTCATGTCTCCTTTGAGTGAAAAGCATGGAATCAGCAGGTCCCTCACTTCAAACACGAACATAAGGTTTGTGCTTGAATCAAGTTTATTTGGGAAAACGCTGCTGAAGCCATTTTTCACCTGTTCCCAGAATAAAGATGGAGGCAGTGATCAAAGTCTCTAAAATGACTCCAGACTAAATGGCCTAGATGGAACACACACGCACACAAAATCACTCTGGGTCGGTGACTCTGCATGAACTCGGCCAAGATCGATACATAAACCCTATAGGCAAACAAGCTGTAATGCTGACTGCTTGTCAAGCATATCTGACAGCACTGCAGGAAGTGTTCAATGCACAAACACACACCGGGACAAACCAACAGGCCCTTCATCCTGCCATCTGGACTCAGGGGGAGAGATTTCCAAGGGATTAGTTTTTAGATCACATCACAATGTCAGATTCTACTTGTTATTAGAAAAAAAATCAATACTGTGCTTTAAACAATAAATGCTAAAGGGGGACAACCTGCACCTTATGTGTGCACTGTTTCGAATGGTTAAGTTTTTGCTTTGCCTGTGGTTTGAGCTGCATCCCTCTGACATTGCTTGTAGAATTAATCACACTGCAAACTCAAACCTAAATTCACCAGGGCATCCCTGTGAGCGTGAACACAATATTCTGATAACCGCTGCTTGGATGTGCAAGCAGGGAGAGCAGAGAACAGGATGCGGACAAACTGAGGACAGAGTCTCCCTTTTGGGTGACATCCAGACAAATGCCTCGTTCTGGCCTCAAGCCAAACCATATTAAACTCCCCCTCTCCTCTCCCTGCTGCTCACAAGTATCCCGACACATCCTCTGCCTCTCCTCCCTTTGGCGTAAACCGTTCTTAAATTAGAAAGAGATATGAGGCAGGAGGAGTCCACCTCCTCCAACTTGTGCCTCCTCACAAGAACAGAGCCATTAAATGTTTAGCCTGTCTGCTGCACTTTATCCCAATTAATTGGTCTGGTTTTCTTGAACAATACACACCCCTCCCCCTCCCCCATCTGATATCCAAGTTCCTTGACCTTACAACAGTACATCTCCAACTGTGACATTATATTACTTTTCCATAATTTATAAGCAGAGTGTGACTGGCTAGAGAGTTCATCACCCCTGTGTGTGTCTGACTGCATGTGGCCAAGTTCAATAATCTAGTTATGCTCTCATTTTAGCTGCTGTATACTAATCATATTAGTCATAGGTTAGATGTGAATAATTGGTGTGAGAAAACCAGCAACACCAGATCATGACTAGCACAGCTTAGCTCCCAAACTATGAGATCTATTGCTTCTCATCAAAATAGAAACAAATAAAAACAAATTTTTCTCTGATAGTTAATACGACGATCCAAATGGTGAAGATTTTCACATTGAGCTGAGCTCGAGACGAGCCTGTTGCTAGGAGGATCTGCTGTGTCAGAAGCCAACAGCCTTCGACCCAATTGCAGCCTGACTATCCGCGTGTGACATTTATGTTCTCATTTTCATAATTACACTGAACCTTGAACAGCTGGCATTTCACTGGATGAATGAAACAATGATTAGTCTACACACGCCTCCCATAAACCCCTGGCAAAATTTCAATGTGGGGGGAGACTGTTATAGAGCTGTTTGTTTTTCCTCTCAGGCTATGATTATGTACATTTTGGGCCATTATTTAGATGAAGACATTTGTGCTATTTAATCCATGAGAAAAAAGCCTGGCAGGTTATTACTCATAGAGTGGATAGGTTAGAGCAAGCACCCCGTCCACCATTAATACACTTTGGAGAGAAGATTTGCTCCATCATGAAATCTACACTTACACTCAGGTTTAAATTGAGCCGCTGCATAATAGTCATGCAATAGGTTGGTGTAAAACTGGGCTTAAGGTGGATTGAGAGCTACAACATGGGCCAGTGCTTCTCTGACAGGATTTGGACTACCGGTACTTGCTACCTGACAGTGTCAGACTGGATGACATGTACCTACAGTTTGGTGTTACATTTCCTGTTTTTAACAGGTGACAGATATGCATGGAATGGAGGAAACACGCATCCCCTTTTACTCCCACTAGGAAGTAGGAAACAGTTCTTTGGAGATTCAAATAATTGGAAATATTCAAGAGCAGTGTGATCTAGAGATCTAATTTCTAAATGTAGTCCAAGAAGTCCCATAACCCTTAAATGTGATTCCTGAGTATGGAAACGTTCTGGGGGTTTTACTGGAAATCGTTATGCCTGAACAAAATTGTTCACCATAAAGTCACAAAATTATCCACGGCCTGTGATTGTAACCATTCTTCCATTTTCCCCTGATGTCCCGGGGTTGCGAGTATTGGCACATCAGTCACCTGTTCCATTCACATCTTGATTTGCCTTGATATCTTATGGGAGGACAGTTCGTCTGCATGTCTGTGATACACAGACGCAGACCTCAGAAAAGATGGTTTCAATCCAGTTTTACTGCTCCATGCCTTGCTCGTATTTCCTCTGAGTCATGACTCAATGAGACAGAAGCATCTGTCAGTGCCAGAAAACAACCTCAATACTGCCTCTGCTGAACAGGAGCAAAAACCAACTGAAATGATTTTGTTGGTCGGTCACTTCAATATTAAGTCTTCCAGGTGCCCATCTCTAGCAGCGGCCTCAGTAGCTGACTCAGCAAATCCCCACAGTACACTGTGTGTGGACACTGAAAGCCTCCTGCTCCCACAGCTGAATAATGGATGTCAAATCTGCAGCCTTCTGTCATCATCATGCTGAGGTCTAGGTGTGCTCTGTTGCTAGGGCCATGGGGGAGTAGAGGGGGGTCCTCTGTGAAAGACACTGGATGACCAACTGGGATTATTTGCTCGGGTTGCTGCCCGCTTGATTTTCCAATACTCCTCCGATGCTGAATAAAACATGACGATGCAGGAGAGGAGCGCTCGGGTCGAGGCGCTCAAGTAACACAGCCGGCTGAAGGGCCGAGGTGGGCACATGAGCCGAGTCCGAGCTTGACAGAAACGTTCAGCTTCTATTCACGCTCCTGTTGACTGTCCTCATAAAAATCTGCCTGTAACTGCGCACCCCCCCCACTCCCCTCCCCTCTGTGCTTCTGACAGGTACGTGAGCCTCCACCATATTTAGAGCTGTCACACTGCATCTAAACACATTTTTTGCACCTCAAAGCTGGCAAAGGCTAATGGGAAAATATATACATCCACTGTCCACTGCGGGGCTTAATATCCCAAAAGACAGCACAGAGAATGAAATGGAGGCAGCGTTACAAAGTGGGGATGAGCAGCTGAGATGAGCACTGGACAGATGTCTCCAGAGGAGCACGACAGCAGAGAACAAAAGCCAGCACTCCCTTAGATTCACTGGCTCCTGTTGCTGTAACCCGGCCCCGCAGCATGACAGGACCCAATACAGCAGCACCGAAACGCTATCCTCTGTGAGAAACTTTAATCTCTGTCTCTATGTCACCTCAGCCCTGTTTAACAGAACACTGGGTCAGATAAGCCTACGCTGCACATGTACAAAATGGTTTCCTGCATACACAGTAAAAAACAAAGTGTCAATTTAACTCTTATAGAGTTGAATTTAACTCCATTTCAGATAACATTTGGTCCCACTCAAAAATAGAGTAAAATTGACTCAATGGCCAGTGTCAAATTTTCAGTGTTAATTCTACTCAATTCTGTGTCAAAATTAACAATGAAATGTGTAAAAATATTTAACACTGAGGTTTGTTCACACTGTTCAGAGTATTATGATTACACTTTATAGAGTTAATTCTACTCAATTCTGTGTCAAAATTAACAATGAAATGTGTAAAAATATTTAACACTGAGGTTTGTTCACACTGTTCAGAGTATTATGATTACACTTTATAGAGTTAATTCTACTCAATTCTGTGTCAAAATTAACAATGAAATGTGTAAAAATATTTAACACTGAAGTTTGTTCACACTGTTCAGAGTATTATGATTACACTTTATAGAGCTAATTTTACTCCAAATGTGGTTCTTAAAATGACACTATAATGTGTAATATTTCATTTTTATTTCTCCACAGTGTTACTTTTTAATTTTATTATATCTAGGTGATATGTACTATACTACTGAACTGCTTTGATCTAAACAATAATAAACTAATAATCAAATACTGTAGAAATAAAACACAAACAATTAAGGTTACAGTCACAACTTCCTTTAATGCTCACCAGATGAAGCAATATGGAACAACAAAAAGAGCTGTGTCATTCACTCCATAGGACATCTGTATGTCAAAAGGCCTGGGATAAGGCAGTTTGTCAACATGAAAGACAACAAAATCTTGCTTTCTCCTTGTTACTTCATACGCATGGAAATGTTCTTGAAAACTTACAGTAAATAAAGGCAAAGTGAGCAGCAACAGTTTTTCATGAATTATCAGGACAGACTCAATCTGGTAAAAGAGAGGCATTTCACATTCAACTGCACCACAAATAACCAAATGTTTGCGGTAAATAAAACCATTGTGTTTAGCCCAATTCACTTTCATAACTTGAACACTGGAGGACACTTGCATTGCCTCGACAATTTCAGAACCACCTTTTACCATTTCTAAAGACACCATTTTTTCCAGGACCAATGTCTAACCGACTAAAAGTTGTTGAAGATCGCCAAATACATGCCATATGATGCTGGTGTTTTTTGGCCAGCGTTTTGGTGATATTTTTAAATGACTTGAGCTGTCTCTTAAAAAAATTATGCTTGCCTTCATAGCGCATGCACCAACTATGAAGTACAGGTCCTATTTTCTGGATGCAGCGGGGATAATGTATAAGAAAATGGTGCTTTGGTAAAAGGTTTTTCTGGGGATACAACATCTTGAACAGTTTGTGGTGTTCCACAATCAAATGTTTTAAATATACACACATTCCTTGAGATACCATGGCAGAAAAGACAATGTTTATTATTTGTAGTAATAAAAGAAGTAGGCCCCAATGTTGGTCAGTAGGAGTTACCAAATCTCCAAAGAGGAGTGGAGTATTTCTCAATAAGCACCATGACTGAACCGCATTCAGTCCCAGATCATTAGACTCTCCACCTAAATTCACTGCCACTGGCCTATTGTTTCTCTCCATGAATCCATAATCAAAACTTTGTATTCTTGAATTCAGCTCCTCCAGTGTAACATGTTGTTCTTTAAAATACAAAAACAACAGCTTCAATTCGTACTGGGCCACTCCCTCCAAAATGTCATGCATCACATCAACTGAGAAGTTCTCAGTAGTGTGAAAATATGTCAGTGAATTCAATAAGCTTGACCTCTTCACACCAAAAACATATGGGAGAGATGGATTATCAGTCATTTCTTGACAGTGAGCTGTGTGGGTGTCTTTTGTGCGCAACACAATTTTTGAAGACTCCTCTGAGAATTCTGTTTGAAAGTCACCTTTTTCAGCTAAACAAAATCTGCAACAGTACCTTGCACTGAACGACTCCACCAGACCAAACAAGCTATGTATGCCTAAATTATCACCAGTTACCTGTACCACACTGCCACGAACACGACCACCGTATAGGGGAATCTCAATACCATCTTTCTCTAAAACTTTAATGTCTCGAACAACAGGAGCAAGAACTTCACTAAAACCGTACCGTTTAAGATCTTGTGCATGAAAAAGGGCACACAGGTGTATGTTGGCCAAAAATGAATTCCATTTTGGAGAGAAGTTTCTTAGGGTAAAATATATTGCACCTAGTTTATGAATACCTCGCTTGGAACCGAGAGGATTTGCAACCTCGAAGTCATCGTAAAACATTTGTATCTGCACTGTTTGCTTTTCAGTTGAAAACAGAGGGTGAGTCTTGAAAAAGATCCATCACAAATATCTCTTAGTCTCGAGTCATCAGTGTCTGATTTTTTCAACATTTCTGCAACATACTTACTTTTAAATATCGACTCCAATGTAGATAAAATTGGAACATACATGAATTTATCTTGAACAACTATCTGATCATATGTCCCAGTCTCTTTATTTCGTCTTGTGTCAAATCTGGAGCCAATTACACATTCAACTGGTTCTACAGTTTTCCCACTTGCTGGATAAAAATTTGGATCGCTTGTATTCTGAATTAAGAATTGTGAAAGGATTCTCCAACCCATCAAAACATGCTTCAACTTTCTTGCATGTTACACTTTCTCTTTCATCACTGAATACATGCTGAACAACAGTTTCTTTAGCATGCTGCTGAATATCTTGAACAATCTCTTCCATGGAAATCACAACAGAGTTTACCACACTTTGGCCTACACCTGCTGCTTTAAATCAGAAATGACAGATGCACAACTATTTACAAGGTCTTCTGCAGATAATGTAGACTCTGCTTCTACATGGTCAGACAACACATCAACATCAGTGGCATTATTTGTATCAAGAACACTTTGGTCTGGTGAAAAACCACCTTCTCCTACAGAATCAACTGAATCGCTTACGTGGCACTTGTTCAGGTGTTTTTCTAAAGCCAGAAAAGCTACCAAAAGAACGTGGGCATCCTACTTGGCCACATTTAAGATGAAGAGTACGGCCAGTACAGAGACCATGCATTACCTTAAGGTGCTTTATAAGGCTGTTTGGACTGCCATGGTCACTTCTGCAGAGAAAACACCTCATTGTTTAATCTAAGCAGACACTAATGCATCATTCTTGCTCGCAGTTCAGCAACTCTGGGAGTTTCCCTTGTTTCCCCAACGTCAATGTTGTAGATAGTTGTTTGCAGAAAAGTGAAAAAGTTAGCAAGGGAAGGACTGTAGGAGGTACCAAAGATGTAATGGGCCTTAAAGAGTTCGTCAAGGGCTCCCACTGAACCTGTTGCCTTACATGTAGTGCATACTTGTCGATGACAATAAAGAAGGTGTGGATGCTGCTTCTCGTAGGCCCCTGAGCGAGGAGGTAAGGCTGGCTGCTTTGGCTGATGTTGTTGAGATGCTGCTGTACACTGGTTCCAGCCTACAATCAAACGTTAAACAGCAATATTTAGTGACCAGTCTCTCGCAATAGATCACTGTACATGAAACTGAAGTGATGAAAAGCATATGACAAACAACTGTCCAGCATACTTTTATGAATTTGATGAGGTGTTCCACAGCCTGACTTGCAGACATCTTCCCTGGCCTCTTCCTACCCTGGGCAGATGGTGGCAGGAGATGAAGGAGCAGCAAGATGGCGGACATGTCACTGTCCCAGCCTAAATGGCAACAAACATCAGGTTAGCATTAAGATAATGATAGGTTATAATTCATTATATCATCGATATTACTGTACAGTACAATGCATAGTCAAGTGTGTTATTGTGCCTGTTTCCAAAAATCATAAAATAAAAAAGACAGTGTATAAGATATATAAAATATGAAATATCTATGCTACATGTACGTTGAACTGGCAGAATTACAAACAGTCCCTGTCTTACCATTCTCAACCACAACTGTTGACTCAGCATTCCTCATCAAATCTAGGAGCTCTGTGCTCGGTACAAGTCCATGGCACTCTGTGATTACTTTTGCTTTGAGACTGGTGGGCCACTTTTCCAAAAATTTGTTTGCCGTCACTTCATCAAACAGCAGCCTGAAATCTTGTTCTATCTGTAATACAAAAAACAAAGTGCAAAGAAAGTTGAGATGAGAGACACTGCATGTATGATGCCCACTATGTGCGCCCACATTTGTGGACTTAAATTATTTTCTGTTTTTGCGAGAACATAGTTTTGAGCCTTCCCCATTTTGAACAATAGGGGGCAGTAGAAGGCCAGGAACCGCCCCAGAGGCAGAGATTTTCAGGCAGTTCATCCTGGATTTTCGTGTGTGTAAGAACTTGACTGAAGCAGCCGTGTCCAGCAAATGGTGACTTCTTTCCAATTTTTTCAGGTCAGTCTCTGTGTTATGGTGACCTTTAGTCCTTTAGTTAGACCTTTTGTTAAGTAAACATTCTTTTTATATGGCACAAGTAAATAGATTTGACGCTGTTATGTAAAATGCGATGGTGGCGATACATTTAGTTACTGTGTAGTGCAGGCAAAACTAGCATTATGATTTATGTTTCTGTTTTATGTTGTGTCATGGCATAGATAATGTGTGTGAGAACTCGACTGAAGTAGCCATGTCCTGCCATTAGTAAGACATTTTCTCAGTTCACAGACACAACTGTTAACAGGAATCTGCAACCGGTACCCATAACACATGCTGTATGGGATATTTCATTGATTCATCTTATGAAGATGTAGATGTGGACTTACCAGTCCTGGTGTATCGAGAAACCGTGGGAGATTGAGAAGACATCTGCTGCTCTCTTTTCATCGTTGATCATTGAATGACGATAAATGAAGGTAGCTTTCATCTTCTCACGGACAGTGTCTTCATCAGCAGAGTGTTTCAAAACAGCAATAGCTGCTTCCACTTCCTCATCCGATAACACTTTGTCAGCAGTGAAGGGTCTGGGTTGACCACGGCCTGGCCCACCACCTTGAGACAAAACACAATTTTATTGACTCCTGCCTACACAATTCATCAACATCATATGTAACTGATAAGTATACTTACTCTTGGGAGATCTACTAGCAGGGGCACCTCTTTCCTCTGCAGCTTTTCTTTGAATGGTCTTCAACCGCCATGCAAGGTATCCAGAACCACTCTCTGGGTCGTAGTAATGTTCCTGTGTAATTTAAAAAAATGCAGACTGACTATGCTATCAACATTTCTAATGGCAATTAAGTGTGTTGTAAGAACCCTTTTACTTACATATCCATGTTGTGAATATGGGTCCTCCAGATATGGAAACAGAGCAACTATCCCCTGTGCGTACATCACCCTGACATTTTTAGGGGGGGATGTCCTAGTGTATGAATTCAATGATGACAATCACTCAATTAGACTCAATTAAAAACAATCCAATATTAACAATGTTTCTTTAGAGCCTATTCTTACCCATGTGTTTGTGTCATCTCAGCAGCAAGTATGTTTATCATCTGTCTTCTGGTGGCATCTTTCAGGGATTTGGTTTTTGCATACTCTTGCATGATGTGTTCGCCCCCAGGCTTTATTGTGAGGATTTTTTCAATCAACTTAAATGGAAACAAAATATACAGTCAGAAGTGTTTAAATCATATGTACAATGGGGAAATTATAACAGAAAAACACTACCCATCAAATAAAATAAAATCCAGATTAAATTTAACAATGTCCACTACCCACCTCTTTTGCCTCTAAGTTTATGTGGCATGGCCTTTTATGTTGACTTCCTTCTGCAGCGGCCTTCAGGAGGGTCAACCATCGTGAAGTTCAGAATGATGGTATCTTCAGATGCTGCTGAGCATGATGATGATGATGACAGAGAAGCATCTGTGCATTAAGGAATATAAACAAAACAGAAGCATATTAAATAGAAATGTTATTACTCCCATCCAAACCTTAAACCAAAAGTTTAATATGAACACATTTGTGAATGGTCAGTAATTACCAAGTTCTTCATTGCTCAACATGACTCGGAAGGTTCCAGGTGACTCCTTCACTAATTCTTCAAAGACCTCTCCATCAACTTCTGTGTCAGATTGGTCAAATACCTTCATATCTGGCTGCCTACATTCTGGTATGTTAAATTTTTGGCACACTGAAGTAAAGGAAGGAAAGGGAAAAATTATGTTACAGTTACAAGACCATTTCCTTTTGATGAGAATCAAAATCATAAGTGGAGTGAGCCTCATGTCTTCACAAAATGCTGTTGAGTTGAAAACTTAAGTCAGTAGGTTATTCCATGCATTTAAAGGCACAGCAGAAACAGTTATCAAGTCAGAGGAATGTTTTATGGTGAATTAGGTGTATTAACTAAGTAAAAGGTTGTGATATTGTGTTATCCTGATGTACTCACCTTCTTTCATGAAGGCATCCAATGTTAGGTCAGAGAGCCTGACATACTTCTGCTCCCCACCAAATGACACACGGAGCAGCATATTCTATTAAAATAAACAAAGGTAAAAACAAAAAAACAGTTGAACAAAGAGTTACCCATTAACGTGCTTACATTGTTCCATGTTTCATAACCTGAGCCTACTTACCACGGTCCACGCTTTACACTTACATCTGCTTGATTACTGTGAACAACAAGGCAAAGTGGCCATAGTTGAGTTAATTAACAAATCAAAAATATTTATTACACATATCTATTGAATTAATGCTGCATTCTGGAGCACAGAGGAAAGGAGACTGGACTTATACTATGCCAATGTATGCTTAAAATATCCATTTCTAAAACATTAAGTCCTATTTTTATAAACATTCTGTCTCATATTATTAATTTCACACAGTGAGCTGGTCGTTATGGAGAAATAAACAGGGTGAATGGAACCGGACACGGACAAGCACAACTTAACAACTTTATTCCTTAGTGAGAGCTAGGAACAGTACAGTAGGCTAACTGGCATGTGCAACTTCACTGTCTTTGTGTAATTTTTTAAGGCACCACTTTGGCCAATTCAGAAAATGGCAAACCGACCAACTGACCGTTTGAGTCGTCGAGTATTGAGGCCACATGTCGGGAGGGGGAGAGGGAGGGGGAAGGGGGCTATGCCGTGGTGTAGCTACTTCTTAGCTTCAAGCTAATTCGCGGTTAGCTTAACGATTAGCATACTAGTAAACAATAACATAAAACTTTACCATAAGACAGGCAGCATGTCTTTGTGTGTACCAACATTGAAGAAAAAGACACGCAGTTAATGGTGCAGCTTAATTAACGAGAAATGTCTAACTTCTGAACTGCTAGCAAGTTGATATTGTATGGGACGTGTAGCTACTCGACAGCCATTCAACAGAGGAATGAGCAACATGTCCTCAATCTACATTTATGAACCGATAAAACCGTGTTGAGATGGAAAACAATTATTAAACGTTCATAATGTTACTTACCGACCCAGGCAGGACTCCAGACCTGACTGCTCCAGACTAACCGTCAATGTGCCGCCAGAGTGTTCAAGACGTCACGACCGACTGGCGCGGATTTGTCACTCCGTGGAGTTAAAGTTACACTGCATGTCTGCAGGATTTTACACTGATTTTTTAACTCTACTCTCCGTGGAGTTAAAGTTATACTGCATGTCTGCGGGATTTTACACTGACTTTTAACTACTACTCTAGAGTGGGTTTACTCTCCATATAGTTGTAAATACTCTTTCTAGGTTAAAATAGGTTGACTCTGAAATATTGACACCCCATTTTTTACTGTGTAGAGAAAGCCTGTGCGGTATATGACGTGGAAACTGGCACAAGACACGAAACAAAGAAGCGTAACAAAACTGTGGCAAAACAATGTTTACAAGAATCCACCACCGATTGAGTTGATGACACAAGCTTATCCGGTGCAGCCAATACTTGTTCGCTGGTGATTGTACATTGTGTTCACAAAATATGTTTACATATTTAGACACACACAAACACACACAAAAAAAAACCGATGGATACATAACACTGAGAGACACCATTATACCTAGCACAATAACCCTGGTAGTGCTGAACAAGGTTTGGAAGGCTTCCATCAAAACGTCCTTCAAGAACATGAGATCTGATGATGGCGACTTGCCTGAACTTCACTGAAGCAAGGTGACCTGCCGTCCACACTGCTTATTTACATGTTCAACAGGCAAACTTGAGAGGGGCTTTGCTGTTTCCACAATGAGCTTTAATCCACCTAATGCTAACCAACTGCTTTTGAAACTTCAAGGGCAGGCGAGCAGCAGTGTGTATTATCCTTTTTATTTTGCCAGTTATTTTGAAAAACCTCCAAGCTGCCAGGATCAAAAGAATGTGCTGCAGCGAAGGACGGTAGATCCTTCCTGTAAAGCTAGGCCAACATCATGTGTTCCACTTCGGCCGTGAATGGGATTTTGACAATCTGAGAAAGTGCAGGACTGTATCATAAAGTCACACAGGCTCGGGAGGGGAAGGGGAGGGGGTCTGATGAGCTCTGAAGGCATACAGGATGTGAGGGTGATTGACTCGATGTATAGGACGAGTGTGGCCGCACGGCTACTTTCTCATCATCTCACAAGTCAAGCTCACGTTCATTAAGAAGTGCAAAGCCACGCCACAAAGGTGCCTTTCACTCTGAAGAGGTCATGTGACTGTGGGAATACTGGAGGCCCAGCAGCACAAAGGGAGGGCAAAGGAGTGCCGGTTTCTGGCCTACAAACATAAAGGTTAAGAACTAGGGCGGTCTGCTACTAACTCACTTGTTTGTATCAGTTAAACAACAAACCTGGCTGGAACAAGTAGTATCACTCTACTTAAAGTCTAAGATTAGTAACTGATGTGTCAGCATCTGGTGAAAAGAAGACAGATGAACTGGTGAGCTTCTGTTGCCGCAGACCTCTCAAACGTTATATATCCCTGGTGTTTGTGTCTGTGCAAAATTGTGCAACTGAACACCACAACATGAACGCCACAGTGTCTAAAAACACCTTAATGACAGTCTCAGCAAATAATGTCCTGCAGCTACATTGTGACAATTCAGAAATAACAGCACTTAAGATTCATGGAACCGACAAATAAACATGACTCAGTGTGTTTGTGTTGCTCACTGACAGGTAAATGTTTGTCCACTAATACAAGAGCCTCCCACCTCTATTACAACATCCAACCACTTCATAATAAATCTGTGTACTTCTGCTACCTGTAGTACCACAGTACTAGGCACTATGACCTTTGTATCATATTAACGTGTGCACAGTCCAGCCAAAGGCGTTTGTTTACGCTTTGACCGGCCCACGAGTGGCTGGCGTCCAAAGTTAAGAAGGTGGATTACAATCCTTTAATCCAAAACTTCCTGTTTAGGCAAATCTCTCACTTTATATGGGCCTCACTTCCACTTAGATATAACTATAAATCTATTGTGTTGTATGTTGATTAATGTTCATACTTTTAAAGCTATGAAGGGTCAAGTAGCACTTAGAAGAGGTTTGAGATACAACCCTGAGTTTAGGGCCAACAGTGCAACAGGCTGGCCTTCAGACTTGTGGTTTAAATAACTCAAGTCTGCTAGCTAAAACAGCTAGCTTAGGACATGTCATTTGGGGTGAGCTGATGCCAAGCCCAATACCTTTTTTTTTTTTTTTAACAAGCTGCTGACAGCTATTGATTTCTGAATAGAATATGTCCATTACATTGTTTATGAGAAAATGTTGTCAAGTTTATGCAGCTGTTTTTGGGAGCTAACAGACACAGACAAGAAACCAAAAACTTGATGATATTCTGACCATGACACTTGGTGCTTCAATATTCATCGATTTAACTGGGGGTGGTATTGAAAAATTAAAATTACTTATTTTTGCCCTGATAGGCAAAAAGAAACAGACATTTAATGTGTCTTTCCAATTAAGAATAAAAATAATGTTTTGTAACATATTGGCAAAGCAGAATTTGAGGAAACTATGATAAGAAAGGTCCATCAACACAGGCTGATAAACACATGTACTGTACAGAGGAACTATGATAAAATAATATTTTGAGTTTGCATTTAACAGGAAAATTCATATCACTGTCCCCACACCTCTAAGCACTAAATTTGTGCCAAATCATAACCACTGGGCTTGACCCTGACGTCAGTCATTAACCCTTACACATACAGCACATATTTATAAGCCCATCCACACAACAGCGATCTGAACAACAAAAGCAGACGAGAGAAGAATAAAACAGGCAGGTTGTGTGTGAGCCAATAAAAAGGTCAGGCTGTGGATTGAAATGTGTCTCCTACATCTATTTGTGAAACACTGCATTGCAGGGGCAGCTGGCTGCTTGTAGCAGGCCAGATAAGAGCCTGTGGAGCCTTATGTTTGTCAGTGATAGAGGCTGGGTACACAACCATGGGCAAGGGGACATGACATACATCTTCCTGCTATCAGCTCCTCAAACACAGTCAGGGTTATTGCCTCTACCACACACCCATAGCACGCAGCTAAGGCACATTTCACAAAGCTCACATGCCCTTCCTTTCTTTCTGCTACATTTCCATGTGCTTGGGAAATGGTTTCAAAGTCCAAAGTTCAATATTGACAGAAAGTGCTGCGTCAAATTCCTACGAATGCCTCTTAGTACACACTGCACAAGCTATCTAATGCTGGTAACTATCTTGAGAGGAAACGACACACCGATGTGCTTGGACCTGATGTTGCAGTATCCACTCACCAGCACTCTCACATGGAAAGTTCTGGTCACATAAGTAGCATGACGACATGTGGCAAAGAGCCAGCATGACTTTGTCCCACTTAACACTTATTATATATTTTATTATTACTACACGAAAGTAGGTAGCCTGGTCACATATGAAACATGTTTCATGTATCTATTTCTGAGTTAAAAACAAGACAGTTTTGCTCACTTGGAAATGAGCTTATTCTGCAGTACTTGTTGTGTGTGGACACAGTTGTACTTTTTCACTTCTGTGTATTCCCTTGATCAAGCAGATTCACTTAGCTTGTTCCACAACTTCATTATGAAAATAAAAACCATATGCAGAGTAAAATACTGGATTGACAGCTTCAATTTAATTGATTGCCACTTCCTAATTCATAAATTTAGTGAGATCTAATACAGTATGTAGCTGTGAGTGTCGCCATCTTTCCTTATGTCATCACTCGGGGTGGTAAACAAACCGTATTTTGCTGTGTCCCTGGCTGCAAGACATACAAACGTTGCAAGTCTGACAAACTGTTTTCCAATATCTCAATATTAATAATATCTTCAATATTTCATAAAGTAAAACAACATTTGGGTTAAACTGATTTGAATTAAGTTAGCCAGCATTAGCTGGAACTGCGAATGTTAACGGTAACATTATGTGACGGCACTGAATCTTTCCACCCCGAGTGATGACGTAGAGCAAAGATGGCGACGCTATGAATATGGCAAATTTTTCAAAACCATAAAAATCTCTGGTGGCTATACAGAAATAACTGAACAGTTCAAATCATCATTTTGGGTTTCTAAAAACTTGCTTAAAGTCCTGTTATACAAAACAGAGCTAAAACAACTCTGCATCAGAAAACTATCTTAGTATTAGTTTAGTTTTTGTAAATCAAAACTAAAATCATGTTTGGTTTAGACTGGAGATGATAACGGGTTCCAATTTAGTGTTTTGAATTTTGGTGGCGCAGTAACCCTTTTGTTTACATTTGATCAGCAAATGAGACTTTCACTATACTCATAAACCCCAACACCACACACACGGGCAATCATCCTCAGCTGGACTCTGGTAGGTGAAAACTTTCTGTTCCATAGCCTACAAGTGGCCGAGACTGTTTAATCCTTGTTATAAAATGGCAGCTCAGTTGGAAGTGTTTTTTCCTAGTTAAACAGCTGCATGACTGGTAAAAAGTGATCTGATAAAGCAATTACAAATCCTAAATGTTCAGTGATCACTGAGTCACCTTTGAACAAAGATGTGCTCAGCAACTTCCAGCCACTCTAATTTAATGCAGTCTAGAAAGTAAGTTGTTCCGTCTCTACATCTGATAGCTGTTTTTTCCAATTTCACCATCATATAAAACTGATCAAACTATGTGATTACACAGAAGGCTGTAAGGAAAAAAACGTAAACATACATTATCCCAATCTACCTTTAGTCACAGTATGCTGAGCCACGCTCTAATGAGAAATGACCACAAACACAGTATTTGACTGCAAAACATACAGTATGTAGCTGCAATGATCCAAATACACGTGACATGATCACAGTTCCATGCTTTATGACCCTAGCTCAGCTAACTTTTGTCCCTCTGTGTGCAACACCATCACTTTATAAAGCAGCATGAGAAAGATTTGCATCCAAATATGTAAACACCAAACACTTCTGCCAAAGCAACAAATTAAGCCAAACAATCATCATCATAACAATAATGTGCTGAATGCAATGTAAATTTGTTGCCTAAAAGTTGGCTGCTGGCTATCACAAATAAAAAGACACTGCCTTTCAGACATGAATCTGAGGTTGCACTGTCTGTGTTGTGTCTGCTATAACTGCCAAAGTGACAAACTACAGCTACGAGCAAGGTTCAGACACTGCTCCGAGGGAACTGCCCCAACATCCCAAAAGAAATATACTCAGGGTGTGCAATTCTGGCTGAACATAATTCTGCACCCTTCTGTTAGATCATGAAAATGTTGACTGCAGTTCTGCATTGTGCTAAGCAAAGCCTCAGTCTACCGAGAGCGATGTCCAACATTTCAGTGTCAGGGGACACGTCTGAGCTTCTTATGTCAGAGGAAAATATTATCGCTGCAATATTTTCCAGTGGTTTCAAAGGGAATTAGCTTCTATGTGTGTATAGACATTGGACAGCCATCACATCTGTTTTCTATGTTCACTGCTCTTGTGGATTCTTGCGTCTTGGTGCTTGTTGCTTTTTAAGCACGCACAGTAAACAATTAGCATCCCGTTGTTGTTGTTCCTCATTTACCAACAAAAAAAAAACAAACAAAAACAAATCCTCACTGCAAGCAGGTGATGGCTAATGATACCAGCTAATACTTTCAATTCTTCCAAAAAGGTGTCAGCACTCTTTGTTCAGGTGTACAGCAACAAAAAGTATGTGAACCCTGTTTTTTTGTTTTTTTGCACTGATCGGTCATAAGATGTGACATTATCTTCATCTAAATGACAAACTGATAGATAAGATCACTGTGCTGGTGTTTAAAGTAAGTGACCCTCTGGTTTGCTGGTTGCAAATAAGCACCTACAGCTGCTAATCAGATCTATATAATGGTCAAGATTATTCTACATCTACAGAAAAATGCTTCAGCTCAAACATATTCTCATGGCTTCCAGTGTGAGAATCTCTACGGCTCTGACAAGGCCTCTCCAGCAGCTGGATTTCCTTTATTTCAAGTCAATCTGCAGTTGAAATGTATTCTTAGCATCACTGTTGCCACCATTGCTCAACATACTGAGCTTCAGCAGGTGGACAGCCCTTATGACATCATCCTCTAAATTACCTTGATATACTGAGGATTTTAGTTTCACTTCCATGAAGTTGAAACACAGCTCCAAGTCATGACACTCCCTCCACCATAAAACACTACTCTACTACCTCCTTAACAGTTCAACATCAGTATGATCGCAATAGATTTGTGGAGTGTCAAGTTTCTTTTTGATAAATTTAATTTAGCTTCCTCTCTGGTGTCTGTGACATAAAATCATGCTCCATGCAACCATGATGATCACAGATGTTAAACAGCTCAAATTATCCTCATAAGACTACAGCTGTTACACTGCTGTTCTTTATTATATTATTGATCAATCTGCCTTGTGCTTTAGCTTGACACCCACTTCTAGCAACATTAGTCACAGCACTAAATCGTCACCATTTATAGACTCCAACTGTGTGGACTGATGAATATCTCAACTCTTCAACATGACTTCAACTGCGCTTAGTGCAAAATCAACTAGCCTATTCGTGATCATAACCATGAACTTGTTCATAATCATGCCTGTAACGTGGATGATATCATTCATGATATCATTTTTAGACAAATCTACACATACATGGAGGCAATTCCATTCTTGCCACTGTTAATCTTGCCACTATTAATCTTCATAATAAACACTTCATGCTCACAATTCAAACATTCTTCATCATAGCTGCAGCGTTACTTGTTGTTGGCTACTCTATGAATGAGTGAGGTTATACAACACATACCCACGTGAATGAAAGTGAACTTGCCATAGAAATGATATCTTGTTTCTTTTCAGCAGATGATATGATGTTCTCTCTTAATGTCATAATGACTGTTAACCATGTACGTGACAATTTCAGAAATTTCACCAAGCACAGCCTGCTCGTCATCTGAGGGTCAAGAGGTAACAGGCCAGGAGAGTGGGAGAGGTGAAGCTGACATTATGACCTTTGGTTAATTCACGAATAAATGTAAGGAAAAAATACACATACAATGTTATGGTGAATACATTCAAACTGATAGAGAGGCATTACAATCACTGCACGTAGTGTTAATGTAAGGACAGTAGTGGAGGACGTCCTATATCAACACTGCTAGGCTATATGGTGACAAGCTAACGTCAATCTTTGACAACTGTGTTTAAAGCCATAAGTGGGAATAAAATGACAATCACGTCAAATGGTCAATGCGTTTCGGACTGTCTTTGATAAAGCATAACTTCACTTTCCCCATTTCTCTCTCCCGTAATGTTTTTTACGTAAAGCTACGTAGCTGCCGTTAGCATGTTAGCCTTAAACTTGGACTCACCTGTCCAAATTCTGTTGCATTACCACTGCACCCTGTTCCGCCATTATCGCGAAGTAGTCAAAAAACAAAACAAAACACTAAAATGCTTTCTTCGGTGTTGGAGATTAACTGCGTTACGAATAAAACATTAAAAATGGCACGCCTGTTAATTTGCTGCAGCTGGGCTTGGACTAAAATCACTTGCTAGGCCTTTGTGTTGACACGGCGCGTCAGCTACAAATGAGCCAATTTCTTAGCATAAAACTACTCCTGCTCGGTCATGGCAGTCTAAAGACCATCTATCTGCGCCTGAACTTCACAACCTCAGGTAAAAATCCTCTTTACAGCGGCTACGGCCTCGTTTGTCACTAATTTCATCGCATTGGCGTGACCGTTTGACTCCATTGACTGGCCGTCTCTGAGGTAACGTAAAATAGCACGGCTGTGCGCGTGTACGTCATCAAAACAAGGACAGCGCCGCAAAGGGCATCATGGGAAATGTAGTCTAATGACGATTCCCTCCCTCTTATGGCTAAAAACATCAACTTAATGTTCTGAATCCACTGCGAACAGATGTGCCAAAGGGAGGCCACGGCACTTTGGAGACACAGCCATCATGAAGATGCACATATGGCTACAGAACACCTCTAATTGTGGTAAGACGTTTTTATAGGCTACACTGTTTCTGTCAAACTGTATGCTCCAAGGCATCTCTGCTTGTCCTTAGCCTACTTCACTGTTACAGTCAGTTTTATGAGGCTATAATTCAAGCTTCTCTTGAAATAGATGTAGGCTAATTTTAATACACATTTGTTATGTATTGCTGTCTTGCATATAGGCTAAAACACAGGCTGGATGAATGCACCTGTATGGAAGAGAGAAACAGAAAGAAAGAAAGAAAGAAAGAAAGAAAGAGAAGTGCTACTTTCAGTCACAGCTATTTGTATTGCTTGTAACTTTACCTCACCACATAAATAGGCTATTTGAAACTGATATAAACTAATGTATGTACACACAGGTGTGTGTGTGTGTGTGTGTGTGTGTGTGTGTGTGTGTGTGTGTGTGTGTGTGTGTGTGTGTGTGTGTGTGTGTGTGTGTGTGTATATGTGTGTGTGTGTGTGGGGGGGGGGGGGGGTGCGTGCGTGCGCATGTGTGTATAACATAGATAGGCTGCAAAT
Source organism: Trachurus japonicus (assembly GCF_045865225.1). Classification (NCBI taxonomy): domain Eukaryota; kingdom Metazoa; phylum Chordata; class Actinopteri; order Carangiformes; family Carangidae; genus Trachurus; species Trachurus japonicus. Next base: position 22,286,528 of record NC_140921.1, read on the forward strand.
TGTGTTGACCAGCCACTGCAGAGTGAAAAACTACAACTCCCTACAGCCTCCTCGGCATCATCCATGCGCCGCAGTCAATCAGCTGTTGAGGCAACTGCTGACTATCTCGGCACAAGGGTAGCTCGTTTGTCATATCTAAACCCAGACGAGGCAAACAGAAATATTTTTACTTACAGAGTCACAAAAAGGTGAACGATAAAGGTAATTCAAACTTGACGTCAGGCAGAGAAGCTGCAGCGCTTGTGTGTGTGCATGCTGTTTTGTCGTTTGTGTGGAGGGGACACATCTATGGATTAAAGGGGGATTTCAAGGTAGAGACAGCTTCATGAAATGTGTTGGATACCTCGATCGGCGCGATAACCGGGTACCTGAAGGGTCAGGGTTTTGGCCGTGTGTGTGGTGAAGGTGCCGGTGAGGTGAGCCGTTGTTGGCTGCTCATTGTGCTGCTTTGATGACCTTGGAAGCGCAGCTCTTGGAGGAGAAAACACGGATTAACTGGTGGGGTGTGTGCAATGCAGACGCTATTGCGATTACCTTGAAAGTCCACTTTGTATCCCTGCCATCATACTGCTGAAATTATCCTGCATGTCATCTGGCAGTGTTATTTTCAAAGTCTACAGACTAATGCATCCATGATATTTAAAGGCCGCAGTGTAGGCTGCGTGTTAGCTCTCTTTGCAGCCAGGTTCCGACCAACAGTCCGGAGGTGTCTCATCGTGGATTTTTAATTTAACACATTTTTAACCTTGGATGATCTGACAGTGTGTCATAGCCTATGGTTCTGCCTTGCATAGCCTGCGCTCCAGATGACAGTGTGCTCAATTGTTCAGTATGTACTTGCAGTGATCGAGCATATTGTGCTCTATTTACATTCTACATTGTCCTGTTCACTGCTATGTCGTTTTTGGAAATGTGGCAACTTTATAAATGCAGAATTGTCGTAATAATGGGCTGATTTGAATGTGTCCTTGTTAGTTTTGCTCCTGCAGGGCGCTGTCTCGCATATTCAAAGTATATGGAGATCATTTTGCATGAAAGGTTCAATATAATCTCTCAAATTGAATATAGGACACCGAGTAGAGTTTTGACTGATGTTCCACCATTGGCTTTTATTATAGGATCGTTATCTCAAAATTCAAGTAGTATGGGCTTCATCTTGTAGCTATAATGTAAATGCCAAACCCGTGGTTGTGTCAATGCGGACCTCAGACAGACTGAGCCCCTCTTTGCGCTATAATAAAATCTCTTACTATAAATCATATTATTTCTGCAGGGACTGATATGTAGGCTACTGCACACGCAGTCACCAGTCACCTTTATCTTCTTTATTAAAGTACCATAGCCTCGTACTCTGTGCTGAATTATGATAAGAGCGGTACAGGTTTTATTAGAAGGGATCTGTTTCGCCGGGTAGGACGAGAGCTCTTTGCGGTATGATGAAGTGGTTCAGGTGCGTCACTTTCTGCTGCGTAAAAACAGCCGAGTGCGCCTTTTTGGGGAATAATATTAGTTGGAAAAAAAAAGACTGTAGTCGTGAGTGTCGAAGTGCCTGAGTCAAGGAAGAGCTATATTTTAACCTTGTTGAAGGACAGCTGTATTTACTGACGTATGTAAATGAATATAGGGGAGGTCCTTGGGCAGAAAACACACACTGAATCAGTTTCACATTGCAGCTCCGGAGTTCCTGCGTGGAAGGAAAAACGAGACGTGGCGAAATCTGGTGAATATCTGACTGCAGCCGTATGCTCCGTGTATAATTTGTGGGATTTGTGAATCACTCTGGTGTAGTCTTGGGAAGTGTGTTTTTTCCTCCTCTTTTTCGGCTAAATGGGTGATCACGCATTCGCTTTGCAGTTGCCTGGTCCCTCTAACATCATATCCTTGTCGGAGTTGTCCCAGTTCATCAGATACTACAGCAGCCCGGCGAGCCCGGTGTATGATCTCCTGAATTACAACAATAATAATAACTCCCCGTCTCTGTTTCCCCCCGTTTCAGCTCAGCAAACCATGCAGGATGATTTACTGATGGACAAAAACAAAGCCCAGCCTCACCATCAGCAAGATCCGACGCAAGTAGACCCTCCTCCCTCCACCCCGACCCCGTCATCGGAGCCCACTTCTTCTTCATCGGAGTCGGAGAGTCCGTCGACCGGGAGCAACCAAGCGGCTTCAGCGCTGAACATCAGCAGCAAAGACAAAGTGCCGATGGAATCGCCGATCCTGCCCGGGTTGAGCTTCCACCACCAGCCGCAGGAGACTGGCGGCCCCCTTTCCTCTCCTTCCTCCTCGTTTGGAAGCACTTGGTCCACGGGAACCACGAACGCCGTGGACGATAGCTTTTTCCAAGGAATACCCTCGGTGAACGGGACGATGCTTTTCCAGAACTTCCCCCACCACGTCAACCCGGTCTTCGGGGGTAATTTCTCCCCGCAGATCGGTCTGGCCCCCCAGTCCCAACAGCATCAACAGCAAGCCCAGCAGCAGCAGCAGCAGCAGCAGCCCCAGCAGCCCCAACAGAGGAGATCCCCTGTCAGCCCCAGTCAAGGCCCCTTCCCCCAGAGAAACGCTTATCAGACCCTCATAAATAACAGCAAGGGGCCGTCTTCTTCTGCTTCATCGTCCGCTTGGAATAACCACCAGAACGCCGCTTGGAGCACAGCCTCCAACCCCTGGAGCGGGCTGCAGGCAGGCAGGGACCCGCGCAGACCGGTGGGCGTCGGGGTAGGGGTAGGGGTCGGAGTCGGTGTCGGGGTGCCGTCACCCCTGAACCCCATCTCGCCCATGAAAAAGCCCTATACCAGCAATGTTATAGCACCCCCCAAATTCCCAAGACCTGGTCCCCTCGCCCCCAAGCCCTGGATGGAGGACAGCGCCTTCAGGACTGACAACAGCAACAACATACTGCCTTTCCAGGTAAATCCAGTCCCAGTATAAGAGCAGGCCCAGGCCTATCTGTGTGGCTCTTAGCGTTTTAACATGCTGATCATAGCTGTCACTTCTATCCTGGTTGTCGACCTCTTTAAAAAATACTATTTCTTCGATATATCCTGTATAAATATGAAAAAAAAAACACAAGTGAGTGACATAGAAATAGGACAAATGAGCTTGGCCTAGGATAAGGTCACCCTGAACTCATCACTACTACGGATTTGCAATGGTTCCATATAATATAGCTAGTGATTAATATTCTATTGATATGGAATTTGCAGTTCAATCCCTTTATTGCACGAATCAAAACCGATGTTAATACAATTTCCATTTTTCCACACAGTCAGTAGCCTATAGGTTTCCATTTGAACGCACGCAGGCATTATAGGCTATAGCCTATAGCCATGTTAAGTCGATTTCAGTAATTCCGAATTAAAAACTGTATTTCAAATGTGCAGATATACCGAAGATGTGTCAAATGGCTCAGATGGATTGACAAATGGCCATCGGCTTGTACCGGTAGCTGTCAACATTTGTAGGCTTGTGTGCTGGTAGATTGTGTTGTGGAGGTCAAATAAATCGAATGACACAGTGAGTCCTTGAATTATAACCATCGATCATGGCTATTTTTCCGCATTCAAAGACAAACACACTTAGTCAGCCCCTAGAAAGTGTCGCTTTGCACGGTTTACTGCACTAAATGGTTAAATTTCCTCTGCCAGCTCACTCTCCGTGGGATTTAAAAGGACACATGACGCATTCAGGTGCTCCTCGTAACCCTCTCAATTCAGTTTGACAGACCTGTAGCCGACAGTAGCCCTATATGCACACTGCATATCCGGTTTGACAAATGATGTTATTTTAATTGATAGAACTTAGTATAATTGCTTACCACGAAGTTATAGGTCAAGTTATAAATTATAAGACGGAGAGTTAATACAGAAAGAATGATGTCTGCATTGTAGGAGAAAACACGAGTCATGGCGTTTATCTATCTGTCTTGTTATTAAAATACACCTACGTGGAGTAATAGTAGTAGCAGCAACAAATAATGACATGATTATAATAATAATAATAATACTGTTATTATTTCTGTTGTTTTTTTGTGGGTATTAATGTCACTATTAGCCTATAAAACAAACATGATTTATGGTTATGTGGTCTATACTCTTCTTATCTCGGGGGATTTTATTGATTTTTCTCAACAGTAAATTGTTTATTTGCGTTTTCCTTGTAACTGCAGTATTTTCGACAGTCCTTGAAAGCAACATCCGTCCTCGCAGTTGATTGGCTTGCGATTCGATAGTGGGCGGAGTTTGACCCTGGGATGGAAATGAGCGCAGGTCCAAAATACACACTGAACCACTGAAATAAGAAGTCGACATCAACCTTTTGAATTTCGACTTAAAATATGAACCTGAATTCAAACATGAACACAACACAAGTGTGTGTGTCTCTGCTGTGGAGTCTACACTTCAACATAATAGGCCAAGAATGAAATTGTTTCCACTTTAAGAAAAACATAAAGTTATAACCTAACTTGCAGTGTAGCACAACAACAGTTTTCTCTATAGGTTCATCCCATGTGTCCAGACATGTTGTCAGAGGGAACTGTCTGTTTATTAAAGGAATAGACATTTTCATTTGCATCAAAAATATGTCAACTGGGAACTGTATGGTATGATATATCAAAATAGAAATACATAAACATGACAAGACCGGTTTGTCCTCACTAGCACTATACTAGACAACATGTCTGTTCTAATGTATGTCAGCAGGCAGTCCTTCCCTGAACGACACGTCTCTCTTAACATGAGCCGTCGTAATACTGTATGGCTTCTTCTCATGGCTAGTCATGTGTTCTCCCCATGTTTAGCTATGCTCCCTGACAAACAAGCCAACACAGAAAATAAGCCATGTGAATACTCCCCCTTAAGTCACCGGCTTACTTAAAAAGGAGCACTTGTTCACTCGGTCAAAACAAGGACCCAGGAGGACGGAGAGTGGGCCCAAGTGTTAACCTGTTATGCTACTGCAGAGAGAGAGAGAGAGAGAGGAGTATTAGCCTACATGTGCAGACGAGACACAGGGTGAAATTCCAGCTGGGTTGAAACGTATAGCCTTTTGAGGAGATAATGATTGAATGTGTGTCAGTCAGGTCAGGCCCTCCACGGCTTTATTACTCAGTTTCCTCCGCCGAGAAACCTCGATCTGTGTTTTCGTGACTTGGCCAGCTCACAGCTCCAGTTATCACCAAGGGACAAGGTCAAGGGGCCACATGTCATGCGGTATAGAGCCGTCTGTTTGTCGAAGTGAAACTCTGGCAAATAACAGGGATGGGGTACGACAGCCCTGCGCTCGCACGTGCTCAAGTGTTGCCAGATGAAACAAAGAAGAAAATGTCGACAACTTTTATTTCAGTAATCATTTTTCAAGCGTACACCTTTCCCTCAGACTTGCCATCACATTCACCCTATTAAAAATGTAAGTCATATATAAGGAAAATGCAATTTGTTGAAAATTGTCATTGCATCAATTGAGGGCTATATACCACTGTTATTAGTGATGCCCATTCATAATTTTTGGATTTTCCATATATCCTGACTTTTTTCCGTGTAAATAATAATTAAAAAACACAAATATAGAATCTCAAATTTCCCATTAAAACAAAATATAATTGAATCTTTCATTATAGAACTTTCCTGCCTGTTAGATCATCTTGTTTTTTAAACATAATGAATGCCCATGTCTTTGTAAAGCAGGACCTGAGGATGATAGAGTTGAAATTAGCATGAATTTCTATGACAATTTTTTGACAAATGTCAGGCTGTGAAACATAAAATAATGTCACTTTGCTGAAGGTGATGTCTTAGAATTTGTTTTTATACTCTTCTGTACTGTTTTAAAGGGCTCACATGCCTTAATAATGCAATACTGTCTCTAGTTCACACATAGCTGCCGAACAATTACTCCCATAATTGGAGAAGAGTTGTCACCAGGATGCAAGGTCATGGTGCCACATGTCAACCGACCTGTTTACTGAAGTGAAACTTAAAGGCAAATTGCTGAGCTGAGCAGCAGGCGGGGTGCACACAGTGTCATGTGGACAGCTGGTGACAGGTGTAGTTGTTGTCATTCTGGAGATCTCCCTCTGTATTCCTAGGATGCCGCAGAAGAGACGCGGGGTGAAACGTTGGGTCCTGCGTATGTGCTCATACTCGCCTGCCGCCGGCTGCTGCTTAAAGGCAGAGGAATGTGCGGAATGCAACTTATCATGTCAGTGTGAGGCTTAAGACACAAAGTCACATGATCTTCTCAGGAGATACCTTAATTTGAAATGGTGGTGGTGGTGGTGACTTTTTGTGTGTGTGGTCTTCTGTTATCTTAATTGTTTGGTAACAGATCGAGAGGGTTAAAGTTAGAAGGCAGACTGACAGGTGGATATCACAGTCAAATGCTGTCTGATGGTCATGCAAAACGGAGGAGCCATCACAGGTCTGAAGGTGGAACCAGTCTGAATTACATAAGAAACTTCATGTGGTTCAGCTTGTTCCCTGTGCTGTATATGTGATATAGGTTAGAAATGAAAGGCAGCTAACTTCTGGAGGTGCCAGGGAACAGAGTGCATGTCAGCTCTTGCATTCATTACTTAATCATTCACTCAATTAACATGAAAACGATGAACAGACTAGCAAATATAATTTTTCCCACCAGCTTTTAGACTTTAAAATTTGTCATTGTTCCATATTAAAAGTTGAATATTGCTGTTGAAGAGTCGACTCAAGCAATTGGAAGATGTAGTCCTCTAGACTAAACAATTCATCAATTAAAAAAGATCCACATAATGAAAATAGTCTTCTAATGCTAAAAATAAATGCATCCCAAGGTTGTATATCTGGTGTGGATTTGAGTAGGCTTTGTGGGAACACCATTTTTTATGAATCACTACTGTTGAAATGTGGACAGGGATGTGCATTTGTCGCAGTTATTTAGGGCCTATATCTCCTGGGCTGTTTGTCAATCAATCTGTAGAGTCGGTGTGCCTGTCAATCATCCATTGAGAGCGTGACGTTTGCGTGTTCCAGGACTGGGCTGGACGCATCAACGACGCGACCCGAGCCATCGCTGCCATTATCACTTGAGGGAGGAGGGAGGGGGGGATAAATTCTGTCCCCACTGGAGATAAAAATAATCCAGCAGTGGCAGCGATATATAGAGCAGAGAGGGGAGGGAGGGGGACAAATAAACTACATTTACTTTCAAGTCCCATCATCGCTAAAGGAGGCAGAGGAATAACTTACCATAAGGCAGAGGGAGGGAGAGAAGCCATCAGTAATTGCTAAGTTAAAGAAACCAGCAGATCTGGAAAACGTGTAAACAACAGAAAAACAGCAACCAGACATGAGACAATACACTTACTGCAGCAAGTCAGCTTAGCAACAGAAGCCCTGTGAACAAATATAGGGTTTCTGTCCACTGAAATGCCGCAGGGCTTTTTAATTTGAAACAGTTACGGGGAGTGTTGGGTTTGTAATAGCATGTTTAGGACTGGGAAGTATGGCTGATGAATGAATCCATCTTGGATCTGTTGTTAATACGTCTACATCCACATCATCTCAGGCACGGCTGTAGCACTGGCCTGCATGCGGCTAGTCCAGCCAAAAAAGAATTCACCTTTTATAGTTTATCAAGGAAAAAGAACAAAAAATGATAAATTTACCAACTGTTTGTGAACCTGGCAGCCTTTAATCTTACTGAACAGACTAGATGAATTAAAAACAGGTAACTCAGCCATATCTTAAATGTCTGTTTCTTATCACGATCTCCCTCGTAAATGCATCCTTCAATCATGTTAATGGGTCATGAGGAAAGATGAGCTCCAATGTAGTCGGAACAGGTCAGCTTGAACCTGCACACCCCACAATGGAAAACTTATGTGATGTGTTAAACAGTGAAGTCTGTTTGGGACTTTTGGATATACCACCTCTGTAGGTCATTTGACTACTGTGAGCTCTCCGACCCCCACATGTGTCAGAGAGGAGGGGAGGGCGAGGAAACTAAAAGCTCAGCATTTTAAGTGTTTACCATTTGTACCAAGTGGGCAGATTTTTATCTACGTGGTGCTGTCAGGTCCAGAGTGGGGGGAATAACACTTTTGAATGCTCAGCCGAATGGGCAACAATAGCTGTGGTGTGCAAACAATGTGGCCCCGGCTCGGGCAGCGGACACAGGACACAGCTGCCAAGGCTGCAGCCTCCAGCTCCGGCTTGGCGATCTTGGCCTTTACCTTTGGCACACATGTCATTCTAATAAATTCATTCAATCTCGGCGGGCCGCTTTAACCTTGAGGTGTTTGATGTGGCACTGACTGTCCAGTCCCAGACTCAAGACGACCGACCTGCTTCACAGCATCAGGGAAGTTAGTGTGGAAAGGTTTCGTAATTCACCCGTGCTGAAATACCCATCGAATGACAGTGTTACTGCCGCAGCACAAACACAACATTAGTGCCTCATCACAGCCACAGCAGCCAAACTGAAACGCCGAGGCCAGATTCAAAAGCAGCTACATCAGGTGGAACTGATCTCCTGTCAGATGGGTTTGACAAACAGGAATCTGACTAACATTTTCAAGGTTCTCATAACAGCTTTACACAATCTCTAGCTATTGTTTCATGAAATATAATACTCATAAAAATGTTTTACAGTTTCATACAAATGCAGATTTCTAGTTTTAAAGAGGAACTATGCAGGATTTTTACCTTAAGTATGCTACATTTTTACCTTAAAGCAGAAGTAAGCGATCCGGTCGTTTGGGCTAATGCTGCGTTCCAGGCAGGCTTTTGAAACTGTAAGTTACAGCTTCAAGTCACAACTTACGACTTTGTAGCGTTCCAGGCAACCCACAACACGCGTTTCTCCGACCTGTTGCCTGTGAAAGTCACTATAACGGCCACTCGTAACTTCCGACCCGTGAACTCGTACCAGATTGAACTGGTACCACTTCACAGGTCGAAAAATCACGAGTTACGAGTTGCCCTGAACGCACCATAACTTCTTGTCAGCCCTCGTCATGGATCTATTGGTCCTCGTCCCTACGTCACCACATTCAGGCGCATCCATTGGCTGCACACACAGTCCTTCATGCCGTTCTCTCTCCTCATTGGATAAAACTTGTAGGATACGAGAAAAGTTTTCTCCTCGGCTCAGAGCAGAGCAGAGTGACTGACAGACCCGTGTTTCGGTCCAAACACTCTATGTAAGTGATTGCTGTCGGAAGATATAACTATTTAAGACTTATATTAACACAAAAATATCGCTTACTTCTGCTTTAATTAAACAGCTTTAGAGTAATTGTGATGGTTAAATAAATGACTTGTAACTTGTACCAGGGAGAATGGAGGCTCTCTGCCTTCCAGCTAGCGTCTCTTGGCTAAAAACCAACCTTGCAAGATCAGAGCCTCTGACCGGTGTCCCAGCTCTAGTCTAGCACACTGCGACTCAAACGCGTCTCGTAACCTGTAATCTCTTGTTTATGACAGATTAGACTACACAGATAACGTGTATTATGATATATAACGTTATCCATTGCTTTCTCGCCAGCCTCATTGAAAACAAATGCACATGGCCGGGAGGAGGGTTAGTAAAACAAACTTGCATAGTTCCCCTTTAATAATCAATTGTTTTATAGAAAAACCTTGTCTGCCATTATCATACAGACATTAACAGGTAATATGGCAGCTTTGAGTCCAACTAATGATTCTGGGATTCCCTAGTGTGCACCGGCTGCTGAAGGTTCAAGTTGTTCATCTGTATTCACAACGAAAAATGTATAACCTCTGTAACTTGGGCTATTATGACACAGTGGGAACTCCTCCACACGGTCACAAACAAATATGTACGCACTCACAGTGACGTCACTGTTTAGCAGTCCAAGATAGAAATGAGTGTGAGGTGTGTGTAACGCCTCCAAATGCCTTCAAGTGTTAACAGCAACTAGTAGGCTACCTTAAAGGGATAGTTCAACATTTTGGCAAATTGGCCCATTGCCATAATCGCTATAGTCATAGCAGTATTAAGGCAAACATGAATAACCCTGTAAACCCTCTATAAAGACTCCAAGGTCGTTCCAACTATTTCTTCATTGACGTACATTAATACAGGTCCAGGAAATCACTATGATTAATATCATGGCTAAACCAACAAGCAGTCATGTTTGAGAATACTTAAATGATCAGTACTTTGCTTTTGACATTTGTTAGAGTGACTAAAGTGAGAATTACTTCATCCATTACAAGAAAGGCCTAGGAGAAACTTTTCATCTCAATTGCCCCACTGTTACAGTACTAGTCTCCACCCACAGTTGACGGTTAAGAAATTTTCTTCTTAATGATATGAGTCCAGACAGATGAGGCCCCCGAAGGCAGAATCCTGTCTGTTCTTTCGCTGTCACTCTTTGATGTGAAAAGCCTCAAGGATTCATATCTCCTTTTCAATATCAACTCCATTCAGCATCATCCCCAGGGCTGACACATGCCATATATCTTTTTTTCTAACTGTAACATTCAATCTCTCATACCTAATTTATATTAGTCTAGGTTAGCTAAGAATGCATCCCACCCAGCCTTGCTGTTGCTTTGTGCAAGTTGTTGCCTGTGATCTGCCCTTGAGCAAGGTAACCAAGGCTAAATGAGCAAGTTCAAGTTTGGAGGTTTTAAAGCATCATGTTGTCCTTCATCCACGAGTTTCATAACTGTTCCTACTGTTTTTGATTAGGTAATTATTTCAGTTTGTGTTTATTTTGTAATATGTAACATTTATGTTCAATTTGAATCATATTTTATGTTTATGTTATGCACGATATCTATACGACTATAAAAGCTGTAATTTAGATAATGTGTTTTTAATGTACGGCATATACTGTGTATGTACACTGCTAATGCTGAATGTGCTTTGCATATGCCATAGCTGATAGTAGCAATAGAAGTCAATTTTATGCCTATATATAGTTCAATCAGTCGCCAGGAGCTTTACATTCAATACGACACCTTTTGACCTCCTTCCAAAACAAAAGAGAACTTTTACCAGGAAAAACAATGGAGGAAAGTTCAGAGGAGGGATCCTTTTTCCAAGAATGTCATGTAATAGATGTCATGTGTCCTTATTGTCCATACTATTTCCTTCCCTGACTCTGATCCTAACCCTTTTCCTGTTTTGCTGTGTTGCAGGACCGGAATCGGCCCTTTGATGCTTTTAGCTTGCACTCTTTGGAGAATTCCTTAATGGATATGATAAGGACTGACCATGACAAAGGTAAACCACACCCTGCCGGTGGCCCACCAATGACTATCGCTGATATTATATGGAGGAATCATTTTGCAGGTTAGGAATATTCATACGTCCATGCGTACCGTACTTGGGTTGTTTTTTGTTTTTTTTGCCTTTTTTTTTTTCTTTTTTACCTTTTTTTTCTCTTTTGCTTCATGGGCATAAACCATCTCTGGGTACATTTGTTTTTTTCCTTTGCTCTAATTACCAATCTGTCAATCAATCCAGGAAGGATCACCCTGTTCTTTTTTTAAACTGAAATTAATTAACATGATGAGCCTTACCTGCAAAATCTCACATCATTTCTGTTTGTGTATGTGCGTGTGTGTGTGTGTGTCTGTCTGTGTGTGCATTTGCGGACTTAATGCATTTTCTTTCGCTGTTTCTTCTGCCTTGCTTCTCAGCTTTTAACTGATTGGAACAAATGGATTCAGTGAGCGTTGCCACACGACTTGTGCTTTTAACTGTGGAGTGATTGAATGTATTTGCGGTTTACACTGTTGTTGTTATTAAGTGGCACGGTTACCTCAAAGCGGATTTCGGATATCATATTTGGGAGATTTATGTTGTGTGTGATTGTTGGTGTAGACGTGCCAAGGCAGACTCACAACGTCAAGATCAAATCAGTGTTTCTAAGCAACCTGAATACATAGAAACAGTTTTTTCCTCCGCAGCGAAATGCAGATTCGGATCAAAATAAATTGCTGTCATGCTGTTTTATCCCCGGGGAAGTATAGAGAATTTATCAAATCATGAAAACAATGTTAAGAAATCTCTCTCGCTGTCGTTTTAAGGCCATCCAATGTATGTCAGGCATTCTAAGCCAATATTTTTGTAGCAGAGGTCACGTGTCTATTGTAAAAACTCCTGTCTCCCAGATGGGGCCCTGTCAGGTTGAGTGTAGGTTTTTCATGCTCTCCCATCCTCCCATCTTAACAATGGAAAGACTGGTGGGAGGGGTATATAATGAGCAGAGCACGTCGCTTTCTCATGCTTAGAGTCTGTTTTCCCAATCTTGTTACAGAGAGCATTGTTACAGCAGAGTGGTTATCCTGGACCGACTTTACTGGAAAGGTGTTGTAATGTCCTGCAGGGCTTCCCTTGAGATTGTTTATCGAAACACGACAGAGACAGTGGAGATACAAAAGAGGAGGCCGAGTGGACTCGGCTGTCCAGTCCTGTATCTCTATTTTGTTTTTTATCCCTCTTGTCAGGGTGTTTACATCATGACGCTGCAGTAACAAACAGGATGCCTACAGTACTCGCTGTCTGAGAAAGACCTTGTTTTGACCAGGTCGACTTGTCTGCTCTATGGTCTGCATGCAAAAACCTTATCAGGTCATTTAGGTCACACCTCGTCAGTTAGATTAGTCGGGTTTGGTCGAGCCGGGTTCAGGTTAGCCTGATTATATTTTGACTTAACTCCATTGTGTTTCTATTAAATTATATGATGTTTGGTTTTAGCCTCACACACCCCAAATGTTGATTTTGTTCACTGTTTTCTGTGTAAAGCACTTTGGTCAACTTGGTTGTTTTTAAATGTGCTCTATAAATAAATTGGATTGGATTGGATTGGAACGTTGCAGCAAAGACGACAGAGCATCTTGTGCTGTGGTTCTGAAGTAGTTTGTTGTAGAGGAAGTGACATAGACCCATCAGAGTTTCCATAGGCCAAGATGAGTTTGATCCCATTGTAAGTCAATGGCATAAGTCCATTTTAGAACAAGGAAGCATTTGTGGAAACACGTTGTGAGAAGGATGGGAAGATGTGGGAAAATATCCATTGTACAGACAAATTGATGTTGATACTTGAATGTAAAAACATGACTGCTTTACTGCTGTTTTTGTTGTTGGGATGTTACGTAGGAATTCATAAATCTAGTCAGTAATCCTCAACTGAAACTACTCCTCTTTTGACCAGATACCGACCTGGACAAGTTAATGCCTATCTTCTTTTTCATCCAAGTGGTTTCTGGAGCCAACTTCTGCATCCCACTTTGAAGATACTACCCACCAGTCAAAACTAATTATCCCAGTAGACCCAGTTGTGCATCCCCAACTGGAACGGGTCCCACCCACATCCATCCCATCGCAGACATTTCTCACATACTTCTCATTGTGACCAGAATAGTTGTTTTTCCTTGAGTGTTTTATGAGTGTGTGTGTGTGTGTGTTTCTTAGAGGAGGAGTGCTTGAACTGTAATGCGAATGAGAATCTGTAGGTTTTCTAAAGGGAGTGTGAGGTGACCCCACCCACACCCTGGTCCCTCTCTGTCAAGACGGGGAAGGGGAGTCGGCCGCTTTTTTCTAAGCACTTGTTTGGAGAAGAGTCTGCCTCAAACTGTGTGTTTGTGTTTGTCATAGAGGACACTCCATTGTTACAACGCTCTCAAACTTTTTAAAAGCTCTTTCTCCTGGATGAGGGGAACAGGGCCGCAGGGACGTCGTCTGAACAGTCTCCATTTCGGCGCTGCTTCACACACACACTGGTCTGCATGTAGGTGGTGAACTGGGTCAGCTGAGCTCACGTGTGGAGAGCCGGGCACCCCCGTACTAACACTCACATAAGAGATTCTCCCTTCGGCCTGGAAAAACACCACCAGTTTGACAACAGCCACCAACCGCTGCTGCCAGCACTGCTGTCACACACACACACACACACACACACACACACACACACACACACACACACACACACACACACACACACACACACATTCAAATTATTTCTGACACACAAATGAACTGCAATATTTCATGCAAAACACTCACACATGGTTTCAGGCTGTCACTCATCCCATTGTCACTCACAAAGACGAATCGGCACACATGATACTTTGTCTGCAGTATGCACACACACACACACACACACACACACACTTCTGATGTTATCACTAACCACTTGAGATACTCACAAGTGTTAATACATCCCCTAACCCACCCCCCCCAAACACAATGTCTCCCTGAACACACTCACATTGCCTCAGCTGGTCTGACTCACATGATCCTTCTCATGTGTCAGTTACAATTTGCATTGTCTCATTGAACTTCATTAGCTTTAATATCACTGTAAGCCCATTGGCTGTGCCTTTTTTTTTCAATAGTAATCTAGTGCTTGTTTATTTTCTTGCTGGGAGTTAAATTTAAAGAGACAACTCTTGAGTTTGTACAGTTAATGATAAGTAAATGACAGTGAGCTTAGCCTAGCATTTTATTTATTTATTTATTTATTTGATTAGGACAATGCACATTAATCAACATATCAGCGAAAAGCATCAATATATATGCCGGAGTTAGCACAGTTGCTAAATTTCATCCGTTGTCCTAAGGCAGGTATCATAAAAAAAACATACAGGCATTACACCATGACAATTAGATAAAACATGTAGGAATCTTACAAAAAATAAGTCCTGCTTCACATCAAAGTTAAAAGTCCATGCACAAAGTAGAAAATATGAACAGCTAGGTTACCCATTAAGCAGGTCTGGGTTGTTTTCAACCACTGTTTTAGGGTCTTTTTAAAGGTGGTGAGCTAGTCTAGCCTGTTCTGTGTCCAAATCACTCATTCACTACTTCATGTAGCCCAATAGTGACTGACAGTGACGAACAACAACAGTTTGGAAAAATATTTGAATATACCTCATGTGTGTGTTTATCAAGCGTCATGAAGGATCACCACACATATCACACAATTCATCATGAAACATAGTGTGCAAGCAATATGTAACATCATGTAGCCTATTGCATTCACACTGAAAGACATTGCTGCAGAAATGAATGAGTCATATCTGTACGTGTTTCTTCATTTGACAGAGGAGCTCATGATACAGTCCTCTATCTAATACTGGCAGGATAGTGCAGGAAAGAGTCAATGAGTGAGTGATTTTGGACACAACCATGAAAAGTACAATTAAAAAAATGTTCACAATCTATGCTGACTCTCTCCTAGCGCCTAGCTGTACCTAAAAGGTATTTTGTGTTACAGACATGTCAGTTACAGACATGTCAGTGATGTCAATCTTCTTCCATCCAACAAGTACATAAGCATATTTCCTGAAATGTCAAACGTTTCTTCATTGTCGAGCCTAAAGCAACACCTGCAGACTTTTTACGGCGTGGCGGAAATGTATTTGAGAACTTACTTGAATATTTGAATAATTCATTATCTCGGCACAATGCCTCAACCTGCCGTTTGCTCTGAACAATGCTAACTCACTTTACACAAGCAGTCATCCATTGATTTTACAGTCTGTCTGTGTTGTGTTTGGTCGTCACCTGTCGCGTATTGGTAACAGTCTGCATGAAGTAGTACTGTTGTAATAGATAGTGGAGTCCAGTTCTGAATGCAGTCAGGAGGCGAGGGAGAGCAAACACTGGTGCTGTTTGACTTAATGCGTTTGTTGACAAGAGCATTGGTCAGTGGATAAGAGTTGACACACAGGGTTTTTTTTATCAGGAGGAAAACAAGGATTGCACACGCAGTACAGGTCAAATGAGTAACAGTGAGATTAGGCAATGCTTCAATGATATGAAAGGTTGGGTATAACTTTCTTGAAACTTCTGCATAGATACAGCACAGCCTTTGCTCTTTATGTCTCTACTCACAGTAAAGTTGTCGTTTAAAGGTCTCCAGGAAGTTTTCATTTAGTATAAAGGTTAAAAGATAATTTTTTTAGTTAAAAGTTCAGACCAAGAAAATAAACTTAATTTGGTCCTTTAAGGAGCACAGTTGTCTAGAAGGGGAACTCTGTGAACTGCAGGTACAGACAGGGGTCAGAGCAGCTTAACTTGAGGTTAAAGGTCAATATTTGGTTGGGTTGAAGTTTGTCTGACAAGTTGGACTTGACCCTTTAACTTTTCAACCCAGGTAGTTGACAACACTTGAGATGATCTCAGCAGTTGAGGGATGCCCCCCTGTACTTTAAACAGCCAGTAATGACTGAATGGAGATAAGATGATGTGTTCGTTGGCCATGTTAAATGTTATATTGCACCTTGCTTCCAATAAACTCCTGTCAGAGTGCTATGTTTTGTTATGGTGGAAAATTCATGACTCCTGCAAGCATGACTGAGCTAATCCAGTCCAGGCAACAAAACAAGTCTGGGCTTGTTTTGTCTGTTAAAATCACGGTTTGTTCAGATCTCACAAACCATGAAAGCGTTACTATCTCTGCCAAGTTGTGCATCAGGCTTAACTAGATTCTGGAAATCCTCTTATTGTTATATGCGAGCCATTTAACAGTTTTATGATTATCACTTTTATGAAACATTAAATGACAGTGGGAGGTTGTCGTGGTTTGGGATTTAATCCTGGGAGTGTGTCTTGACCATTTGTCTTTTAAACTGTACCCAGTTTTGTATAGTTTCACATGTTATGGTGTGATAGCTGAAGAAACCTTAGCTCTTTTGTAATTGTCTTGGTCAAGGGTCGTTGGGTTCAGCCTGGGCTGGTATGAAGTGGAGGAAGTTGGACACACACAGCTCTGATCAGGTTTTCTCACAGAAGCAGCCATCCCTCTCAATCTTTCCAGCCTGAGTGTGTGCAGAACACATGTCCCTCTGTGGGTATTGTCATGGTTCCTACTCCTTTCTGTTTATGTTGTGTTGGTAATTGAAGGTTTCTTTGGCAGGATTGCAGCTCTGGGGCACCCTGCTGCTAGATTGCTTTTTTTTTTGTTTTTCTTTCACCGTGGCTAACATTTCCACACTTTGTTGTTGGTGCACTCGCTCTCCTCTCATAACTTTTGTTCGAAGCTTTCTCCCAGAGATGTTATTGGGGGCTTAAATATGTGCTATAATGTGGACCAGAGGGAGCAAAACGTGACCCAAAGCAGTTGAGACGAGCACCAGGTGGGATGCAGTCGGAGGTATTCAGCCACGTGGAGTCTAGTGAAAATTTAACCACTTTGGAGCTTGAAGCACTGGTGCAGCCTTCAGTACGTTTGGATATAGACCAAAGGTCCAAAACCTATCTTTTCCAGGCACCTCAGAACCAGAGAGGACCACATGGGGTGAACCAGCTTGCGTTCACACTAGTTTAAGTGGAACCAAAGTGGTACTTGTACTGCTTTCTCGTTTTTTTAATTATTTTAATTCTGTAGTGTCCAAATCCCCATTTAACATTTCATTTCTTTAGAAGACCACTGCAAATTTTTCTCCAGTTTGTAGTTGCTGCCGTCGTCCGGCTCGTTTTCCCAGCCTAGAATCTGGCACGCCCACTGATGATGTCACAGTTCGCAGGGAAGAACCAAGTATTTTTTATTCCCAGAGCCAACTTTTCAGGTTCCGAACCTGTTATCTTTTCGGTTTGAATGCGCCGGTCGCTTCAAAATTGGGTTCGGGATCTGGAATCATCACAGAGCCCTGCCAGTGTGAAACCTTTATTGGTGTGTCTGACAATGTATCGGTGAGTTTAGATGGAGGTTGTCGATCAGTAGCGGTGGCCCAGCGGCTCGTCAGTTGATGAGATTTATGTTGTGCTCACATTTTAGAAATCTGGAGACTGGAGACCTTTGTTCTGATTTGAATTTTTTGAGGCGCTTTGCCCTTGAGCCAAAAAAAAAAAAGTTAATCAGAGAGCGGTATTGTTATTAATCATTTTTGGCCTCAGTGTTTCCTGTTGTTGAAAGCAGTTGATAAGATGTCTGAAGACTGCTTAAAGTTATACAGCTGATATTGATTTTAAACTCATTTCTCCTGGTTTCTTGCAGTCTTAGTCAGACTGCTTTGCTTAAACCCCAGAGGCCTCGTGCTCCCCCTCCATGATTGCTTTGGAGCACCCCCATAGGGGCACACCAGATCCCACTGACTGCATCCTCCTAGCTATAGCCTATACTCCTCATTCCACTTGAACCAGAGCGGTCACACTGAGGTCACTGTCCAGTCTGCATGTTGTCAGGCAAGTGAAAGGGAGGTGCTGTTGGATCTGTGCCTAAGGAAGCGGATGGTGTGTCTCTCCTGAGCGCTGCTGCTGCTGCTGCTGCTGCTGCTGCTGCTGCTGCTGTGAAGCCATCACGGGGAGGTTGAGAATAGCTCAGGCTCTCGGTGAGGAAATGTCACCAGAACAGCAGCAGCAGCAACTCAGGCCCCCCCACCCAGGCCCTGCCACTCAACTCCTGGGGGGAAGCAGATGGCACATGCCCAGAGCTATTTAAAGGCTCCAGGAGGGCAACTGTCCCCCTCTATTACCCCAAATGACTAATGTAGACAAAAAGGCAACTCAGACCACAGTGGTCACTTTGAGTGTGATTGTTTTCAGTGGATCGTATTCGTCCTCAGTTATGAGCACTCTTCTTTCTTCCATTTAACTAAATGCTATGTTTCTAGATCAGTGTTTTTCAACCTTGGGGTCGGGACCCCAGGTTGGGTCGCCTGAAATTCAGATGGGGTCACCTGAAATGTCTGGTAATTGGAAAAAAAATTACTGATGAAAATATTCTTTTTAACTATGAAGAGCTCTAATGGTTTTACTGAAATAATGATTTAAAGGGTAGGCATTTATAAACTGGATAGCTTCAGCCTACACCTTTTCAATCTATATACGAACTAGTTGAACTTAAAGGGATAGTTCAACATTTTGGCAAATTGGCCCATTGCCATAATCGCTATAGTCATAGCAGTAGGTTCGTTACCTTTAATTGTCGGTGTAAGCTACTTTTAGAACGGAGGAGCGGAGGGAGTTCAGGGACACTTTTTCAGCAAGCAGACTCTGTATATTTACCCCATATTTACCTCGAAAACGGCTCTGTTTCGTAACGTTCCATTATTATCTCATAGCGTGGTGATTGTGCAGGTCACAACTTGTCCACGAAAGCGTTTTGGAGTTGTTGGGTTGTGTATTTGATGAGTTTGATGAGGGAAATCAAGAAATTCCTTTAGCCTCTGTAGCGTAGCTCTGAGCAGCTCGCCGCTCCGCTCCTCCGTTCTAAAAATAGCTTACACCAACAAATAAAGGTAACGAACCTACTGTTATGATTATAGCGATTATGGCAATGGGCCAATTTGCCAAAATGTTGAACTATCCCTTTAAAGCAGAAGTAAGCGATCCGGTCGTTTTGGCTAACTTTTTGTCAGCCGATGGAGTTAGCAGCCCCCGCCCTCGTCATGGATCTATTGGTCCTCGTCCCTACGTCACTACATTCACGCGCATCCCTTGGCTGCACACACAGCCCTTCATGCCGTTCTCTCTCCTCATTGGATAAAGGTTGTAGGATACAAGGAAGTATACAAGACGTTTTCTCCTCGGCTTACAGCAGAGCAGAGTGACTGACAGACCCGTGTTTCAGACCAAACACTCTATATAAGTGATTGCTGTCGGAAGATATAACTATTTAAGACTTATATTAACACAAATATTCCGCTTACTTCTGCTTTAAGGATTGTATTATGGAAGGTTGACAGATGATTGATGCTCAACTGTAAATTTGTGCACAAGATCGAATAAACAAACTACTACTACTTTTTTAAATGATGATTAAAAACACCACAATCTTAAACAACTGTGTTCTATACTTTCACTTTTGTGATGTCAAAATGGGGTCACGAACCAAAAAAGGTTGGGAACCGCTGCTCTAAAAAGTGCACATGTTGCTGTAGAGCTGTCAGGGTTTGTCTCTCAAGGACACTTCAGCCAGGGAGACATGTGGGCTTTTAAACCCTCTAATTTGGTTGGCAGACTAACAAATAGACCACCCACATGTTTACCAATTCACAATTCCGTGGATCTATCCCTGGGATCTGTTGAACTTGGAGGAAAGCCTGGTGGGACTATCACATACAAGGCCGGTGAGACGGAGCAGTGGACGACTGGAGAACTTTCCGGGGAGTTGCAAAATCCCTGAGTGACGGGACATATTACGGGATTTGACTCCTTTCGGCTGCATCTAATCTTCAGCCAGTGCAATTTTCTCATGATCGTTGCGAAGAGAATGTGACACTATAGGCCACAAATCCATAAGTCACACACACAGTTCACGTGTTCATGCAAATGTTTGCATGAATGTCTGGGCTTGTGACACTCCGCTTGCCCCTGAGCCCTATTGTTGCCTGGATTGTGATTGGCCAAGAGGAGTGTGGAAATCCACATCTGTGGAGCTGCAGTATCGACACCCCCCCACTTCTGCCCCCCGCCCCCCCTACCCGCTCCTGCCTCTCCGGTTTTTCAGTCAGGTCTAACTGCTGCTTCCACTCTTGTTTACAGGCCAGGAAGAGGCCCCACTGGTGTCCCCACTATCTGTCTTCTGTGGGCCGGTTTTGAAACTCTTTTTTTTTTTTTGACATGTCATCATTGTTTGCGCCACAGCGGCTTTCAACATGAAGCCGACTGGTCTCTCAAAGTCCACGTTACACATAGAGGAAATCTCTGCTATCCACTGCAAGTTACCCCCCTTAACCTTTGCCCCCCATCAGCAACCCAGTGTTAACACTGAAGCCGTCGCTGTACTCAGACTGAGGAGTGTCTGCTTGACACCGATGTGTAAGAGGCATCCAAGTGAAAACGTTGCTTCACCTGGCTCTTAAGTCGGCTGCTGTTGAGTAAAAAAAAAAGCTGGTGTAGGTGTATTTTGACAGAGGACTCATTTTTAAGTGGGAAGGGATAAAGGGCGTGCCTCTGCGGCTGCCACTGCAAATAATGCTGACAGCGAGGCGGCAGCAGTCTGTCCTAAAGCAGGTGGGATATTTCTGCCTCAGCTTAAAGTGTATTAGTCTTGTTGTAGATGATGGAGACGGATAATCAGGACGAGTTCCATTTAGATGTCGGACAGCACCCTTCTCCCCAGGACGGCACCGACAGATGGGCCCTTGTTACATGCACACAATGTCACCATAGCAGAATGCACGCTCTGTTGAATTCCTAGCGTTATAGCTGCCTTTTGTTTGTGTGTGTGTGTGTGTATGCGTGTGTGAGAAATGTGACAACAAAGGAATGTGTGTGTCTCCACCTCACTTTTCACATTTGTAATCCGTGGTCATGTTTTTTTTTTTTCTGCCATCGTGTCACGTTGGGTAAATGTGTTGTTTGTTCATGTCATGTTAAACATTTGGTCAGGGCCGGCGTCTGCTCGCGGCCGACAGTAGGATACAAGATTAAATGACTGTCTGTCAACAGGCTGGCTTTTATCAGTCACTTCCATGTTTTTCCCTCTTTTTGTAAAATCTTTTCTTTCTTTTTTTCTTTTTTGTCTTTCGCAGGACGCATGGGCCTCAATTTTCATCATCCCGGAGCAGACCACATAATGCCATTGAATAGTAAGTCACATTTCACCAGGAGTACAAATAATCCTCCTTTTGGACTTGTTTCAGATTTACTGATGTGTTGCTGCTGCTTATTGTCCTGTGTGTGTGTGTGTGTGTTTTTTTGTTTTTGTTTTTTGTTTTTAAATGGGAAGTTATCTGTGGTGTGTTCCTATGACCAAACACATGACCACACAGGCCCACGTCAATACGCACGGGGGGGGCACACCTGCCTACCCTTTGCTAAGGCCTGGATTCCCTGACACCGTAAACCTTGGACAGTCCTCTTCGCACTGGCAGTTGACCTGTGAATAGCACTTCCAAAAATACCCCAACATGTAAGACTAGACCCCCCCCCACCCCCCACCCCCACCCCCTCCTGCCAGCAGCCAGCAGATGACCAACAGTGACAGGAGACGAGCCAGAGAGAGAAATCAGGTCTTTATCCCACGTGGTGCAACACGGATGCCACAAAGTTTTCCAGGTCAGACTTTTGCCCTTCTGAGAGATCTTTATTTGTCTCCGGACGAGGTCAAGGATATGATTTTTTTTTTTCCGCAGGGCTTGATTTTTCCCCTTAGTTCAGCTCAGGCCAGTCATGTTTCCCATCCCTTTTTGCTCATCAAAACATCAAGGAATAGTCTGAAGCGACTGGTGATCAGACCAGATCAGCAAAAGGCCCAGTTTCCTGTCTGGACATGTCCATTTGACCTACAGGGTGACAGACACGGGGGGGGAAGGCAAGAGGACGTCTAATATATATAAAAAGTTTCCCCGGTGAAGCAGTTTCCCACTGTCACAGCTTGACAACACTGGCGCTCGGTCCGTCCTCATTTTGTTCTTTTCATCGTTCATATCCTTGGGAGAACGTGTCTCAGATTGATGTTAAACTGTTGTGTCGTGGGACCGCGCTCAGGCAAGCACGGATCTGCCCAGAATCTTCTGAGTCTGTCAGAGCTGGCTCACTCTGTTGTAGCCTGTGATGTTTGTAGACAGGGGAGCTTTGGTTTTTCGACTTTAAAGTGTTTTTTTTTTTTCCCTCTGCGTTTCTTCTTCATTTTTGTCCCATTAGCTCTGCGGCTTCGTGCTGCGAGAACCAGCGCAGGCTCTGACGGTGATGGTAACTCGAAGCACTTGAAGTAAAGAAGAAAGGGTGGAGTAACCAGAGCTCCTCAATCCACTTTTATTGGTGGTGCTCACTCGACAGTTTAGTGGAGGTGTGTGCGAGGCTTTGAAAGCGAGTAGAGCAGGAGACATCAAACTCATCGTGCCCAAAGGAATCGCCCAGTTTCCTGAACATTTCCTCTCTCTCTCTCTCTCTCTCTCTCACACACACACACACAACTTGAAGTTGGTACTTTTTCGTAACCCTCACTTTTCTCCTTCCTCCGCTCCCTCACACAGTCGTATTGTATTCCCTCTCACTGGGGCATCCGACAGTTTCCCAGCGAAACGTTTTCTTCATTTGGCCCCGGTTGCTAGGTGACTTTGTTTCTGCCAAGGCCAGACGGTGAGAGTGCAAAGCTGCACACAGACTGCCCAGGCTTTTTTTTTTTTTCTTGGATTGGATTGGATTGGAGAGCCAGATCTCTTTTAATGAAAACATAGCAAGAGAGAAGAGGCTCAGAGACAATGTATTCCCTGAGAGAAGCCAGAGGGCCAAGGCACACAATGGGGGCTCTCACAATGCAAAGGCCCATATTGGTTTTTGAGGCAATGAGTCTGCTTTGTGACTGATGAGTGTTAGAGGAGCAGGCGGATCTGTTTAGTACTGTGTTGCCCCTCCTGCTGTTTGTTGGAATTTGCACCGTCTTCAGACACATGTTGCCTCCCCTGTGGTCCGCATTCACAGCACAGCGAGCTGTCATTCGTGACAACATGTCACAGATTAGTGAAACACTCAAACACAGCCCCTGACACCACATGTGCTGTTTCTGGACATAAGTAAGGCCAGAGCTTTTAAACGCGTCCTACGGTTTCAATCGAAGTTCACACGGAAGAAGCTCGGTTTTCATCAACTGAATGGAAAAGAGAAAAGAGGTCTGCATGAAAAGGATCTTTAATGCAATCTCAGTTGTCCACCTATTAGCTTTCAAGTGAATTTCCCGTCATCCTTTGGTGACAGATCATTTTCTCATGTGATTAGTAGCTGGAACGACCACGAGACGAAGTTTAAACCCTCATTTGCTGAAAAGACAATAGGTTATTGTGATTAAGAGTTTTATTCTCCAGAGCTTTTGAATACATTTCCTGGTGTTTTCCAGCACACACAGTCTGCTCAGTTCTCATGGTGTGACTTCAGTGTGGAGTTATATCTTGTACAAACAGGTGGTTGTATGTTGCAGAGAAGACCGCAGGACCTGTTGAAAGTGTGACCTTGAGATATCCAGAAGAAAATAAACAACAGAATTCGAGAGCTTTTCTGGAGGTTTTCATCCAGTCTCGTGCAGATGGAAACTGACATTGTGTCACATGATAACGTTCAGTGGTTTATGGGCGAGTGGATCATGAAATACGACGGAAAGCTCCGGAGAAAGCTGCACAATTGTGTCCAAAATTACCACATTGTCTCTGGATGGTCCGAGGCCACATCTGAGAGACGTTTACAGATGACACCAGTAAAATTCACAGCTGTTATCTTCCTCTTTTTTTTTTTCTCGAGGTCATGTGAGTGAGTCACTGCAATGAAATGAGCGTTAAAAACCTGAATGAGATAAGATGGAGATCGGGAACACGTGACCAGCTGATTAGATAGAAGTGATCGCACCGCTGTACTTTCTTTCGCCTTGCCGTAGATTCGGATCTGTGCAGCTCTGACATCATAGCTTGCACTCCACCACCACCACCACCACCACCACTCCTCCTCTCTGACTGTTACCCCCCCTCTTCCCAGAGCCCTGAGGCTGCCCCCCCCTACCTACCTCCACACTCTCCTTATCCTGTGGGAAGTTTCCACTCGCACCTGGCCTGCCATAGCTGACCTGAGAGCAGCTTTTTTTTTTTTTAATATTTCACCAAGGCCATGATAATGACTAACCTGCTCTACCTTCAGCCCTGCATGCACTCTGCTTTATGGCCTCATTGTGAATATGCACCTGAAGATTAGCACGATCGCCAGCCCATCACAGCTTCATTAAGGTGAGATGACAATCTCCGGCTGCGGGGCGTTGGATTATGCTGCTGAATATCTCGGCCGTTTCCGTGGCTAAACGTCACCCCACCCCCCCCACATACACACACATACACAAACACTCACACACAGACACGTCCTGTGCAGCATCTGCATGCGTCTGTTGCCAGGGCAGGTGCGGCAGGTTTACTGTGGGGTGTTGCCAGGCTGTAATAATCACCCTCCTCCTCCCGGTGCCGAAGCTTAGGTGTGGCCATCTGTGGTTTCACTGTTGCCTTTTAGAGATGTTCCTGGTTTTTAGTTTATTTCCACGAAACCCATGTCTCTGTATCTCTTTTCCTACCCTTGTTCCTGCCCCAACCCTCTGTCTCCGTCCTTGTGTCTCTCTCCCTCCCTCCCCTTCCTTCCTTCCTCCCTCCCTTACCCCCCCCCCCACTATGCTGACAAGCAGCCCGGAGCTATGGCCGCAGAAGAGGTAACGTGTGGCATTTTCTCTGGGGTTCTGCTTGCCATGCCGGCCGTGTCTCTCTAAAGGCTGAGGGGGGTCTTATAGTGTGGTGTCACTCTCTGCTTTTCATCTGTGCTGTGACTGAATGAAATCATATTAATTTTTTCGACACACCGTTTTCCCATGTTGTGCATATAATCAAAGACGGGGACGAGGGTCCGCCAAATCTGTCGATATTTTTTGCTTGATGGTGAAAGGGGGGGGAAAAAAACGGTCTGCCATTTTTTCTTTTTCCTCCATTCTGAGTCAGTGTGCTACCTTTTACATTTCTACAAACACCGGCGCACATTAGTGATAATGTATGGTGAATGCGTCCTGGTACAACATGGATGCACTTAGCCTTTTTTTTCCCTGCGGCATGGTTCTTCCACCAAATCGAAACTTGGATCCCTTCAAATGTTAGAGCCGAGTTTGGTTTCCAGTGAACTGTCATAAAGGAGCACACTGACTCAGAAGTGATTCATCATCTGGATGGCAAGGATGGGTGCTTCCAATGTGGCTCATCCCTAAATTTGTTGTGCTTCTTAACTAATTGTGTCTTTCTCTAGCAAGGAGGAAAGCTGCTGTGTGACAGTTGTAAGACCACTACAATACTGGGCTGGGTTTTTTTTTTTTCTTTTTTTCTTTAATTGTGGTATGGTGCTCTGAATAATGTCTGAATCATCTTGCTATATGAAAATGATATTTCTTACCACATTTATAAAAAGGTCAAATATAATCCGTGTTAAAGAAAGAGAGACACATGCAGCTACACATTTAAACAATTAGCACCGCCTTCAGAAAATCCACTAAGACGTTGCAAAGACCAGAGGAAACCAGCCACAGGCCTGATATGTCCAACTGTTAGAAAACACTCACACAACCATCTCATTACTGGCCAATCAGCTGTCATCATGTGCTGCAGCTCAGTGCATTGACCACACTGTTAATGTTATGACGATGAGGAGCAGGAGGAGTCACAAGCAAGATCCCAAGATGGTCAAATTTATGTGGACAACTGGATGTTTCACTCCAATGTGATTGCTGAGCAAAACATTATATGCCTCACACATCGATGTGCTGCTTTAACAACACTGTCCACAAGAATTTGGAACCAAGGAAAGATTTTATATTCATGAATAGCAGAGGTTTCAATTTAGTAAAAAAAAAAAAAAAAAAAAAGACAATGCAGTTGTGGCTTCAAATCACCACACCA
Source organism: Trachurus japonicus (assembly GCF_045865225.1). NCBI lineage: Eukaryota > Metazoa > Chordata > Actinopteri > Carangiformes > Carangidae > Trachurus > Trachurus japonicus. The sequence continues at coordinate 22,312,846 of NC_140921.1, forward strand.
AATGAAAATGTGATAACCTGTAAATTGATATCATGTTGATGACCAGTAGAATGTTATTCAGAGATTTTTTTGTTATGATCTGATCAGGTTTGTTTGGCCTCAGCGCTGGAGGCGTCATGTTTCCAGACATCATGTGTCCTTTTCTCATGAATGTGATACCATGGCAACACCCTGAGGGGAAAAAAAAAACAGTCATGTGGAGTTACAGATGAACCGAGGTCAAAGGTCAAAGTCACTATGACCTCACAAAACACATTTTAGTCATAACTCACACAATAACTCTAACAATAATTATGACAGGATAAGATAGCGAGGTGATTAGAGTTTATATCCAAAAGGTCAAAGGTCACTGTGACACTCTCACTCAGTGCTGTAAGTCAGGAAATGGAGATTGTTGTGGCGTAGGTACATGATAATTGTAGTTTAGCAGTTGGATGGAGGCTGAGGAAAGCCAGATGATCATCTCACGTCGTTGAAAAACCACATTTAATCAGAATTGTGATTGAAACCTCAATATCCCAACCGGTTGTGTTTTCCAGATGTGATTAATCCCCTCTGTCTCTCGTACCCTCTCTCCCTTCTTACTTCACACTCTCACACCTCTCTGTCCTCCACCCCCGTTATCCCTGTCCGTCTTCCTGGTGTCCGTCTTTCTCTTTTTCCTCTCCTCCCAGGCCGTTCCTGTCTCTTTCCCTTTGAAGATGGTTTCCTCGACGACGGCCACGGCGACCCCTCCTTGACCCCGGGCCTGAACTCGCCAACCCGCTGTCAGAACGGAGAGAGGATGGAGCGCTACTCCAGGAAGGTCTTTGTCGGAGGCCTTCCCCCTGACATAGATGAAGGTAAACAAAAGGACACGCAGCTGGAGGCCTCTCAGTGCAATCTCTCTGTCTATTAATAGTCACACAGGCCTATTTGAGGCCGCTTTAAAAGCACCTTGACTGTTATTGTCAACGATAATTCATTTTCACACCATATAGTCAGTAAAAGTTGTTGAAACGCTGGGTTTGCTGTACAGTTTTAAAGTTTTACAGCAACGACTCAGACTTTCGACAGTCAGAGTTAAAGTTAAAAGAGTAATTTGACATAATGCTTATTTGCTTCTTTGCCAGCAGTGCGCTGAGCATAGCAGAAAATTTGGGAAATGAATGGAAACTGCCCCCAGCCAGAAAAATAGTCTGGCACAGCGCCTTTAGTTAAAACCACGTGCCATTTTTATGATGCTGTGGTTGTTATCTGGATTAAAACAAGACACAACACTGTTACCTTTAAGCAGAGCCAGGTTTGCTGCTCACCCTGTTTCCAGCCTTTGTGCTAAGCTAAGCAGCTGCCATTTGAGGAGTCTTGATCTTTTCATTAAACTATTTTCCAAAAACTGAAGTATTATTCCGAGGGCACGGAGACCTCCTTGTAGGGTGATAAAAATGTTATCTAGATTCCTATGAACTTGTAATAAACATTTTTTAGTTTTTTCTGTGCAGTTTGAATCCTTTACACTAATGAGACCAATAATCAATAGCAACATACACTGCCCGTCCAAAAAAAAAAGTCACACACTCTAATATTTCATTGGACTGCCTTTAGCTTTGATTATGGCACGCATTTGCTATGGCATCGTTTCGATAAGCTTCTGTAATGTCACAACATTTATTTCCATCCAGAGTTGCATTCATTTTTCAAAGATTCTCAGTGGGGTTCAGGCCTGGACTCTGTGGTCACATTGGACCACATTTCTTCCTTGAAGATGTTTCCCCACTATCCTTCTAGTTTTTAATAATGTGTTGGACAGTTTCGAACCCAATTTTAGTAATCTCAGCAATCTCCCTAGATGTTTTATTTGCTTGATGCCAATAATTTGACCTTTAAGAAACAGATTAACATCTTTTCCACAACCACAGGATGTGTCTTCCAACATGGTTGTTGAAGAAACAAGACGGCATCAGTTAGGGATAAATAGGGCTCTTACCTATTAGCTTAGTTAAATCCAGCAGGACTTTTTGTGGACAGTGTATTTGGCAATTTTTGTCAGAGTGAAACTGCCATTTAGTGACCGGAGCCACAGTCATTTCTGATTTTGCATGTACAATAGACTGTATGCCCTCGGAGGAATGTCAATAAAACTGAAACTATGAAAACATATTTGAAAACGTCTTTGCAAACTCACTTGCAATGTTGTAGTCTAAAGTCTGTGAGCAGTTATGTTATAGACCTGTAATTGTTTCCACAGGCTCTGGAGCATGTCCCAGAGTTTAAGGTTAATATGGACTGTTTACTTTCATCTGCGTCGACACAGGTGAACGAGCACATGAGCGGATGGATGCACGATACGTGCCCTTAGCCGGCTGAAAAATTCATGAGTTTCCACAGCACGAGTCGGCCCCGGCGCAGACTGGATGCGCCCCGGCCCGTGTTCCTGTTTAATGCAGTGGCTACTACTGCAGCAGGAACACGGCAGAAAATAGAAGCGGTGCCTGTCTCAGCACCGACTGCGGCTCTGCATACAGTCCCTCATATGCATATTGTATGAAAAGACATGAATGTTATCTGATCATGTCTTGAACAAATCAGTCATGTCAGTTTTTTTTCCCCCCTCTCTGCTGCTCTTTTTATTCTCACAGATGAAATCACCAACAGTTTCCGTCGCTACGGGCACCTGGTGGTCGACTGGCCCCACAAAGCCGAGAGCAAATCCTACTTCCCACCTAAAGGTAACAAACTTTTCTCACACCATAATCTGTGTTTTTTTCCCCATTACATCAAAGTCTACACCAATAAATATCACCTGGGGGGCGCATCTCCATCACAGAGTTTTATAAAGAATCGTATTACCCAGAATCCGTGGCTCATGCTGGGAAAGCACGGAGGTGTCTGTTTATCTGAGTAACCCCCTGTGGCGCTCTCACAGAAGGACTCACACCGTGTGTAACGACTCCAGAAACCTGCCACCGGGAGTTCTGACCTGAGAAGTGTTTGTTTGAGCGAGCCCCGTGAGGCGCGTCAGGGTTTTTTCACCGGTCCGCGGCGGCCTCTCAGGTGTCGTTTCTGGGCAGGTGATGAGAGCAGCGCCTCCCTGCTCCGAGCCCCCTCCATCAGTCCCTCTGGCCCAGGGAGCTGCCGTGTGTCATATTAGGGAAGCTATTATGGACACTGTGGAAATAACTGACATTCCATAGGCAGATGGTAATATGCTACATCTGGAGGACCTGCGAAAATCCCTGCCAGTTTCTCCCCCACTCTCAATTTTCAACATCCTTTTTTTCTTTTCCTTTTTTTTTTTTAGCTCAGGAGGATTATTTTGAATAGACTAGGCTCTACTAATATCCAAAGCCAAGAGGAAAAATGCAGCATCCTTTTAGGGGAATGAATGGTGGCTGGCGGACGCCGCCATGTAAGGGGAGGAGACGTGGGACTAGTGATTTGTGTTGAATTTATCTCTCACTCTAATTTAACCCGCCTGCACTCCCAAACTCCAAGGGAAACTGCAAAAATATCCTGTTTATATCACTCTCTCCATATTAACCGGCAGCCTGGACGGACGCCCGGTGACAGAGTTCTTAGCGCTAATAGCTCCAGGGGTTGAGAGCAAGTGCATATCTGCATGTGTATGTGTGAGCGCGTCCTCCTGTTGTGCGGACCGTGTAACGGGGGCCGATTTACAAATGTGGGATTCACATCAAGAGGTCAGCGGCCTCTCCTCGCGTTAAACGTCCTTCCAAGCTTGACCGAATGGAAGATAGTCGTCACTTTCCGTCCTGCTTCACATTTAACTGCTGGCAGCGAGCGTCTGGACAGTTATGAAAGTGTTTTGGTTTCGAGATGACTCACGTTGTGGCTCAGTCAGACTTGAGGGGCAGGGTAAGTCTCTGCTCAGAGAGGACCAGAGGAGGTAGGAACTAGCTGTGCTCATTTTGCTCGTATTTTTTAATCAATTTTTTTTTCCATAATCCGTCTGCAGCGCTCTTTATGTCTTTGACGCAAGAGGTTAAGCAATTTTTCATAAGCTTTATGATATTGATTTCATGATTTATAGTGAGAACAAGGGAGGGTGCTCAAACTTGTTCTTATTAGATTTTTTTTTAATTCTGAGTTTGTTCGATTCACTATTATATTAGGTCAAAGGGTGACATCAAAGTAAAGACTCATTAGGGACTCAATACCTGTGACTGGAACAAGACCTTCCATTTTGTTATGATTATCGTAAATTTGGCAATTTCTAATTACACTCTCAATGTGCAATTTATATTATGAGATCATATGAATGTCTAGACAGGGTTGTATTTTAAATTCTTAACTATTACTGTGAGATTGTCCAGGTAGGTCTTTCTTAATAAATCAAGGGGAGGGTCTGTAAAATATCACATCAGGGACTGAACCATAAAAGTTCAGCCCTTTCCATGTCATTTTTGCGCAGGCCCTAATGTACCATGATATTGCTTTTTCTTCATACACTGCTGATATATTACAGCAGTTGTAACATTTTATAACAAAGCCGCCTCCACAGTAACACTCAGTGACTCCACTGGAGCTAACTCTTGCACAGTGGAGCAGTTTAACGCTGCTGTATGTAGCCAGGATGTTCATGTATGAGCAGCTGGCAGTAACATTAAAGCTCCATACAGTATAAAGGTAGATGTCTATGAGTAGTGTGATTATAAATCAGATCAAGGTTCTATATTAATGCTGTGAAAGTATCAAAGCCTCAGTTCACAGAGAAATGCACACGGCCCGTATTCAGAAAATGAACCTTAAAACCTGCCATCACGACTTATGTAACTTTGTGATGTCACAACAAAGCAGCCACCAAGCCCCGCCCACCTGGACCCACCATCCAGCCTTGCAGGAGTTGGTTTCTCTGAGTGTTTTTACCTGAAATCTGTTATACTTTTTATTTGATCACTCAAAAACAGTCACCCAGTCAAAGGATCAGACCCTCCTCTCTTCCTATTAAAACACTTTAAATAAAACAAAAGACCCAGTGTCCCAAAATATGGGACCTTTTACTTCTTTTTATAGATAGAGGAAATATTGTACTTGCATTTATCAGGTGGTCAGAAACACTGAATGGCTGGATTTGTAAATTGGCAGCTGCTTGCTGCGGAGACAAGACGTCAATGCTGCGTTTAATATCTCGTTCCAATACCCACAAATGACCAAAACTGAATGAGAACAGCTTTAAATGACATCATCGTAAACACTGTATCCTCCCTAATAACAGAAAAGAAAGGATGACCAATATGCTGCGGTCACTGCGATGGTGTCACTCACACCCTCCCCTGTCGCCTGCTGTCGTTAACTGTTGTTCGCAATAAGCTTGAAATGTTAGGGGGGGGCTATTTCTGTCTGTGATTGGAAGAGAGGGAAGAGGAGGAGGAGGCGATGCTGTCTGTCCGCAGGAGGCTGAGCGCCGGGGGCTGTAAACTGCTACAAATGCTAACGCTCACGTCAGACTGCAGTAACAGTGTGTCACAGTGACTCGTCTGCAGGCTTCAAAAGGTTATAACTGAAGTTTGCTTTTGACTGCAGCCGGTCATCATCAGTGTTATTTATTTATTTATTTATTTATTTATTTATTTTTAATAATGTCATGAGGCAAAATGCGCATTTGAAACAGAAGTCCGTGTTTGCTCTTCTTTTCCGTTGAACGTGAACGCAGCAGGGCTGGAGGAGCAGCAGCAGGGGAGGTGCTGCAGGGCCGGCCGTCGCAGTGTGACGTCCTGCTGCATTTTTATCGGGGCCTCACTTTGTCTTTCCTCCCTCTTGTTGGATCATATCCAGTGAGTTAGTCCCTCAAATTGAGGTGATTAGCGATGCTTGGTTTGACTGATTCTACGACTGACTCCTCTTCAATTGCTCCCAGCCCTCGGGGGCTGTGTTTGTTGGGAGGAGGAGAGCAGATGCTTGTGTCTCCCTCCAGCCATCCTGCCAAATCCTCCAAGTCGTCGTCGTCTTCTTCTCTTTCTCACTCTCGTCGTGTGAGCCGCTGACAGCAGTCGCTCTGTTTACATACAGCAGGTCTCTCTCTCCCTCCCTACTCTCGCAGGATATATAGCACGCGTGGAGGTTTGGCTTTCACGGAAGCCTTCCTTCTATGGAGCAGCTCGTAAAACCTTCTTTTTTTTTTGCAGGTTTGCTCTTTTGTGGGGTCCCATGTTTCTCTGATGTGTTGCTCAGAGGGGGGCCGACCCATGTGGAGTAAACCTGCAGTCGGTTTCAGAAGCGTGAAAAGATAAGCCTGACTTTAAATGTCACTATTAAAGCCAGAGAGATGTGACTGTGCTCGCTCACTTTATCGAGTCATCGTGGATTGGATTTCTGCAAAGTCAGCACACCGTTAACTTGATGAGGTAATGGAGAGAGGGGGATCTCAGAGTTTGACATAGCAGGGACAACTTAGACAACATCTGCTCCAAAAACCAAACTCCAAGCTCCAACTCAACTGGACACTGTCACTCAACAGGATATTATTAGATTTAACCGTCTTTGACATTTGGAAAACAAACGTGTAGCAAACAAATAGCCAGCAGGCCCGAGGTCATGGGGTGATCGGTCCGGTCAAAGTCAAGATCAGATATTGTGGTGGTGTGTTTGTCTTGAACAGGATTAGTTTAGCACATAATTGCCATCTTTAAAAAACGTCCTGCTCAACTTAGCTTAGCGTACAGTGTGGCAGGCAGCAGGGGCGAGACAGTGAGTCTGTTTTATCCATCTGGTTCCCAGCAAGTCTTAAACCAGCTAATTAAACTAATAAACATGTTGTCTCATTTAATCTTGATAGAAACTGAAATGTAAACATGACATGTTGTTGTTGTGTGGGGAGCGTGCCTATGTTCCCTCAGCCCTATGTTCCCTCAGCCCTATGTTCCCTCTGGACTCTCTGTACCTATCTGGACTCTGTCTATCTGGCCTGTCTAGCCTCTACCTGGTCTTTTTACTAAACTTAACCAACTCCTTTCTTCATTGCCTAAACACAACCAATGGTGGGACCAAAGGGCTGTGGGAATAGGGCCTAATTTTCAGTGACGACAAAAGTTAGAAATGAGGGAACATAGGGCTGAGGGAACATAGGGCTGTGGGAACATAGGGATGACCCCGTTGTGGGAAAGATCACAGAGACGGCTAGGTTAGCGTGGCGCTAGCCCGGCCTTAGCGGCCCGGCACATAACCCAGATTACATTTACAAGAGTGCTCACAGGTGTTAATTAGTGAGCTTTAGAGACGCTGGTTGCCAGATTCTGTTACTTTCTGGCAGTTTCCCCCCACTTTCACACTGTGAACGGACGAGATGTGGTCTCAAACTATCCCATCAATACCCACCTCACCTTTACCCCAGTAAAGCACGGCCTCATATTCATTTTAGGTAGCTGTTTGTGGTTAAGTGGTAACAATTAGTGAGTTAATGCGTCTGTTTTTACAGTCCTAATTGTCATCAGGTTGCCGTTGAGGTAACTGTTTCTCTCCCCTCTGAGTCAAAGTGTTGGCCCCTGCTACAGGAAAAGACTCTCTGCTGCATGAGCTCATCGCTTTTTCGCCTGCGCGCCCCACGAGGCGCTCTCCTGCCTATAGTTTGTCCGTAAACACTCGCTCTTTCAGGATGGAAAAATGCTGCGGACGTATTCCTCTCCCTCCCCGGACGGCGCTGGCAGCTCAGCAGCAAAGTCCTATAAATCTGAGGCACGAGCCACTGCAGATCTGCGCTCTCCTCCCGTGGTGTAAGCCTCTGCACTGCGCAATGCTGATGGAAACAGAGACAGAGCCCCAGCACCGTTCAGACTAAAATATCAGAGCGGTAACGTGGCACGGCGCCCTACGGACTCTGCTCTTTAGGCTTTTTACAGTTCTATATAACACACCTGTGAGATGGGATCATGACAAGCACCCTATTATTAAGTGATGTAGAACATTTCTAGCATCTTATTCCAGTGAAATTGAACTAATACACCGCCGCCGAAACTCTGCATGACTGTAAAAGTCTTAAAGTGAAGCACTGATCTCGTTATTAATTTTAAATGACAGGTTTAAATGATGTAACAGAGGGTAGTGCAGCAACGTCACAGTTAAGGTCAGTGTGATATTGAGTGTGAGATGTGTAGACGACCTGAGTCTGTTGCTCTCCAGGTCTGTTGCATCAGTTGTGTAACTTTTCTCACAGTGGCAGGCAGCTCTGCGTCTGTCTCTGCCTTTTATATCCCCGACTCCTCCTTCTCCACATCCACTCCCATGGATTTCCAGCCTCTCTGTTTGTAAGGCAGTCATTCATGCTCTCCTTCCTTCCCCTTCCACCTTTTCTCACTTTTTTCTCTCTTTCCATGTGTCTCGCTCCTCTCCCCCTCCTCCTCGTCTCTCTCTCTCTCTCTCTCTGCCCCTATCCTGCCCTGGGTCATGGAACACACTGTTCCCTCCTTCAGACTTCTATGAGCCGCTGCTAGCTCTGCCTTTTCATGCCGTTTGTGTGTGTGTGTGTGTGTGTGCGCGTGCGCAAGACTGCAGTTGTTTTTCCTCTGAGGGGGGATGTCAGTGCTAAACCACATGATTTCTCCCAATGACAAACCCTCTTTATGTAACCCGGCAACATGGAGACAGGGGTCTTATGTCGGGTGATGACGAGGCACGTGGAGGAAGATGATGATGCACAAAATCCTCTTTGTGTGGAGTCTAATTGTGTGTTTCTTGCGGTGGGTCTGGAGAGGAACTGAGGAACAAACACACGGAGATGAGTTGGTCACTTAAAGCAGCTGATTGTGATTAGTTTTGCTCTGTGAATATTTAGCCTCGGCCGCGGTGGGACAGCTTGTTAGTTGTTAGTGAAAACATTAAAGCTTCACTGAGGTTGTTAGTCTGTGCAGGCCTCATAATAAGAACCACTAAAACCTTTAATTAGAAAGGGACCGGTTATAGCCTATTGCACGACACTCGATATATCATAAGGATATTCTTTATAGCGGATGTGTTGGCACGGAACACACAGTACAATATGGATCCTAAAGCGATGCTGTTTAGGTGACGTTACTAAGTGATTGTGCGTCAGTCTTTGTCAGGACATGTGCACCTGCTTCTTTTCTTACCTTCATTGTTCCCATTACAACGCCATTCATTCTCTCCTGTTTCTATTCATATACCTCTCTACTATGTTCCTATTCCTATTCAGAGTCCTGCTCCTGTTCTTATTCCCGTTCATATTCATATTCAAATTCAAATTCCCATTCCTGTTCCCTTTCATATTCCCATACCTATTCATATTCAAATCAAAGTGTGACAGGATTTTTCATTTTAGGCCTTATTCTCATTTTCAGGGATTTGCCTGAAGTCATCACAGTGGCAGCACCGAGTGTCAGCAAAGTGATTAAAGTGGACAGAATTATGAATGATATAAAATCAGGATCTTCATTCTATTCATATAACTACCCAATTTTTTTTTTTTATCCGTCAGTCTTTCATTTATTTTTGTTTCACAAACATTTTTCCTCCTGAAAATGTAAGGCTCATTATAATTTTTCATATCCAAACTTTATTTCTGCAACAAAACCAGTGATGTGCAGTTTTCAGTACGCTCACACTGGAGAAGCTGGAAGCAGCAAATGTTTGGAGCTTTGTGCTTGAAAAATGCCAGAAACAAAGGTTTCTTGTTTGTTTGATGGCATAAAAATGCTGCTTTAGGATCCTATTTCTAATCTGCCTCATACAGTCTTTTCCACATGTGTCACGTGTCAACATTGTCACAGTGAAATGCTGAGGATTCGTCTGTCACCTTGGTGATCTACAGAAACACTATTCAAGTCATTGCAGCTTTAGGCAGGATGCCACGTCATTGTGACAGGGGTACATCACACACATCACACACACGCACACAGTCGCAGACAGACAGTAACCGTCTGTCGGGGCAGCAGCTGTCTGAGGACACACACACACACACACACACTTACGCACCTGCTTTTATCTGCTCCACCTTTGATGCTCGCTGCCTCTTCTTTCTTTTCCTGCTTTTATTCAACCCCCTCCTTCTCTCCAACCCGCCACATCCACAGCTGCACACCCTCTCCCTTCCCCGTTACCCTGACACACACACACACACACTCAGATGTATCCACATACCACAGTTGACTGGGTCTGTCGAGTCAGGGCTTTTTTTTTTTCTCCTCCTTTCCCCTCATCTCATCTGCAGCAGCTCCGCTCAGGAATGTTAAAAACATGACAGTTGCACATTCCTCTGTGCCATTTTCACTCACACATTTGTTGACATAAGCGTTGTGTGTCTGAATTTGTGTGCGCGTGAGGGCGACACCGAGTTCCTAAACCGCCAGCTTCTGAGGCGACACCGGAACACACATGGCTTTGTAGTCGTCTCCAGAGACACTACAAACGGAGTAATTGGAGGCTGGAGACAGAGTGTACTCCTGTAGAAACAATTCCTTGTGTGTGTGTGTGTGTGTGTGTGTGTGTGTATATGTGATCATGTGCATTTGTGCATACCTACCGATCCCGCTTGCACTGCTCAGACAGCAGCTCATATTCCCCTGACTCATGGGTACCACAGGTGGTGCAGCGCTCCTGCTAACATAATCAGAGCAAAGCAGTGATAATTTACACCCAGTTCAGAGATGACTGCGTGTCTGCTGCTTTGTGACAGCACTGAAAATATCCTCACTCTGATCTTTTGGCTGTCAGAAAGTGGATCCGGGCTCTCGATTCTTGTTTCCATCCTCTCTCAGCGCGTTGTGTTCATTTAGTTCAACCCATAAATCAGGCCACTGTTGCTCACAGACCCCTGTAGCAGTGTGTGATGGATGGACCCACAACTCAGTCTCTTCTCTGTGGCTCCCAAAATGACTTAAAGGGATAGCTCAACATTTTGGCAAATTGGCCCATTGCCATAATCGCTTTAGTCATAGCAGTTCGTTACCTTTAATTGTCGGTGCAAGCTATTTTTAGAACGGTGGAGCAGAGCCGCAAGCTGCTCAGAGCTACGCTATGGAGGCTAATGGGATTTCTTGGTTTCCCTCATCAAACTAATCAAATACACAATCCAACAACTCCAAAATGCTCTGGTGGACAAGTTGTGACCTGCACATTCACCACGCTATGAGATAATAACGGAAAGTTACGAGATAGAGTTGTTTTCGAGGTAAATTCATGCAAAACAGCTGATGCGCATTCCTGTCCAGGGCAGTTTTTCAGCAAGCAGTCTCTGCATTTGCCTCGAAAACAACTCAGTCTCGTGACGTTCCATTATTATCTCATAGCGTGGTGAATGTGCAGGTCACAACTTGTCCACGAGAACGTTTTCGAGTCGTGGGATTGTGTATTTGATGAGTTTGATGGGGGAAACCAAGAAATCCCATTAACCTCCATAGCGTAGCTCTGAGCAGCTTACGGCTCTGCTCCATCGTTCTAGAAATAGCTTGCACCGACAAATAAAGGTAACGAACCTACTGCTATGACTATAGGGATTATGGCAATGGGCCAATTTGCCAAAATGTTGAACTATCCCTTTAATAGCTCATAGCTGTGACCTTGGGTAAGGTCTTTGCTCTGGATGCTGAATAATTGAATAGTACAGAGTGACCGTCTGAATTCCTCTTTCTTTCTGCCTCGAGACATCACCAAACTCCTCTACCACCTGACCCACCTTTCAGAGGAGATCTGCGCCGTGCTAGGCTGATCAATTTTGCATGGTTCCTTTAGGAGCGGGGAGCCGCTCTCAGCCATTTAATCTGCTCGCTGTGGAGCGCCTTACAGAGGCAGATGAGGACAGAGGAACGGGCCACAAGGTCGTTTGCCTGCATGGAGACGAAGTTGTCTGAAACTATGAATAACAAGGGGGGGAAAGTGTGAGACTCAGTCATGAGATCGTGACTCGTATAATGTAGACGTTGTAGAAAAAAAAACACTCATGTGTATGAGTTCTTAGCCAGGGGGGCAGAGTTTAAAGCGTCACGGTCACAAGGTTGAGTGTTAAATACAGAAGATGGGTTTTTTTTTCTGAAGATGTGTGTTTGTTCTTTTTTTTTTATTATTATCCAGGCTACGCCTTCCTGCTGTTCCAGGAAGAGACCTCTGTCCAGGCCTTGATTGACGCCTGCATCGAGGAGGACGGAAAGCTCTACCTGTGTGTGTCCAGTCCCACCATCAAAGACAAACCGGTGAGTGGCTAGAGAATTAAAGTGTGTCCAAGCTAATTTCTGTCAGTAGAATTTCATGATATATTCAACATAGGAAGAATACATGATATTTCATTGGAAACAATTACATATGAAAGAAATTAATTGACTAAACGCCATGGGTAAGCTGTACAGGTTGAATTTAATTTATAACTGTCACAACATTACTAACAGTACTGATGGAAATTTGCTGGGACACACTCTAAATGAGTACATTATGTTGACATGTCCACCTGGAACTGCAGCGCCAACGGGAACTGAAGTCTTTCAGACACATTTGACAGGAAGTGTAATTACTGCATCTTGTCCCGCAGGTCCAGATCCGTCCCTGGAACCTGAGCGACAGTGACTTCGTCATGGACGGCTCCCAGCCTCTGGACCCCCGCAAGACCATCTTTGTTGGGGGAGTGCCGCGACCCCTGCGTGCAGGTAACTGAATGGACTCTGTTTTTTTTCTCTCTCTTTCTCTGTCTTTTTCCAAGATCCCCCCAAAAAAGCCTCTAAATTGGATTCCCTAACATCGACTGGCGTGGAGCGACGAGGCTGGAGGCTGTAATGAAAAGTCCTCCTGTGAGAAAGCAATCCTCTACTTGGGTTTCCAGGACGCGGGCCAAGTGGTCGTCATGTTAAGAATTCATGGTGTAATGGAAGGCTCAGTCTTTCTGTTCTTGGGATAAACATTGCTGGCTTGTCTGCAATGTGACCCCTACTAATTATACCAGCAGATTGAGACTGCCACTGATGAATAGTGCAGGAGGGTCGATTTTTTACGTCGGCTAATAACGGTGTCAATCACAAAAGTTTCTTTTCGTTTTTTTTAAAGATACTGAAGGCTTTCAATTTGAGAACAAAAGCCAACGCTCTGTAGCCGCAGCACTAATCACCTCCTCCTCCTTCTCCTTCTCATCTCTTCCTCCCTTTCCTCTCCACAGTGGAGCTGGCTATGATCATGGACCGGCTGTATGGAGGTGTTTGCTACGCTGGCATCGACACCGACCCGGAGCTCAAATACCCAAAGGGAGCGGGCCGCGTGGCCTTCTCCAATCAGCAGAGCTACATCGCTGCCATCAGCGCTCGCTTCGTTCAGCTGCAGCACAATGACATTGACAAAAGGGTGAGCGGGTTCATGCGCTTCATTCACAATATGCTTCCTCTGAAAGAAAAGCAGCATCCCCACCACAGCTGAGGTTTTCACAGTCACTCCTGTGGCATGCAGCAGAGCCCAACTCTCTCCGTGTATCCCAGCTTTCATTACAGCCGGGGTTCGGGCCAACTGCTCCGCAGCCTACAATAAGGGAAGGCCGGCCCTGCCTGTGTAATCACTGAGGGCCTTTTGGGTGCAGGAGTCCCAACAGATGTTTTCGGCTGCAGACACATAGGGTTGGTTTAATTATAGTAGTTCCCTATACATGCACATCCACGAGGCCGTGCTGCAGCCTGCTTATTTTAGACACGCCGGGCCAAGTGCAGCGGGACGGATCGTGACCAAGAGAGACTGGTTGTCGGCCAGAGAGCCGAGCCTCTTTAGGGCGGGGCGCTCCACCTCAGCTATCACCATCTATCTTCAGTGAAGGAAGGGGTTGGGGGTGGAGGGGGGGGGGGGGGTTCTTCTTTGTGGGTGTGTCTTTATTTTGACTGGAAAACAAATGATGGTCACAACAATTCAAAGAAAATGACACTTAAAAACCATAAGGGGGTGTGAATGAAGACTTCACAAGGCAAATATGTATTTTTTCTAATAGAGGTCAGGAAGAAAAGTTGTGAATGTTGACAGAAATAACAGTGTTAGAGAGTTTGTGTTTACTGCAGAGAGCAGGATCGCTGAGAATCCATCAGCTTGACCTCAGAGCGGCGGTTTGGAAGATCCTTGTTATTTCATCTTCTCTTTCTAATTTTCTCTCTGTCTGCTTCGACATGAACTCGCTGCAGAGACCACAGACCAGCTCGTCACCTCCGAGCCGATCTTGGTATTTATTTAATAGCGTGTGCGTCGCTCTCTGCAGCGCTAAGTCGTCGTTGCAGAGTTTTAGCCCGAGAACGGCGGCCTCCCCGCTGTCGGAGGATTCGATAACCTTTCATTTTGTGGCCACACTGTAACAAGGTTAGCATCCGCCCCCTGCTCTCTCATGCACTGAGCCGTCTCCATGGAGACTGAGCTCTCATTTCTTGTCTCCTGGCTTAGTGGTCAAACTCATTTCACCGGCGGACGGGGGAGGATACCTGCCTGGGCTTTATTTCAGACAACCGCGGAGGGATTGGCGTGTCAGGTCGTCGGTTTAGAGGAGCTCACACACCTGGACCCACAAAGCTCTTCATTTCAGCACATTTACATATAAATTGTGTCGGAAGATTAAAATGCTTGAACTGATTTTGTTTGGATGTGAGATTGTGGGGGGATAATAAACTGAGCTCTGCCTCTCCATCTCTCCATCTCTCCGTCTCTCCCAGGTGGAGGTGAAGCCGTACGTCCTGGACGACCAGATGTGCGACGAGTGCCAGGGGGCGCGCTGCGGGGGGAAGTTCGCCCCCTTCTTCTGTGCCAACGTCACCTGCCTGCAGTACTACTGTGAGTACTGCTGGGCCAGCATCCACTCGCGAGCCGGCCGAGAGTTTCACAAGCCACTGGTGAAGGAAGGGGGCGACCGCCCTCGACACGTGTCCTTCCGCTGGAGCTGAGGGGGGGTCATGAGTCAGCCCTGCCCCTGCCCCTGCCCCTGCCCCCCCCAAACCCGCCCCACCCTGCCCCACCCCGGTCAACCCACACCTGATCCCCTGGAGAGAAGGAAAAAAAAAAAAAAGAAAAACTCCTGCAACCCTAAAAAGCCCGGGACAGAGCTGCAAACACCGACTCCCCCCCCCCTCCTCCTCCTCCTCCTGCTCCACCTGCTCCACCTGCTCCACCCCGCTCCCCACAAACACCTCATGAAAAAAAAAAGCAAAAAGGATCCATCAATACACGGGACTGTGTTCATCCCACATGGCTCTGAACTCATTGTGTAGTTGTTCCCCTCTGATGAAGCTTTGTGGGGGGAAGAGAAATGCGAAATCTATCAGCTTAGAATTTGCACTTTGGCACAAAATCTCACGAAACACACACACATGCACACACACACACACACACACACACAGGATGGTATGTTAGACGTCTGGCTACTTTCAGTTCCCCGTTCTGTTGACTGGGCGGTGTGGTACGTCCTGTTGGACCCCCCTCCCCCTCCCTCCCTCCCTTAATGAGACAGAGGTGGGACCATACAAATATTTAAAAAAAAAAAAAGTATATATTTTTTGTTTTGTACCTATCTATACATATATAGATAATTTAATTTTTATGTAAAAGGAGCATGCACTTATTTTCAAAAGCTGTAGTTATATTGCCCCTAGTAAAAAATAATAATTACCAAAGGCAACTGAAATTAATGCATAGAGAAAAGCAAAATAGGTGGCATAAGATGTAGCAAGATTTAACAACTATCCAGTAGTGTGGGCCCGTAACGCCCAGAGTAAAAATAACACGGCTATATTCGCTCTCAATTTTGACTCTGAAAATATTAATACCTCATAACGCTCAATCAGATTAGTTTGCTTTCAATTTCTAGGTCTTTATTTTTATAATAACATTATTTTTTAGTGTTATGTAAATGTAATGCTGCAATAGCTTTGCTGCTAAATCCATGGTATAAACACATACCATAAATACTTTATTCAGGCTTAGGGTGTAAAATGATATAGAACTGGTCTAGAGAAGCACCTGGTGTTTTAGAATGACGAGCTGTCCTAGGGGGAGGGGGCGCCCCTAGACGACGATGGCTACCTTTTTTTTTTTTGTGGGGGTCGGGGTGGGTCGCCCCTAACTGCATGTTTATTTCAATCAGGTTGCTGCATGCAATACACTTTTCAGTATCATGTCTACTATTCGATTCTGCCCATGTTTGCACAACAACACCATAGACGTACGTACGACTCGCACGGAGCTGGACAGACACAGGGAAGTAACTGGTGGAAGGAATCAGGTTTGGGCCGACAGCGGGCCCCCCCGAGTCGGGCCAGGCCAGTGGCCCCCCCAGGTCAGGCTGAACGCCCCTGGGCTAGAGCGCACGGTTCCTGCACAAACAGGCGGTGAACACATCCAGACAACAGGGGAGAAAAAAAGAAAAAAAAACAATCTTAATAATCACAAATCAAATTAAATGTAGGATTAGCATTTAAAACTGTCTATGATAGGTGAAGTACTTTTTTGCAGTGATTGTTGATATAATTGTGCAATTTTTTATACCGTATGTAGTTAGGTCTGAGTATGCCTAGAACTGTGATTCGCTTTAACTGTCGTTTATGTCCGACATAGAAGTCCTGTGAAACTTCATAACTAGTGTATGCACACGTATATATGTTCTCTTGTACACACACTTGCACCAGTAAACACAGAAGCCTCTCGACACACATGAACACACACACACACACATACAGTACAAACACACATACACACGGACACGGACACGGACGGCTGTCTTTCTTACGCACACACACAGGCCTACAAACACCGAGTCTGATCTGAAGAGAAGACGCAACAATGTGAGCTTAAACTGAGAACTGAGGTTTTTTTTTTTCTTTTCTTTTTTTGGGTTCTGTTCTGTTTTGTTTTGTTTTGTTTTGTTTGTTTGTTCCACCGCTGACAAAAAAAAAAAGCGCACGTTTACGTCCCAGAATGCAACCAAAGAGCTCACATGTTCGACTTTTACCAGACCACCTAACAACACAGAGCGAGCAGCCCCTCCCCACAGAGGAGGAGGAGGCTGCTCATCCGGCCTCCTGCGGCAGATTAGATGGCGGGGTCGGGGAGGGGCAGTCACTAAGAAGAAGAGGGGGAGGGGGTTGGGGTATGGGGGGGTGGGGGGGGGGGTATAAAAAAAAAACAAAATATTGAAGCTACTGGAGACTTGAGCTTGATAAACTGAGCTCTGCACATGCTCTCACTACATGGCTGAGGGTGGGGTCGGGGACGGGGGGGTCACATGGGGAGTGTGCAGATGTGCAAGCTGGCGGGAGGGGTGGGGTGGGCTGGGGGGGGGGGGGGGGGTAACCATATTTATCCAGATGTTTTTGTTTCCTGCAAAGCTTGAAGTAATGGACCTGCTTAGAAAATGGTGGACATATATAGATATATAGATATATATTTTTTTGTTTTAATGGTGCGCAGTTCAAACAGGATGGGGTGGGACGGGGTGGGGTCGGGTGGGTGGGTGGGTGGGGGAATTATTTGGGAGCTGATGAATGCATAGAAACTTAAAGTGTTGGCTGCTGACGACAGGGCGGCTCTGGTTTGGCTATGGGGCGGCGGTGGGGGGCGGGGGTGGGGGCACGTTACACTGGTTTTAGCAGTTTAGTGGACAATCTGAATGGGATCTTACACCTGTATTGTTCATCCGGCCCCCCCACCCCCAACCCCAACCCCAACCCAACCCTCCTCCCCTCTAATTATTATTTTTTGTTCATTAGTTGTGATTGTCCCGTGCTGCCCCTCCCCCTCCTTAATCGTTTTAGTCGCAAACTGTTTTTTTTTTTTTTTTTTTGGCTTTAGGATGTTTCGATGTTTCTGTTTGTTTCTTGTCCAAGAAAAAAAAAAAACTAACTGAAACTAAGCAGAAGATTTTTTTACTGATAGAAAAACAAACACGAGGCTAACCATGAGTAATAATACGTATCCCTACGAAAGTGAATTCTGGGTGTTTTTGTGACATTTCTTTCCCCACCCAGACAGGTTTTCTATGTTTGTTCCTTCTCTATGATCGATATTTGTTATGCACTACTCTTTGTATCTGAACAGTTTTCGACAGTCAGCAGTTGTTTTTGTTAAAAGACGATAAAAAGACGACAAAGCGTGCTTTCTGACTGACAAGATCTTTTGCAATACCTCAATTTTGAAATATATTAGGAGAGAAACTGATATTTTCTAAGTAAGTTTATTCAGATGAAAAAATATATATTAATTTAATTCTTCGAGAGAAATGATTTAACAGATGGTTGATTTTTTTTTTTTTTTTTTTTTTTAATTTTTATCATGCTTATTTCTTTTATTTTAAGAATTTATTTTTTTGAAAAAGACAACCGAAGGAGCTAGAGCTTTATAACTAATATAATGATGTAGTTAGTGAGAGTACAGTCTACTTTATTACAGTGGAGGTGAGGCTGAGTGTCCCATTGGTCAAATTGGACGAAAACATCAAGAGAAGAAACAAAATATCAGGTGCTCAGAAAGAAAACTGAACATATTTCCCACGTTTTTTGTATATTTATAATCAATCATTTACTATGCTGACCAGAGTTGTGAAAGAGATCTTCTGTTCATTATTTTTTTAAGAGAAGTTTTTTATGTTTCCTAACAGTATGTGCTCCCTTTTGTTTTGTAAAAAAAATAATAAAAAAAAGCAACGTGACCCTGATTTGTTAGCCTGACATTGCTGGGAGAAAAAAAAAACAAAAACAAAACAAACAAACTGAGTGAGAGTTGAGAGTCGGCGGCGAACAGCTGGAGGTAGAGAGACGAGAATGTTCTTTTTAACACAAAACAGACACAAGTGTTTTCACCTGTAACTTGACCGAGAGCCCCCAAGGTGCATCAATTGACTGGTGGCCTTCTATTCACGCAAGACTTGAATTATAGTCCCATTTTTTAAGGCTAAGAACCTTGACTCTTTGTTGTAATGTGCAATACTGTTTGTACTGTTTGTAGAAAAGAAGAAAACAAGAAAAAGAGGCATAAATCTTTATTGCAGAATTATTTTCATTGCGAGCATTGTGATTCACTAAAATCATTTTCTACTGTGTATTTACCTACTCTACCTGCTAGTACCTTCCAGTAGTAATGTAGCCTTTGTACTGAGAAATTTTCATTATTTTTAGAAAGTTTTGCTAAAAAAGAAAAGAATTTAAACATATTTACATATTTTCATTTTTATTTCATATTTTTTTCTTTACAGACTTATTTCTCAACCATTAATAGTTATTTCTGGGGGAGACTTTCATATCTGGTCAATGTCATTAATATTATTTTGTATTTTTACTTGGAATAAATTAATTTTATGATGCTAATTCTTTAAAAGTTTATTTTTTTCGTTTGTTCACTTTTTTCATTTTTTTGAAGCTGAGAAAAAAAAACAACAACTTTGTAATATTGTTACTAAAGTGTCTCGATTCTTGAACTGCTAAGCTTTATGTGTTAACTCGCTGATGTTGCTTACATTAGTGTGAAGAAGAAAAAAAACTACTCACAAACAACAGGTTGGTGGTTGGTGATGTTAAAGTGATTCGCGATGTAAACAAATGAATGGGCAATAAAATAAAAATGGCAGAATGGAGCATACATGCAGTATGTTGTGATGTAATTGTGGAAGCTGGATGACACCACTGGCCGTTTACATTGCTTCTGCTACTCCAGTACTACTATAACTTCAACTACTACTACTATTACTACTATTACTATTACCACTCGCTCTACTACAATAACTCATCCTCACTTTGTGCAGTGGAGAGCAAAACTTGTCACATGTGAAATATTGCAACAGCACCTGGTAGACAAACAGCCATGTCACACACGTCCTCCTCTTTCCAGTTGACTCGGTCCCTGCAGAGTGCACCAGTGTGATTGTAACTAGGTATGAATGTAAATACGGAGATGCACAGTTTGGGGAGAGCATGTATGGTTTTTTTTATTATGCCCAGTAGGAAATGGTATGACGTTTTTTTTTTCTTTTCTTTTTTATTCAAATATTTCTTGTTTGTGTTACTGCTGAAAGTCCCCCTTCCTGATCTTCGGCCTTTGGAAACCTTGGGAAACATGTTTATGTGCCACTGCTCACACTTTCTGCACTGAGGTGCTCAAAGGCTTTTTTTAAAAAAAATTCATATTTACTTATGCAATATTAATTTGGGGACAGAAATCACATTTCCCATCCTCTATTATTCTCGCTCCAAGTTAGATAAATTGATCAATACCACTGTCAATACCAGTTTGATTTGTATGAAGCTACTGTAGCAGCAAGTTAGCTAGGGATAGAAGAAGGGGTAACAGCAAACCTGGCTCGGTCTGTTTAGAGGAATGCAAAATGTAATGTATAATATATGGTTTCATATTTCAGCTTTTGTAGAGTCAAGCTACATTTAAATGTTGATTGAGCTTCAGGTTGGCTGTTTCCTGTCTGGCTAAGCTAACTTCACTCATTCAACTCCCACTAAGACAGGAAATAAACATATTTCCCAAAATAAGGGCACCGTTTCTCAACCCGTGGCTGAAGGTCTCTTCCTCTGACCGTCTTCACCTGAAAGACTCATGTGACAATGTTGTGTCTACCACTTTATAAACCAAGTCCCACACTTCTCTCTCTCTCTCCCAGGGCTCAGTATTATCATCATCATCATTATCATTATTCACCACCACACAGAGAGTGTTTATCTGTCTCCTGGCCTTTTCTTTCAACTTGTTTTTCTTTCACTTAACAAAAGAATTTATACCTGAACTATAAAAACAAAGTGTATGTGCAAATGAAAAAAAGATTGATTTGGATGATGGCAACCATTTTATATATTCCTCTCTATATACGTATGTATTTCATGTAACTAGACTTGGATAGTAAACTGTATATTCACTTCTGCTTCATGGGCTTTCTCTGGGTAGGTAAACACTGTAGGTCTCGTCATGTTGTGATCTCAAAAAAGATGAAAAAAAGATTGGTAATGTGCTTTTTTTGTCTCTGTTTTACAAACATCCTGCTACTTTTTTGAATTTCCTTTTTTAAAATGAAGGCATCTGTGCTTTTATTTTCTAGGTTTTTATTTCCTGACTTGAACACTGGTTCTATCTTGGCGAGGCTTTTGAGACTGTTGACTTAGACCTATGGTTGTCTGAACTTTTTTGCAGTATAACTGTGATTTGGAAACATGGAGCTCGATGCTGCTAATGCTTACTACTGCTTCAGAGTTTGTAGTTCCCACCTTAATTTTTCCTTTTTCTGTACTAATAAGCAAATCTTATTAAACGTAGTTGTATGACGCTGTGAAACCTTGTGGTCTTTTGCATGGCAACCTTTTCCCATCTCTATCCGCCCTGTGCACCAGAGAGCAGCTGACCAGTAGCCTACTAACTCTGCATCACAGCCCTGCCAACTTAACATATTCATCCATTCATGTGTCCTGTGTGAACAGTGGATTCAGTCTGTGGACTGATGAAGTGTCCATCATGAATGTTCATTAAGGAGTTCTTCCAGAGCTTTCACCAAATAACACAAGCTTAGCAGAGAAACTACTATATCTCAGTATTTTATTTTGAAAGTCTGTCTAAAAAAAAACTTCAGATATTAAATTCAAGTGTCTTGTATCAAGAATCTACTATTTTAACTGATTAAATTGCTCACAGGAGATGCAGAAATTCACACCTGACTTCAAGGTGAAAAGTCACATGATGCAAATTAATTCCATCTCACTTTCTGAATTTGTATATTGATAGTTTAACTTACACATTTAGATGTGATTAAATTCCAATATGCTACATTTTGCAGTGATTATATCACTCGGTTCATTATACAAGGTTTTTGCTTGTAAAATTCCAGTCATTTTCCTGAGCGTTTTAAAGACTTCTGATTAATGCTGGCTTAAAAGTTGAAATATATGGATCAGTCTTGATCCTGGAAACAGGCAGATGAAACAAACTCACCAAGGATCAACTTTGTATCTCCACTTTGAACCGTCTGCTGCATCCTTCCCGACCCGCAGTGGGTGGCTGTGATGGAACAGAAGCGGTCCGACCTTAATATGTTCCCCTGTGTTGAGAGCTTCACTGACATTTTAAACAGCGTTTGTATTCTTGGATGTGCAACCAAACCACGCCATCTACTGGTCATCGCCAGAAACATACAAAAAAAATCAGATGTAGTTCAAAGGTCTGTAGAATTTATTACAATTCCACGATCATAAACAAAAAGCAGCAATTACAGAAATATGTACAAGTCTATTATTCTTTTTTTAAAATACTTGTGACAGGTTTCAGGTACCAGTTTCAACTTGGCCCCATGTTCAGTCTCTGTAATGCTGCTTCAAGTGCAGTGCTTTTTCCCAGGCCTTTGTTTTCCCGCTGGACACCACAAAGATCTATTCTCCACCAAAAGCCTCTCAATGGCCACAGGTCATGTGGGCAGATTCTCCTGAAGGGGGTAAAAACTAGCGCCACCTGGAGGATGGGGGGGGGGGGGTCGGGGGGGTTGTGTTGTTGAGCACTAACAGTCACCAGTGAGATATAAAAAGCCAGAGCACTGATGACATCCTGTGGTTTTCTCCAGCGGGGCCCGGCGCTCTCGCCCCGTTTTCCCTTTGTCATACAAAAACATGTTTGTATCCATCAGTCGGAGGCGTTGACAGGCGTGTCTGGTACAGCAGTGCTTTAAGACTCTGTGATGGGGAAGGAGGGAGGAGGGGGGGGGGGGGCAGATAAGAGCGACGTCCAACTGGGTGTTGGTGTGTGAAGCTGTGTATACTTTGGCAGTGCAACATGAGAGCAGGCAGTGTGCTGTGAGGACAACTACAATTATGACACAGAGCACATCACCACCATCATGACCATACTTTGTTAGTATCCTTGACATGGGTGGGTTTGAAGGAGGAATTATGGGATGCGTGGCAACATTCAGAAACATCTGCAGAGAGTGTTTTAATGCTGTTGCGACAGACCTGTTGATTGTGGAGCACTAAAATAGTTTTAGTTCTTATTTTAGTTATTGCTTTGGGACTTACTGCACTGTAACTAACAGCTATGAGTGACTGTGTAGTTTAGCCTGTGTAAGGTGTTGGGGGTGGGGGGTGGGGGAGGGTCTCCTCAGGTTCTGACCAGGACCTGCTTGGCCAGCACGTGGAGGCAGTGCGGGGCGTTACTGCAGCGAGTGCATGAAGCTGTCCAGGTTGTACTCGGTGTCGTACTGCTGCTGGTCCCACAGCTCTCCCAGGCCGTCCAGCACCGACTTCATCGAGGCCTTCCCTGAGGTCGACGCCGTCTGCTCACCCTTCTCGCCTCTGTCACCCTGAAACACATGTAGACACCAGGGAGTTCAGTCGAACGGGCATGAAGAGCTGTGGGTGTGTGTGTCATTTACAGGGGAATCGCAGAAACCTTCTGTTAGATGAAAACAGTAAAACTCTACCAGGGCTTTTACTCTCAACTGTGTCGTTTGCTCTGTCTCAACCTGCTGCAGGAAACCCTGACCTCATTTACGCCCCTTTTCCACTACACAGTTACAGCTCTACTCGGCTCCACTCGCCTCGGTTTAGGTCCTTTTCCATTACAGCCGAGTATGTCATAGTTCCTCCTCAACGTGGGCAGGGTCGTCATATCACGGTGGCTATCGTCGCATCATCTCGCTCTCTTTTTTCGATCATCTCGTCAGCTCTAAACTCACTCGTCTGCACCTCGATTACAGACCACAGCATGGTTTTCCACAGCAGTCATTTAATTCATTTAAAAGAAGAATAATAATGATCAGTAAAGATCAGTGGACGCTGTTGCGTTTTTAAAATTAGCGGGTTTGATTCTTGTGTCGGTCATCGCGCTCGCGACTCTTCCAGTTACGGCGCTCCGGCCATTCAGTGGAAGGCAGTCGGTTGACATCACATTTTAGTATCGCCTCGACTTGCTTGGACCCTGGGCTGAGAAGTACCAGGTACCAGGTACTAGGCGTTAGTGGAAAAGCAAACGAAAAAAACGTGTAGAGCCGTGGCGAGTTGAGCCGAGTTGCGCTAGGGGAAAAGACCTGTATCAACCCCATGAACCACATTAAATGTGTAATGATAACCAATCATTGGACCTTTATGCTAATATTAATCTGGTTTTCCTTTTCCAGACAGCGCATGTTAGCACAGAGTGGACCCTAAACAAATTGTGGGGTTCACTTGCCCTCAGACTTTTGAAGCCCACAGTTTTTATATACTGAATGTCAAATAATGCATGAATGACTTCCTGCACAGTGACAACACGGTGAGGTGATGTGTCCGGTCGGTGCCTCACCTTGTCCAGAGTGAAGAGGTTGAGGAGCTGGTCTGTGCCCATGCTCTGCAGGCTCGTGTTCTCTTGGCTGATGATTGTGTTGGCGATGCTCATCTTGAATTTCTGCAGACCCATTATCTTCTCCTCCAGCGTGCCTCGTGTGATCAGCCTGTACACGTTCACCACCCGTTTCTGCACAGACACAAACACAATGCCGAGTGTTAGCGGCAGCGATGAGACGTGCAGCACAGCCTGGCTCCCTGTGTCCGTTTCATTTCAGCTCGTTGTGCATCACTGGTTTCAGACAGAGCAGTAATGTCATACAATCTAAGGCTGTTTAGAGGCTGTATTGAATTATGTATGAAGGAAACAATGATGAACAAGTAACTTCCTTCTCTGGTAGAATCACCTCGGGTTCACTGTCAACTTAATGCAATATTAGTACAGAACAAATGATCCAGATGCAGTTGAGATACCCGGGCTGGGACAGAGCACACAGCGTTTACATTGTGTTGTTCATATGTGTGTCCTGTGAGCTGCTGTACACTGTGCGTAGTCTAAACCAGTACCTGTCCTATCCTATGGGCACGGTCCATGGCCTGCAGGTCCCTCATGGGGTTCCAGTCGTGTTCCACAAACACAACAGTGTCTGCTCCCGTCAGGTTCAGACCCAGACCACCAACATGGGTGGTCAGCAGCAGCACGTCAATGGAGGGGTCATTGTTAAACCTGAGAGAGACAAAGTCAATGGAAAAGGATCAGATTTTAGTGGAAACCGACACATACAGTTACAGGCAGCGACCTTGACCTCTGACCTGAAACTCAAATTTGTTAAAGAGGAACCATGAAGGATTTTTACCTCAACTATGCTACATTTTGGAGTAATTGTGATGGTTTAATAAATGACATGCAAGTTGCTACAGGGAGAATGGAGGCTTTCTGACTTCCATCTAGCATCTCTTGCTAGGTGGAAGGCTACTGGCTGAAAAACAACTTCCATAAGCCGTAATCTCGTGTTTATGACAGATAAGACACCACAAATATAGACATCGTAATGCATATCTGATAAATAACGTTATGTACCGCTCTATTGATTGCCTTCTCTCCAGCTTTGTTGTAAACAAATGCACATGGCCAGGAGGAGGGTTGGCAAAACAGAGGAAAAGCAACCAGACTTGCATAGTTCCCCTTTAAATTCTGTATAATAAAAAAGGAAAGAGGTTTTTAAATGGATCCCCAGACCTGGAGACGATGGAGTGGCGCAGGCCGGCCTGCACGCTGCCGTCCAGCCTCAGGTAGGTGACAGAAGGCAGTTTAGGCTTCAGCAGGTCGTGCTCCACGATGTCCAGCATGCTCTTCAGCTGACAGAAAATGAGCACACGATGCTGGGCCACCACGGCCTCGGTGCCGCCCTCCGATCCTCCGCCTCCACCAAGACCACAGTCCAACAGCAACTGGAAGGCAAAGAAATTGAGGTTCATTAATGCACAGACAACGTTTCTACTGCTCTCCAGTAGAATGTGTGTTCAGCCATAGTTTTCCTTTTAACCACAAATCACGTTCAACATTGCTGTGAACCATATTCCAAACTGTGGCTCACACACACAAGTAGCAGCGTTGTGGTGTAGCTGCTGAGAAAAAAACAGGACATTCAGCACTTTACCTGTTTGAGAGCGGAGAGTTTGGGTGCATGCTGAATGTCCCGCAGGCTGGAGTTTTGACTCGCCAGCTGCTCACTGACACGTTTGTACTCTGGATGCTGTGCAGTCAACACCAAGCTCGGGTGGTTACACAGTTTCCGCAGGTACTGCAGAGCCTGACAGAAGGTATGAGAAGGAGACGTGACGTTAGTATCAACAAATAACACTTTGACTCTGAATCACTCCACAGCTGCTCCAAGTTTTTCCCTTAATCAAAATGTATTTCTAAGAGAACACTACACTTGCATGATCTCTTGAGATGTTACTTGAGTTTTTGACCTCTAGTAACACTATGAAGCATTTTTTCATTAGTGGGTCAGTGTTTTTGTTTGTCTTGAACACAAAGAAAGGAGAAGAGAAATGCATTCAACCACGAGGACATACTCCAGAGAACCGCAGAACTCAAAAAGATGTGCACCTGGAAGACGTGGCCTGTGGCCTTCAGTTTGGGCTTTTCCTCCTCTTCTGTAGCCGTGGAGATGCTGTCGTCTACACTGGCCTTGGCTCTGGACTTGGCAAAGTCTTCATACAGCTGAACCTGTGGTTAGTAAGGGCAGAACAGGTTGTTATAACCATTATCCAGCTGTAGTACCTGTGGAAAATAGTCACACTGCTTGCAAAGTTAAATTATCTGAGCATTTATCTCATTTACAATCCATTAAACGTCCAAGGAGGCCTTCAGCTAGACTTCAATATAATTATCTGCTGCAGCTCAATAAAAGGAAACAGACAGTATAATTACATCCAACAGCAGAAAAAATGCAAAGCTGAGGCACTCAGACAAGAGGTAAAATACGCAGGTCCTTTCAATGTTAATAGTGAGGGAGCAGCTGTTGCCTTGGAATTGACCATCAGGTTTGAGTAATTAGGGGCCGTAAATACCTGTAGAGGACTCAGGTTGCAGTAATAGTCCTGAATGATTTTAGGAGGAAGGTCCTGGAGGACATCCTCCTTCATCCTCCTCAACAGGAAGGGCAGCACCTGCCGATGTAGGGCTTCCATCGCCAGGACACCTAGAGGGACAAAACCAATACTACAGTTAGTATCCTCAGCCTCTATGGTAGAAATGAGAGGTTAGTCAAGGTAATAATAGACAAGAGCTGACAGACCTGCCTCCTGTTCCCTTGAGGAACTTTTGGCGTCGCGGCTGGCGAGGATCGGTTTACCATAGCGGGCAGCAAACTGCCGCTCTGTTCCAAGGAAGCCCGGCATGAGGAAGTCAAACAATGACCAGAGCTCTAAGACGTTGTTCTACAGATAGACAGCAAGAAAAGATATTTGCGATGTAAGTGGTGTATACATATGAGGCAAAATCAACAGCTCCAAGAGGGCAATTTTAACTGCGGGCAAAGATGGCGTCTCACCTGAATCGGTGTTCCTGACAAGATGACTCGGAAGTTGGCAGCCAACTGTTTAATAGCTTTGGAAAGTTTGGTTTTCCCATTCTTGATAACGTGACCCTCATCAAGAATACAGTAGTTGAATTTGATATTTCTGAAAAAAACAGAAGAGACAGTTTTACATCAGGACACCTTCACCTCAAACTCAAAAACAAACTTTCATTATCACTGGAAAAGTACTCACCTAAAAAAGTCGATGTCATTTCGTACAACATCGTAAGAGGCTACAACAAGATTGTGTTTTTTCACTTGGTGTTGCAATCTGAAAAAGTAAATATTTGTTCAGCTTCATCAACACATTTAGGAATACATACAGTCTGCACACAAATTACAACTCTATATCCAAATATTTATCATAATAATTGACCAATTATGCAAATAAAAGCACGACAGTCATTATCTTGCTCTAATTCATAAAGCAATCTGACTAATCCTTACCGCATCCGCTCTGTAGGAGGCCCAGTGTAGTGCAGTGGGTTGAGGTATTCTTTGCTGCAGAACTTGCTCACCTCGTCCACCCAGTGGCCAGTCAGTGTGGGGGGACAGACCACCAGAGAGGGCATGGGGCTGCAGTCTGCAGCCTTCGTCTTGGCGTATTCCTGAGCCCTGAACAGATGCCACAGATGCATCAGTACATGACAGTTCAAACAGAGGGATAAAAATGTGACCAAACCTGAAACAAACTGCTGATATTTAAATGGTCTGACAGGACGGGATGTGGCATTCAAGTCAGCACTGAACAGCACCTTATACAACAATTTATCTTAATGGCGACATTTAACATGATGTTTTATGAACATGTACGGAACATGTATATTTTAAATGAGAAAATTTGATTGGGTTAGGTTAATTCAACTTTTTTTTTTCAACAATGGATCAAATTCAGTAATACATGTATGATTCACAAAAATCTCATATAGGATCCATTTCTTTTCTTTCAAATTAGTGGGAGAAAAATAATCTGTGGTCCAATTCTGTGATTTAGAAATAGCAGTGGCAATAGGAGTATCGATATTAGACACATAGAGCAGCATAAATGATGAAACATATTTTTTTTGTTCAACCCTAAGTGTTCTAAACAAGAAACAGCGATGTGAGAGATTCAATATAGATCGTCAGGTGACAGGAGCAGAGTCCTGACGGTACCAGTGCTGTTTGTACCTGAGGTAGTGATCTCCTGCCAGAATGCAGATGGATTGCAGCGTCTTGCCAAGGCCCATGTCGTCACACAGGATCCCATGGAGCTTGTATTTGTTAAGGAAGGACAGCCAGTTCACTCCGTCCTACAAGATGAAACAAAGACTTCTCTCCTGAGTCGGTTCAGGTTCAGTTGTCGAGGACCTGGCAGTGGTGGTGTGCCGGTCCACCAGTAGCAACAATGTCTGAATCTTTGAAGCAGGATCTCTGCACTGCTCTAATAAAGAAGAGTGATGGCTGGTCTGAGCAGAGCTGCAGGCGACCAACACTTCTAACTTATCTTCATTTGACACGTTTACATTTACTGCGCCATTAAAACAATGTTATTGGCATCTCTGTTGACTACTTCATCAGCCTGCAGCATTGAAAACAAAACTTAATTCCTGAAACTGACAGATAAACATTAAGTCTTGAGGTGAAGAGACACAAAACACTCAACTGCTCCAGATTTGTTTTGTTTTTTTAGAACACATGTTATTTCTTCCTTTCCTGCTGGAGGAGGGTGATACAATGAACCCAGAGAACTGCACACACCTGTTGGTACTTCCTGAGCTCTGCCTTGATGGGCACGGGGATCTTGTAGTTCTCCAGTTTTCTGCCATCTAACAGCTGCTCCAGGAAGTGGCGTTCTCTGGCTTTCTGGCGGATGAGGTCGGCAGACATGGCTGGAGGGTCTGGTATGCCCGCCTGGTAGAGAGGAGGAAGAACTATTACCCATTCTGGATTCCTAATGTAAACATTAATATTATTAATAATACACCATGTTAGAGGAACAATTTATAGCATACGCTCATGCAACATTAGAATTGGCATTGTACCAGAAATACTTCATTGTAACAAAACTGTGCCCATATTGAATTGAACTGTAAATCTCAGTTGGGACCTTGTAAATGAGAATTAAATGGATCTTCTTCAGAGCTCCTACCTCTAGTGGCAGCAGTCTGATGAGTGTAGCAAAACACTGTGTTGCCATGAAGCGAATGCTATCACTGGGGTCGCTCATACGGCCCAGAACTGGTACAACCAGCAGCACAATGTAGGGTATGATGTCCACATCCAGCTGCTCCATCACACCTGATGAGATGTTGGTCAAGGAAAGTCTTACGCTGAAATTATACAGCAACAATTCCTGGTTCCCTAATTGGCTTGACCCTAGCAATTGATTAATCAACTCATATTGTTGTAGATGCCAGGCATGAAAATGAAGTTAAATTATGTGCCGCTGTGTGAAGGATACAGGCTAAAGCCTCGATGGCTCCTTCCTGTTTGGTGCAGTCATCAATAGCAGCTAGCCAGGGGAGTACGCACTCAAGGAAACTGTTCATGGTCTCCAGCATGGCGATCTTACTCAACACGCCCACACAGCGAGCTGCCATGTGGCGCACCGCTGTGTACGGGTGCTGCAGGCAGGTGAACAGATGTGGTAGGTGCTCCATTAGCTGCAGTGTCACAAAGAGAGGAGAGGCGTTTGATCGAGGGTCACTCAAGACTTAACGTTCAAGTAGCTGTCCAAGAAGATGACGGATCAGTGCAGGTGCCTTAGTCTTACCAAAGGTTTGAGTTCAGCTGCCATGGCCCCTGCCATGACCTCCAGAACCTGGAGAGAGTTGACCAGTTCCTGAGCTGCAGTGTCGCCCCTCTCCAGCTGGGCCTGCCTATCTAGAACACACAAGAGACACACACACTGATTCAGCTGGACTCAGTCGAACCAAGTACAGACTACAATCACACTGAGTATTTGGACAATCTCAGCTTTGATTTGAGCGAGTTGATGTTGATAGAGAAGATCATGTTGCAGCTCTTTTAAGACCTCCCATATTATAAGAATGCTGTGGGCAGACATGTTTCCTAAAATCAATAGAGCAAGTCATGACCAGAGATCCATAGAAAAACACAGACTAAGCTCCAGTTCAGTAAACATACAGAGAAAACTGGTAGGGATGTAAAATGTATGGGCTGATGAAACAAAACAAAACAAAAAATCAACATCCACCAGAGAGATGGACAGAGGACAGTGTGTTGGGGGCTGCTTTATCCACATGGATCTTTCGATATCGATATAAATCTCACCAAATTAAAGCTGAGACTTGATCTTAAATGCAGAGCCTGGAAAACATTATAAATGTGCAACTGTCCAAATACCTTATGTTCTGGACTGTATACAGTATCCACATCAGTAAACAAATTGGAGATTATCTTGGGGAAGTGAGGTGAACTGAATTGACATACAGATAAAATATATCATCAATACTGATCAGAGACACCTCCACTTCCATCCAGTTGGGATTCAAATACAGCCGACGTAAACGATCCGAGACAATTACAGGCTTAAACTGTATTTCGAACCTCTATTGTATCGGTTGGCACAAAATTGACTAGCCAATCATAGTTTATTTGAACACTAAAGGGATAGTTCACTCAAGAGAAGTTTCAGAGTCCTCCGTGCCTTCTCTGAGTTACAGCGGGGCTCGGCGCAGCACTGCATGTCCATATGACGGTTGCGAACGGAGGTCACTTTTCTTTGTCCAAAAAGACACACCAAAAACCATCCAAATACCTCCATAGTGCTAATGTCCCTCTTGTATTGAAGCCCCAACATGAGAAATTGTTCCAAAAAAAAAAAAAAAGTCTATATTATAAGTTTGTTTGTAGCGGAAGCTCCCAGTGTTGCTCTGCCGGAATCTCGCACAATTTGCGGAGCCGTGAACTGGGTGTCAATGCAAATCCCGCGAGATTTGCACAGACACAGGCAAAGCAGTGAACTGAGACACTGGGAGCTTCCGCTACAAACAAGCTTAGTAGATAGACTCCTTTAATTTTTTTTTCGGAACAATTTCTCATGTTGGGGCTTCAATACAAGAGGGACATTACAGACGAGCACTATGGAGGTATTTGGATGTTTTTTGGTGTGTCTTTTTGGATGAAGAAAAGTGAGCCCCATTTGCTACCGTCATATGGCAGTGCAGTGCTGCGCCGAGCCCCCCTGTAACTCAGAGAAGGCACGGAGGACTCGGAAACTTCTCCCAGCCCTTAGTCGACATGAGGGTGAGTAGATAATGAGTGAAATTTCAATTTTGAGTGAACTATCCCTTTAATGGAAGAATATGAGACTTTTTGCACAACACACTAGAAACAGTAGAGCCACAGGGTGAAATTTGGCAGAAATAGTTTTTTCGATTGTGAAACATTCCTGCTGCTTCTCTCTGTCGAAGAATCAAATCTGATTATCACAATCAGCATACCAATGCACTGATTTGCAGTCACCACTGTCCTCAGCGGCCCCACTGTGTTCTCCCAGAGGTATGGCAGGGACTTGGTGAGGTCTGCGCCAAAGTGCCTGGCAACAGTTGTCACGGAGAACTCTGCCCCTCTTCTCTGAATGAGAAATGGCTTCTTGCTCTAGAAAGAAAAAGAGAGGAGTTAAACAACATGTAAACACACAGCTAAATGTGTAATCATTGTTTTTCAGGAACCCCTTTGTACCTCATCATTATCAGTGCTGATGGTGCTGCCCGGAGGAAGCTCTGTGGAGGGGGTCTTCGGGGCTTTAGGGGCTGGCCCCCTCTTACTAGTGATTGCGAATGCTGCCCTTTGGTGACGGTACAGTGTAATGATACCACGGGTTTTGTTGACCATGTGTTGCATGCCGTCTTTCTCTAACCCACCACCTAGGAGAACCAGACAGAGAGAGAAACATGGTCAGTAGCATGCAAACACTTCTTATGTGTGAAACATAGAGTATCTAGGGGGGCTGCTGTTCTTTTCACATGCAGAGCTCCAAAGCCACCACATGGAGTTTTTAAGTCACGGGATAGTTCAACATTTTGGCAAATTGGCCCATTGCCATAATCCCTATAGTCATAGCAGCTGGTTCGTTACCTTCAATTGTCGATGCAAGATATATTTAGAACGGCGGAACAGAGCTGCTCAGAGGCTAATGGAATTTCTTGGTTTCCCTCATCAAATACACAATCCAACAACTCCAAAACGCTCTTGTGGACAAGTTGTGACCTGCACATTCACCACGCTATGAGATAATAACGGAACGTTACAAGACAGAGTTGTTTTAGAGGCAAATTCATGCAAAACCGCTGATGCACGTTCCTGGGGCAGTTTTTCAGCAAGCAGTCTCTGCATTTGCCTCGAAAACGACTCTTGTAACGTTCCATTATTATCTCATAGCGTGGTGAATGTGCAGGTCACAACTTGTCCATGAGAGCGTTTTGGAGTTGTTGGATTACGTATTTGATGAGTTTGTTGAGGGAAACCAAGAAATCCCATTAGCCTCTGTAGCGTAACTCTGAGCAGCTCGCGGCTCTGCTCCGCGGTTCTACAGATAGCTTGTACTGACAAATAAAGGTAACAAACCTACTGCTATGACTATAGGGATTATAGCAATGGGCCAATTTGCCAAAATGTTGAACTATCCCTTTAAGGGATATCAGTGTAATGGTCAATTCTGCTGTTATATTTTTATTTATTAATTTCACTCAAAGCCACAGCAGCTCTTACCTTTGGCGTTCTCCTGAGTGGGGGGTACGGGGCAGGCGGACGAGGGTGTGACCGACGAGTCCACGCAGGCTGAGGCACAGAGGTTTTTGATGATCTTGGGGTTGGGGCACGGCGAGCGGCCAGCACACTGCTGCAGCAACTTGGCTATAAAAGATGCAGCGTATCCCTGAATCAGGCTGTTCTCCTCTCGCTTGATGGACTCCATCAGCGGCCTGACCAGCGGGTTGAGCTTGTCAGGAAGCACTTGCAGGTTGATCACCGC
Source organism: Trachurus japonicus (assembly GCF_045865225.1). Classification (NCBI taxonomy): domain Eukaryota; kingdom Metazoa; phylum Chordata; class Actinopteri; order Carangiformes; family Carangidae; genus Trachurus; species Trachurus japonicus. The sequence goes on from NC_140921.1 coordinate 22,346,091, forward strand.
GCAGGCTGTGAACATGTGGACGCGCAGATGCAACTGCTGCCATTCTGTGTTGGTCTCCATCACCGTTGACTGAGCCTGCTGTCGTTTGCTGTCCAGTGCCTGCCACTGTTTAGACATCCCATTCAGACTTGCTGTTGACTCTGTAAAGATGGTGGTTACCTAGGGAACAAGTTGAGAGGAGAAGCCGAGTGACTGGAATGGAAACAATATGCCGCAGAGTGCAACATCCATTAACCTCTGGAGCTACGGCGCATCCGCTGGCTACGGAACCGTTAATACCGAAGCTGTCGGGTCGGGAAATAAGAACATTGATGCAAATTACAGTGGGACAAAATGGAAAACTTGTCATTATAATAGCATCCACATGCTATGGTGGCTTAATGTGATGAGAAAACTTGTTTCATATAGTTACAGTGGAAAGTCTGTTCCATGTGATTATATGAACATTTTCCATATTCTTTCAATTCATTTTTTAATAAAATAATTACAACCACTAAGACACCACTATTTGGTTTGAGGAGCTATGATGAATCTGAAGATATGACATATGGTGTCTGTGGGTTCACATCACATATGATTCCATTTACCAAATTTCTATCCAGTTCGGGATCTCAGTGGGCAACGACAAACTTAAGTGCTATGTGTATGTGTACATGTGTGGAGTGACTTACCAGCTCATTGGCTTGGTCAATGGTGAAAACGCTACAATTGAGGCGGTCTTGAAGGTCTATGTTAGAGTCCGCTAGCAGTGCAATAAGTTGCTTGCACTCATTCTGCATGCGTGTGAAGGGGATGGCAATCTCATCATAGTACAGCTGCTCAGACAGAATGCCCAGAAGACGAGGCTGCACCATGGTTGACACTACCTGACAATCCTGAGAGAGAAAAATTGGAAAAGGGTAAACAAAGGACACTTGTATCCTCCAAATGCCTGATTCTGATGTGCTCATATTAAATCCAAAAAAGTGTCAAAAACAACTTCTGAGTCCACAATAAACAAAAACTCAGTGCTCGAGCTTTTCACCTTCTGCAGTGCAGCCCACTCACAAAGCACCAGAGCCACAGCTATGCGCTGCAGGGCAGATTTGGAGTTGAGGTGGAAGAGCAACAGTTGGCCTAGAGACTCGGCTGGTCGAATCTCCTGAGACGCAGCATTGAGCTGAGGGTCACAGATACACCTACACAGCGCTCCGAGCAATCTGGATAACAGAGACAAGAAGGGAGCAAGGGGAACAGCATCACAGACTGTTTACATCTTTATCAACACTTTATCGAGCTATTTAAATTGAGAGTCACAAGATCAAATGCCAGAACTTTTTTTCCCCTTCTTCTGATGCAACAACTAAAACTTACTTGGCACACATGAGGCGAGCTCGCATCACCACATAGTCCCTCGTTGCCGCGTCGTCTGTCACCGTCTCTGCACCTGCTATATATTCCTGAACCGTTTCCTTCACCTGATTGGTCCCTTGACGTGCTTTTGCACCAGCCTTATCCTGTTGCATCAGAACATTTATTATCACACAATTCACAGGGACTAAACATGATGATTTATTATAAATGTCTCTTTTCGGAAGCATCTTATTGTCATCACTAAATTAATATGTGTGTGAAGAAAAGGGTGTAACCTTGGAGCGAGCTTTCACTTCTAGCAGCATGTTCAGGTCTATAGGAATGTGTGAGGCCTGCATCATGAGACACAGCCAGGCCCCCATCCATGGACAGCTGGCTGCTACCACATACTGATGCGGGGCCTGAGATAGCAGCTCCATCCACACCTGTACACAAGGACACACATTCACAAAACACTAAATTTTAAAAGGTCATTGATGTAGAAGAATTTAAAAATGAGACTTGTCCAATTGGGAAAAGTGGAGTGGCCTGCCAGACATTTTTTTTACACCGTAGTTATTATCTAGATAAACTTATCAGTTTTTCTCTCAGATGAAATCATAATGCGGGTAATGCAACAAACCTTCTGGATCAGTTCCAGGATTTCTTCATTGCTCTCCAGTATGCAGGACTGGAAGATGTGGCGGAGCATATCTTGTAAGATCGGGTTGATCCACAGTGCACAGCTCTGAAGAACAGAGAGCATAAGCCACATTCAAACTTTGCACTAAATGCAAAACTGGATAAAGATATAGTATTTTGATGTAGATAAAAAATCATTTACACATTTTCTATGGCCCATTAAGATATAAGATATTAACCAGCAGTCACTTCAGAGATGCTGCTCTCTACCACAGAAATCCTGATTTTTTTCACCGATGTCTGACAAAAGTCTCTGTACAAATTGTAACGCAGAGAGGGTTGTGTCTTGCTCACTCGGCATTACTGGTCAGGTGACTCTTCTATGGGTGTGAGCGGATTCTGGGGTCTGTCCAAAAAGTTGATAGATTTGCCACTTGATGCTTTTTAAAAGGGTTTGAGAACTCGATAAATAAGACTGTCATCCTCTTTGCTCATCCGCAGACTGAATGCAAGCAGCTCACTGCACTGTTAGCCAATACACATGTCAACATTCAAGTGATAAATGTGACAATTTGGGAAAAAAAACAAAACACTGCTTGCTTTAACATGTCAGCTGATCAATGGTGCAAGTTAATGACTCAGCCACAAGGCATTCACCTGGTCTGTATTTATAGGACTAGCTTGCTGTTACAGTACAGCAAAACATGTGAACACTGGTCATTGGGAAGATAAATGAGCTAGTTTTAAATACTTTGTAAAATAATACATTACATGAATGTCAAGTTTACCTGGTCAGCTTTAGACAGCAGAGTGAAAAGGGTTTCCAGTGCTGCACTCCTCACTGATGATATAGTGTGTCTCAAGAAAGGCCAAACTCGAGGGACCAGGACTGTTAATGACTGCTGCATGCTGGGGTGGATAAGACAGAGCATCAATATAAATACACAGAGTAAATGAGAGCTTTGTTTGATTTATTTTATTACATAAAAGCACACAGTTAGACTAATGGGTGACTTTTCAATAATTTCTTCTATTTTTCAGGGAATTTCATTTGTTTAAATCAACACCTGTTTATGGTTAAGAAAAAAAAAAAGAAAAACATTAACTGCTACCAACTACTATTACTATATAACTACTAAGAGTTACATACCCATAACTTAACTGATAACTTGGGAAATTACCACCTAGCTAACTAATATTATGATATTTACAATTGTCAGGGAGCTGGCAGTTCCCCTCAAGAGTAACACACATTTCTTGGAGTCATTATTCAAGAAATCACCAAGTATTATTTTGAGATTTATTATACAAGCTTTGGAGACTGACCTGCACTGTCGGACTTGTGGATAGGTGAGCAGTGATGACAGCAATGTCATGATGCTGTTGGTAGAAGCAGTGAGGTCGTCCAAGTCTAAAAGAGCGTCCCAGAGTGTGTTCACTATAAAGGGTACCTGAGAGACAGAATTTCACAACTCAATTAAGACCGACGGGAACAACTTCGTGAAGCTGGCACACTACAACGGAGTCTGATAATACAGTTGTTAAGAGCACTTGTTTGCTTCCCTGACCTTATTCGGTAGTAGTTGCACCAGGCCTTCCACCACAGGGATGAGGGATGCGGCTGCCACGGCTCTCACGTCATCATCTAGGTCTTGTAGGCCCACAGTGATGGCAGGGAGCACGCGGGGCAGTAAGATGGAGATTAGGTCCTGAGGAACAGAATGGAAGATGTATGAAGATCACAGATGCATGGCTGATGGATCTCAAAGAACTGCCGCTACAGTGACATCTCTCCACAAGGAGCATGTGTGCCTCCAGATGGAAAACAAAAGCTTTTTGTCCTACCAGCACACTTTGTATTCTTTGCATCAATAACTATATGGTGTTCAAATCAAATACAGTGTAAAACCCTGCTATGCTTATTTTATGACTCATCATGTACACATAGAACAGGTGGTACCTGTCGGACAGCCAAGGCATATTTGATCCCTAGCAGGCCTCCATGACGGACTTCCCACTGGTCCTCTTTAAGCAGATTCAGCAGGACATCTACCGTCATGGAAACACCATTTTCATTCATGTGGCGAAGAGCCACGCCAAGCGTCTGTGCACACGTCTCTCTGACAGGAGCCACCACCTGGCAAGGGAGAGAGATAAGGCAGAAATTAATTGGATCATAAAAATTTCGCTGGAAAAACCCAATAAAACATATTTGGCAGATATTTGGCAGATGCTAGTTAAGTAGGCCAGTCAGCAAACATTCATATGCCACATGGTGCTGTTTGATAGCTCCTCACAGTGTGATACAGTCATCATCCTAAGTCTCAGTGGAGAGTTTTGTGTTACCTCTTTTTTCACCTCTTACATGCGACAAGTGATAGAAACTTGAGGATATTACAAGAACAATTACATATTACCTCATTACATGTCATCAACTTATCTCATTTCCCTTCGTAATAATTACACAGTCGGTCAGTAACTTTCCTTCAAAACATCCTGTTTAGTTGTCCAACAACAAAAAAAAGAAAAACAACCAACCTCATCAGAAACAAAATCCCCAAAACGGTCCAGAGCGAAGACGCAGAGCAATCGGATGACGAGGTCCTCTATCCACTCCTGATGCTGCCGCACCATCTAAAACAAAACATTGTACATCTCGCGTCATGATAACGTTCTCATCGAGATGTTGAAAAACCTGATGAAAAGGTTAATAAATACCTGCTCTACAGTGCTTCCTACTAACTTCCCACCACCAGCCCCATGGGACTTAAGGATTTCTCGAAGACCTGTACCAGCGCCATGGCGAATCTGCAAACAACCACATACAACACAATATAATTTGTGTACATCTATTTTGCAGGAGTTATACTAAAATGTGTCAAAAATTCTTCAAAGACAATTCTTAACATTTGGGTATTAGTGAATCTTCCAGAACTGTATGTGTATTACATATCAATAGACATGTATATGTATGTGTGTAAAAAGGCCCAATCAATCAGTTTGGAAGTGATAGGTCTCTGCCCTATTTTTATTTTCCAGTGTTTACAGTTCCATCATATATTGTTCCTTTGCCTCAGTCAAGTTTCACATCAATACTTTTTTTTTTTTTACCTCCCATGAAGGATTGAAGAGGTCATTGCAAAGCTCCTCACAGAAGCTCTCCAGAGGCCACTCATGTATCTAAAGACAACACAGTAGAACATAAATTACACCTACACATTATACATTTTCCACTGTTTTCAAGTTACTAAAGTTGTGGAGAACTTGATATGAACAAGTTGGTCTCACCTCTTCTAAAAGATGGACTTTGGAGTTATCTGGAACGTTGTCGATTAAGACTTTATGCTCCGTTGCCGGTTGGTCAATAACCACATTGGTGGTTTTCCTTCGTTTCTCTTCAGGTTCTCCCTCAAAACTGTCGTTACTAAAACACACAGAGTAAATCATTTTATTATCAGAACTAATCAAATTTACATATTGAAAGCTCTGTTGAAAGCTCTGTTCCGTCTAAAGCTTGATGACAGCACATCTAGCTGTACATAAAGAGACAAAGATTGATCCATATGAACAAATAGCAGTACAGTCATCTCTACCTAGTTGTGTCTCAGCAGAGAACTAGATGATAACATCCTGCAACCATAGTTAACATGCAGCCGCACCGTGTGTATGATCGTACCTCTTTTCATTTGGATCCACATCTCTGGATCGTTGTTTTGCCACTAGTTTAGCCATCCTCTTGGCCTTATTCTTCTGGCGACTGCTCATGCCTGGCCGGAACTCTGAGTCTATCAACTCAGCAGCGTGAATGGGCTGAAAACAAAACAGCAGATTTGATGATACACGAGTGGACGTATACGAAATTCAAATGCATCATAATACACAACAGTAAAGAAAGAATCATTGGACTAAATTCATTAAACTTAAACATATCATGAATCTCTTAGTGGCGCATACTGCTTCAAGTAAGTATAAACCTCCCTATGCAGAGCAGCAGAGACTCTTATAGAACAACTGCATTCCCGCTGCCTACTCATGCACAAGTCATCTTATTGTTTTATACTGTCCAGGACTTTTTGCAGGCACAGACTGTCTATTCATGAGGCCCTATACTGCTGGTTCCACAGCAGCTACCTGCCCCACACTGAAGTTTAGAGGATTATCATTTGTGACATATTTGACAGAGTACATACCAAAGAGGCAGAAGTATTAGTGTTCACTGTAGTGTATTATTACACTGACAAAACATACAGAGCAATTCATAACGTGTCACAGCCCTCACCAGTAAAAGGCACACAGACTAAAACTGGATACACAAAAGCAACCAGGTTTGAATTACCACAGTCTGGGAAAAACTGATTCACCAAACCCACTGTCAAGTCAGAGAAAAGATGACACAATCAGGATTACAACAATAAGGCTTTTTGAAGAGCAATCCTGTTCAGACAAGACCCAGTTCTCCAAAGCGAGTGGTGTACATTAACAAAAAGTTACGTTTTTGCCTACGCACTTCTAAAGGTCAACAGCAACAGCCTGTGGGTTTTATCCTACCTTTCTGGTCTTTACCTACTACTGTAGTTGGCCAGATAAACTGATTAAAGCCTTGAATCAACATCTCACTGCACAAAATATTCAACTGCTCAGACAAACAGCGACAGAGTGTCCTCTTCCTGCTCCAACCTCTGACTAACACCAACCATTTCTGCGCTTAAATGTCCATTTGAGGCTACAGCTTGCACCAAAAGACACACTGTGCATGCTCAAAGAAGCTGCCGAGTCAGAGCTAGGAGTTTAAAATGTGACCCACTACATGGTTGCGGGAGCTGGATCCGGCTGCGGTTTTGCTTCCGTGAGCTCTGGATTGACAGGTATAGTCAAGGTCCTCGTCATTGAACAGCTCCTCTGTGTCCATCCCAATAGCTGCGCCCATGTCCAATCCCAACTTCTTCTGAAGAAGTTTCCGCTGGCGAGCCAGGCGCTCCTTGGGGTCCATCTCAGCTAAAAGACAGGAAGTCAGGGGGAATACAATTTAGAAAGTTTGGAATGAAATGGAGGAAGAATATACTGTATCAGTGTGAGGAACATTATTTTAAACTGTGTGTGTGTGTGTGTGTGGGGGGGGGGGGGTTGTTATTTTGTAGCTAAATGCACGTAGGTGGCAAAATGATTAAAGCTAGTGCTACAAATAAAATACAGGAACAGTATCATAAATATCCGCCAAAGTCACCTGGAAGATGCTAAATTTAGTAAACTTCAACAGAGCAGGGCACCTTGAATGAGCAGTGTAATCAGTTCACAGAGAAAAACATCTGCTGGTACAACAAGAGAATGCAGAGAAAGACGAACTGACAAAAAGTTCAAATTCAAATGACCATCCCAAGATAAGGATGAGCAGATTTCCTCATACAAATTATATTCAAAGTCATGACTACATAGTCCAGCTGGTTTAGGGCATGGGTACTAAATCCCCACCACTAAACACCGCACCACTGATGTTATCGCCCCTACTCTTCATAATGGAGAAATTAAGATAATAGATTTCCTCTTTAATATTGACACGGAAAGGTTACCTTATACAATTTAAACCAGCAACCTAATTAAGAGATTAGTCTATGATGCATTTCCACTATTTCTACACACACATACCTTAGTGATAAGGCCAGAGAGAATTAAACATTCAAAAGTGTAGTAACATTCCCTGAAGTTGATACCGACTATGATGTTGCCATTAGTGCAACAAGTCTTTTGCATGTCTGGGCAGAGACAGTAGCAACCTGTCCAAACATCAAGTAAAAGTCCCTTATGCATACATACTTATTACACACAACAACAAGAAACAGTTTCAACTGTTTAACTTGTCGTTCACCTGTCCTTGCTCCACATATCATGTATGCTAGAAGCCTAGAGCACATGGGTTAATGATTAAAAAGTAATTATTGGGGTGGATTTAGTTATTTAGGGTCTGCAGGGAAATTATTGTGGTGAAAAAATACATCTAAAGAAATTTTTTTATGATTATGTCTGTTTAACGCTGCAGTGGTCCCGTCTGTTTATTAGCATGTTTTGCTACATTTTGTGTGTAGTGATGGAGATTAGTTGGAAAAGTCATGACAGAATCCACTTTAAACCCTGAGCTTCAATCTGTCCTTTATGTTTTTCTTGTCTGTGTAAAAGTGTGACAGTGTGGTTGTTACTACAAACCAGTTTTGTCATCCTGCAGCTCAAACTCTGCCCCAGCAGATCCTAGTAGCGAGGCTCCATGCTTAAGTAGGCGGGAAATGTCAAAGTGGTAAAAGCTTAACCGGTCACAGGAGGAGTCCTCCGGTGATAAGTCTTCACAAGACTCTATAGGAAACAAACAAGAATGTCTCATCACTGTACATTCATCCATCTGACAACTTAATGATTCTGAGGCCACTTCAACACTAATGCAGATACATCTGGCAGCACATCTTGTGTCTCCAGCTTGGCCTTTCATCTGGATCAATTTTGAACTATAGAATGGTACAGACCAGAGTTGGCAATTGTGGAGTCATGTCATCTCCACGCCATGTATTTGTTCTGCTCATGCACTAAACCAGCTGAGTCCAATCAGCACAGCTCTTCAGTCAGGAAGGTGAGCTAATTAGTGAATGCACCTGGTTCAGTGACTGAGCAGAACAAATACATGGCATGGCATGGAGATGACTTGATGACTCCACAATTCCCATCTCTGGCACAGACAATTGAAATTGCATGCATTATGTAGCCAAACCCTGAAAACACACAGTGCTCTGAACCTTCACATAAACAGTGATACTTCAGGGAAAAGACTACAAATATTTCATACAAACATCTACTGTACATGCTGACTGATGTGCCATGTGTTTACCAGGGTCGCCAAAGTTCGTGTCAGAAAGGGAGCTCACCTTCTTTAGGTCTGGGTGCTGGGTCCCACTCGGGAATATTCTTCACTATGGCCTCTACAGCTTGGCCTGCTGCTATACGAGTGTCCCAGTTGGGACTCCTTAGGTAGGTCAACACCTTGTAATTGAAAGCATATAGATTCAAGTTACCGCACATAAAACTTAGACTGAAACTCTGTGACTTATAACGAAAAAGAAAGTATGTTTTTCCCTTTGTCTCCCATTTCATTTGCCTACAGGGACAGTCAAATATACAGTGAATGACACAGGCTGCTGAGAAACTGTTAGGAAAGAGGATGAAACACACACCTTTGATAGGAGGTTATTGAGTTCATGAGGATGGAGTTTGACCACTTCTCCAAGCTGCTGGGCTGCTGCTTTCCTGGTTACTGGTGTTGTTCCGGTATCAAGCAGGATAAACAGACGATCAAGTCTAAAGACAAGTTGCAAAAAAAACAAACATAGCACAAGGTCAACAGAAGTGTTACAGAGGATGCACAGCACACAGCATCACGCCATCAACTTCCTTGTTCCTCTTCTCTAATTCTCGATACTGTACAGTACAAAGACCATGACTAAAGTTTGAACCTAGTCAGAAAAACAGATTAGATTTGTTTAGCATTAATATAATTTGTAGAATTGAAAAGTAAAAACAAAAAAGAAACAAACTGTAACAGGTTGTTCCAAATGCTCGAAATCCAACACGTGAATGCATATGTAAACCCTCATATATAATTAACTGTTTGGCTTTGCACCAAGGTAACCTGTTTAATGACCCTGGTCTTCCACTGAGGTCATTAGCAGTCTATTAATAAAGTGGAGTGGATTAGGGATGTACAGGGTGTGACCCTAGGTACCACTAATACATAAGATGAACTGCAGTTCAACCCACTTCGCTATGCAAAAGACCACTGAGACCACGTGGAGCTATGACAACAATCAAAACGCAAAACACCATCTGAGGCCACGTGAAGAAGAAGAAGAAGAAAAAAATACAGTAGCCAGACACAACACTGTTGCATTTTATAATGACGCTAAGTTATCTGCAACTGTGTAAGCATCACTGGCAGGATGCAAACTTGCAACTTCACAAACTGCCGGGTTTAGATTTACATCAAGTCAGACGTGTTCCCGTTTCTCTTATCAAATGTCCTGAACACAGCTAATCAGTGATGGTATGTCATGTTTGCAGACTGACTAGCTTCCCTGACTCAACTTCCGAGTGAAAGTAGTAGTTAGCCGGTGTTTAAAGCCAGAGCATCATTACATTTAAACTGGCACTTCGCACCTGCAGCGAGCACAAGCACCAGACTGAGCTCAGTCCGTCTCGGCCTGCAGACTCAGAGCTCGGTACTGACTAAGTTGCAGGGTCTCGTCGGTCTGTTGGCCCGCAGGCTGCCGTTAGTCAGCCGCCGTCGCCATGCCATTTCTTTGCCAAATCCAAAGCTAGCAGGTATTAGCAGGTCAGCTAGCTGATTGTTAATGAAAGTCGGCAGGCTGAACCGGGTTGGTGAAAACCCCTTAGTGCAAACTTACCTCGATACAGCCATGGCCTAAAGATTTATGGCCTTTTAAACTCCCCGCATTCAACAGGCAGCCGGCAATGTGAGGTTGTTTCCCCCCTCCTCTCTCTCTCCGCCGTTTAACGTTTCCAATGCGACAGACAACAGTAGATGAAGTCATCAGCTAGTTAGCAGCTACCGCTAACTAGCCGAGGCCCAGGCTGCTGCTTGTGGCCACCGCGACTGTGTGTCCGCCGAGGAGAGCGACTTCACCACCGATACATGGCTTCAAAGTTGTCCCCTCTTGTCTCTTCGGTATCTTCTCCCATAAAATATCGACAAGTACCGTACGCACATCAATGTATAGCTCGAGCTACCCTTCAGAACTCTTCGCGGATAAATGTTTTAACCTTATAAGATGTAAAGAGTTATTTAGTTGCACGCTGAGGGCGACCCAGAAGACTGTTTTTATATGAGGAGCCATCTTGCATTTATTCCTTCCTCCATAGCAGGCGGACGCTGATTGGCTGGAAGCACTGGGGAGAACCAATCAGAAAGCACGTTAAAAGAGGAAACGAGTGGAGAGAGAAAAAAAAAACCGAAAAGGGATAGTTTTTTCCCCCCACATTGATTTTAGATACATTATTACACATAACGCAACTCTAGTTTATATTTATTTAAAAAACAGTCACGAAAATCTTAATTTAACTATCTTGAATGTAAATATATGCCTCTATAAGTCAGATATCATTAATTCATGCTGTCTGAATTATAATACTGGGGCCTATACTGTATATAAATAAATAGCCCAAGCTTTAATTGTTTCTCCATTTATTTTTGACCATATTTACATTGCTCACAGATATTCTTGCAGTTGGTTGAAGTCTGAGCTGGCCATGGTCCTGAAAACTCAAAGGTTTTTCACCCATTTATAGGCTTGAGTTAAGATGGCAAAGAATGATGTTGAAGAAAACAACACAAGCGGTATTCAGCAAAGATCAATGAAGCTTAGGGTTTCATATACAGTAACTGCTGTTTTGGTAGTGTTTAAGCAAGATTATCCCACACAGACAGTGAATTCAGTGGACAACAGTTAGCGTTGCTGTATTTTACAGTTCCTGGATTTGTTGTAGCTATGCAAGTAGCCTAAAATATATTGGCAATTTGAATGTTGTAACAGAATACCCAATGCAAATGTTTGACTTTTCTCTTAGAACATTTCCCTGCTCTGTTTGGGATTTTTCCTTGGGGCATGCTTGTCCTCCACATGAATGCACAGGTTTTAACTTACAGAATACACCTATTTTGCCAGTAAGTGGCAATGGCATTTAAGAAATTTTCGAAACCATTGTTTTTCACAGACAACGGAAGCAAAAAGAAATAGACCGTAGAGAGCTGGCTGTAGTGTAGTACCTGTGTATGTAAGGTGTTGACTCATGCTTGAAGTGTATAAGCGAACAGTGCAAGGGAGACTGGGAAAAGTATGCATGACTTTATGTGTGACCTTTTCTCAGTCTGTCCTCATAATATTTCACAGTCTTTTAAACTGGGAGACTTTCATATTATAGATTTTATGTCTTTCTCAGAGGTTTATGGACCCCAAAGGAGGAGTCCTATTTTTCTGCCATAAATGTGATGATTGAATATCACAACTGTAATATGACCTCTGTTGTTTGAAGGTTTATTCCTTTTTCCTTCTTGCAGCTGTAGGTATGCAAAGCACCCCAAACTATTTTAATTGATAATTATGTAAAATCTGAAACTAGGAGGGAGCTCTATGTGAGATTAGTTCACTATTACACAGTGGATGAACACCAAAGGCGAAACAAAAGGCAGGTTTTGAGGTGACAGTGTTCCTATATCTTGTTCACCATCACTATAAGCATCGCTGCACTGACTAACAGCATAGAGTTTGAATTTGAAATGATTTTATCACATAATGAGCATCCTGTCTGTTTGCAGAATGTTGGTTATGAAACATTGTTATGCAATATCTAAAATAAGCACAGGGCTTTGCAGTTTGGAGTACTATGTGTGCTCACATTTAAATCCTGTTTTTATCTCTTTAGGGTAATGCAAAGCATCATGTATTAAATCAATGTGTTTTATCGAAGAAACCAATATGTTTAGCCCATGCTGTTGTTTTTTATTTTTCTGTTCATTGTTTTGCTTGTATGTCTAATTGTAACTTGTCCATAACCCAATTGTTTGCAGCGCCTCTGACAGTAAATTATAATTTTCTTGTGTGTGATGAAACTGGCACACCCAAAGAAAACCCACAAGATCTCGGGGAGAACATACAGTCTCCACACAGAGAGACAGCAGTTGGTTGGTAGACTGAGCACCAACACCTTCTTGCTGGGAGTGAACAGTGGTAACTACTGAGCTGAAGTGCTGCTCTCTATTAACCCCTTTAGTTGTATAGTTCCTCTTGTTCGGGGCCTAAATTCAAGCTGTTGTGTCTTTGTTCCATATGGCACAAATATCCGCAGTGGCTGGGCAAACACTGGCAATGATGCACAAAGGGCATCCTCAGAGTCTTTCTTCTCAATGCTAAAGGCTAATTGACAGCCGCAAACAAGATTAGTTCTGGTCCCAGTTCACTAATTGGCCTGAGTAAAGCATCTTTGGCTAATGATGCCAGATCGCCCCCTGAGTATCGGATGCAATGTCTCCAATGCAATGCCACATACACCCTCTTTGTAAAGCATCTCAGTGCTGCTTCATCCGCTTCAGCTTCAGCTCTTAAAGTGCCTTGACTGCTCCCACTGCAAACACTCAATCATGTCCAGCCGCCCTTCACCCCATCAAAGTCAATGAAGAACTTGGCTTTTAATCACCAAGAGGCATCATGTCCCCCCCTCCCCTCCCTTTGACAAAGCAAGCGGTCCACTTCATCGATGGAGATGACAGAGGGCTATAATTCTGTCTGGCAGCACTGATGTTGAAAAATGTGGCATTTGACTCGGCTGTGACCGCTGAGTAAAAGCAAACCTGGAGCTCTCGGGCCAGTAAAGAGCTCTTCAGGTAGACAGGATGACAATGTGATGAAGTGCTTGTTTGGCCAGATTCTGACCTGCAAAGCTGTCAAAGGACATACAGAAACTTCTCTGCCAATGATTTCATTCAGCATCTGGATAGCGTGCTATAGCCCCCATTCTTTATCATATCCACTTTTAGTAGCTATTTCAAAGTTTCCCATTTTGACTTTTGCATCAGTGAATCTAGTCAGGGATCAGAAAACAGAAGGTCTGGCGTTAGTGGTGGTTATGGAAGGACATGATTTGAGTTTTTCTCTATGTCAGTTATGTCAGTTGGTAAATGATCTGTGCTGCAGTATCCTTTAAAGCTCAACAATACCTCAGCCTTCGCCGTTTCACATGGATCATCTTCATCGATCCCTCTGCCTTCAATATAACCTCTATTATTATTTTGCAGAAAATATACTAAAATTGGAACATGTCAATGATCCAGACATGACTTGAACACAATTCGTTATGTCATAAAGCAGTGGGCCCATTATACAAATCACCATAACATCACCAAAAATCAACATAACAACACTATTACGCATGCTTAATATGGACTGTGGCATGGAGATGCAGCAGCTTGCCTTGCGCATAGCTGAGCCTAATGTCACCTACCACCCTCCTTTCAGCACCTCGCTATAACACAGGAACACTGAGCACACTATTTTAGAACTGACAATGATGCTCACTGTGTCTCAATCTGAACCGACACTGTTTCACCCACTGATGTCACTAAATTGGGCGACAGACTCCAGAAGCAGCTAAAAAAACATGTTCAAAAATAGACAAAGCTTCAGAATCACAATGTGCGTAAATGGTATGATGAGTTTTACTGTTTGTTCAGGTGTCTGAGGCAGAGTTTCCTCATGAATACCTGGAGTGAAGTGGAAAAAGTCAGTCAGAGACGCGTCTGTCATGTAAAATATGGTGGGTTCTGATCACGTTACATGTAAATTATAGCCGCAAAAGTTTCTATCACCATGGTCACAAACAGTATGTTGCTTTGTATTGTGATATATCAGACTCTTCATCGCATCTGAATATACAGCTGAGACCTCAGTGATGTATTCATGCTGGCTCACATGCCTTGTGAAGCCAAATAGATTATGCAAATGAGAAAAATTATCTTGAGGTAATGTAATGATCATTTAAATCACATTTTCAAAACTCTGAACACAATATATCACTTCTATCTATGCAGTTGCTTATTAACTCTCCTTCAGATGCTGGACAATGTCATTTTTCACCATTTGCGTGACGAGGATCGGATGCTTCAGTCCCTGCAGCAGACAATGAGAGGGAAGTCCTGATGTGATCCCTGTGTAATCTGTGACTAAGCTGCCCCATGTAAGACTATTACATTAAAATCACACCAGTGAACTGTACAGTGCTTTCTCGTGGTATTACAAGATAAAGCTTCTTAAATGGAATTACAAGATACTATTGCCATCACCAACATCATTGTCAACAAAGTAACTAACTAATTAACTAACGGTCACATTCTTGTGAACAGCACATCTCAGTAAGAGGACTTTATTCAAAATAATACAAATGTTCATTTTGGCTGGTTAGAATTTGAGGTCAAAGGTCAAAGGACAATGTCGCTGCATGTGATTTTACAAAACACATTTTTGAAACAAGAATGACACTATTCAAATGATCTCTGTGAAAAGATCCATTCCCAAGTTTTTTCAGATTCAGTTATTCAATACATTGGTTGTAAGATGTGGTTAATCTTTGTTTGCAGCTTTGATATATTTGTAGCTTTGTGTATCATTTGTTGTCTGTCTCAGTCTCAGCGCCTCAATGAGGGAGAGGGGAAACAGGTGTGTGTGAAAGTTATGATGTCAGCAGTCACCAAGGAGGGATAGAGCAGGCGGCGGCTTCCTGTGAGGCTGCCGATTGTTTTATAAAACTTTTTGAGGACTTACTCCTGCACCTGCTGACCTGCCTTCTTTCTTTTGGAACATCCCTTTTAAAGTTTCCAGAGCCCAAAACACAATCATCTGCCCGTTATATGCAGTGGTGACACTATAATCTCTCACAATTCATTATTATATTTCAAATTTATTCATATGACAATAAACTTATTCATCAATATAAGATATTCTCCCACTGTCTACTGATGTACAGTGATAAGTGATTCTTTTTTATTAGACTTTGTATGGATAGGTTTTTGCAAATCAGGACTCACGATGCCCATTAAATTGGAATAAAATATTTTTCTTCTCATGAAATTATTGTGACAATGTGATTTATTCTTTACAGATAAAGTGAATATCTTCTCAAAACTTTATTGATCAGCCTCTTCCAAACATATCATTATGAAAATTGAACCACAATTAACCTTTATGATAGGAAATAAAAAGAGGAATGTGTCTGAAAATAAAATTATTCTGACATTATGGGCAACCGTGTAAAAACATGATAAATATGTATGTGTGGTATAATCAGTTACTAGTTTGCTTCTCTTTGTGTAATCCTGCTGATACACCTGTATGTTTTATGCCTTCAGCCAAAATTACATAATCAACACCATTTGTTACAGTTAAAGTGACGTAAATCTTCTTGTTAATCATCTCTATTATTAGCTTTTTTCAAGAGAAAGCATATTTTAGCCCTGACAATATAGCAGACCTGTGTTGGTATCAGTAATGTACAGAAGTCAGCTGTGGATCAGTCCTCACACCAGTCTCCCTTTGGTTTTTGAACAGACAGACACAAGGTGAGGTTCTCAGGAAGCTGCTTGATAAATCAGACTTATCTGCTGTTTGAGGTCTAGGAGATTGCTTTCTCTGACCATTATGCTCATTTGAGGAGGAAAATCAACCAAAACATTTTTGTCATTGATTATTATGCGGGCGACTGTGTGACTGCGAGGTAGAGTAGGTTGTTCTCTAATCAGAGGATCGATGGTCCAAACCCTGGCTCCTCTTGTCCACATGTAGAAGTGTCCTTGTGCAAGATACTAAATCACAGATTGCCTCTGATACTGTATATCATTGGTGTGTCTAGCAAAGCACCGTGTAAATATGTGTGCCAATGGATAGAAGTGACAAATAAATCATGTAAAGCACTATGAGTGGTCGTTAAGTGTAGAAAAGTGCCGTGTAAATGCGAGCCCATTTATTCTGCTGCTTCCCTGCCTTCATCCTCTTAGCTTCCTCACTTTTAATCAGTTAAAAAGCACAACTGCTGCCCCACTCTCAGTCTGGTTAAAGAGACACAGCTCTACCACGGGTCACTAATTCACCACTAATGTTTAACTTTAAACCTCTTGGGGTTGGATGCAGTGTTATGAAAAAAGATAAAGCTAGATCCAGGCTTGCACGGTCACAGTTATGTGAATACCCGCCATAATTACTGTCTTTTTAGAACAGAATATCTTTAATTATATCTTTGTGTTATATAGTTCAATTTACATTATGAACCTATGGACAAACCCGAGTTACAGTCCATCTTTTAGTGGTGTTGCATTACAGATAGCTCAACCTCTGTGCCTCCTCTTCTCAGCACATAGTCTCTATAAATGGCCACTTATCTTCACTTACCTTATCTGTGTTGTTCACAGAGGGGCAATTTTAGATCCCCTTCTGTTTCAGTCTGTGAAGCTGAGTTCAGTCAGGAAGACTATCTTTATGCCTCATCCATTCACAGTTCTATCTCACTCTCTTCCTCCTCCACACCACCACCTCCAGTCCTAATATCCAGTGCCAGGGCGAGCTCATCAGTCCCCTGCTCATCACATGCAGATCTTAAGCTTTTTCTTCTTCCCATCACTGCCACACAGTCTCATTCTCACTTGTCTTCGCCTGCTTTGCACATGACAAGGAAAGTCACAATAATATTTAAAGGTCAAGGTCATAGTGACCTCACAAAATATGATTTTGGTCTTATGAGCACTCCTCAAGGTAATGCCTTAGCATTCACTTTACAGTAAAGAGGAACTATGCAAGTCCGGTCCGGTTTTGCTAACCCTCCTCCCGGCCGCGTGCATTTGTTTTCAGTGAAGCCGGCAAAAAAGCAATCAGTAAAGCAGTGGATAATGTTATATATCATATACAAGTTACGATGTGTAGGCTATATTTGTATGTCATAAACAAGAGATTATGGGTTAGGTACAGTGCACGTTTGTGTGGTGAGAGATGAGAGCTGGGACACTGGGTCGGAGGCGCTCATCTTGAAAGGTTGGTTTTCGGCCAAACATGGATGCTACATGGAAGGCAGAGAGCCTCCATTCTCCCTCGTAACAAGATTTAACCATCACAATTACTCCTAAACTGTTTGTAATGTTAAAATTTAGCATATTTGAGATAAAAAAAAAAATCCTGCAGTTCCTCTTTAACTCAAGAATGAACTGATTAGATTCTGATGGCAAAAGGTCAAAGGTGACCACAGTGACCTCATGAGACAGTGGTTGTTCGTTATTCAAGACTTCACACAGAAATTATGAAAATTTCACACAAATAGTATTTTAAATGACTCTAAATAACCTGGGGGCAACATGCCGGGTGGTGAGTCTGTATTACCAAAGTTTCTATTCTACTTTTCTTCTCTGACTTGATGGTCTACTGCTGGTGCCAGGTTTACTGTTGTTTTTGCTGACACCGCTGGCACCAAGACAAACCACACAAGTTCCTTTCAGAGGTCAGCCTGACGTCACACTGATCATCATCGAAAAGTGGAAAACATTCTGCTCCTTTATAGTGTAACAGATGGATGGGTGGGTGGTGGGTTTTTTTTCACATAAAGTGTTTCAACAACCAAGAAGAACCTGTGAAAGCCATTCAACTTACTCTTCTTTTTTTAAAATCCTGATCTGTGTCTGGAAATGTAAAAAAAAAAGAAGTTCATATGGTTTTGAGATTTGGAGTTTCCCATGCTGCCCCATAGTTATCACCCTGACTACACACTGACCTCTTTACTGACAACGATTAACACAGAACCACCATGTGTTCTGAAAGGTGTGTGTCTTAGCAGCTGCTCCACAGGAGGACTAGGTCAACAAATTAGATGACTTCATAAATCTCAGTCCACGTACTTGTTTGGCTACTGAGCCGATACCCACAGTGTTTGGGAGGGGGAAGCAGCAAGACAACTTCGGTCCTCATCACTATATTCATCAGTCTGCTTCCTCCTCCACAGGAAGCTCTGCATTTTATATTCCCAGAACGGAAATGCTATTTTAGTAAGTCTGCCACATCATGACATATAAGAAGCAGGACTGCATCGGAGGTTTACTGGGACTATAGACCACATTGTTTTATAACAGGAAACTGACTTTAATTAGGGTCCATCAAGACCCTGACCCTGAGTTAATCACAAATCCAGAGTCAGAGGTGGATAAACAAAAAGCTGAAGTGGAAGGAAAACAAAGTCATTTGGGGTTTATGTAACTTTGTGTCTAAAGTTGTCTCTAATGTCCAGGACAGTGGAGACATGTGGTTCACCACGGAGGAACAGTTTTGATGCATGAGAATAAATATTTAGTTTATTCCTTTGACCAGCCAGCCAGTCCGGTTTATTAAAGAGGGCATTTCTTTGGCTACCAAAGAACAAACAAACTTATTTAAGTGATTTTTATGATGCTATATTCTGAATACATGAGACACATTGAACACTCTCACTGCTCAAATGCTCTATGACATTACTGAGTTTAGTGTCAGAGCTTATCTTCCTGCATACATTAGCTGTGCAGCCACAGAGATGGGACACATACTGCCCTCTGCAGTACGTCTGTGGTTCGTCACCGGGCTCGTCACCGGGCGTAGGCTGTTCATGATGGATCACTGTGCGCGTACTGTGTGAATGACACACTGCACAGGGAGATCACAGATCACAGACAATACAGACAATCAGTAATGGGCGGCTGTGTTGTGGGTGGGGGGATTAGTATCCACCATAGAAACAGAGCAGATTGCTTCTATACACCCAGCAACAAGTAACTGTTATAGTGACAAATTAAAAGGGGGCACATTATAAAAGAATGTGTGCAGAGACATATTTAATGAATTCAAAACTTCACTCAGTATCGACTTCAAATGCAGCTCAATCGAATATACTGACACATCTCCCCTCCTCAGCACCAACTGTTTGTCAGTTGTCAGTCAAATAAGTTAAACTGTCAGGTCGGTTTTACATCAGATCTGCTGTGGGCGACATGCAGCGATCTGCAGCAGCGATCTAATCACAGAACTGTTAGATTTTAGAGAACTTTTTCAAAAAATAGGAATATATATTGCCTTAAAGGGATAGTTCAACATTTTGGCAAATTGGGCCATTGCCATAATCCCTATAGTTTTAGGAGTAGGTTCGTTACCTTTAGTTGTCGTTGCAAGCTATTTTTAGAACGGCCGAGCCGAGCCGCGAGCTGCTCAGAGCTAAGCAAGGGAAGCTCATGTGATTTCTCCGCTGTTCTAAAAATAGCTTACACTGACAAATAAAGGTAACAAACCTACTGCTATGACTATAGGGATTATGGCAATGGGCCAATTTGCCAAAATGTTGAACTATCCCTTTATGTAGCATTGGATGATCTGACACCTGTCACTGATCACAGACTGAGGAGATTCTTCTTCCTCTGGTTTCTAAGCAGATGAATGGATATTTATTTACTGTGGTGTTGTCATGTCTGTGTGTCCAGATTTGACTGAATCATGACTCGGAGTTGTCTCTGATGGGAGTTTCAGATGTTCTTATTACAAAATGTTAGTTTCAGATGTTCTTGATATACAAAATGTTAGTTTCAGATGTTCTTAATACAAAATGTTAGTTTCAGATGTTCTTAGTACAAAATGTTAGTTTCAGATGTTCTTAGTACAAAATGTTAGTTTCAGATGTTCTAAGTACAAAATGTTAGTTTCAGATGTTGATATTTGACAACTAATTAAATTATCTGCTCCATCTGACTTTGAGTTTTGAGATCATTATGAGTGATTTGGTGTGATATGTGGATGAGTATTGCCAGTAAAATAAGACACGAGGAGCTCTCAGCCCCTTTTAACAAAGTATCTCAAAGAGTAAAACAGTTGGAGCAGCTATTCTGATGCTTCAGTTCCACATTTATACAGTTTTTTTTTCCCCATTTCAGCTTATGATTCTCTCCTTTCACTATTTTTGGACAGTTTGCACTTTTCATCGAATAAAAAAATGACAGAAAACAAAGTAAAAGTGAAATGGGGAATGACATACAATAAAGATGTGCACGAAATGTTGCAGGTTGTGGTCAACACCTCAACCTCTTGGGCATCCTTAGTTTCACCATGTTGATTGGCATGTTGCTGCAGTTTTTATTAACTTCCTGTTCTCACTGCTGAGTCGAAAACCAGCAAATATGTCAGATCCAAAATTGCCTCTGGCCTCCATGCCACTGCAGTGGGGACGTTTTGTGTCCGTCGTGTCAGAAACACTAAGTCATCAGGACCATGCAGGACACACGAGGGTCTGTTATTTCAATAAAATATAGTCGGCTGGTTCTGCTATGTCTGCTGCTATTGTGAACACTGGTGATAAGTAAATCAGTTGACAGGGCAGGGCAGGGTATTTTTTGTGACTCGCTGGTCTGTGAGTCAACAATATGCTTGGAGCCCTCTGTGTTTCAGTGGTGGGAGAGGTAACAGGCCAGATGCTTAACTGAAGTAAATGCAACAAAAGCACTATGTCAAAATGCTCTTTTACATAATCAATAGGCAGAAATACCCTTTTGTTTAATTAATTAAGATTGATGAGAAGAAATGAGCCAGTCCAGTGGGATCATTTCAACTTGTAAAGACGGAAATGAGCATCTTATATAAAGAACTATATACTATATAAAGAAAATACATTAAAGGGCTGTGACCTCATACTCATAGACATACACTAATTATGATTTAACCTCAATGTTTATAACAATAGAATAAAGAGATTTTCCATGTCCATATGTTAAAAGGGTTTTCTATGGAGTTTTTCCTCAGTTGATGTGAGGGTCTAAGGGCAGAGGATGTTGTTGTGATGCCATGTAAAGCCCTTTGAGACAAACTGTTTGTAAAAACGGGCTACACAAATAAAATTGCCTTGCCTTGCCATATAGCAGCAAAAAATAAAGCAGCATGAATTGCTCTCCACTGCCCATATCGAACAAGATTCAGCACAATGAATAATTGCCTGGCTTGGCTAAATGTAAAAAAAAAAAAAAGGTAACACTACTTGCTGGTTTGCTTTATCAGGCGTAATCAGCTAAAACCCCACAAATGCTTGATTATTTTACATCATTATTCATCATTATTTCTATTGCCACCAGTGCAAAACAGAGAATAGTTACATATTGAGCAATTGTTGTTTGGATCAGAAAATAGTACAATATGCTTTAAAATGTTAAGATATTGATGTTAGATGTACTTATTTACACGACCAAGAAGAGCACAGTATGAATATTATGAGATTCTTGTGTATAACAATGTTAAGTTCTCTGAAATGGAAAAGGACACAGGTGCTATGTTTGTATACATTTTTCTGCCTTTTTCTTTGTCATTGAACTGTTGAATGGTTCCTTTCCATTTAGCAAAAAAAAAAAAAGAAATTACAGAGCTTTTGTATGTATTACTTTTGTGTTGGTTCTTGTAAGACATGGGGTTGTGTTATGTGTCATATTTGAGTAAGAATGCTATGAATGTGAATTGTTGCATCTGTTTTTCATACATTGAAGTATTGTTTATGAAATTTAAGGGACCCGAGGAAGAGTGTCTTTTGTTCTACTGCAGCGGCTGATAAATTAAATAAATAGTTGAAGGTCAACATCACTGTGACATCATAATGTTCTGCACAAACACTCATATTGTGACTCAGGAAGTGAAGACTGTGACTAGATTTCCTTCAACGTGGCTGGTGGGTGGAGACAAACAACCATGTGGTGGTGATTCCAGTTTCCACTTACAAGAAGCTGGATTCCAAGAACCAAAAACAGACTATACACTGCATAACAATAACTTACACAGTAATTAAAGCAATCATATAGCCTACATGTAATTGAATTGAAGTATATATCCCTCTGAACTGCAGTAGTAGCCTATAAGTAGAATGAAGGGTGCAGCCTGCCCTCGCCCTACATCGGCTGGGATTGCTTCAGCCTCTGAAGCCCTTCATGGATAAGCAGTTTGGCTAATGGATGGAATTATAAGATAATATTCAAATCCTGAACCGTATGAAACAAAGACAGTACAGTGAGAAATTAATCTCAGTTCAACTAACACAGATTTGTATTTTATTTAAAACAATCATCATAGAAGTGCACAGCACTGACTGAAATCCTCTGTGTACAGAAGAGCAACAATTACACAAACAAATCGTGACATCTAGAGGAGTATTTTCCTTCCTAGTCTCCTAGACTTACAAATGACACTCAAAGAAAAAAAAAAAAATCAAGGTATAGAAAGCAGACACAAACTGTGCTTTTTTACATCAACCACAAATCCATGTAAATCCCTTTTGTTACTGCCCTTTAAACTTAGCATAGTAGTGGTCATAAAGACTGCAGGCACAAGTTCAAAATGTTCAATACTTCTGAGGTACTTAGGCTTACTTAAATACAAGACTTTTTGGTCTGTAGCTAAATTATACAGTAACACTAGTCAGTACAGTGGTGCAAACGCTGCCTTTAGTCAGCGCACAGATACATTCACTCCTCATATCTCAAACATCTTGGGAAAAAAAAAAAAACTCACACAGGCTTTCCACAGAAAATTACAGTATGCATATTGCACACTGCGCACATCTTATGGTTCAAAGTGCTGTACTAATCTCCTCAAGTCTCTTCAAATTAAAAACACTCTTTTTTTCCTTCAGTGTATTCTGTTGTGTTCAAGAGAAGCAGGTCATCACCTCTTTCTCTTTCCCCCCCCTCTCCACAGGTGAGGACATCATCTGTCAAAGCACGGCGCAGTGCAGGTGTAGTGCATGCTGACTTGGTAAGCCCTGTTGGTGATGCTGGACTTTGGATCCAGCGAGGCGGTGATGGCCTGGGTGCTGCCGTGCTGGGGGCCGTTGGGAGCCTGCAGGCTGCCGGTGGAGTGGCTGAGGTATGAGGCAGGCCTGTGGTTAGCCTGCTGAGGGAACTGAACACCTGGCCTGTGCAGGTACTGGGCCACAGTGGCTGTCTGGCCTGAACTGTGGTACAGCATCTGCTGCTGCTGCTGCTGCTGCTGCTGCTGGTGCTGGCCGGGCGGCTGGCACTTCTGCTTGTTGGCCTCTTTCACATCACTGTCATGTGCACTGGGTTGGCAAAAAGGACAGAATTGCAGTGTTGATTAATGAAAACATTCAGCACAGCACTGACTTGCTTTTTTTTTAACCTTTACTTAATCTTGAAAATCTTTGAGAGCAAGGAGTTTGTTATAAGTTTTAAACCGACCCAGAGACACAAGTGTCTGTAGTTTTAATGTTAGTTGTAAGTTATTCCAGGTGAATGCTGCAGAAAATCTAAAAGCAGTTCTTCCAAATGAAGTGTTTGTGGAATTTTGAGTGTCAACCAGTTACTTGAGCGAGTTGAGAATGGAGTATTAGACTAATATAACAAGGAGGTCATTTTTTTTTTTTTTTTTTTTTTTTACAATTTTCCAATTAAAGCTTTGTAGATAAAAAAAAGAAAAGAAGGGGCGGTGTGTGGCGCAGTGGTTAAGGCGGCCGCCCCATGTAGAGGCTATAGTCCTCAAGCAGGCGTCCCTGGTTCGAATCCCGTGTCGGGCAGACCTTACCTGCATGTCATTCCTCCTCTCTCTGCTTCCCCCTTTCCTGTCTATCTCTACTATGGCTATCAAATAAAGGCATAAAAAAAAGAAGCCAAAAAATATACTTTAGAAAGAAAAAGAAAATCTTGTTAAGTGTGTACCATGAACTGTTCAGGTTCCTTCTACTCCTGTTTTTCACTGTGCTAACTGTGTCTATGTACACTACTGGGAGCTGTCAACATCCATCTGCATCACTCTCAACCAAGTTCAACTCCTTTATCTGATTGACGTTGTTGACTACTGTAATTTGTTTTCTTTTATCAACGCAGATACATACACAAGTAGCTTCTCAGCACACGGTACGAGGGTCTCCCATGTGTAGCCTGTTAGTTGCTGCAGGCGGGGGGGCCACGTAGGGGACAGGTGGAGGATGAGGCGGGAGGCGGCCACACACGCAGCGGCCACCAGCGAGGGGGCAAAACACAAAAACACATGATCTGAGGGAAGAAGAAGAAGAAAAAAATCCACAATCCATGAGAACATGAGGCAGGAAACTGTATTCTTCTACAAAGTAAAAAAAAAATGCAATAACTTTTTAGTGTGTAGGCTTGAGGCTCAGCCAGAATCTGACTTTTTACCATATAAAATATTATTAGACCATAAAAGGTTTCATGAAAACAGCATATTACATTTTCTGTAACTACAAAACGGAGCTAAAACTAAAACAAATGGCAGTAAGTGCATTCTGGCTGTGGAGCCGGTGGATTTTTGCTTTGTGTTGCTGCCCAGACTCTAGTAACTTTACTCTGGTTTAGTGATTTGTGGGTTGTTGAAGCAGCTGTTGCTCTCGTTGCCTCTCTGCTGCAGAGAAAAAGACAACTGGACAGCTCCAGGAAGGCTGCTAAAGCTAGTTGGTGACATAGCATTGGCTAGCTTTAGTTTAGGCAACTTAATGTAGCCTACTCATTGCTCTTTTCTGTAGCTGAAAATGTATCATTTTTATGAATCTACATCTTGATAATTCAGGTGGTTATTCCAACCACATAAATCCAAACATGACAAAACATAAAAACCTAGCTGAAGTTCTGCTAAAGCTAACTAGCGTATCAGAGCAGTAGCTTACGACTCCACAGTTTTTCAATACACTGCATTGCTCTTGCATTCTGTTTTTGCTCTTCTATATTTTCTCAAATAAAACTCCTATAGGCTATAAAAAAGTAAACCTCTGTATTTTTGCTGTTTTTAACCTTTGTTAATAAATTTGTCTATCTGCTCTAGTGTTTGCTGGGAGTTTTTTGATTTTTTTTTTACCTCCGTAAACTCAGCTGTGTGATTTCATTTCAGAGATATGGAGGGTGACAGTTGAACATATAGGCCTATTTTCAATTAACTTTTCTCTAACTGACTCAGTTGAACTGCTTTACTAAATACTACAACTAGGGCTGAAATGTCATAAGAATTAAAAATTACCTTGCAGGGAAACTTCCAGGAAATAATCTGCATATTTGGCCATGTATAGTTTAGTTTTCTCCAGGCTGGTCATAGGCCAGCCGTCATGGAGGTCTCCCTCGTGCACAGCTATAGACAGGTAGTACTCTATGAAATGGGCGGCTGTGGGGAGGTACAGGTTCCACTGAAAGGTTTCAAGCAGGAGCAGCTCCATGTGTAACAAACCCTGCTTAGTCAGGACCAGGTTCATGGAGCTCATGCAGCCCAGGTTGTTCAGGAGCTCCAGCTTTGGAACCCGATCTTCCCTTTCCTCGAATTTACCTGCAGAAGGGAACACTGGAGGGTCACAACACATCAAAGGACACTGGGGTGTGATGTCGGTGACACACTTACTGGCTAACAGAAGACATGAGAGCGAGACGATGTGAAGCTGCTGCATCGTGACATCGTATCGGTCCATGAAGAGGTCCAGCAGGTAGACGGCCAGGTGTCTGGCTGCAGGACACAGTCTGAAGCGGTTGCTTACGATGGCGATGAGGTCCGCAAAGTATCGTCTCAAATTCAGCTGAGGGGACTGGCCTTTGTAGGATGGCAGCATGAGCTCCTGTCAGAGAACACACTGTAGTTGAGATCTCAGAGCACACTTTATACTCATTTAAGTCTAGATTAGTTACAATCTCTTATAAAAGTAAATATGCACCACACATAATACAACACGTTGAATACAAACACACAAATTAGAGCTAAACTGATCGATTATCTTGGCCAATATAGGACCATATTGACAGAATATGTAGGCTCGTAGAAAACTGTACTATAGAAATACTTAGAATCTGCCTCACATAATTCTGAGGCATTATCTCCATAATGCAGCTCTGCCCAGCGAGCAATGCCAAGTTTAGTTGCAAACTCCTTTTCTATTATAGCCTATACTGCAGGGACAGTTACAAATTTAAAGGATCCTTTATTTAAAATGTTTATATGCATTCATTTGAAAAATAGCCAACATGAGAATATTTTTTATTTGTTTTATCACCCTTTAAAGTTTCCCTTCTGACACACAGACACAGATTTGCAAAAAAGAAAAGAACAAGGTACAGAACACTGACACAAATTATTTTTGTTTACTGCCCTTTTAACTGAACATTGTAGTGGCCCTAAAAACAGAAAAACTGACACAATAAAAATGAAATAAGATTTTTTTTTGATGATGTCCTATTATAAACATTGAACTCATTGTAACTTTTTCCACGTCTGTTTTGGCAGCCATCACACAGGTCATTGTGTCCCACTCACTTTGAAGCGTAGCGACTGGTATATGTCTGCAGCCAGTTGTCCTCTCCACCATTGGTCCTCCAGCTCCATTGAACACGGCGCTTTGGAAACCTGTGGCAGGCAAATACAACCAGCTCATGCTGAAGGTGGAAAAGACACAATGACACACACATACCTCGACACAGTGTCATGCAACATCCACATAACTACAGTTCACAGTAGCGGATCAAGACTCGGTAGTAGGCTACTGTGATCGATCGCCTGTCGATTATTGTAAAACCTGTTAAAGTTGGCGGTTTGAAAGATGAGACTCACCCAAAGAGCACATACAGCGACTGTTCGGGTAGTTTCACTGAAGTAAACTTCAACTCAGACTATCCGAACATGCTTCCCCTCACTCATTGTTGTAGTGTTGTAGGCTCAGCTCAGCACGAGTTCAGCAAACGCTACTGTTGCATTCAAGTGCTATCGGAAACAATCACGGCAAGTTTTGAGCGCGTGAACAACGAGGCCTGTGGGTGAGAAAGAGGCGGAGAAATGAGACCGAGAAAAGCCAGAGTGGTGAACAGCACACAGCCGGAGGGATAAATAGCTCTACATATGTTTTCAAAGCTTTTTAATACAAAGCTGCATTCGGTCAAAGGATAACATTTTATGGCGATTTCATAGAAAGTAAAAACAAAAAAAGCACTGCATACAGACTCAATTCACTGCACGATTATAAACTACGTAAATTAACGGCTTTGTATGCCTACCAGGCCGTTTTAAATAGACAATAAGTAGTGTTAGAGTGAATTTCTGAGGTGAGCGATAATTTTCCGAGTTGCACCTGAAGGCACCCTTTCATTGCTCGGGCTGAGCTTGACACAGGACGCAGCCAATTACAAGTGAGTATAACAACTGTCAATATCCAATCGCTGCACGGCCTTCTGGCAGCCAGATGCAGCCAATATCCAATAACAGCGAATGGAAAGATTATGGCCCAATATCCCAGCAAGGAGAATTAACTGATGGAGGTCTGGGATTTAGTTTAATGAGGACACAATTACTGCTGATTGGGAATGTGATCAGACTTCAGGTTATTTCACTGTAACGGTCTGTTGGCATCAGGTTAGGTCCTTGATGTGAAAAAGTCTGAGAATCAAATTGAAGAAAAGATTATTAAAATTAATAATATTTAACTCCCAACATAGCCGAATTGAAACAAAGTAGGCCACAGCCATGCTGCATGTCGAGATCTAAACAGGATAATACACATAGGAGGTTACAAAGTGATCCTTTTTAAAGGCACACTCTTATTTGGGCGCAATGCAGTCAATCAGTTTAAATTGGGGCCATTTGATTTGAAATAAAATCTGTGGTAAGGCACTGAACATAGATTATCTTCTACTCATGATTATAAATAGGATCACACTTTAAAAGTAAGAAGAGAAAATTAGATTAATCAGATTTTGTTATACGTTCATATGGATATACTGTAGCTAGATTGAGAAAGATGGTCTGCTTGTTTTTTTGTGTGGTTTTATTTATTTTTTATATTCTCAGTTATCATTTAATAACATCCAGAGAAACTAATTTGTCACTGAAACTGTTTGTCTCTTGTCTTTTACACCGATCCACCTGAGCCCATACACAAGTGAATCTTTCTGTGTATAACATGCATAACTTACCCGTGAATTATGTCATAAATGTATGAAATATAGCACAAAACTCATATATGAGTGGGAGAAAATATGTGTGTGTGTGTGTGAGTCAAGGCATGTGGCTATATGAGTTACCCTCACACTGCTGTGATGGAAACGTCACCTCTTTTTGGTTCATTTCCTTCCCGCTGGGTCTGGTTTCACCCGCTCAGTCTGACTCTGGCCCCGTCCTAAGACATCGACAATAACAGTATTTGTAGTTAGTGAAATGTTTTCTCAAACATGCTTCTCCCCAGAAAAGAAGCCATGCATGTTTAATGTTGACAAAATGCTCGGAGTCATTTCAAATTCAAAATGGGTCAGTTTGCCCCAGCAGCGTAGCACAATTCAATTTGACCCAAATAGGTTAAAGCAACATCAAACGTTACACAATGGCTTCCCTGTCCTTCAAGAGAAAAAGGACTTTGATCTGATATGCTACTCCATGTCACCCCCAACAACTCAATTTGGTGATGACAGTTACCAGTATTTTTATATGTCATAAAGGAATAAAGAAATACAATATTCAGCTTAGAGTTTATATGGTGTGGTTGCAGCTATAGGGGATGATGTTGTATCTCAAGAAAATGAACTCTATTGAAACCTTTAAAGTAAAATAAATGTAGTTTTGGGTTACTCAATGCCACTTTATACAGACATTTATTGTTATTGACTATAAATTATGCTCTTTTTTATGTTTGTTGATGTTTGTTTGGACACTACAGTGACGATCTAGTGAATAAGACGTCATAGTTGTTCCATGTTGTGCTTAAATAATAAAGGCAGAGCAGTCCAGAGGTTGTGGCTGTGGTGGCTGGCAGGGGGTGAGTCTTAAGAGGATTGGATTGGTAATTCTATCTGCTCTGTGGTACAAGCTGTTGAAGTGGTGGGTTGTCTTGCTCTAAATGGATTGAAACCGTCTCCCAGAGGAGAGCAGAGGTGTCCCGGGTGGAGGGAACGCTGTCCTTTCTTTGCTTTTGTTCTCCCTGATGTGGTGTGGTCCTTCCCAGGGGAGTAGCAGACAGCCATTGACTTGCTCAGGAGGAGCGTGAACAACCCACTGCTGTTCTCTCTGTGAACAGTCCAGCAGAAATACCAAAGGAGAAGACTTCAACGCTCTGACTCAGTTATTGATATTACATTGGACTGGCGTGTAATGATTCCTGAGTGTTTGCAGAAGGAACCTTATCTTTGCAAGCGAGTGTTTGTGATGCCGAAGATCTTGAATGAGTCATCTGGTGTCTAAGTTTAAATCATTGATTTTTCTGCAGAACATCCCTGGTTCCTTGGCAACTCAAATGCTCATCTTTATCCTGTCTTAGTGTTAGGGTGGTTCTGCAAATTGTTGGCAGCACAACAGTTATTCTGCCCATATAAGATGCATATGATTTAATAGAAAGCCTGCTGAGTCCATCTATTGGCAACATGTGGATGAGGACAGTAGATGAGGACAGTAGTGGGAATAATACTTTGATCAATGAAATATAATGTGAGGTTAAATATGAAAATGACATGCTACATGATATACACCCGAGAATCTGGATGTAATAAAGTGTCTCACATTTACTGAACTCAAGCCCATGCAGGCAGCTATTTTTATGACTGTTATTGAACTATGGGGAGCTGCACTTCATTGTGTGTGTTTGTGAACTGCTGGACAGACACAAAGGGCATCCTGCCTCTCTCTATCACAGCAGAAGTGAGCTGTAGCTTTACTTCCCATATGTTCTGTAGCATATGAGTTTTACATCATTTACTTTACTTGCTTGGATTAATAGGGCACAGGTAGCCTACAACTGAGCATAGAAAATAAAACTCGTTTTAAAAAAAAAAAAGACGTTTTCCTCATTCAAAATCACTTATATCCTACATCAGTCTGCCCATATATTATTAGCTTTTCAAGTTTGTTATTGTGTAATATAGATTTTTGAGATGTCCACCTCTGTCATAATAGGCAAGGAAATGTGCTGTGTGGCCATAGTCGGACCTGTGGCTGGCCATACTACATCAGTTGACCTGTGGACTGTTCAAAAATCCTCTGTAGGCTACCTGTCAGTCAGGGTGTGCATGAGATCATGCTGTGTGTTATGGGAATGGGCTCTCACCACCCAATCATAACCAAACACCTCACCTCGGACTAACAAAACTTGAATAATTTTGGTTTTGGTTTGTTTCGCTTTAGACGGTGATTTCACACCCAGCCTGCCCAGAGAAGATGTTTGGTGGTAGGAAGACAGGTCCCAAATGACAGCAGATATTTAAAGCAGCAGCATCAGTCACAGGTTTTGAGAGACAGTGAAAGAGATTTACAGCCTCCTCACTGTTTACTACATCAGCCTCTCTTGTTAACCTGAGGGCAGTCACTTACCATCATCTCTGGAGGAGTGGGCTGAGGCTAACACCCTAAGAAAAACTGTCATTGCTTCATATTCTGTGGCTAATCTTTGTAAAGTTATGAGTGTTTTATACCGGGGGTGTCAAACTTTTAGTTCAGGGGCCACATACAGCACAATTTGATCGTAAGTGGGCCAGACAAGTATAACAAATTATAGCATTATAACATGAAAATTCTAAATTCTTCTCTTTGTTTTAGTGCAAAGAAGTACAGGTACAATATTAAGATGTTTACAGAACTATCCTTTCACAAAACATTATGAACAACCTGAAATTTCTCAATAACAATTATGTGCAATTTCAACTGTAGCCATGCCTCTTCTGTCACTTGGCGAATTCATCCTGCAGGCCAGATTGGACCCTCTGGCAGGCCGACTTTGGCCCATGGGCCGTTTACCCCTGTTTAATACTAAAGCACTCATACTTTAATACAAAAAGCAGAGGAATGTCACACTGAAGGTTCACATTTTTCTCTCAGTGTTCAGTTATTGTTCTACACACTCACAAAGTTAATTTCCTTTGTGTGATGCAGGAGCCTTTAAGGCTTTAGCCCCAAATCTTAGGCTATAATTCTCCACACTATTTAAATCATATATTATTTTATATTACTAGTAGTATAATAACATTTTGATATGAGACAACAAGCCCAGTTCACTTGGGTGTTGGTGGATATAGGCTAGCCTGCAGATTACTGCTGTGGCCTTTTTGTGCCTGTTACATTGTTGACCATCAGTCCACACTGACCCAAACTGTTATTTTTAAAGACAGTTACCAGCTGGTAGTAGACAGTCTTTGTTGTAGGCCTACCAAAACTGAACTGAGATGTAACATTGCAACGTCTTGGTGTCGTTTACATTGTGCTGACAGTGTACTTTATGCTGTTAATGGTATTCGTCATCCACTACATTCATATTGTAATGTATGTGTTTGCATAAAGACGGGTCGGAGTGGCTGCAGGCCGAGTCGAGGCTCAGTGCCTGTATGTGTGTGTCTGAGTGTGTATGTGTGTGTGTGTGTGTGCAGGCACCAGCTACAGGCTAAAGGAGCTCACAGGCTGTAATCCCCGGATGAGACCATCATGGCTGCCACTCGCTGAGCTGTCAAGCTCTCCACAAAAGAAAAGGTAAAAAACCGAGACAACTACATTAAAAACTACGACTGTGTTATTTATCTACACCGCCTGGTGCGTTCAGGTGCAGTAAGAACTCGATGCAATGTTAAAAAGTAGCTCCGGTGTAACTTTGTCGCTTCGCTTTTTATTCTCCAAGTTATTCCGTCTTTTCTAAGCTCTTGTGCGTCACGTTAATTCAAATCACTCAAACGTTATTTCAGTAAACGTTACAGCCGTTAGCTCGGTTACTAGGTAACCACGCGACTTTACACGCGAAGCTAAACGGAGCTTTAACGGGATCTCAGCGGGAGAGTTCGGTCTGAACTTTGCTGTTCCCGAGGCGTCTACAAAGGCAGTCTCATCACTTTGTTGTGGTCAAATCAAACTACACAATGGCCGCACGACTCGCCGATTATCCCGCTGCTAAAAAAGTCACAGCCAGCATCTTTCTGCTCTGTTTATCTGTGCATACGTCTGTTTATAGTTGGTTTAAAGTCGTTCCTTCACCACAGCGTGTTCAATAGTGTTATAAGCAGAGTATGAAGTTTGTCCAGTGTGAGCAGGTGAGTTTAGTGTAGTTTCCTGCACCTGGTTGCTGATAAGAATCCAAGTTCCTTGTTGTCTACATGTTGTTGGTTTGGTACATTATTACCTATGCAAAGGCAGGTTGGTGTGCAGCCAGCAACAGGTGGACCTGGAGTAAAATGGCATCAGACTGGGACTGTGTGTGTGGGTTCAGCGTGTAACTACAGTCCAGCACACAGAACATGCTGGGTCTGTTCAAAGCTTTTCATGAACAAAAGTGAATGAAACACACTCATTGAGTTGTTACATTCATCTTGAAGCTGCATTATTTTTTAGATGTGTGTGTTTTTCCCCCCCTGCACTTTCAGAAAGCTGGAAAAACCATGGATTCAATGGATTCCTCTGCAGCTACCTCCGCTGGAGATAATCAACTGTGTTTTAACAAGAGGACTAGAAACTGGCACAAACGGCTCCACCTCAGGAAGGCCGCCGTTCAGCCCCCAACTATGCAAAGTAAAGATAAGCGTGGACCAAAGAAGATAGCAGGAGAATGGGAGCAGACTAAAGTGTGGCCTTCATCAAAGAGGACCCCCCGGAAAGCACAACAGAGTGAGCACAGGACAAATGACGGCAGGAATACACTTCAGTTCACATGCTCTCAATGCAGGGACAACCTGGAATACGGTCCCAAAGACTTGGTGAGACACTTTGAGGAAAACCACAGGGGGAGCCCACCAGTCTTCCCCTGTCACATGTGTTCTTTTAACACACATGACTTCTCCTGTCTACAGGTTCATCTGTTAACCCACAAGGACACTTTTTCTAGTTGCATAATTTGTAAAGACAGCGTTCAGCGCACATGGCCTGAGTTCAGGGCACACCTGACAAAGTATCACTGCAAAAATGGCAAATACTCATGTGAAACTTGTCACAGATTCTCCACAGGTGATGTGGAGGTATTTTTAGAACACATTTGTGTGCACGGTTTAAGCCCGGAAGGAGCTAATGCTGATCTATCGCTGCCCACGAAGGACAAGAAACAGTTTGGGCCCAAAACAACCACTCAGACTTTACGTTGTCAGCTCTGTGGCTACGAGGCATCTCAGAAATGGTTGATTACTAAGCACGTTAAAGCTGTCCATGTTTGCCAGAATGGTAATCAGAGGAAGAAGAAGAAGGAGCTTCATTCCATAGCAATGAAACCAAAAGATCCCATCCCAAAAATGAAGCCTAGATTAACAAGAAGTGCAGTTAGGGAAATGTGCTGGCTGACACAGGACTGCCTGTCTCTGCCAGGGAGAGAATTCCTGGATAAATACTGCCATCTGTCAGATCCACAAACAACACTAGAGGAGACTCAACAGTTTTTGATGAAATCTGTCGCCGGGGAAAGTGGCGAGGAGAAATGGACCAAGGCTCTAAAGACTGTTTTGTCGAATGTCCCTCAAGATGTGAATCTTCACCCAAAGTCAGAGAACGGCATCATGTCGGACTCGTCGGATCTCACCGTCCTCACGGTCAAGAACAAGATCACCGTAGCTCAGCACGGTGCCGCTTACGCCAAAAGGTTGAGGAGGATGACCTCGTCGGAGAAAGACACCACGGCGCCCCCCGAAGGTGGCGCCGATGATGCCCGGAGTGTGGTCGACCAGAACGGGTGTCAGTCCAGTGTAAATGATCATATGCCTTCCCCACAGACCGAAACCAAACTACATAATGACATCTTGGTGTCGGCCCAGGCTGAGGCATCGGAGTGCACTCAGATGCAAGAAAACAGAGAGAATCAGGAATTAAAGACTGAAGACGTTGAGGAAGAAGCTAAAAAACACCAAGAACCTATGCACCAAGACGTGATTGATATCTCCAGTGAGCTGAAGCTGACGAACGAGAGTGCAGAGCAGACACCCGTTCATAGGGTCCCACCAAAAATTAAGAGACGGAAAAGAAGACGGAAAAGAAAGGCAGCGCCCAAGAGAGCAGATAAAAGATCATCAGGACAACCCTTAAAGATAGTGCTGAAGAAGAATCCCGTGAAGGAGAAGCAGTGGGTGTCCCAAAGCTCTTTGTCTCCATCAGGAGCCGGTGCCATGGACGACTGTCCTCACACAACAGTGGAGACGACAACGCAGCTTCTTCATGATGTGCCGCTCACGGAGGCTCAGCAGAAGAAATGGACCAAAGCTTCCAAGACCGACGCGTGTGATCCCGCCGAAGGAAATCTGCAATCGAACCCAGGAGAAGAACTCATCCCCAGTTGTGCCGCCGCGAAGCCGTCGGGGTCTAAAAATATGGCTGAAAATGAGGCTGGCATGCTGGAAGGCCCGCCGTCGAGCCACCAAGAAACGCGAGATGACTCGGAGAAGTCGCAGCAGTTTGCAGAAACGGAGGTCGACGAGGGAAGTTCAGCTGCTGAGACGGGACGGTCCGCCTCGACGGGTGAAGCGGAGATGTCCCCCGAGAACGTAGCGCTGCCGCAAACATCAGGCGGCGACCGCGGCGGCGGAATGGACCACCATGTGTCTGACAGTGAGAGGAGCTCAGCAGCTGCTGCAGCGGCTCCTCATTGCAGTTACACACAGTCTGTTTCCCAACCTGTTATTACACCACAGGGTAAGAGTGCAAATTACAGTTTCTACACAGACTTTATGGTTAAAGTTTTAATAAGCAGTGGTACTTCATGCATTTTAACATTTTTTTTTTAACCCTCCTGTTGTCCACCTGGGTCAAGGAAGGAAGGCAGGAAGGACGAAGAGAAAGATGGGAGGAAAGAAGGAAAGGAAAGAGGGAAGGAAAGATAGATGGAGGGAGGGAACAGATTAGGTCAATTGGGTCAAAAAGTAAGGAAGAAGTAAGGAAGAAGGGAAGGAAGGAAGGAAATAAGGGAGGGAGAGAGGGAAAATGGATTGTGGAAAGAAGGAAAGGGAAAAAGGAAGGAAAGAAAGATGGAGTGAGGGAACAGATTCGTTCAAGAAGAAAGAAGGGAGGAAAGAAGGAAGGGGAAAAGGAAGGAAAGAAAGATGGAGGGTCAATTGGATCAAAAGAGGAAGGAAGAAGGAGTAAGGATGAATAGAAGGAAGGAAGGAAGGGAAAAGGATTGTGGAAAGAAGGAAAGGAGAAAGGAAGGAAGGATGGAGGAAGGGAACAGATAGGCTCAATTTGACCCAGAAGGACAACAGGAGGGTTAAATTTCACACTTTGAGAACCTGTATGTTTATAAATTATCTTGAAATAACTATTTTAACCTTTTTTTTTTTTTTTTTTTTTTAAATCTTATAGGTAAGGTGAATCTGGAAGATGCAAATGTTGCTCTCTGTGTGGAGCAACAAGAGACAGAAGTGCCTGCAGACGCTCTCCCGAGCAGCAACCATTTGCCCGTGGGGGAAGCCATCCAACAGGAGCCCTCGCCAGCCTCCGGGCGTCGGTGGCAACCGGCCCCAAAAAGCCAGGAGAGGACCCTGAAGCTAGTAGCCATAAATCCCTCTCAGCTGGTGAAGCGTCCAGCAGGAGACCAGCCCGTCGTGGTGCTAAATCATCCAGATGCCGACATCCCCGAGGTGGCCAGGATCATGGAGGCGGTGAACAGGTACAGAGGGGAGGTGCAGAAGGTCACGCTGTCCCGCAGGACTCTGAAGGCCCTCTCGGCCGCGAACAGCGAGGGCCCCGAGACTAATGAGCCCACGGACGACCCCGACTCGGCGGGGCCCGGCAATAACTCCGTACAGGAGCGATTCGTTTTGAAGATGAAGTTTCGCAGGTTGAGCAGGAAAAAGTACGAGGTGGTGGGAGTGGTCTCTCCGAGCAGGGACGTGGCCACGGAGTTTCGCTGCTGGTTTTGCGGCCGGATCTTTGTGAGCCAGGAAATGTGGATGCTTCATCGGCAGCGACATCTGATGGAGTGGAGAAGGCCAAACTGTGAAAACTCTTGAATGTCGCACACACTGGATGAAAAACAACAACAAACAAAAAACACTTGTCTGGAAAAAGACAATGTTGCAATACAACAAAACAATAATGGAAATCATGATATCCAATCTCCTCAGTTTTTTAAGGTCTTAATTAAGAGTGTTTTTTTTTCTTTTGTTTTGTTTTGAGGAGAATCAAATCATGGAGGGTTCATGTTCTCAGGGTAATTTGAACATTTACCTTTGTCTCTGTCCCAGTCTCAGTAGCTTGATACAAACTCTTTCTACAGCCACAAGGACGTGGAGTTGACAATTTACTTGTTTGTATTTTTAATTTTTAATTTTGTCTACGCAATAGCTTTATTTAAGGTGATTTAAGTACACTGTTGTATGGAATCTTGTATAGAACACTGTCATGTATATTTGCCATACCATCTTATGGATCAGTTTATGTACGGGTAGGCTATACAGTGTGGTAGCTATAATATTTATGTTTTTGGAATGGGACGCAGAGACCCACAGGTTACTCAGATATACCAAAACTGTGTTTAAAAAAAACCAACAAAAAAAAAGACAATAAGCTGTTTTATTCAACATTTATTTATGACTCTAGGTCTAGTCTTTATATACTTTACTTTGTGTTTTCTTTTTGGCCTTTGGATGGAAATCAGTGAATTTGTACATTTTTTGTATAAACTTCCAAATTATGTTTAAATCTCTAAGAGGAATATTTTCATGCTTTCACTCAATGGGAGCAGATACCGTTGAAGAGGATTAATTTTAAAACATAAACCCGTGTTTGTGATGTAGATCAAATACTTGGATTTTTAAAGATTAAGAGGCCTGGATGATTTTTTTTTTTTTTCTTCCATTTATTTTGTTCTCAACGAGTTTCCTCTCGTTTGACTTGAAATGATAATCTTATCTTTTAATTGCACTATGAAAGGAGGATTTATATTTCCTGTTACCTCACCTTATCAGGCCTGAACCTTTTGACAATCTCAACTAGAGTCCTACTGTGGCGAAACATTTCCTTACGCAGCCATGATCCCTCAGTATTCACAGCAAAGGGAACTGTGGCTCCTCTTTGTGTGAATGTGTGCGTGAGAGAGAGAGTGAGAGTGTGTGTGTCTAAGTCAAGATTTACCTAAGTTGTGCATGTATTCCCAGCTCTGGAGTGTCAGAAACTGAGTGCGTCTGTGTATGTATATCGCTATATACACATACGCTGTATATATACTTTTTCAATTTAGATAAAAGATTTATAATTGTATATAGTCCAGCTAGAGGTACTGTAAAATATTACCAGAGAATTTTCACCAAGTGCCTAGGAGTTTTTGTTATGCAACAGATGTGCATGAGTATGATAGCATTACTTGTTGAACGGAGAATAAATGAAGCCGTTGTCATTTCTTGGTTGTATTTTTGTGATAACAGAAGATGTGAGTTGAATAATGCAACACAAGAAAAGAGTTTTATTAAAACAAAATATACAACTTTGCAATTTTTTCCCCCCCTCTTTAAAGTACTGCTGTCATAAGTGAATTATTTGTCTACCTGCTTCCCTCTGCTACAGCAACACTGTCTCATTCCTTGCATTCATTTTTAATACACTTTTTACTGACGAGAGCATTAAAATATTTTTAATAAAACATGAGTTAAAAAGTCTTCTGAGTCAGTGCTACTTGAGCTCTGCATGGCCAGCAGTGCAGCCAGAGTCCAGCAAACAGGCCGTGTGAGCAGCACCTCCAGTTCCCAGTGGAGGGGGGGGGGGGGCATCACCACATCACCACATCACCTCTGTGAAACGTCTGGACGGTAAACGCAGCAGGTCGCTCGGCTGTTTGCCGGCATGTTTAAGGCTTCATGGGGAAGCACAGCCTGGTAGCATCCTTGGTGTTGCTCTGGCCATCGATCAGCACCAGAGGGGTCCTCTGATGGTTCTCGATGATGTTGGAGACGCTGCTGAAATACTGGAGGAAAAAAAAAGAAAAGACGGATGAGTGGATTGTTTAAAACACTAAATCTCTATTGATCCCTTTCTAATCAGCTC
This sequence comes from Trachurus japonicus, assembly GCF_045865225.1. Taxonomy (NCBI): domain Eukaryota; kingdom Metazoa; phylum Chordata; class Actinopteri; order Carangiformes; family Carangidae; genus Trachurus; species Trachurus japonicus. Next base: position 22,384,589 of record NC_140921.1, read on the forward strand.
CAATTTGACTTGTCTTTGAATGCCACTTTCTAAAATGACTTTCAAAGCTGATTTAACAGTTGTTCTGAGCTAATGCATATTAGGTGATTTATGACAGTTATCTGTATGATGCCACACACCCATTTCCCATTATTAGATAAAGTAAGCCACTATCTTTTCCAGCTAACCCAAGTAGTAGTATGAGTTGATTAAATTCAAACACTATCATTTCCCTCTGAGTTTCAGCTTCCCTATATGTTCACTGTTAGTTAGGCACCAAACCTGCAAAGTTTTCCAGTGCCAGGAAAACATAATAACAGAATAACACTGAATTAAAATGTTCATTACAACAAGCTTTCTAAACAAACTGCACCGCACATTTTAACATCACAGCGGGACAAGCACGGACATCAACAATGGAACATTGATAGCTGATTTCCATTTAGCTGCTTCAGTTTTAGGTTCCTGGTACTGTGCGTGCCAGCTCCCTAGCTGTGTCTAAAATTACATCCTATTTTCTTTATGGTGCGCCCATATTTACTGTTTTCCATTTAATTTGAGTGTTTGAATCCTGAGTGTGAAATTACCTTCAGGAATGACCATAACAGATGATGATCATAATGATCCCTGCTAACGACCTCACAATAAATACAGCTCTGTGGCTACGGTCACACTGAGACACTAACAGACTTGTTGTCACTGTCTGATGCAGGTATATATTTGATCATAATAAAACTTGCAGTAAAACCCACCTCACCCAGTTTTAAGGAATGATTACATTGTAAAATTTACATGGCTTTGAATTTAAGTGCGTTTTCTGTTGCTTGTTTAACTCTCGACTGCAAAAGTAGTTTACCCTTGGGTATCAATAAAGTAACCTGAACCTGAACCTGAACCTGTTTCAAGGCCTTTTCATTCTGTATAGAGTTTAGGTTAAAACATAAGTCAAACAATAATACTTTAAAAACCAACAGTTGTGGCCAAACTTTACCCAGCATTTTGTAAAAACTTTATTACCCAGGGGGGCAGACTTGAAACAGCTCTTTTTTTTAAGCATATTGGGCAAATCCTAGATTAAACCCTCCAAATTCCAGGGTGTTGACCATGAGACGCTCGCCACTCCTACCTCCTCTCCTCTCTTCTGTCGTCCCAGTGCATACTGCTGAGTGTTTGGTATGAAGCGGATCGGTATGTTGTACACTCTGCCGTTGTAAAACACCACTAAAGTGTAGGGCTGATGTATGTCGTGACCCGAGCTCTTCCTCACCATAAACGCCCCGTCCTGAAACACAAAGCACAAAGCACAAAGCACTCACAGTCACAACCAGCGGGGAGTCATGGGAAATAATCCATGTAATGCTCTGTTGGATTAACAAAAGATAAAAAACAAAACAATTCTCACTTTATTTGAGCGAAACAAAACGTCGTCAGCAGTCTTGCGGTCACATGAACTGGCATACCAGGGTTTGTTATAGACATCTGCATCCTGGGAGGTCCAAATCATTTTTTGAACGTGTTATTATGCAATATGTTGACTCATTTGACATTTGAGTTGTACAATGTCATGTTTTATGTAGTACCTTATCTTCATCTAGGGGCTGGTTATCAGCAGGAAAATGTTGTCTGTCAGTTGGTTCTGAGACATAAGAGACAAAACATTATGATTTGATGTAACGAAGACTTTACAGGGTGGTCACTTTTAAAGTAATAAAGCACACAGGGGTTACAAATGTGCAAACACTTAATGTCTAAATTTGTGCTTCTTATTGTTATGTACCGGTAAGGTATGTATAAAAAAACTTCAGTGGGAATGGTCACACATACACATACACTGAACTTACTGAGGGAGGTAAACTGTGGAAGAAGAATCCTGCAATAGAAACCACAAACAGAACACACCAGGGTAAATATACCACGCACAGCAGAAATGCACAATGTCAGTACAGTGCACAGTTTCAAACCGCATGTTTCAGTTCTTACTTGGGTCGATTCAAGTCCAATGTAAAAGCCTTTGGAGGAACCTTGTGGTCAGTTTGCATCATAGGCAACGTTTGACCTGTTGAAACCCACACATACGCACATTAATCTGCTATCAAGTAAAACACGAAACTTTCAAGTGCAGCATATGTATGTATCAGTGTACGTAAGATCATCATGGGATAGGCTACTAAAAGTCCGCAGCTGGACCACATTATTACCTCCACATGGAGAATGAATCTACATAAAACCCACAGAGAAAATGAAATGCATACTGGTAACATTTCAATGTGGGAATGAGAGGTTCAGAGGAATAGACTGCACTAACTGGCTGATTATAGAGTCTTTAATAAACGCTCCCTCTGGTGCAACTAATAATGCAAATTATTGCAAACACTTACTTTCAAATTCCCTTGGCTTTAAATCCGGCTTCTGTAACAGACAGACAGTCACATTTAGTTTTATTGTGTGTTATTTTCTGGATCATTCACCATCAGTTTATCATATGAATGACATGTCTATAATAAAATGAGTGATATTCTGTGTTATTTGGTATGAAAACACCCTACCGGTTTTACAGGGGGTTTTGGTGACCTCCTGAGAGAAAAATTAGATCAGACAACTGGTTACTTCCTGTCTTACTCAATATTTATACAGTAGCCTATTCATACACATGTCAGATAAGTGAGACTTACTCTCTGGGTGAAGGTCTGGGTAGGAGTGGAGGACGACTATCTGCAGGTTTATCATGGGAACCTTGAGAAGCACATAATCCAGAGATATTGTAGGTGATTTACCAGGTGTTAACTGTGGAGGATCTGTTATTCCTGTGCAACTGTCTTGCCACTAGATGGCGCATCGTGCTCAAATAATTCACAGCAGAGTTCAGAATGCAAATCAAAGAGATGGAGGAAGAGCATGTTTGATTTAATACTCACCATCATCTACATCACACACTTCATATTCATCCTCACCCGTGGGCTCCTGGACCTGAAAAGACTAAATAAATAAATAAATAAAGAGATCAGTGTCATTGTGAACATGCAGCACACACCAAACCTCATTAAGAAATCAAATCATCACTTACAGGAGGGGGAGATCTCCTCATATTCACTCTAGAAGTAACAACAACTTATTGTTAGTGTAGTAAAAGCAAAGCAAACTGTAAAGGACGTTACAGGGATCTATTTAACAGACTGGAAGTAGATAAATTGTATTTCCAAATCTGACATCTCTCAGGCCTCTACATGACGTCAGTGTTGTCTGTCGTAGCCTACCTGGGGCTGGGTTTGGGTGGAAAAATGTGGGACTGGGACTGTGTCGTGGGGATTGGGCACAGTCTGAAAGACAGAGCAAGGAAAAGTTTAGTCTCAGCCTCTAGTTGTTGTGACTGAAACTCTGCAACTTAAGGGACTGAATAAATATAGTGTCAGACTGACCTGCTTGCAGGAGGAGACATCTCCTGTAATGATGCCATAAAATGTAATCAGCTTTTAATTCGCATTATGAAAAAAAAACTTTAAAATGCTTGTAAATTTTGTAACAACTTACCTCAGGAACTTCATAAAAATCTGAAAATACAACCAAAGCCAAAATTAGGCAGGGCCCAGAGCCACAAAAGCCTGCATTTTTACACCCAGCTGCATGTTTGTATATGCGGACTTGGTCCGCTCTCACTCTGTATTCGTAGGGGACGGAAATGGGAGTTGATAGTAGAAGGTCGGGACTTCACGTGACTCGGTTTGTTTGCACCGCCACGCGGGCAGGAAAAGCGTTAGCTAAACAAGTGTCAGTGCTGATCTTTTTACAGTCTATGGTGCTGATTTGATTTCAAGCTGCGCTTTAAATCCACGGGAAATTGAGCTATATTTCCCCAAAGTCGATTAATTAAACGTAGCAGACCCTTGGGTGCTTTTCACAAGCCGGAATGGACGATATTCCAGACCTCCCGACTTCTAACGTTACAGCTAAACTGGATGGAAACAAGTTCTGGATGGGAACAAGTGGACACAATGCACCTGGCCTCATGATTGGACTCTACCGGCTAAAGAAGCGCTGTCTTGACAGGGTAAGTGTCACTTAGCATAACACAACATTAGCCTACGTTAGCATAACGTTAAGCTATGGGCAGTGTAGTAACATTTATGTTAATTGATAACTTGTATGTTAACTAGTGATGTAATTTGCTAAGAAATAAGCACGTTAGTACACTGTGTATGTTTTATTACGTTTTATGGCAGCTGTCCACTTTTGCTGGCTTAAAGGGATAGTTCAACATTTTGGCAAAATCGCCTATTGCCATAATTGCATAAAATTCAAACTAATCAAATATGGAGTGGGCCGATCATTCTACTGGTTAGGTTACATTATTTCATTGCATGGTGTGCAGGTCACAACTTGTCCACAAGAGTGTTTTGGAGTTGTTGGATTGTGTATTTGAGTTTGATGAGGGACAGGGCACCTGTACCGTTCACCTCCATTATGTTCTCTGCGTCTCTGCCCTGCAGATCTCAAAACAACATGCACCGATAAAGGTAATGCAAATTTGCCAAAATGTTAAAATATCCCTTTAAGATAAAAAGCTCTCCCCTTTATTCGCCCCTGACCTATCTGGCACCATGGGGCACAAGTAGCTAAGCGTGCATTCCAGCCAAAATGGCTTATTTTGACAATTACGAGGTCAATAGATTAAAATGTAGCCTAATTCAGAAGATGGGCCTTCCCCCTGTAAACTTTATATTAATCCTCTATTTTCTACATGGTGTCCACTAATTGCTACCAGATGATGACGCCTAAAGACTTTAGTGGTTCCCTTGTGACATTTACTCAAGACCAAAACATCACAATCATGGTGACGTAGGCCTAGATGTTTTGTTTGGACCACATTATACATTCAACACAGGGTTTAGCTGCAGGACAGTTGGTGAACAGATGGAGTTGTGGATTTACATCATGTTTGTTGTTGTACCTACCAGGACTGGGTGGACGTTCTAGTTTAGGTGTAGGCAACAAGGGGCGTTCTCTGCCTGCTCTGCTCCCAGCATGCATCATGTGATCTGAAGAGAGGCATGACACTGTATTATCTTAATTATTTGACATTTTAGTCTTTTTTCTTCTTTATCTGGCTGTGTCTCTTACTGGCAGGTGGATTCTCTGCAGGTTCTATGTAGTTGTCATCATCATTGCTGCCGTCTGGACTGATGTAGTCTTCCTGGAAAACAATAGGTTGTGAAATAAAGCGTCACGTCAGGGCTTAACATTCGATGGAAGCAGTTAACCAAGACACAGGATGTGTTATCCACAAATAAGAGGAAGCATCAGCCTCAGACATGCCTATGGTATAGCTAGTATTTATGTAACTTTGAGTAAACGCTGCTTTACTTCGTCAGTTGCCATGTGGCTGGGCTCAGGGGGCAGTTGTCTTGATGTTTTGTCGGGGCGGAGGGGCTTCCTGGGTGGTCTGCTGGGTCGGTTATGGCAGCTGTCTGGAAAGGAGAAGCAGGACATAAGCATTTGCATGAAGCACTATTCAGTTGCCTTCTGTGTTTTGTGGCTTTGGGTGAACTGTGTGTCTTGAAGAAGCTCAATGAACCAATTCCACTTTTGGGGAGGGGAGTAATAACAGAAGAAGGGGAAACTATGAAACATATAGAAACTCAACATGTGCAAGTTTTGCTGACTGCATCACAAGTTCATGGACAACATTTCTACATATTCATATCGATGAAATAGGAAGGAAAAAACAAAAAACTGTGCCTATCGTACATATGACAGGTACTTACCGAGGTACTCCCCCCTTGGGAAGGAAGCAGGGGTGTTGGGCAGGGCTCTGTGGCTGGGTGGAGGCTCATAGTTGTCCTCATGTTGATCCTCAAACGTGTCATTATCCTGGGAACAACATACCTACAGTGTTTTAAACAAACATCTCAGACATAAACAACAGGTGGTTAAATTACTTATAATTTGCTTTTTCCCTCCCAACTTACGTAATCAGGGTCTGACAGGTCTTCATCACTGTCCCTTACATTGTCTGCAGATAGAAATGTAAATGGGGGTTTCAGTGGAAAGAGGGAAATGCATTATGAGTCAGAGATGGGTTCAAATGTTTGAAAGCAAACATCTGAAGTGTGATATTCATAAAATCCAGCTGTCTAGAACATGCTAAAGAGCAGCAATAGAGGGGGGGGGGGTGGTGGTTAACAAAGTCCCAGCAGGTCTGTTGAGGAACCAGCAGAGCGTGTCTCCTCACTTCTGGAACGGCTGAAGTATCTCTATATATGTGATTGTATTGCAATTTGTATGATCTAATTTGAACAGAAGTTACACGTAATTGAGCACAGCATGGTCGTCAAAACAACATCTGGAAACAGCTGAGGTGATGTCTGTGTGTATATATAGTATGAATATTTTGAAGCTGAACTGCAAGCAGTGGAACTGTGTTAAAGATCATACGAACCGTTCTTAAGAACAAATTTGTTCTTAAGCCCTATAAGTTTTTACGAAGATTGTGGCATTCATGAATGTTTTCTTATCCAGAATTTGTTCTTAACTAAGAACAAAATCTACGAACAGTCAGGAGCATACTTAGTACGCACTTTTAAGTGCTGAGTCTTGTGCAAAAATAACCGATTAGCCTATAGTGTTTTATTCTGTTCTGTATGATATTATATGATTTGAATAAGAATTATTTTCTTATCTTTTATGATTTTAATAATCATATATATTAATAATAATGACACTTTTTTTCTTCCTAATTGCGGGCTGCAACGGTGCGCTCACTGTAAGTGTTCACACTACACACAACTGTTTTTTTTTTCATCAACCGTAGTAGTGCAACGGATCAACAGCGATCCGTTGCACTACTGGAATCATATGTGATAATAATATGATGATATTTATGATGGCACACGTGAGAGTGTGGTCTCTCTGATAATAACCCAAATAGCTGCATCCACTGCTGATGCTACTAAATATAAATATAAAAATATAAACTAAATATAAGCTTTTTGTTTGCTTCTTTGTTTCATTCCTGCCGCAGTAGCTCCACTTCACTACTAAAGTTCTTTTTACGTTTACCTCCCAGATTTTCATTTGAGCATTTCAACTTTCTTTCTCTGCTTAGGGCCTGTGGGTTCTGTGTGCACACGGCCCTACAGTCTCATGCCCTTTTAGGAGAGGAGGAGATGGCATAAGAACACAGCTGCAAACAATTCTAATGGTGCAGACACACCAACTCCGGCGGCGACGGATCCCGACGCAGCTAATCGCCGACCGCACCGGCGAGTGGGCGGGTCTGTGTGACGTGGTGCGGAGCATGAGTTTCGCTCTGCCGTTTCCAACATGGCGGCCGGGTCACAAACGATCTCATTTTACAGTTAAACAACACACTAAAGTATGTTTCTGAAAACATTTGAGGCGGGAAATGTGTAGTGCAGTAACAGAATCTTGATCCACATTTGATCAACACTGCCTAGTTTGATAGTTTGAACGAAGTTTCTGGAGCCGGCTGCATCCGTCAGACGGACCCAATTTGCATAAAGTAGAAGTGGAGTCGTGATTATGGAAATTCACATACGGCGACTGGACCGTCAACTGGACGTGTCGGATCCATCATGCACCGCACGACCGGAGCTCTTGCTCTGCATAGACAATGAATGGGATCCGTTGACTTGACGTCCGTTGCCGGAGTTGGTGTGTCTGCACCATGAGGCTTACGAACGCGTCATGAATCTGACGTAGGGTTTTCTTAAGGAACCTCTGAAGAACAACTTAAGAAAGAATCTAAGAAGATTCTTAAGAAGATATTGGTGAATGAGGCCCATTGTGGTGATCCACAGGTTCCTTTGAAACAGTATGAACCCTGTCAGATCAATCATCAATGACAGGAAGGCAAACTGTAAGGTTGTCGTATATACCGGTACTTCATAAAGCAGCCAGTCAGTTTTGGCTTTGAAGTTAGGAGGACCTAAAAATGATTAATGATGTATTGCAAAAAACAACAGCAGCAACAGAAAAGCAATCATAACACAAAGACAGTTAAAAAGCAACAACTCTTGAACACTCACTCACACTAAATTTGGGCTTTTGTCATCATAAACATTTGGTGCTGATATGAATCTTATGCAGTGTGATTATTGCCTGCAGAATGATGATGGTTGATACTGATGATGAGATGTAAGATCATTTTGAAACATTTTTCTCAGACTGTTAATTTTTGAGTTTTTTTTTTTCAGTTGAATCACCACCATCATTCTGATTCAGCTCGTGGTTTCTGCCACTTTTTCCTTCAAACTGTCCCCACATGCTTGCTCATGGTGGCAGGTATTGTGCAAGTCATTTAACCATCACAGTTACTCTGAATTATTCTGCCTAACCCTAACCCACCACTGCAGATTGTTGCCGTTGTTAATTCATAACATACTCAGTTATACATAAGAGATTTACAAGCCCAGAACGCCTCATGATGCAATACTATGTGAGCTTGTATAGCCTTTTTTTAAATTATTATTTTCAGTGCGCAAATCACAGTTTTCATTGGTGCATTAGTGTCTGGCATTTAGTTACACTAATGAATGAAAGAAGATGCAATATGTTGTTATAATAATAATAGTAGTAATATGATAATCATATATAGAGTAGATATTGATGATGTAATAATCTGAGTCTGAGAAGTCTGAGAAATTATGCAGGCGCATATAGGCAAATAATAATAATATGAACGGCTTTAAATGTTCATGTTTGTGGCATCACATAACCCTAACCACCAACAACCACCATAAAAATCCAAACTTCTTCAATTTGCTCCTAAAACAATCCTCACATGTCCGCTGTGAGGATGTGCAGTAGTCAACATGCAGTAAATACAGTATACTATATGCAGTATGATGCCGTTTGAAGGTTTTCCAACTACAGAAACACAATTTGGAGAAAAATACAAAAGTCCTTTTTTGTTCAAAAATATATTCCAGCTTCAGCTGAAGTCACCATGGGGCCTCAGCACAGCAGTCTCTGACATTGATTAATCCTCCAATTATAATCTTTGTAGTGTAAAATTCACTTGTATGGTGTTTTCTTGCTGAGTTGAGGTAGCAGGTGCAAATTTTATACCAAAACCTCCATCACTGACACTGGAATTATTAGGTATCTCTCCAGTGTGGTCTGATCATGTTGGTCAACAACAAATAAGACCAATTTTTGTGGTATCATAAAACAATTCTTCCATGTGTCTCTGTGGAAATGACAGGCAGCCACTTACTCTCACTGCATCATTCACACCATTCGATGAGGAGGCAGAGATGAAGATGCAGCTCTTACCTCTGTAATCTCGTGCAGGCACCTTTGGAAGTGGTTTGCTTTTCAGTCTGTCATACAGAGAGATATAGACAACAATAAATTGAGTGTGAACAATTCCCTCTGTTATTTTATTATTGTTTATTGTAATAATATGAGCTTTAATAAGCTTTGATTGTTTGAGTATTGACACATTGTCTTGGTTAAAGACGTGTTTCTCAGCTCCATGCATCACAGCACACACCTGTACTGTACAAATGCGAAAGGTCTGTATTTACATAAGTAATCATAGCTGTACCGATGTATATTTTCCAGACTGTATGAGAATACATTTCCCCAGTAACGCTTTGTGCCATTACACTATCCTTATTCGTCTACTAGGGACTCATTTCAGGAAAGGAAAGTGAAATAACAGACATCTGTTGAAGTTATTTTTGTCTTGCGGGTCTGTCTCTCTCATTCCAACGGTTGTGAAAGAGGAATTGACTTTCCTCACTGATGCATATATTTATACACCGTAGTGAGATTTTTTAGATCAACAAATGCGATTGGTTAGATTGATTTGCACTGATGTATTTCCACTTTTCCCCCAATATCATTAGCATGTAGTAAAGATCTGGAAAGTTTAAGCACTGACCTTCTTAGTTTATTCAGTAGGCTGCCATCGTTTTTCTTGATGTCTTGAACGATCTTCTGGAGCTGCCTGGAAAACCATGAGAATATGGCACAGTCCATCAGAAACAAGGAAATGAAATCTGCAATAAAATGAGCTGTCCTGACCTTCAACTCAGAAAAAAATGGAAGTAATTATTAAGTGTCAAGTGTGGCAACAGTTTCGCCGGCATGAAAAAGGATTAGCAAATATCTGATTCTCTTACCGAAACTTCGCTGTGGCGGGAGCAGCGAGTTTACCCAACGTATCCATATTCATGTTTAACGTGAAAGTTTGCATTTTGGGGTCTCATTCCTCGTGTGCATTGAGCATCGCTGAGAGCAACGTAAATGAGCACTGTGTTTGGCTACAAGTCGAGTCCTTGTCACGGAGGGGAGGGAATTTGTTTTTGTCATAAGAAAAATCACTTCTCTTTTCCACTCCACCCACCCCCAACACACTCACACAAACAGATTTCAGTGACCACACTTTCGACAAGCCTCTTTCATCACATCTCTGTCAATTCTTTTAAATTCCGCTTCCATTCAGACACTGTCGTATGAACAGCTGCCGACAGCTGTGCAGATTGCATGTCACCTAAATTAGGAGGCTTTACAGTGCATGGATGTTTTTGAGAGGTTTTTTACTTATTCATTTTTCACCATTTCACACACAAATGTCTGTGTTTATTTTCATTTCTGAGCATACCATCATCTGCAAAGAAATACACAACTTTATTTAAAGAATCTTATTTCACAAAATATCATTTCCGATGTTGCAGGTGCTCGAGGTCCATGTTTTTTTTTTTTTTTAGCTTTAAACAGGTCTATGTGTAAGGTCATCCATGATCAGTCACGGAAAGTACTGTGTTGTAATACTTAAGATTTTCTATATATGGAGAATAAGGGAGTGCGTAACCTTTCCTGTCACACTGGGAGGAAGATGATCTATTACACTGTCTGTTTGTGTGTGTGTGTGTGTGTCTGTGTCTGTGTCTGTGTCGACATGTATTTCTATAGTTGTATGGAAATATTCTGGTTTGTGTTTGTGGTTGTAAGGCGATGGTTCAGGTTAAGGTTTGACATTTCTTAGAGGTTAGGTTAGGTTAGGTCGGGCATATCCTATGTTTATTCCATATATTCAAAGATTAATTTCCTGAATGGTATGCTGTAATATATAATATATATACGTATACATACATATTTTTTTCAAAAGTCTTAGAACTAAATTGCAATTTTATTAACAATGTTTTTAAAGCCCCTTTCAGTGTCTTTCTCCCCATGATGAAACATAGTTAAGCTTTTTTAAGTGTTTGAATCACTGTGTGTGTGCTTGTGTGTGTGTTTGTGCGATGGAGGGGTTTTGTAACTTGTCCGATAGACGTCTGCTGTGGTTGGAAAATATCCACACTTCAAAAATTAAAGAGACAGTTTGTAATTGTCTGAGGAACCAACTGTGTATGACTCATGAGAAAGAAATCATTCAGACTGGTCTCTTTTTATTTAGTATTTTCTGATATACAAATCCTGCCAAAGGTAAATTTGCCTACACTGAGTCTGTCTGGGATAATCACTACATGCTGTTGACACAACATGTGACTTCCTGGTTCAGTGAGTGTATGATCGTATCGAAACCAGTGACGTGCAGTCAGGGTAGGCAGTGTACGGAAGAGGATTAGGGCCGCTGTGGGGAAAAAAAGTGACTCAGAATTCTGACTTTTTTCTCAAAATTCTGTCTTTAATCTCAGAATTCTGACTTTAATCTCAGAATTCTGTGCGCCGATCGTAACGTCTGACGGGGGAGGGGGAGGGGGAGTGGGCGATCGTAGCGGAACTAATGAATGTGGCAAACAAACACACAGCATGTCTCCAAAATTAGGCAGATTTCCAGGATGCCAAGTAGCCTACTCATTTCAATGTAACAATTGCCGATGAGAACCGGTGTCAAAAAGGAAAAAAAAAATCGATCACAGACTTCATGATCGATTACCATGGCAACGAACGAAGCTTCGAGGCTTCAAATTTTTTGGGTCAGCCCCACTCAGAATCCTGAGAATCTCTGCCTCTTCTGCCAGTACGGTGTGTATATGGCATGCACAGTTTGTTCCCACATAGACTTTACATGTATGCCAAAAGGCCGAGCGCTACACTGCCTTTTAACGTAACTCTACTACGTGTGAGCAGCACTTACATTCACGTTGCTTTCATGAATTGTCAACACACAGACGGCCCATCGGTTTTAGCGTCCAGCAGTTTAGCGACTAATTCAACTGCAGTGATGGATAACTACCGGAGAGGCTCAACAACTTCATAGGCTTCATTAAACAGCAGCTTTTACCTGACGGGAGACCAATGCCTGAGCTACGGTGGCTAACAGTTAGCAATTTTGAACGTACTCTCTCTCCTTCCCTCCCTCCGTCTCTTTCTTACACACACACACACAGCCCAGGTTGTCTGTCATATCTGTTGTAAACCTTGTAATAATAGCTTGTTGAGTACAGCTAACATTATTGTTGCTTAGGTTTGAGTGTGGATTCATTGTTAACGGTTTGCTGTGTGATGTGAGCGGTGGTCCAATATCGCGATTCTGTTATTGATTGTCAGGACGGTGTGGATGGCATGGATTATGATGAGAAGGTGTTGCACATATTTAAGACTTAGGTATGCAAACCAATGCGCAAAACCTTTCGTCTTGGTCTGTGATCGTCTGCCTACCCTGTCCAAGAGGTCACTGCACATCACTGATCTAAACAGGAACTATAGTTACGGCCTGACAGCATGGTGAAACATTTCAATTAAAGAATTAATTTCTTATATGTGCAGGAAAAACTGTGTGTGGACTGTGAATGTTTAATTCAAAATTCACCACTAGTGCTGAATAAAGGAGAATCTTTCTAATGATGTTGAATGGATTTTCATTTTTACATCACATCACAAAATGTGAGTTTGCATTAGAATTTTGTAATAATTGTAATTTGTATTAATTAAGTAATTTGTATTAAACCATAATTACACACTGAGCCTTACATCTTTTTGACAAGGATATTTTCTTTTTCATTCATATGGTGTATTTTCAGACACTAATGTCCTTTTTAATTATACATCAGCTCTAAATAGATTAAAATGTCAAATTGATGCAGATACAGTATCTTGCAAATACATCGTCAGTTTGACTAATATCAAAGTAATAGCGTCAGTTTATGTGAGACACATGCGCACACACTCAGATAAACACGCATACACATGGGGATACATGAACAGGAACGCACCTCACAAACAACAACAAACACGCTGACAAATGTGCAGGTGCAGACAGACAAAACCTCTCTACACATCTGGACACACAAATCCAGTTCCAGCTGTACAAGTAAATATCTATGCATACGTACATGTGTTGTGTAATATATATGCAATCCATATGGTTGGATTGGGGTGTGTGTGATTGGTGTGAGTGATGACAGCCCGTATATAAGTGTTACTTACGGTTGATGGATGAGGCTGAATTTGCTCATCTCACTTTCAGACAGGTTCTGTGAACACATCAGAGAAAGTCGAGGGTAAACACACGGTGACAAGTTGAGGACAAATTAGACATCACAGAAGTTCACACATGACTGTGATTCCTCAGAGCACAGATGATACATGTTTGTATCATCTACATGTTTGTGAGCAGTGCTGTAGAAATGTATTACCTCCAAGCTAACAGGAGATGGCAGCATCTCACCTAGGGCCATTTCAAATGCTTATATATATATATATAAATTAATATATTATAATAATACCCCGCAGCTTCACAGTGTTGTAGGTCAGATATTTGTACGCTCTTAGAGATGTTAGAGGTTGGATGCCTTGCTCGAGGGCTCATCGATCTTATCAGAATAAAAGAATGAATCAAATATTTTTTTATTCATGAACTCATGTAGCACAGCAATGGAACTAACTGCGGAGAAAGAAAAACACAAAGCAGGAGACACAATCTCTAAAAAAGAAAAGTGCAGATAAAGAGATGTATTTATTTACTGTGACCTGGTTTCCTTTTTATAATAATAATAAAAAAAAAACTGCTGAGTGTCAGGTGAAGAGTTTTCTCCCCTAACTGGGGGAAAACACTGCCACCATATTACACAACCCCACAGAAATCATCAAACATTTAAAAGTTTATCCGACTACGCGCGGCATTGTAATCTTTTTGGTCGCATTTTAATGTCTGTGTTACAGTAAGGCAATAGAGATTCGTAAATGAAAGGAAAAATGATTACCATAAAATATGCAACAAATCCCGCTAAATTATGTATTCCCCTCTTCATTCATAATTCATCGCTCCAGGTCGTTACTTGCTCTGTCGCTGTTCTGTTTTATATTTGTCGTAATGTGATGAAGATCCATGACAACAGATGTTTGTAAAAGTCTTCATTGTTCCTTTTAAGTTTGTGAGATGTCAAACGAACAAACTGATAAAAGCTTGTTAGGAGAGGTTAATGAATGAGGTATGGGTCTAATGTGGCTAGTTAATTGAGATATGAATAATGTATGAATGGCTCTTTGTCTCCTGTGAAACATGTGTAATGTACTTTGGAGATGCCCACAGTTGAATGTATGGTAGTTTTTCAAAGCTGTGTATGATTTATCACAGATATTATATATATGAGGGGGTGGAGGGGCTTGATAATGCTTTAACTCGGCGTATGAATATGCATTTGCCCAAACCCACAGCGCAGTGAGAAGCCCATTTAAGTAGGACTTGTGATTTAATCATTTGTAAATCAGAGTGAGATCACTTAATATGAAAGGCTTTACCTCCTTCAAAGAACTGAACCTTGGCCTCACAGATACACACTTGATCATCCCACTGGCTTACAGGGGGAAAAAATCCTATCTGTATAAAATCAGACTTAGCCTTTTGACACCGAATGAAATATCAAATAGTCCGCCCCAGTGGATACTCGGGCTCTGCTCCCACACTGAATTATTTATAGGATTGTCTGTGCTTGTCAGAATGAGACACAACAGTTTTACAAACTGCAGCCTCTCCTTTGTACCATTGACCTCAATCACAGTGTAAAGCAACACTCTTAATCTTATTAATTATTACACATTGTTATAATTTTCTCATGGTTACATTAACAGAATGTCTTTTTTGTAGTGGAAGTGTGATCTGTGTAAATAGATCGCTGTGTGTGTGTGTGCCAGATTTAGAGCAGTAGATTTTTCGAATGTTCACTCTACTGGTCCTTATTTAACATCATCTGCACTGGTCAGTGATTTTAATCTGCGGCGGGCAATTTTCCACCCGTATCACAGTGTTAATTACAGCAGTATAACCTACTTATTTTAATGGGAAGCTTGTTGGTGCTGCTGGAATTTCAGTCTTATCCAGAGCAACGTCTGTCTTTACAATTGATCCTTGATTTTATATCATCCAAAGTATTGATTCCACATTTCCGCTGTTTTCCCTTCTTCCGCTTCTTTCCTCTTTTGATTGTTCAGTGTGAAATTTGACCTTTGTGTGAGATGATTGAGCTAATTTCTTAGACAGAAATGTGTTCAAACCAACCTCTCGGCCTCTTTACGAGCCGGTGTGGTCAGAGAGAAAAATGAAAGCCATCAGGAATAAAACATCTTCAGCTCATTGAATGAGCTCAACGACAGACTGAACTCATCTGAACTCTGTGGCTCTGGTTATAGCACTTTTCAGAGTAGAACCAAATGCTACATTAAATGTCTGCCATGAGAGTCTGAAATGGAAAAAAAAAACTTACACTAAGGCTACTGGAAATAATAATAGTTTTGTTTTTTTGCAGAAACAGTATTACAAAACTAAACAAAAACAAGCTAATTGGCCTGATGCCAAATTGAATCTGCTGCTCGGCTCAAGGGAATTCATCCATTCATCCACCATGATGTTTTGCTTCAACTTCATTAAGGTGACCATATTTTGATTTCTAAAACGAGGACACTTTGCTCTTACTTAAATGATACTTGAAGTTTACACAAAGATGCCTCATATAGGCTACAATAAGTATGCCTGATCTGTATGGATAGAAAATTTAGTCATACAACAAAATATCTCTCTATAACCAGAGACACAAATTCAGATGGGCTTCCTAAGTTCCCAGGGTTTATTAATGGTAGAAAAAATAAATAAAGTAAAATAAGCCATCTGGAATGAAACAATTATAGAAACACTATTGTATTAGCAATCAGTCCAATAGTAGAGATTTTTAAAAATTGTGGACTGACATGCCACCACTCATGTTAGCTTGCTAGCATGATAAAAAGACATTCAGACTAGGATATACTGTTTCGTATTTTGTCCAAACATTATACCATTTATACCTATGGAAAAGTATAATCATGTAAAATATCTACACATAGCAGCTTTAAAAGCTAGCATATCTACACATAGCAGCTTTAAAAGCTAGTTGCCTATAATAGCCAATATAAGCAGTGGCAGATAGTTTACTTACAAGTCTTGCCGACACCTTCAACCACTGATGCGTTTGCAAGACAGGAGGTCATGAGGAGCGTTGCTGCTTCCTCAGGGCAGACTCAACACTACAATGCCGTGGTATTAGAAAGTGATAAGACACTCTGACCAGGCTTGGGCTAGTTGCTGAGGATGCTAACTTGCAGCACAAGGCAGGAAATGATAGAAATAGAAGTAAGATGGTTAAAAGTTTGATACTGAACTGCAGGTTTCCTCTAGGGTCAGGGGTGTCAAAGTAATTTTAGTTCAGGCGCCACATAAAGCTCAATTTAATCTCAAGGGGGCCGGACCAGTAAAATGATCACATAATAACATGCAAATAACAAAAACTCCACATTTTTCCCTTTGTACTTTGTGCAAAGTGTGTTTTTAAGATGTTTACAGTTCATGAACTATCATTTGACAAAACATTATGAACAACCTGAAATTTTGAGAAAAATACATGGGGCTGGGCGATATAGACCAAAAGTAATATTATAATAAATGTTTAACTAAATAGGATATATATCATGTTTCCATGTCATAATTAAGAGTTTCCTCCCAATTAGCAGCCCTAATGACTTAATGTTTTTGTCGGCGGCAAACCCATAAAAAGGCAGTCAGTTCTAGGTCAAAACCACATGTGGCAAATGACACAGATAATTGTAGTTATTGGTAGAGGGCTGATTTTAAAATGTTTACACCAAAAGCGAAACTCCAAAGCTAAATACATATTAGCAGCTTAACATTTGATAAACATTTGTCCCGTGGGCCGGATTGGACCCTCTGGTTGGCCGGTTCCCGCCCATGGGCCGTACGTTTGACACCCCCTGCTCTAGGTAAAAACAAATGGCTATCAATAGCTGACTGGAACCATGGTCCCCTCAACATCCTTACAGGCTACTCAGTGTCTGCTAGTACCATGTTTGGAATGAACAGTGTTGTTTCCTCGAGGTTGTTGCTCTCATCTCTGCATGTAAAATGACCCAAACAGAGATGCCGAAGCTTAAAGCACAGTCTAAAGTTTCAGTTTTTCAAATTTCAGTTTCACTCAAAAGCAGGCACGTCAATGACCACGTTTTGTTTCTGTTCACATGTGGCTTATACCGTGGGAATAGCAAACAGTAAGTGCATGGGTGTCTGACACGACGACGAACATTTGTTAATGCCTTCCCTGATAATGAGTTTCATTTCACGATACAGGGAGCAGCTTCGCGGCTACATGCCCACAAAATTACCACTGGTTCTTTCACAGCAGTTGTGCCTGGTGTCTCATGACTGTCATCTGGTGAGAGGAGTTTCCACATGTTCACATATCCACAAAAAATGTCCCAAGATCACAGCTTAAGGATGATTTCTTCCCCTTTTTTGTATCCCGCAAGGGAAGTTAGTCAAAATTTAGATCAGACTTAGTGAGGCTGAGGTCGGATTAACTCCTAATCTCCTTTCAGATACACTCTATATTTAATAAAAGCCTCTTCATAAAGCACATATCATTTGTATTTCAGCTTCCCACTGTAGACATGTGGTGCCAGCAACAAAGTAATCATGCGATTTCTATTCCAATTGATGTGTGCATGGGCTGTCTTTTCTGAGTGCCCTTTGTTTGTAGCGTTGATGTCATCCACAGACGTTAAAAGTGACTTCCTCAACCAGCCGCAGCGTCACAGAGATGGAGGCTGACAGTTCTTTTGATCTGATACATGTCTCTTTAATCTGTCTACCTGTGTGATCGAACATGGCTTCAAAAAGATGGAGATTGCCTTTATCTCCACTTTGCTGGCTGACTGTCATTCCTAGCCACACTGTAGGACACTGTAGTACATTGCCACCCACTACTCAGACAGAATTAGATTGTGTGTGTGTGTTGTTCTCCCCCAGCTCTAAACTGATGAGGACGCGTTGTAGGTGTGATGTGAAGAGGATGCATTTGAGGCAGAGCCTGAAGCCGTTTAATGATGGTATAGTTCAGATCCATGTTGCCTACTTAGTTGTATCTATATACTTAGGGATTTTTTGACCTTTGCTCTATCTACTGTATAAACATCATATGAATATGCAAAATGAGCCAAAGGCAAAGCTCAGCAGCAGCAGCACACTCTCTGGATGACATTCAGGCCCTCTCTGCCCTTAGACACATGCTGAGGAGAGCTCCTGATGAGTCAAACACAACTTACCATAAACAATTTCTGCTGCTTTTCTGCTGCCTGTGTAGCAGCTATAAGATTAACACATGCGTGTGATCATGCATGTGTGTTAAATTTACAGAAATGTGTCTAAAAAATGTAAAGACTCTTAGGAATAATCTCACGACGTGTCTTATGTTTTTTCTCAGTTGAAAATTTCAATTAGATGTGTGTACTCTGGCTTTCAACATTGCATGTGTGTTTGACCATGTCTGACTTCAAAAATAGCTATGACGTCACAAAATCCTTTTTTGTACATTCATGTCTGAAAACTGAAAACTAATATAAGATACAGCTTCTTACACCTCTCCCCCCTCACATCCTGTAAAGTGAAGCACAAATATCTGAGCTAATTGTAAGCAAAACATATTTTTGAGTTGAAGGAGGCTGTAAAGTCTTGAAGAAAGAATGAGAACATATAAATATACACCGGTATAAGTATATCTGTATTACATCTCTCTGCTTTGTAACGCAGCATTGATTCTATCTACACTGGAGCATCAAAGCCTTTACAGTTGCTCTTGTACAATCCCTCTGCAACAGAAAGTGACATTTCACTGCCAGAGGCAACTGTAAAAACTGACAAAAAAAAACTTCTCTTTTTCGGGTAAAAAAAACAGAAGAGGAACTGGATAATTACAACGAGCAGCAACACCAGTGCTTGAAAAAGTAAAGAGCACCACCTGCTGAAACGGAAAAGAAAAATCAAATTAGTTTATCAAGTGTTAAAGGGATAGTTCACCCAAAATTCAAATTTCACTCATTATCTACTCACCCTTAGTCGACATGAGGGTGAGTAGATAATGAGTGAAATTTGAATTTTGGGTGAACTATCCCTTTAAAGTAAAAAGTATGCGAGGGCGCCAAGTGGCGCAGGAGGTTAAGCAGGCTTAAGCTGGGTTCGAATCCCACATCGGGTGGCCCTTTCCTGCCTGTCATTCCCCCTCTCTCTGCCTCCCCATTTCCTGTCTCTCTCAACTGTACTATCAAATAAAGCCATGAAAGCCAAAAAATATACTTTAAAAAAGTAGTATGTGATAATGCAGATTGATGATTAACTATTAAAACTTTTCTGTCAAATTCATACACCACTGATTATATTCACTATGTTTTCCTTTTGCAATTCTGGTAGGAAATTCTTCAAGTAGCCTAATATATACTGCCATGTTTTAGTGGCTTATTGTTTGTAAAGGCAAATGTCTTGTGTGGTTTTGTACCTATTTCTTTCTTATGGACGGTTATTTTAAACTAGCTTTGGCTATGGTATGTGGCTTGTGCCTACTTGTGCCTGTGCACTCAGACATTTGAAAATACAGCTATATTTTATCACAGTGACCTTTAACAAGACTAGGGATCTAGAGTTGATGCTAGCAGCTCTGTGAGCATGTTGATATGCGTCGACAGCGCTAACATGCTAATGTTTCAGAGGCACAGTGGCTTCAGGAGGTATTCAGACCTCTTAACCTTTTGCACACCTTGTTGTCTTGTAGATTTAACTTTAAATGGGTGAAACGTCTGTTTTTCAGTTTTCGTGGGTGGACTCTACATGCCTCACACTCGTTGAGGCATGTTTATTCCATTCTTGCTGGCAGAGCCTCTCGGGCTCCGAGTGGATGGGAAGCGTCTGTGCTCTGCCATCTTCAGGTCTGTCCACAGATGCTTTATGGGGTTTAAGTCTGGGCTTTGGCCGGGCCACTCAATGACATTCAGAGATTTGTCTCGAAGCCACTTCAGCGCTGTGCTGGCTTTCTGCTTCGGCTTAGTGCCGGGCTGAAAGGTGAACTGTAGCCCCAGTCTCAGGTCTTCTTCAAGGACCTCTGTGTGTTTGGCTGCATTCATCCTTCCCTCAGTTTTGAACAGTCTGCTTGTCCCTGCTGCTGTGATTACACCCTTATATCCTGACGCTGCCACTGCCACTCCATGGATGGTATTAGCCACGTGATGATGATCAGTGCCAGGTGTGTTAGCCAAGAGTTAGATTTTTATCTCATCAGACCAGATATTCTTTTACTCATGCTTTGAGAGTCTCCGGCTGTCTGATGAAGTCAGGGCTGATGGAGTGCTCTTGAAATGATCGACCGTCCAGCAGGTTGCTCCATCTTTTGAGAGTCTCTCGGAGTGAGTGTTGGGTTGTAGGTCACCTCCCTGACCAAGACCCTTTGTGCTCACTTCCTCAGTTCAGCTGGACAGAAAACTCCAGAGGAGTCCTGTTCTCAGACCTCTTCATCATTATTGAAGCCATGGTTTTGCACTGTTTCTCTCATCTATGTCTCATCATAGCTTTGTTGCAGAAGTCTACAGTGTGTTCCTTTGTGTCTCTTGAAGCTGCTATAAAGTTTACCATGTTCACCATTTCAGTTGAGCCTGTTAGCATGTGAGCTTTTGCAAGTTATAAACACAAAGTAATGCCAAAGCTGATGGGAAAGCCACTAGTTTTGTGTATTTGCTCATTATTTTGTGCAATTAAAAATGAAGTTAATGGTGGTGCTGGAAGGGAAAAAAAGTCATTAGGATTCATTATTTAGGAAAAATAAATTTTGAGCCACTCTGTGTAGTACAAGCTGAGATGAGATGTCACTTCAGATTGAAAAATGACAATCTGCTGGAGGCACTTAATGAACAGTTAGGGGCTCATCAGTCAGACGTCATCCTCTCAGGACCATGTCTCAGTTTCAAAACAATTCATCCAATCACTATTCAGATAGGCTATTTTAGTCCTTGCTTAACAATGACATTGTCATCCATAGTGTCATACAGTCAGTGTAGCTACAAACAGAAGAAACAATGGGTTTTCAGGCCAATTTATGGAATCACCAGTATCAACATGATTTATACCCTGAGGACTTTGATTAGCTATGTGCAGTAAATTACACAGTAATCCTTAAACAAATTTGTTGATCTTTCACTCCGAATCCCAAATTTGAAGTTCATAGTGGGAGAAAAGGAAAAGCCAGGGATAATAAGTAATTGATCCTCTGGGGGCCGTGAATGTTGGCACAAGTTCTGAGACATTTCAGTCTGGACGATGGGGACACTGAGGTCCACATGTGGAGGTTATTTTCTATCATAAATCAAGAGCATATTATGTTGATTTGAGAGCATTACTTTTTGATTTGACGTTCAGAAAACTCTGCTCTCATATTCAAATTTACTCTGCTCGCGCTCAAACTATGTGCTCGATGTTTAAACCTGTGCTCTCGGATTCAAAGTTGCCCTGCTCGTGCTCAAACTTTGCTTTCGCATTCAAGTTTGCCCTGCTCGTGCTCAAACTGTGTGCTCGCACTTGGTCACAGCTGCCTGCGCAGAGTGTTTCCTCTTGCGCGGAGGAAAGTCCTGCTCTCGGATCTCTGCTCTGCTCACGGAGTTTCTGTCAACTGTCAACCAATAGAAGACCGGCTACTGTTGACCAATCAGATCATCCCTACTTCTATGCTTCTTTGTGGGTGCGTTCACTGTATTTCAAGGAGCGTCACATACGGGCGGGCACTCTTTCTACCGGGTTTATCTATTTCCGCCCCACAGGCTGTTAAATGTGGCGGCTCCCTTTATGTTTTGACAACTTTTGGAATAAAATATCAGTTAATTAATACACAAGCGCCCGTGCTTTTCATTACAATAGGTAGCTATATAAACATAAACTAGCAGTAGTAGCGGATGGGTGCCTTATGTATGTTTTTTTTTTTTTATCCACGTTCATCGGTATATATGTTTTATAGTCTAAATGCCAATAGTTACTTGTAAGTGCTGTGATGGTACAGTGGTTAAGGCAGATGACAGTAGCTTTTTTTGTTGATCATGGGACCGCTGGTTCGAATCCCGGCCCTGCCGGCACCCTCATGTTATGCTATTTGATTTTTATGATTTTTTTTTTTTCATTGAAACGCTTAACAAGAGATGGTGGGTTACCATGCGTGATTAAAAACATGATGAAATGAAAATTAAAAAAATATGCCATGATGATAATAATTTTGGTGCGTGACACCCGGGGGTCAAAGCCAGGGGGCGCACTACTTTGGATCAGTGCAACGCAAGTGTGTGTTTTGAAAGCGAGGCTGATTTATGCATGGCCACATTAGGCTTAGCATTAGCTTCCCTGACACTACAAATTGTAGCCTATATTGAAACGATATGGAAGCATAGACTGTAAAAAGAGGTATCTGGCAACATGAAACAATAAACTTACTTGAGTACTTCGGTCGGCCATGGTGACTGTCTCCCCGCTCACTCAGTCTCTTTCTTCTTGGGAAAGCACTGATTATTACTATTATCATCATGGCATATTTGGCATACCCACCATCTCTTGTTAAGCGTTTCAATGAAAAAAAAAAATCATAAAAATCAAATAGCATAACATGAGGGTGCCGGCAGGGCCGGGATTCGAACCAGCGGTCCCATGATCAACAAAAAGAGCTACTGTCCTCTGCCTTAACCACTGTACCATCACAGCACTTACAAGTAACTATTGGCATTTAGACTATAAAACATATATACCGATGAACGTGGATAAAAAAAAAAAAACATACATAAGGCACCCATCCGCTACTACTGCTAGTTTATGTTTATATAGCTACCTATTGTAATGAAAAGCACGGGCGCTCGTGTATTAATTAACTGATATTTTATTCCAAAAGTTGTCAAAACATAAAGGGAGCCGCCACATTTAACAGCCTGTGGGGCGGAAATAGATAAACCCGGTAGAAAGAGTGCCCGCCCGTATGTGACGCTCCTTGAATTACAGTGAACGCACCCACAAAGAAGCATAGAAGTAGGGATGATCTGATTGGTCAACAGTAGCCGGTCTTCTATTGGTTGACAGTTGACAGAAACTCCGTGAGCAGAGCAGAGATCCGAGAGCAGGACTTTCCTCCGCGCAAGAGGAAACACTCTGCGCAGGCAGCTGTGACCAAGTGCGAGCACACAGTTTGAGCACGAGCAGGGCAAACTTGAATGCGAAAGCAAAGTTTGAGCACGAGCAGGGCAAACTTGAATGCGAAAGCAAAGTTTGAGCACGAGCAGAGCAACTTTGAATCCGAGAGCACAGGTTTAAACATCGAGCACATAGTTTGAGCGCGAGCAGAGTAAATTTGAATATGAGAGCAGAGTTTTCTGAACGTCAAATCAAAAAGTAATGCTCTCAAATCAACATAATATGCTCTTGATTTATGATAGAAAATAACCTCCATATCCACAGAGCTGTACTGTACAGGTCTGAAGCTAGTTTAAACTTAGAGTCTGGAGTTTTGTTTGTTGCAGTTTGTAAACAAAACATTCAAACTGGGCCCCTCCTCTCTGGCTCCACTGTGTAGCCTCCTGCCCCTGACAGCAGCAGTTGTCAAGACCGCAAAGAAAAGGTAATACTGTCCGAGTGAAGCACTGGAGCTGTGGGCCGATACCTGGCTGTCACCAATAACGGGAGCCTCCAGTGTTATGTTGTAACGAGCAGGAGGGCAGTGGTGGTGAGCTGGGAAGAGGGTGCTAGTGGCAGATGCTAACCGCTACCGCTAGCCGAAGTTAGTATCGAGCTATCTCACCACAACGACCCTCATACTTGTTACCACTCGATAGGGCTGGGCGATAAACCGAAAATGTATCGATATCGAAATTTACGACGATAACCGACGTCATTTTGCCCAGGTCGGTAAATTCGGTTTTAAAAAAAGAAGAAAAAAAAGAAAAGTCGTTTTTGTCTTTTTTGGCTGTGTGTGTAGGTAAGCTGTGTGCATGTCCCTTTAAGAGCCGTACTCCGTGTTCAGCGTGTGTAGTCACGTGACTGCACCCATCCAGTCTGTAACAGGAAGGGACAGAGCCGGTGACACCGGCAGCAGCGCGGCGAACGCGCTCATCTGTACTGAGACTGTTGTTATTTTTTCACCTGAGTTAATGACACACACACACACTAGAGCAATGAGAAAACACCTCGCTGAAATGTCGGATTAAAAACGTGCAGCGTCGGTCGCCACCGTCACGTGATTTTGTCAACAGACCAGCGTGAAGGGAGTGACAAGAGATTAGACAGAAACGGACATGGACATGTGGCGTTAAAGCAGATATCAGTGGCACGGCCGTTTCGGCTAATGCTGTGTTCAAGGCAGGCTTTTGAAACCGTAAGTTACAGATTCAAGTCACAACTACGACTTGGTAGCGTTCCAGGTAACCCGTAGCTCGTGTTTTTACCGTCCTGTTGTCTGTGAAAGTTCCCTATAACGGCCACTCGTAACTTCCGACCCGTGAACTCGTACCAGATCGAACTGGTATGACTTCACAGGAAGGAAAAACACAAAGTACGAGTTTCCTTGAACGCACCATGAGTTAGCAGCCCCCGCCCTTGTCAGGCATCAATTGGTCCTCGTGCTACGTCACCACATTCACGCGCATCCCTTGGCTGCACACACAGCCCTTCATACCGTTCTCTCCCCTCATTGGATAACACTTGTATCCCACAAGGAAAATTTTCTCCTCGGGTTACAGCAGAGCAGAGTGACGGAGAGACTCGTGTTTAGGCTGAAATACTTCATGTAAGTGATTGCTGACGGAAAATAGGACTATTTAGGACTTATATTAACAAAAACATTCCACTGATATCTGCTTTAAATGTATGTGCTGAAATAACCACGCTGACGTTCTTTATTGATAAACAGATCAGCGCCGTCCAGCGGGTCGAGGCACTTGAAGAAGTTTACAAAGTGACGGTAGATTATTACTGTGCGTCTGCTCCGACCCCATTATGAAATATTGGCAGCGGCAGCCACAACTAAATGTAGCGAAAACGTTCAAAAGTTGAAGCCTGGGGCTGCTGAGGTAGTCATCTGGTTGAGGAGGAAGAGCAGCCTGTTCCAAAAAGAAATGTTGTAGCCATATGTGCTGCAATAATGTGTGCTTATCAGTTGTTCAATAACTCTAAACAACTAAAAGTATTTTATTTGTATTTTCTTAACATATTTTCAGACAGTGTATAGTTTTAAAGTGGCACCTCTGTAAATACAGCAGTTATAGCAAAAAAAAAAAAAAAAAAAAAATATATAGCAATAAATAGGTCTAGGGGAGTCATGTTATCCGCGGGCGGGGGGGGGGGGGGGGGTTAGAGTAGTTATCGTCCATTTATCGTTATCGAGGCAAACTGAACAATATATCGTGATATTGATTTTAGGCGATATCGCCCAGCCCTACCACTCGATGCTTTCGGTGATGTCCGAGTAGTCGTCCGTGGCTCCAGCGCTTCACTCAGACTGTATTCTTTTTCTTTGCGGTCCTGACTGCTGCTGCTGAGAGAGACATGCTAGCACTCGCTAACATCTGGGACAGCTATGGGGATAGCAGCCCTACAGTGTTGCCAACTCCTCAGTAAGGAAAGTCACTATTGGCTGTCCTAAAAGTCGCTAAATGACATCATCACGATGTTAAAAACAGCAGTGATAACGTGCTTTCACATCAGAGTCTCCAAACCAGAAACGTTTGTAACAACACCGGAAAAAGTCGCTAGATTTGTCGCTAGTCGCTTTTGACAAAAAAGGTTGCGAAGAGGGTTTGGAAAGTCGCCAGATTTAGCGAGAAAGTCGCCAAGTTGGCAACACTGCAGCCCTGAGCCCTCCTACTCTGCTGCACGTAGCTTCACCTGAGCTCTGTCATTGGCTGGAGAGATAGCACCAACTCTCTCGCTCTCCACCCAGAAACGTCCCCGTGCAAAACAAAACAAAGAAAAAGACCAAAATACAGGCAGGGGGATAGGTGATGAATGATTAAGACGGATTTCATTTGTGTAAGTATAGCGTTTATTTTTGGGCAAAAAACTCCAGACTCAACCTTCAGGGTTCCTACACATTTGAAATTTCCAGATTCCATACTTTTTCCAGACCCTAATTTCCAGATTTCTCGGTAAATTAATTGTAATTATTTGTGATATTTGAGTAAATAGATGTGCATAATATTTAGAAAAGCATGCAATTAATCATTTGTTTTCATTATTCTGAATGTGTATGCTATTATGTGGAGATTGTAGCTGGTATAATAGTGCATACAAAATAATTAACCCAAATAACTTCAGATAAATATATTTCCATACAATAGTTTCCATTTTCCATACATTTCCAGACCTGGAAATGTATGAAATCAAATTCCATACTTTTTCATACTTTCCATACTTGCGTAGGAACCCTGAACCTTTAAGGTGTGTGGGGCCAGCTACGAGGCCATGATGAATTATTCTCGTTCAGTATGAGCATGTGCTTACTTGGGCTTAATAATGCTCGTGTGTAGGCTACTGGCTGGATCTGTGGCTGTGGGATCTATCAGTCAATACAAATGTTGTATGTGTATGCATTTTTCAGCTCTGCAGTGGCAACCTGCACATCAAAGCCTCTGCTCTGAAACATTCATGATTTTGACTGATAAAAATCCACAGTGAGCATATTTTTTTGGGGGGGCAGAATAGCCTGCGAGAGATGGGGAAAGTGTTTTGGTGATGCAACATCCCACCTGAAATGGAATCACTTCACGGTCAGTGAAGAATGAATAGAGGTGTTGATTGTTGCGCTCGTTTGTTGGCGTGATAGGAAGTGCTGATAAGTGGCCACTAAAACAGATGCAAATGAATGAACGCTTCTAGAGGCAGGCTGATGCACAGGAGGCACTACTCAGCTATCATTAGCCTCCTCAAAATACTAAATATTAAGAAGTTATAAACCCATGCTTAAGCTATTTCACTGCATAAAATCCTCTTCTCCCTCATGACTGAAGCAGATTTAATGATACTTAACTGAAATAAGTAGGGATCACAGCTTTAATAGCCCGGTGACTCACTTTGCAGCTCTCTCGCTCAGTGCTGAGAGACACACGCGGCTTCACCTGCACTCACTGTGTCAGAGATCATACACACAGCGTGGAATAACAGTGACAAAGTAGTGAGAGTGATCTCAGAGCAGAAGTTACTTACTTCCATATCAGAAGAATCACTCATCACAAACTGATGTGGGTAAGTAATGCAAACGAAAGAGTCTGCATTAGTCATCTTTCATATCCTGTGAATTCTCCTCTGTTTGTCAGCTTTGTAAATTCATATGTTGCTAATTTAATTTATATAAAATGTATTGAATATTTAGTACGGGAAGTACACTTGTAAAGGTTTAGGATTCACATATCTACACAAGAGGAAAATCCAAACTCCTCCAAACACAACAGAGTGAAAATTACACCAACGTTTTTGCCGTCGTAAATTCAGTTTATATTTATTTTTAGCAAAACAAACACAAACAACTCCAGGATATATAATTATTCAGCTGTTTTTAATACCATAATTATGATCATAATAATAATAATGATTGCTTGGGAGGATTTGTCCATTTTGAAGTAATTAGAATCACAAATTGAACACAACCACGACCCCGATCTGTTCCTGAATGGATTAGTAAGCAAAAGGGATGGAAAGAGTGTTTTCTGGAAAATGTATGGAAAAGAAGAAAAAAATGCAAACAAGACTGACTCACCAGAAGTCTGTGTCCATTGATTCTCAGTCTTTTTACAGTGGTGGCACATTCTGGCATTTTGTTCTGAGGGAAGTAAACACATTGATTTACTTTTTTTTTTTGGTATCAACATTAACATTTAAATGGATAGATTTAGCAAAAGAACTTCCTGTCATGATGCCGTTTCATTTTTAACACTAACTGGAGCAGAGCACAGTGTGTGCAGTAGCAGAAGTTGTCAGACGTGACCTACTGCTAAAAAGAACTGAACTTTTAAAAGCATGAGAAAATAGGTCAACACACTCCGTGGTATCCACCGGGCTGTCTGATTGTGCCTCATTTTGTCTTGTACTCACCTTGCACATAAAGAGGGCCACTTGTCCCGGGTCCCACCCCTCACAGTCTTCTCTGGACGGCAGATTCATTTCTGTCTCAACGGGGAAGCTCAGAGCAGGAGTGAGCTTTTGGAAGTACAGTAATAGACTGACCGGTCACGCACCACAGCACCGACGCACCAGCCAGCTTCAGCAGGGAGAAGTGCTCACAGGGAGGTCACCTCATTAAAGCCAAGAGATATTCTCTGTCTCTGCTGTAATGTGGCAATTCATGGTTTTTTTCTTTTCTTTTCGTTTTTTTTTTTTTTACCTGAACTTGTAGCAGACATTGCAATAGCGGCATCCACAAAAGGGAAGCAAGGACTTCCTCATGGCCATTATAAATAGAGGAGACTTAAGAAATGTAAATGACATAATAGAATATCCAAGCCTAGACAGACCTCACTTACAGTCAGGCATGGTGTGCAAATTATTTTTGCACTTGTGAAGCCACAGACTGTGTGTTGATCGGGAATTTCAATTTATAGAGGAAGTGTGGAGTTTGTGTCAGTTACATGAACTGAGGCTGTGATCAGGAATAACAACAGTCAACACACCGGTGAGATGGAAATGATGAAACACTTTTTCTTTCAGCTTCAACAGGAAATGACAAGTCACACTATACACACTATACAAAGCAGGGTCATTTCTTTGGATAGAGATTTAGAGATCTAACACCAGAACATTTATACCCAACAGTTGCCCTCCTATACATCCAACATATAGATAGCAACAGATGCGCATGATGTGTAATAGCCTCTTAGTAACAGCTTTTCGGGCATTCACATGCAGGAGTTCTTAGATTGCAAAAGTTGTGGTTTTTTAGGAGTGGCCGGGTGCAGCGACCTCAGATTAGTGTGATATCAGAAGGTAAGATAATCATCTAGACTTTTTATAATATCATCGTACACTGTCACTGTTATATCCTGTTTACTGAACATATCGTCAATACAAATCCTGGTGTGAATAATATGTAAAACATACATAGATACCACTCATACTGCATACACATACTTATCCAGTATTTATTTCATGACACTATTCCTTGTTTATTTGCACTATAGTATACAACTTATTGTCCAGTAGCTACTCTCAGGTCATTGATAACTTTTATTGAACTATTTTTTTTATATTATTCTTTACTTATTGGTCAGTTGTTACTGTCCCCTGTACTGTTATATGTAAAAACAGAGAGTAAGTTCTTGTATGTGTGCACACTTGTCTAATAAAGCTGATTTTGATTCTGATTCCTCACCATTAAAATCTCGAGAACAAGAAAAATGAGCTTATTTCTAATGTAAGTGTTGTGTTAATGCAGGAACTGAGCTGCTGCTGTAGAGATGCTGGGCTAGTAGATGAGCTGCAGCGTTGTGAACTAACTGTAGATGGAGGATTGATTTTTGAGGCCTGTGTAGAGAGAGCTGCAGAAGTTAAGGCGGGACGAGATCAAAGCCCAGATAAGTTTCTCTAGCTCTGTGAAAGAAACTAGAGTTTGAACTTTGCTATGTTCCTCAGATGGTAAAAAAACATAATTGAAATAACTTTCTTAATATCCAAAAATGTTAAAGATTACATCATGATATTGCGATCTTTATTCATTGCTGTAACACAGGAAGACAAGCTTGTTTCTATACTTCCTGTAGCTTCATGGCAGAGACGACCGGATTGCTTACTTCTGCTTTAATAAAACAAATAAAAAGGAAACCATTTCTTATTACTTTGATTTGTTAAGATGTGTATTTACATATTATACATATACATGTGTACAACATATTATTACAGACTTTAACTTTTGTTAGGAGGCCTCAACTTGATATACAGTATTATTTCATACAAAGCAGTAACTCTTCAGCAAGAAAACTGGATAATAAGACTCACCTTCAGGCTGTGTGTTTTCTCTTTTGTGATGCTCTGTTGGAAATTGATTATTGAAGAGTTCTAAAACTTGAACTCGCGTGTTCGTTTGATGAAGTATGCAGGAGACGTTCAGTTACAAAATTTTAGATATTTATTTATAAAAGAATCAACTAGGAAAAGAGATCGTGTACAGAGCTCCGGACCAGACTAAGTTTCCCTGACCAACATGCCGCAGCAGCATCAGTTCACGAAGTCTGATGCTGTCTCCTGTCCCTGTCCGGTTTTATAGTTACTGATTACACAAATGCAAGATATGATGTAATTGATGTAATGTGCATCCTCATTGGCTAGAGTCCGTACGCCATGACCTCGTGTCTGACCCCAATCTCATGCTTGGTGCTGATCAGCTGTTGATAGCTCCTATTAAACAAGGGACAAGAGAAAGAGAAAAGGACAAGACACGCAACCCCCCGCATTCGTCAGCTTTCCCCTGTGTCAGCTGACTATCACAGTTACACTAGGTACGAAGACCAGATATCCCAATTGTTTATCAAACAACCAGTACACTCAGTCCCTGTGTGTAACTGCTACTTCCCCTGTCATGTGTATGTCATTCTCTGGGCTGTAAGAGCAAAACACAGTAATAGAAAAGTTGATTACATGCTTCATTATTAAACTGATTGTCACGAGCTTATCATATGTCTAAGGCAAATGTCAATATCCCAAACATTATAGCAATATACGATTTTGGGGTAAATATCACAACACTATCTATCTATCTATCTATCTATCTATCTATCTATCTATCTATCTATCTATCTATCTATCTATCTATCTATCTATCTATCTATCTATCTATCTATCTATCTATCTATCTATCTATCTATCTATCTATCTATCTATCTATCTATCTATCTATCTATCTATCTATCTATCTATCTATCTATCTATCGGTTTATTTGTAGAAACAAACAAAAAGCACTTGACACTCTCCCTCCGCTGCAGGGTTTGCTAATTGTTTTAGGATCTCCCCCTAACGATTTGTGTTTCCAGCAGACAGCCAGACAGCTGCAGTCACCGGTGGCTTGGCGGTGGGTGAAATAAACATGAGAAAGAAATGAACAGAAACAGAAATGAAAATAAATGCACATCACGTTGTAATTGCCTAGGAGACAGCCGCTAAACAAGCAACCTATGACAGTGCGTTATGCAAAACAGCAGATAATCTCTGAACGGCCTCAATTTGAGTAGAATCTGCAATAATCTTACGTTTCATAAAGATAATGTTTATACGTAGAGAAAAAAAAAATGTTTTTACACCAGATTTGATATCATTTTATATAAACAAGAGTTTTTTTAATGACTGAACATGGCATGTTCAGTCATTTTTCAGCTTAATAAAACAAATTTTCGTCTCGTCTTAGTTAAGGAAACATTTAATGGTAAAGACACACACCTTCAGATCTAACTTTGATGACCCAGTGACATTTGTCTACTCACATACTAGAGAACAACACAATTGTACAAATTGCCATGAAATCCCCTGGTATGATTCCTGGTCCCCAGAGGATGGGCCTCTAGTGTAGGCGTTGACCTCCATGTAGCTCGAAACTCAGACTTTCTTCACCTTTAAAAAGAGGCAGGACATCATCGGCTCATTCTACACTACAGAGTTGACAACTGTTACAATGTGTGGAATGAAATCAGATGCACTGCTGCAGGTCAGGTCTAAGTTTTCATTTTTATTTCATACACAAACATCTTTGTGAGGATGGAGAAGTCAGCTGTTGCATCTGGTAGGTCTCACAAAACAGAATCTGTCAGTTAACTCGTTTACACCGATGAATGAACTTCAGATTTTCAGAAAGTATCATGAGTTCATCTCACAGTTAAGACAGCAGACAGCCAACTTTGAAGCAACTTTGAAATGTTTCTTTCTGAAATCCAGGAGCTGGGAGCTGTGATGACATTTTGACTTTTCTGCTTCAGGTTTTCTCAGAAACTATGAAATCAGTTTCATGGTTGTATATCTCTGATGATTCATCTAGGAGAGGTTCTAGTTCATCCAGGCTTCAAGCTGCTCTGAGCTTCAGTCACCTGACATTACCTCCTCTCTAGAGGAACTGTTTGTGACTGCAGTGACACAGTAGTAATACATTTCTACATTGCCTCATTATGGAAGAAAATATTGTTGATATAGTTCTCAGTTTTCATTCATAAAGTGAACACTGCATATCACTGGCAAATGATGTTATCAAACAGTTGTTTATCTTTTTAGCGAGCAGCAACACTAGATTTATTTAGGAGTCATGGTTCTGACCATTGTAGTTTAAAATTCACTTTTTCTTATCTTTGTTTTCATCTCTGATGTTGTTACTACCAACTCCACTGAGTTCACCAGTTGTTGTTGACCAGTGGATTTTAGAGCCTTTTTTCTGGCCTTGTGTGGCTGAAAACAACTTTATGAGAAGCACACTGGTAAAGTTATATGAGCTGAATACCTCAACACTGAGCTGAGACTTTTAAACTGTAAAACTGAGAGAGCTGCACATTCAAGACATGGTTCATCACTACTGATTCCCGCTTTCATTGTCACATACAATGGCATGCAAATGTTTGGGCACCCCTGGTCAAAATTTCTGTTAATGTAAACAGTTGAGATGAATTGATCTTCAAAAGGGATAAAGTTACAGATGACACATTCGCTTTACATTTTAAACAATATATATATATATATATATAGTAATTTTCATCTTTAAAGATAAAGTATGTAGCTTATTTGGCTTTTTATTAGCAAAAATCAAATATTGCTTTCATTTACCAAAGTCTAATCACAAACGCACACAAATGAAAACTGTCTCATAGCGTAGAATGAGTTGTTTACAAATACATAGGTGGCCGGTGCACCCACCGGAGGCTGTCATGTTGCATCGCCATCTTTGAATACAGTACACGAAAGCAGACAAACCTGGCTCAAACGCACTATTGAGTGTCTGTGACTAAGCTTGTGCCATTACAAAACACTCACGGTGCTAGTTAGCATTAGCAGCTAGGCTACATCTTACCATGTTGAGCTGTTATTTTTAATTTTTTATTATTATTATTAGTTTATTTAGGGGACATTGTGCAATGACATTAATCATTTACAGAAAATGAGAAGATGGTTGCACCAGATTTAGCTCACAGCTAATTTCCATCTACTGTACAGAATACAAAAAAACAACATTTATACAAAGTGCTGTAAGTCCTCCTGTGTAACTTTTTGCTGTGAAATATGACTGAAGGCACGAGTGGAAGTCGGCGGCCACCGTCACTTATGCCAACGGGAGGGCTGCAATCTAGTATCTGAACGCTGGGTGTCACGGTTTAGCCCCAATAGCCTACTACATACTGAGGCTTTAACATTTTCAAGAAAGACAGAAAAGGGTAAGGGCCTGCAGCAAAGGTTTGTCCACCCTGCATAGTTAGTTCCTAGTAGCCCCCCCTTTGTAAACTATCACAGCAGTGTGTATAATGGAGGGGAAAACCGTGCTATCTAGCGTTCAGATTCTAGATCGCAGCGCTGGATTTTACGTTCGGGCTGCTGTAGCCTACAAACATGGCGGCGCAAGATGGTGACACTCTGCAAGACCCTTGCTATATGTGTATATGAAAGAATAATTATAAGGCTACGAAAACCAAACAAATTTTTTTATAGCGATTATACACAAATACATTCATGGGTAGTATATTCAGATTTTGCCAATAAACCTTGCCAATTTTTACACACTGGACCTTTAACTGTTAACAGAAATTTTCACCAGGGGTGCCCACATTTTTGCATGCCACTGTCGTTTTTGCCACTGTACTTTACATATGAACATAGAGTTGACAAATTACAACCATTGGACAACTAAAGCATGATTTTCTACACATTTCTTCACCTGTCATATTAAATATCTCCACTGGAATTTCCAGGAAGATAAAGTCCAGTGGTTCTGACCGAGAACAAAGTTCGGCTCACAGTCTCCCTGACTATCACATTATCCTTTCTCATCAATCTGAATAATATCATAATCATAATTATGAGGCAATTTTATCCTGCACCCATAGAGCCACTGTATAGATGAGAGATTGGGATGTTGCTCTCGCAGTGATTCCTGCTGGCAGTGTAGGAGCCATTTGTCTCAGTTGATGTTGGGATTTCATCGCTCTCTGTCTGGATGGGGGCCAGCCTCCTCATATACAGCTGAGTGATCGGGGGGCTAAACCCTCAAACAATTAGTGGCGCCTGCCCTGTGACACCCGTTAACCCCCGGAACTCCGTGCTAATGAGAAGCGTGTAATAATTTTTGTGAAGCAGACAGAAGCAAGGTGCGCTTATTAAAGCGGAGAAATGAACAGAGAGGTAATTAGATGTAGAATCAAGGCCTGTAATGATGTTTTTTTCCCCCTTCATCTAAATCAACAAATCTTTCTATTTGGTCTAGTGAAGCAGATGCATCATGTTGTAATTACCTCTTTGGAAACAAAAGGAATAGATGAGTTCAACAGATTAAATCCGTTTTCTGTCTGCGTTCCTGACCACTGCATATTCCCTGGATAAATGTTCCTGATTATCAGTGGTTTGCATATACAGTACCTGTGCGTGTGTGTGTGTGTGTGCAAAGGCAGTGCATGAGCTTTTGGGATCTCACGGGAATTGCCCACAAAGGCTCTCATTTTTAGGCAGGCAGCTAATTAAAACGGCAGAGCAGATGGCGCAGACTTGGTCCGGACATAATGAGACAGTGAGTGGCGAGACGAACTGGACACGGCAGGACAGCTGTGAGAGGTTTGCGAGGTGACCAGGATGCAGGCATCTCCCAGGAGTGAGACTTCACTCCAGCCAAGAGAGTAGAGTTGCAACTGCAGGAAGAAGAAAAAAAAAAACACAACAACAAAAAAAGTTGAGTTGCTTTTTAAGAAGAGACTGAATGAGGCAGTCAGTGTTTACTTTCCTCCAAACGAATGTGTTTGCAGAACAACTTTGACTGGAAGTGAATAATGCCATGCCAACGGGGTGTTTTTATCTTTTTTCTCACATCCTCTATCATTCGATCTTGGCAGGTGGTTTTTGGTAAACACCAAATCCTCAACACCTGTTGCCAGACGCTTTTTCCTGTCTACCAACTTTCACCAACCCTGCTCCAACTGACACTGTCCCACTATATCAGGCGAGAGAAAAAAAAAAAAGGAAAGCTACAACTGTCAAATAAACAACCCGTGGCCTTATCAAAGTGGGTGTTTTTCCTAGGTGGAAGTTAAGTGGCATGTAACGCCAACAAAAGCTCACTTGGGCAGAAATTCCTAGAGGCTGAGAAATACTTTGGACAGCTCATCTGAACAGAGATGTTCCACACTCCCATCCCGCCTCGCGTGAGGAAAAGGTCGCGACCGGTGGAAGCCGGCGTCCCCGGGCGTGAAGCGGTGAAGTTTGAGGATGTCAGGCTGTACCTGGTGGAGAGGAAAATGGGCTGCAGCAGGAGAAGCTTTCTGACCCAACTGGCCAGGTCAAAGGGCTTTATTGTGGAAGACATCCTCAGGTTGTAAAAAGCTTGCTATTTTGTTGTTCACTGACTGAGCAGGGGTTGGCGCTTAAAAGCTTTTCTGATTGTGGAGCTCAGGAGAATGCATTACTCTACAGCTTAGAGAGAGGCAGGAAGCAGGTTTGACTGTTTTTTGTGCTTGTGTGTGTGTGTGTGTGTGTGTTTTATTTGCTCAGGTAGCAGGCAGAACAGTTTGACCTGGGCTTTCAGGGCCTTTATTTTAACCCTAGTGAAACGGCAGGTCACGATAACCACTTAGAGGCCTGTCTGAGTGCGGCTGTGCCTTTTGCTTCCAGGCTGGTAGATGCAAAATCAATTCACTGCTTAAATAAACGTTCATTTCTGGGCTGCAGAAGCAGAAATGATGCGAGTAATGTAATATCTATCTGTACACAGCCATCGCCGCTAAACCTGCAGCCCGGATATTCATAGAAACGACAGATCAGGCTGTTAGAGTGTTCCTCGAAGAAAACGAAAAAGTCAGGGCATAATTAAAGAGACCGGTCCTCCACTGAGATATTCATTATTACTTTGTGGCATTTTCTTTACAACTTCTCTCTTTTTTTTTTTAAAGAAGTTAAGGTTCAATTAGCTGGTTAGTGAGCCACTATTGACTCATGAATACTTAATTAAAGAAAGGCCAGGGCATCCATCCTGCCTCTTCTACACCTTAGTGGATTTTCCCCCTCTGAGCCATAACTCAGCTACTACATAAATACGTTTAGGAAGGGAAGAGAAGGTCTAATGCAGCCGCAGCCTGTTGGCAGTGAGAGGACTTTAAAAGAAAACACCGGAGGAAAAGGTATCGGTGCCCACACAAACTTTATTTTAATGAGTTTGGTGAAAGTTTTCTGTTAAGTTGCACTTGAGGAGGGATTCTCGGTGAGCTCGCTCCCAGTGATGATGGATCCTCCATTGTGAAGTAATTATGGAAGCAGCGGGCCTTCTCTGTTTCCCCTCCATCTCCAGTTGAAAGGATCTTTTCAGTCCCACACTGTGAACACAGCAGAGGTCCTCGGCTTGACGTCCACAACAGAGGTTTCTTTCAGACTTGTCATACAGTTGATGCCACCTCCCATTTTTATAAGTTGACATTTTGTTATTGTGGGACTTTAAACTCAGGCGCTGATGAGCAGGTGTGTGTGTGTGTGTGTGTGTGTGTGTGTTTGTATGTTTGTGTGTGTTCCTCTGTTTCATTTTTAAGAACTAATATGACTTTAAGACGTTCACAGCGAGGGCTGTTTTCTCCAAATTAAAGTTACCTTAAGGATGAAATTAGCATATGATTTATATGTAGTCAAGGAAGTGTCCTCATGAGTTTAGTATAACCAGCAGGTGTGTGTTTGTGTGTTTGTGTGAGTGTTTAAATGCATGTCTAAGTGTGCCTGCCAGCCGTGCGCCAGCTTGGCCATGGCAGCATTCCCAGAAACACAGCTTGAGCGCTCCTACGGTTACACTTGGCTTGATACAATTGTTTGAAACCAACGACAGGAAGTGGAGCGTGCCTGCTTCAAACTGACATGAATTCTGCAAGTCGACAAAACTGATATCAGCTGCAGTTTGATAGCAACACCTCCCGTTATCTACACTTACACAAGTTATAGGCACGCTGCCTCCGGCATATGGTCTGATACACTGTGTGCATTCCTCTGCCCATGAATACATGTGCTGTCTCTCTCTCTCTCTCTCTCTCACACACACACACACACACACACACACACACACACACACACACACACACACACTGTCCTAATTTCAAGTCTGATGCACTTGAACTTGGATCCAAATATCGACAAGTTTGTCCTGGCAGATTGATGAGCTGCAATAAATGCTCTTTCATGAACGGCAACACACACACACACACACACACACACACACACACACACATATAACCATCACTCTAAACTTTAAGCTCTGCTGTAGTTTCTGCTGTCAAGTGTTTGGTACAGTATGAATGTTAGTGTGATCAAGGACATATGCACCACTCTAAATTTTTCAAAACAAAGTTGCCAAAGAAGACAAAGATTTCAGGCAGTGAAAGACAAAGGCAGACTTCTCATTTCTAGGTAGCGACACTTTATTTTGTTCAATGGCAATACAGCTGTTGCTAGCAGATTTAGCAGCTGTAGCTAGCTGCCTTCAACTAACTTTTTAAGGAGGAACTATGCTAGATTTTTACCTTGACTAAGCTACATTTTTACCATAATCAGTAATTGCAATGGTTAAATAAATTACTTGTAACTTGTTTTGAGGGAGATTAAGGCTTTCTGCGTTCAACCTCCCTATAGTCTTTCTGGTGTTGGACCAAACTAATAGTGGTGCCGCTCTCTCACAGTTGTGCAGTGATTGTTTAAATTATTGTTATGTTAAAGAGGAACTATGCAAGATTTTTACCTTTATTAAATTAAAATTATTAATTTATTAAACAGCTTCAGAGTAATTGTGATGGTTAAATGACTTGTTATGGGGAGGATGGACGAAAACCAATCTTGCTGGTGTCCCAGCTCTCAATCTCAGCGGCGCGGCGACACAAACCTGCCCCGTAACACGTAATCTCTTGTTTATGACAGATAAGACTGCACAAATATACACATCGTAACACGTATATGATAAATAACTTTATCCACTGCTCCATGGATTGTTTTGTTGTGGGTTTCGTTGTAAACAAATGCACATGACCGGGAGGAGGGTTAGCAAAACAGCGTAAAAGTGATCAGACTTGCATAGTTCCCCGAGAACACTGAAAAGGGTCTAAACTATCACATGGTGCCTATGCACATGCCGTTCTAAGCAAACGGGTCAGAAAGGACATCAAATTAAAGAAAGGGGAGTGTTATAAGTATGATAAAATCAGGTTACTCCGTTGTAACCTTGTTTTACATATTACACACTGAAAGCACTGGCTTGATGTCATTAAATTTACATTATTATTGATTTAGTTTATCTACCGTCCTCCATCTGAGTGAAGATGGCTCACAGGAGCAGCTGTGAAAGGCAAACAGATAAAACTCACTCTCGTGTATAAATCTTGTGTGGACACACTCGATCTCAGATCTTCCTGTTGTTTTTCACTTTCTGAAGGGATGGGAGGGTGGCCGCCGCCGCCGAACAGGACAGAGAGACGACTCCAGAGAGTTCTCCATATCAAAGCCCATTGACTTTAGCTCGTCCTTGTGTCTGGGCTCAGAGTCCCACTGATTCGGGGAAGCACAATCTGCTTCTGGGCTTGCATTTTAGCTCATTTGCATGCCAATCTGCCGTTTTACATTCCGCACAGCTACGTGTTAAGATAAGGATCCAAATTCAGCGGCTGGATTATATCTTGGTAAACATGGCAAAAGGATTGAGTGTGTTTTTTTTTCTTTATGATCCTCAATTTTGTTCCAACATAGCAACTCAACCTCGGAGGGAAATCAACCTGAGAGCCAAAACTCTATTACTGTGGTTAGACAAGTGTTCACAGCGAGGGAGTTTAAGCCTTTTTGCCCCTTAGATATCTCAAATGTGTATGTGTTGGAGGCTCTTTGTCCATGTCTTTGCACAGGGAAGGATTTTTATTTTTTAAACATGGACCATCAGCGTCTGGACTGGTATGCCAAACGGCTAGAGGATTAGTTTCGCCAGTGATTTGGTCAATTAGGCCTGAGCCTGAGCTCTGCTGGGACCTCCCTTAAGGAGTCTTTCCAGCAATTTACCCACGTCAGAAGAGAGGAAGAGGAGGAGTGTGGCGAGGGTAATTATGCACGGCTGGGTGCTCTGATTGGGTATGGTAGTTAGACTCTGTTGCAGCAAGCAGAGGGGAGGAGACCATGATAAAAAGTCTGCTGAAAGTCTCGGCGGAGCTGTAGAAGGCACTGGTTGAATGAGTTCAGCGATCAAACAGTGGAGGGAGGCACTGAGGGTCTGTGCTGATTGTTGTTCACCCAGTGTTGATCCCCAAACAGCACGGATAAGACCATGATGCCGAGATCTGAGCTGCATTTCAAAAGCAGCACTTGAACTGTTTTGCTTTCTGAAGGCTATTGAGACCAAGACAGGAAAGTTTTATTTTGTTAAATCCAACAGTACAGAGGAAGTCTTCTTGTTCCTGTGAAACATACTAATTAGTAGATGTGGAGTTCATCCTTTTTTTTCTTCTTCTTAGATTTTGCAGAAAGAGAAACATAATTACTTAAATCAGTGACTATAAATTACTATTAGCAATTTATTTGAACTCACTTTTTTATATTAGAGATTTCTGTATTTGTCCTTTCTTATCTGAACTCAGTGGTTTGGTTTAGGGCGGGCCCTTTGGTAAATTAGTCATGTTTCTGTACCATAATCAGAATTTAGCAACTTTTTTTTTTTCCAAAATCAGTGGTTGAGCTACTGTGAGTCAAACCTGATAAAACCAGTTACACATTTGTCAGTGTTAAGTTTGAATCATTTGTCATAATGGATGATTAAATAGTCCTGCAGGGATGACTTCTTTTTCTAGGCCAACCTGAAAGTTTAGTTTGATGATATATAAGTCATAAGCTGATGTTTGGCCATGACATAGACATGAAAAAGATTCCTGCCCCTTCTTCAAAAGCCCTGTATCACACAAACTTAGTAATAGTTTGCACAAGTGTGAAGTTTACATAACTAAGAGGGTTAGGGTTAACTTTTCAGATTTAGTGATGACATTTAAAGGAGAACTCCGGTCATTTTCTAAGAAATGCTCTACAGCTCTAGGTTCCTGAGTGCGATCATAGGAAAAAATCAGAGAAGAATATGTGCAGACCGGACCTAGCTCTCCTCCTGCTAGCTGCGCTACACTGCAGTGAAGTGGGGGCAGTTCTTCCAGTGTTTTCCTCTAGGATTAACTTTAACTTAAAACATATAATGCTCAAAATATCACTACAAATGCTTTGCAACATCCACCAGTTCCTTACCACACAACACTGACTGTGCATAACTCCGTTAATATGAGAGAGCAGTGTTAACTGTGTGTTTTATCACGTAGCTCTGTTCATGCTGGCTTCCTTGGTAGATCTTACTAATCGATTGTCGATTGACCACTGGCAGTGTTGTCTGGTAAGGAACTGGTGGATGTTGCAAAGCATTTGTAGTGATATTTTGAGCATTATATACAGGCCAAAGTCGCGGTTAAAAAAACTGAAGTAATCACTGTTTAACTGCAGTGTAGTGCAGCTAGCAGGAGGAGAGCTAGGTCGGGGCTGCACATATTTTTCTCAGATTTTTTCCTATGGTCGCACTCGGGGACCTAGAGCTGTAGAGCGTTACTTAGAAAACGACCGGAATTCTCCTTTAATGACCCTGACAACCTGTGCTGCCTCTGTCCTTTTTGGAACCCATGTAACAGAAAGATACGGAGAGCTTAAGAAAATCCCAACGGTGGTATTTAATGTTATATTTTATATTGTAGAATAAAATGTGAAAATGTCCTGAGCTTGTGTTAACCACAGACCGGTGTGTCATCTAACTAGGGCACCAGAAACTCATTTTAAGGTTTTCAAACTTATTACTGCAGAACTCAAGTTTTAGTGTTGTTCTTCTTTTGTTTTGTTTTTTGGACCCTCTAAAAACTCACTGTACACTATCTGCCTAGCTTTGAGTGTCAGAGAGTTAGAGATTAGCTGGTTAACACTTACATATTTAGAAGCTAAAGATCTACAGTAGATGTGGCTGTCAGATGTTGGTGAAAACCAAAACACAGCTCAATTTGCAAGATGCCCTGAACCCTGTCTCCAGAAAATTGCAAATTTGTGTGAATAGGCAACAGTTTGCTATTAAGTCAGACATATGAACTTAAAAATCAATTTTATATCCGTCTAATGTTCACATTATTTAATGTATATATATTAAAAAAATCTTCTCTTCCCCTGTTACAGCGATGTGGTCACTCACATTGTGTCAGAGAACAGCCAGGCTGCATCGCTGTGGACGTGGCTTAAAGGTCTGGAGCTGAAGAATCTACCCAGCGTGCACGTGTTGGACATCAGCTGGTTCACTGACAGCATGAGAGAGGGGAGACCTGTTGCTGTGGAGACCGGACATCTCATTCAGGTTCGTGTGTGTGTCGGCAGCTAACAGAGGAAATACACAGGCAGATGTAGAGGAAGCACTAGGTGGCACTAGGAGCCAAACAGGAAGTTGTTTATGTAGCACGCCAGGGAAGGCACTCAGTGCTTGATGCTTTGGGGAAACACAATATTTTATTACTTTTTATGCAGGAAATGAACATTGTGGTATTTCTATATATATTCCACATCTACATACATATATGTAATAAACTTCCTCTCTTCTCCCTCCACATCTCTGAAGTCTGCCTCCTGACAGCGAGTACAAATCTCACTTCCCTCTGTCTCTGCTCGCAGTTCCATATTTCACCTCACTTATAGCAACAGAAACCTCTCACATATTGCACAATAAACCCATCAGCTGGATGTCAGGGCTCTGAGGAACGCCTCTATGGGAAACGCATACACACACACACACACACACACACACACACACACACACACACACACACACACACATTCACACACGTGTTGTTCCCTTATGGATGGAACTCTGCGGGCTTGGCGACATATGGATCCAAAATAAAGAAACATGTGGTCTCTATTTCCCCCCACAGTGGAGAGAAGAGAAAAAAAAGAGTCAACTTGCGGAGTTTGCCAGGTTCCATCTATGTTTCCTCCTAACAGCCTGTGACGGCGTTAATGGTCACACTGACATTCTCTGTGCCCCCTCCTTTCCTCTGGCTCCAGCGTTGTCTCCACGTAGCCACGTCAGTGCGGCACATCAGCGGCGGCATGCTTTTAGTGGGCTGCATCATTAAGTGACAAGGCTAATGATGCCATGCTGGCATTTATTGACCCATCTCCCCAGGTAACCACGAGCCAACCTCTCTGCTTGCATTTCGCGGTTCCTCTCTCCACTTTTCGAAGCCAACGAGGTAATGCGCGGAGGCATTTATCTGCGTGGCGCTGGGAGATTGTTTTTTATGAGAGATAAATCCATTTAAGGGGTCTACCAGGAGATAGAATATTCCCCAAACAGGCTACTTCTCAGGCACATTTGCCTGCAGCTTGTCGGGAAACGCTATGTGTTCCACAATCATAAATATTCTAAAGCAAGTTGCGGAAGAATTTCAAGCATTAAACCCATTGAAATGTAACGTTTTCCATTACTTCTTGCTTCGCAGAGAGGCTGCTCGGCCTGTTTAAGTGGAGAGGTGGTGAGATGTAAGAGTATGCTGCTTAAAAGGAAGAAAAATGGAAATGATTGCCAGGGGTTTAAGGGTTTCATCTGGCTCGTCGTGAGCATGTGTCTGCCTTCACTCTGTGGTTAGCAGACAGGTGGGCTGGGCGTCTG
Source organism: Trachurus japonicus (assembly GCF_045865225.1). Taxonomy (NCBI): domain Eukaryota; kingdom Metazoa; phylum Chordata; class Actinopteri; order Carangiformes; family Carangidae; genus Trachurus; species Trachurus japonicus. The sequence continues at coordinate 22,427,756 of NC_140921.1, forward strand.
AGGAGGCTGTGTGTGGGTAAGTGCGTGGGTGGCGAAGCCAAGCAGACTCCCTTAAGAGGTGGACCCTCTGTGACCTTTGACCCACGCTCATCAGCCTGAGAGAATTTCATTTACCCACCTGAGCGCTCCTCCTCAACCTGGTGTGACAAGGCAATCGCCAAGGAGGGAAAGAAAGAAGCCTGAGGTGTAGAGGAGGGTGCGGGAGCGGTCCCACAACCTTTTCATCTCAGCAGATGGTACGTGGAGAAACGAAGCTGCGGAGTGTAGGCTGCACACGTTGGTTTAGTTACATCTAAGCTAAACAGCAAAAGGTGGAGGGGGACACAGGAGAGAAGGCCATGTGGGGATAACGCTGCCGCTGAGATCAGTCTGAGAGCTTTAGCTGCCACAGAGTTATAGGCCTGTAAAATATCCACGCCCAGATGGGGAGAACCTGCCTCTGCATGCTGATGCACAGGCATTCGTCTCCATGGACCCACAATACCATATTGGATTAAACAAACTGCAGCTGAGGTGGAAAAGTGAAGGAGAACCTCCTGTTGTATTTAGAAGGAGCTCAGTAAGGGAGTTTTTAAGGTAGCTTTACTTTTGATTGGCAGAAAAATTGTGCTGTGAAATATATTCAAAGTTATTCTTTTTTTTTTTTTCCGGGAGAACAGGAAGGCTCCTGGCAGAGAATAAATGATGAACATTTTTTGAATCCCATACTGATTGATTCAGCCCAGCAGTGTGAGAGGAACCAGGTCTTTTCATTATCTTTCTGAAACATCCCTGTTCCCTCTGCAGCATCGATCCCATTCAACACGGTGCAGCGACAGTGTCTCCATCTTCCTCTTTCTCCTCTTCCTCCCCACCCTACTCTGTATCATTCTCCTACCCATTCCATGGGTAATTTTATGGACACAATGTTCCCTTTTGTGATGTCTAATTGTCTGCAAGAATATTAATATTACATTGGTAATCCTTTTGACACATATATTACAAATGGGGGAACCATTTCTTCATAGAATGAAAAGGCAATTTACAGGAGGCAAATTGGATGATGGCAAGCAGATTTGTAATGCCACGGGATAGGTAGTGTAATGGATTTGGATGCCACCAGACTGTGAGATGAGTGTCATTAGCCTGTTGCCCTGGAGACACACAGTCATAAAAATAACTTCTCCTAGGCAAATGGCTACATTTTTATGTAATTCAATTTGAACGCTTGGCTCCGCGCTAGTCAGGAATAACCTAACACTCATTTACACATTTAGCCTGTCAACAGTTTGCAAAGGCTCCGAAATTTGAGATGATATATGACATGGCACGTGTGTGTTTGTGAGTCTCTGCTTGTTTCGTTCTACACAGGACGCCCCGCCAACATCTCCAGGAGGGTCTACACCCCGGGTGTCTCAGTACTCCTGCCAGAGGAGGACAACCACAGAAAACAATAACAAGATTTTCACAGTAAGAAAGTGTTTTCTCACCTCGCTCTGCACACAACTGCACTTTCTCATTTTGGCCCACCAGAGGTTGTACAATGCAAAAAAAAAAAAGCTCCCTAATCTGTTCTGCTCCACCTGGATGGATGACTCGCTTGGCTCACCGGCGCTCTGACACAGCTCTCCACAAAATACATTAACCTGCAAATGAGCAGCATCTGCAGCTGCGGCACGTCTGAGGTGCAACAGCTGACATGCCCACGATCCCTGGCACGGAGGGGTGGGGGAGGATAGGTGGGGGCTGGCAACGGACACGCCCCGAGGCGCCATGCGCTACGCCAAGATGGCCGATGGACGTGACACTCCTCACAAGTAATCGTGGATCTGTCCCTCTGCCATCTGGTCGGGCAGGAGCGGGTGAGGGAGGGGCGGCGGAGGAAGGGACACTCCAGCTCCTGCACACTGTGGGGAAGCAGCTAATTGGCTGATTGGTGGAGGTGTTGATGAGCGTGAAAATAAGAGGGAAACAATGTCACACCCGGATACTGGCCACATGAACAAGTGAACGGTGAGAAACCAGGAATTGAGAACAAGCCGCAAATGTGTCAACCGAACAAACAATAAGACAGAAGTGTGAAGATTGGGTGAGACCTGCATTTTTGATAAGTGATTTATCAATACGAGCATTTATTAGACAACAGTGCCACACAGTTTCCAGCTTCATCAATATGAAGCTTTGCTGCTTTTTTTGTGTCATAGTCAATGGCCTGACTGGGCTTTTGGAGCAGTTTGACGTCCCTTTGGGAAATCCTGACAGACGTGATATTTTCTGAATTTTTTTTTATAGCCTGAACAATTAATCTAGAAAATGATTAGTCATGAAATAATTGAAAGATTAAGCTATAATTAAAACGGTAATCACTTGTAAGTTTAACAGCACGGCTGAGACCTCTCGCAGCATTCACTGTCTCTGAAAGAAGAAAAAAAGAGAACATACTGAGAAATGCATCGAAATTGGTTTTCTCTTTGCAATTCATTCATTTCCATTTTGCTTGTTTTGATGCTATTTTTGGCTCGGAATATGAAACCGAGGGTCTGACATGTGCAATTCCACTGAGAAGTGACTGGCAAACCTATGTGTGTGTGTGTGTGTGTGTGTGTGTGTGTGGGAGTGTGGAGACCTGCTGATGAGCTTCTGTAAGACCTATTAAGCACAGCTTACTGAGGGCTTGTTTGGCATCTGTTCCATAATGACTTTCTACTTCCCACTGACGTTAAACATACATAATAGATGCACATGCATTTACAGATATTCACCCACGTGTCTTCGCACACATGTGTTGAAACTCTCACACGCTCACGCACACATGCACAGCCATGTTTGTTCATGTGGGCATGGAGATACTGTATGTGCGCACCCACACTGGTCTCACCTGGGGGAGGGCTGCTGTTCAATGTCTTATCTTCTCTTTCTTTCCACATTAACTTCATAATTAGCAATCCCCCCTCAATTTCCCTTCTCCATGATCAAGTAATTATCTCCACGTAAAGCCACATCAAAGACGACGCTCTGATGAGAAACAAAGCTCGCACTACAGTAGATGTGGTCTTGAGGAAGGCAAAGGGAACACACTCACACGGTAGACAAAATCAATTACTAGTAGCATCTAACTTGAACTGAAACAGAACATGTAGTTGCCTTCTACTCAGATCATATGACGTAGTTTACTGTGGCAGCGATAATGAGCGGTGAGCAACGGCTCCACAGCAGTGATCAACAATGTTGTAATCACCGTGAATACATGTCTGATGAAAAAAACCTCTGAAGTCGCACAGGTACTTTAAATGCCTGTAAATGTGTGAATGTCTCTATTGATTGCATGCGTGTACTGTCTGTAGGACAAATCATTACTCATATGAACAAATGATGTCATTCTTTAACAAAGAGCTTGTTAGTTCTTGTTCTTCTTCAGGTTCAGAGAATGAAAATATTAGAGAGAGAGAGAGGTGTGTCCGAATGTTCACTGGTACTGTGCAACAACTACGTGGGTGGGAATACACATGCACAAACAAGTGAGGTCACAGTTAGGATACTTGTGACCGTTACCAGTAAACACAATTCTTTCACTTTTTGATATATTATCATAATAAGAACTTTGATTATTGCTTATTGGCTAAAATACCAGAATCCCTAATAGAAAGTGCTCCCATAAATATTAATCTAATTATAGATAGATAGATGGATGGATGGATGGATGGATGGATGGATGGATAGATAGATGGATGGATAGATGGATAGATAGATAGATAGATAGATAGATAGATAGATAGATAGATAGATAGATAGATAGATAGATAGATGGATGGATGGATAGATGGATAGATAGATAAGTCTTTATTGTCATTTCATAATAATACCAAGTACAACAATACAACGAAATTAGACCACAGTCCCCCCTCTATGCAGAACAATGCCAACAATTGTATCATAAACCCCCAGATCAAGTTGAAAGAGAAGTCTGAGCTACAGAAGCTTGTAGAACAAACAGAAGTTGGTCCCGGGACTTTGGCTCTGTTGTAACTTTAAACAAACACATCTGCAGCATTTTGGGAAACACACTTGTTCACTTTCTTGGCAAGAATTACATGAAAAAAAGATCCTGCTCTCGTATCTGCACTTTAATTATGAAGCCTAAGCTAAACAACAACAATTTCAAATTGAACCATGGCTTGTTTTGGTCGTCTTACCCAAGGACAAACAATAAACCTGTACAATTTTCGCCACTATCAAAAACCAATTTATTTAATCAACCAGACCAATTTATTTTTTTTACAAAGATACAACGTTATTAAGGCAAATACATAAAACCCAGGGGCTTGTAATGATGTGCGTGCGGTCATGTACTGTGTATGTGATCGTGCACTGCCGTGTCTGTGTATGCCGTTTGTGCTTACCACTGTACGTGTGGAGTGATTCATTAGACAGTCGGAGGAGGAAGTAACCTGCAATGATTTTTTTAGGATGGAGGGATGTGGGGGGAGAGAGATCCGGGGGCCAGCGGGGGATGCAGGGGGAGGAGGAAGTAGGTGTTGCGGAGAGGTGTCAGGATCAGGAAGAGAGGATGAGCATCATCTCAGCAACAGCACCCCAGTGAGGTGTCAATCACACACTGGCAGCAAGAAGCCCTTCATTCCACAGCCGTGCACTATTGATTTATTCATCCCTGCTCCCTCTTTATCCCTCACCATCTCCGCCTGGCGCTCTCTCTCTCCCCCCTGTACCACTTCTTCCTTGCCTTTTGTTTGTGTCTAACACCACTCCGTCATCCCCCGTACCCCATTCTCTCTCACTCTGGTTACCTCTTGCTGTCTTACTCTCTCCATGACTGGGAAAAAACCACAACTCTTTATGCAAGTGAACACAAACAAGTCAAACTGACACCTTCCCTTGTCGTCATTCTGCTTCCCTCCTCTCTAGTCCTCTGGCGTCTAATGGTGCTCGATGACACAGAAATTGACATTTGTGTCTTGGTTGATTGACATGCAGCAGTGAATGTCTTTTCTCTAATGGCGAACGCATACTCCCGTAGAAACACAGACACTATGACAGATTAAATGAAGAGAGGCAAAGGAAAAGTTTATTGGGAAAGAAGTACAGAAAGAAAAGGCTAAACATGGGGGAATGTGTTTCCCTGCAGCACAAGGCCTCCAATGCACTGATAGCAGACATGCCACGGATGAGGAGCTGGGCGGACGGGGGTATGGGTGCACTGAACCTTAAACACATCAAATTGATTCCTTCCATCCCCCAGCGGAGTTAGCATTCACAACTTAAAGAGCCAACAAACAAAAAGCTATAAGGATCAGAAATGGGTCACGCGCCGCTGCTTCGTCAGTACTTGTTTGGTTTGTTTTGGAAAGATGTATGGAGGTTTGCTTTTGCCTCGACTAAATCTTGTTAAAATTCACATTAAAACGCCTTGAACTTTCCTTTGAAGGTCTTCATAGAAAACAATTTAGATACCCACGCTTTTCATCATTTGAGGTAAATCTTAAAATTATATGGGAAAAAATCCAGAATTATGCCGTATACTCATTCATTAGATATGAGATAGATTAAAATCCATCTCCGAGCTGTTAATCGTGTTAAAACTCTTCTCAGTGGGTAATTCTGACCTCCTTTCATGGTTTCTCTTTGCTCATGCAGGGAGATGGGCTGCTGTGCGAACATGACTCGCAGGCATGTCCGTGATATCCGATGGCGGGGGGTAAATCGGCGTGCTATATCAACGTCCCTGCGCACCAAGTCCCCCCCACCAGCTTTAACTCCTGATTAATTAGATAAATGCATATGCAGGGTGGGCTTTTCAGGCCTGCAGTGCTGATTTCATGCAGTTGCTACAACAACATGACAGTTGACAGATTTGCTTGCTGCTTGTGCACCAGTTCTTAAAATCCTGTTTTTCTATGGTTGAGAGAATTAGGTGGAATAACACCTTTTAACCAATGTGTTTCAGTCATTTCATCCACTTAATTGCAACATAGATGAACAAAACGCAACATCAAGTCACACCCGTTATCACAAGTTTGCTTCCATGACATTAAACCTGAAATATAAAATATAATATATATTTTTTGGGCCACTTGGGGGCAGCACAACAAACTGTAAGCGCAACACTGAGATAGTTCACATTGTAGGTTGATTGTGTTAGCAACATTTTTCCTATTTGCACAATCAAGTGGCACAAACAAGATTGTTTGGAATACAAACATCAGTTTCTTTAGCTGCTAAGTGTCCACTCACTCACTAACTGCTTCCCTTCTGGGCCTTTGTTTTGGTTTGGCTTTGAGCAGGTACAGTAGGCCCTACTGGACTGAACTGTAGAGATTTATATTTCTCTGTTGGTTTCTCTCAAGGCTGCCAGTGTTTAATATGAAGAAACACACTACTGTGAATTGATTTCTGTACAAATATTACCTCAGGATCATTTGTAGCCTATTGTAAGCTTGGCTAAACGCTATCTTTAGCTTAGCTTAGTTTTGCTATATTAGCAAGACTAGAAAACAGTCACACATTTGTTAGAGTGAATAATGTATTTCACCTATATTTAATAGGTGTTTGTTGAGATTAATAATAATAATACCTCTGTTATTTTAATTCCTCTTTTATCAGGGAGGAAACAAGGAAATGGATGCTAATCTGACTGTCAGCATTATGGTTTATTGCTCCTCAGAGAAACTTGTGTTCATGTTATTATGTATTTCTACAGAGTGTCTGTTTTTGATGATGCACAGTTTACCCTGTGGTCATTATCAGTCAGTAGAAAGAAAACCCAAACCAGACATTTCCAGACCATCTTCCTGTTACACACCCTGCACACTAAACACTGCTACAACAGAAGCGTGCCCTATCACCTATCCAATTATGAGCCGGCTTCTCCTATTTGTCGCCTGCTGTGAGAAGAACCCAACTGTGCGTGTGTGCCTGTATGCTGTTCTATGTGTGTACTGGGATGTAAAGGGTCGTTTGCTTTCCATGTGCTGCAGTAAACGGGTCATTGCGTCTCCTGGGTGAGCTGGACTAGAGTCTGCTGCTCACTGACCTGAGGCTGCGCGTCTGCACAGAACTGCTGCTGGCGCACTGACCTCAGACTGGAGGAGAGGAGACAACGGCATGAATATGGCCGAGTTTGTCCCGAGGTTTGGTCACACATGGGCTGCATACCGGTCCTGGTCCTGGATCTAGAAATCCTCAGTGTGTAGTGGTGCTCAGTGTTTGTCCTTCAGGCTTTGTGTCATATCAGCTGGTTTATCATCTGTATGGTATTTCACTCATGAATTTCTGGTGTCATTATTCTTACTTTTAAACATAACTAATTCATGCATTACATAAAGGGCAGAGCAGTATGCTGTTGACCCAAATGTCATAAGTGATTACAGACTCATTTCTAAGCTCCTTGTGCTATTTAAGGCTTTGGAGAAGATGCTTCAAGAACACACAACAATGATTTTATCCTTGAGTGAAATGAGTCTGTTGATTTGTTGTCTGTCCTTAGAGCTATAGATAGATAGATAGATAGATAGATAGATAGATAGATAGATAGATAGATAGATAGATATAACTTTATTCATCCCGATGGAATTTTTCTGCCAGGATGCTCCAAACGTATTAAACAAATTTGTGATAAACTCGTAGCATGATTCTCGCAGGAATCATACATAGTCTCATTTGCACAGCGAATCAGCAACACCTGAAATCCTCTATCACTTTCTATTTCCTAAGGTCAGGGTTAATACCACACTGTTGTGACTTACAGGGACACTTGAACAGAACCGGGCAGCTGTCAGTGTTATTAGTACCGTAGTAGCACCTGTGGATTTCACTCTATGACAAGTTAAAATGTTAGCAGTGAGAACCGACTACAGTACAATGGCTGCCAAGCCTGAAAAGGTGGTCAGAGTAGGTAAAAGGCTCTAAGTGAATCAAGCGTTGAAGGACAGTTTTACATAGGCGCATGGTTGGATGTCCAGATGGCCGGGCATTAAAACATTTCCAGGTGACTACTCTCCAACTGTTTCAAGTCATGTCACCATCACTTTCTTATAACCTTCTAACCTTATGACGACAACCTTTTACTGCATTAAGGATTTTAGTCACTGGACGTCTGGCTCTTAAGTTCCTCTCCCAGCCTTTCCCTGATGTCCTGTGTTCACCTTAGAGCATCAGAGAATGAGTGATCAGAGATTTTTAATATCAAACTGCTTTATTTAGAGTTTTTCCCAGTTTTTACGACCTGGTCTGTTATTTTGGAGAGGAGGAGACTTGTGTAGATAATTTGGCTCCTGGTAATAATTTCATGAACAATGAACACAGAGGAACCCTAACCTCAAAATAAAATAGCAGCGAGTTGTTTAACAATGAACACAACTCCCATGATCCCATGCTAATTCAAGACATCATCACTCTCATGTCTTTTGTTATTGTTTCAATGGAGAGATCCCAGTAGAAAAGTGCATTGCCCTTGCTGTTCATTACCATCTCCTTTAAATAAATTAAAACCTCATCTTCAAAGCATGATACACAACTGTAGCTCACGTGGACGGGCAGCAGCGGCCGCCTCCACCCGAGGCCCCTGGGGACTATGTTCACCCAGCAGGACATTATTAGTGCAAAACCCTCTTAGAGTTTTAATTTTTCAGGAGTTGGTTAAACAAAATCACTCAAATAGCAAGCTGAACTAGTGCAGCACTGGTTGAAGTTACGAGAGGTGTAGCGGTGTGGGTGTAATTAACAACATTATTAAGTACGACACTGTTAATGCTAAACTGCTGGACTATTCTTTTATAGTTCTCCACCAGAAGTTCTTGTTGAACAGTCTGAGACCTCCTCTCCTCACACCTTTTCAACATTGTCAGATTCACCCCTCCCTCATTTACAGTTTTAATTAGTTCTGACACCAAACATTCACACATTTCTGTACAGAAACACTACAAATGCCCTCTAGTATAGACTGAAGGTGTGATCTCCATATTTATCTATTTATTGGATATTCTCATTCATCCACATCATTGTTCTTTTCTGGGCAAATTGAATCGTAGGCAACTGGACTTGTATTTGTCTGGGAAGACGTTTCGCCTCTTATCCAAGGGGCTTCATCAGTTCATCAAGTCTCAGTAGTCCGCACTAGCTAGACAAAGACAGTGGACCCAGGTATTTAACCTCTGTGGGAGTAGTCACCAGAGATATTATTTACTGTTAATTATTACATGATACCTACGTCTATGATAGGAAATTTGATTTTATCTATTTGGAAACACTTCTAACGCGGACGGACGACACATGATACTTCCTAGTTGTATTCAAGCCTAACCTGGCCGTAGAGTCTGTAGGATATTCATTAAAAAACAAAATATAGACTTATACAAAAGAAATCCCGCTTAATAATCACCTATGGGCTTCTACTCATGTAGAACAACGTTTCTGGACAGGGAGTCAGTGTGTTTGTACCAATGACAGAGTGCAGGTGAAGTTGGGAGTGTGGTGCCGTGGGCTTGTATAACAACTACCACCAACAGAGCGACAGAACACCTTCAGGCTGAGAGAAATGGTGGATACACACTTAACAAAGGAAAGGAATTACAGTCTGGGTGAGGCGCTGGAGCATCGGGCCCATACCAGGCCATCGCTGGCAACGGAAACCTTGAAGGCTGCGCTGCGACAAGTACAGTAGGAGGGCTGCTGCCATGAGCACCGAAGTCTACAGTAGGTTGCGGCCGAGCCCTGGGCGCCCTAGCTCTCCACCCAGGTTGAGCTGCTGAGCCACCTGGACAGAGCAACCAACAACAGCCAGCCAGCAACAGCCGAGTATGGTCCCACTGCTCCAGCACTTCACTCAGGCTGTATTTCTTTTTCTTCGCTGCAAAGTGTGTATTGGCAATTTCTCCCGGCTTGACGGCATCCAGTCGCTATCTTGGTAGTAGTAGCAAATATTTAAAAGAGAACACTGAAGGACGAAGTGGCGAAGGATTCAATGTGAACAGCAGTAGAACATGGTTCAGTCCTGACAACAGGAGGAGGAGCCCAAATTGGATGTTGTGTTTACAAACTGCCATGAACAAACCGACAGACTCTACCTTTAAATTTAAATTCACGGAATACTGGAAAATTAGACTTCTCTTTCTTGTGTTTTAATTTACTACAGTACTATATGCAGCAGTAGCAAGTTCCTTCATTTCTCTACTTATTTTCAGCAACATACATTGAAATTCCAGTAATTATGACGTGTTCACAGCCGGACAGTTTTTTTTAGTGCATGTATTAATAATTTGCAAAAACATTAGCTGCACTCAGCTGTATGGTCGGTATAAGGTTACTTTGAACTTACAGTATTTAAGTAAGCATATAGTTGAACTCAAAATAACATCACTAACATCATTGCCGTTTTGTCAGAAGTCTCTTTCATGCAGGTTTGACTCTTTTAAAGTGCACCACTTCATTCAGCTCTTTGGGTTTGACCCTTTGTAGTGAGAACAGGTGGCTTTGCTTATGAGCTTTCTTTGTTGCACAAAAACTTCATTTTATCTAAAAAGCAGCTTTGCACAGGTTCAGAGCTCCTTCATCATTATTGTTGATGCATGGAAATGGACTGATTTTAGATACAGAATTTGAATTTAAATAATGATGGAAGTAGTTTTTTTTTTCTTGTTCTTTTTTTAAACCATGCTGGGTTTGTATTAATAATACAAATGGCAAGAAGGGAGCTTCTGCTTTAAGGTTAATAATAACGCTTGTGGGTTGGGCCAATTTTTTTTGTAGGAGGCGTGCAGAGTACCAAATTAAAAGGACATAGTGAGATGGCACATCAACTCGAAATTCAATTATCACATTTCTCTCATTTAGAGAAGCACATAACACTAAATGCTTAGGGGTGTTGGCAAGAATACGTTTTCATGCAGTGACACATTAGCATTTGGAGTTATGTGCGTTTATGAGTGAAATGTGATAATTGTACAAAGTCACTTTTGAAATTGTAGATGTACTGTAGGTTCTTTTTTTCTTTTTAATCAGGTTGAGTAAATATTCACACACTGTTCTGTTGTCATATTATTTGCTATTTGTTGTAATACATCAGCTTGGTAAAACAAACATATCACCTCATAGTAAGATTTTTATTTTCTTGTTCCAATAAGATGCAGCTTGTTTCTTTCAGGAAAGTCCTAGTGGAAATGATGTTTTCATGTTGCAGAGACAAAACAGAAAAACAGACATTCGGACAGAAACCTCATTTAAAACACTTTGTAGTAACCCACATAAACATATTACCTGTTTATCTAATGAGCGGCTACACTGATCATCCAGCTCTTCTGTGGTGACATGTTTTCCCTCCTTTGGTTCTGCAACAGTAGCTCATCACTGAAGCAGCAGCAGCAGCAGCAGCAAACCATGAAGTGGTCCAGCTGAACATGGAGCCACATGTTCAGCTGCCTGCCAATATTAGTATTAGCGTGACAGTGAAGTCGTCTCAAGTGGTGTTTTTCCTTTTTCTGCAGTGACAATCATGTGCTTAAACTTTCAGTGCACAGGATGTAGAATGGCCTTCAACAGACACAGAAACATTATTCTGCTTCTCCAGCTTATACCACATGATCTCTATGCAACCAAACCCCTTATAGAGGAAATACAATAATAACCTGCGTATCAAGTAAAATTGGGATTCATTAAGACTAGCACCAACATATGGTCATTTATTAAGCACTCAGTGAGGTTTTATTAATAACAATTATTTATATATATATATAAATATTATACACTGAACAAAAATATAAACGCCATTTTTCACAAGCTTAACTCAAAGATCTGAAATGTTTTCTATGTACACAAAAGGTCTATGTCTCTCTCATATTGTTCACAAATGTGTCTAAATGTGTGTTAGTGAGCGCTAATCCATCCACCTCACAGGTGTGGCAGATCAAGATGCTGATTAGACAGCATGATTATTGCACAGGTGTGCATTACTGTAGGCTGGCCACAATAAAAGGCCTCTAAAAATGTGCAGTTTTATCACACAGCACAATACCACAGATGTCAAAAGTTTTGAGGGAGCGTGCAATTTGCAGGAATGTCCACCAGAGCTGTTGCCTGTGAACTGAATGTTCATTTCTCTACCATGAGCTGTCTCCAAAGTAGGGATGTCACGATTATAAATTTTCTTGGATTATTGTCAGAGAAATAATCATGGCATTAAAGCAGAAGTAAGCGATCCGGTGGTTTTGGCTAATGCTGCGTTCCAGGTAGGCTTTTGAAACCGTAAATTACAGCTTCAAGTCACAACTTACGACTTTGTAGCGTTCCAGGCAACCCACTCGTGTTTTTCCGACCTGTTTTACCGGTGAAAGTCACTATAACGGCCACTCGTAACTTCTGACCCGTGAACTCGTACCAGATTGAACTGGTACCACTTCACAGGTCGGAAAAATACGAGTTTCCTTGAACGCACCATAACAGTCCTCGTCCCTACGTCACCACATTCACGGCGTCCCTTGGCTGCACACACAGCCCTGCATGCCGTTCTCTCTCCTCATTGGATAAAAACTGTAGGATACGATAAATGTTTTCTCCTCGGCTCAGAGCAGAGCAGAGTGACTGACAGACCCGTGTTTCAGACCAAACACTCTATGTAAGTGATTGCTGTCGGAAGATATAACTATTTAAGACTTATATTAACACAAATATATCACTTACTTCTGCTTTAAGATTATCATGATTATTATGCATTAATTGATTCCACCACACTATGAATGTGTAAAATCAAATATAGTCAAAATATAATTACATTACTCATTGTTTACACAAAATATTTTAAGTATCTATTAATGTATGACCAATTTTTAATCCCCCAGGGGGGAAATGTTTTAAATAGTCACGTCATAAATTGTCATCTATACCAAATGTTTATGTTTATGTTAATCGTTTTCTCTTTTGTTTTGTTTTTATTAATGACATGCTAACATTTAAATTCAATTCAACGTTACGTTATTAAATGGACTAGTATCTGCATATACTGTACCTTTATTTTGGCGCACATCTGCCAATATGGTTCCAACATCACCGTTTTTGGAAAGTAATGGTATATAGGAATCTTTATGATTAATTAATTGTGGTGTTCAATACCATGATTAATTGTGAAAACAAGTAATCATGACATCCCTACTCCAAAGGCGTCTCAGAGAATTTGGCAGTACATCCAACCGGCCTCACAACCACAGACCACGTGTAACCACACCAGCCCAGGAAGGACCTCCACATCCAGCGTGTTCACCTCCATGATCGTCTGAGACCAGCCACCCCTGCTGCAACAGAAAAACCAGTCAGTATCTGGTGTGATCATCATTTGCCTCACACAGTGCAACACATCTCCTTCGCATAGAGTTGATCAGGTTGTTGATTGAGGCCTGTGGAGTGTTGGTCCACTCCTCTTCAATGGCTGTGCGAAGTTGCTGGATATTGGCAGGAACTGGAACACGCAGAGCATCCCAAACATGCTCAATGGGTGACGTGTCCGGCCATGCAAATCTGGGATGTTTTCAGCTTCCAGGAATTGTGTACAGATCCTTGCAGTATGGGGCCGTGCATTATCATACTGCAACATGAGGTGATGGTTGTGGATGAATGGCACAACAATGGGCCTCAGGATCTTGTGAAAGGCATCTCTGTGCATTCAAAATTCCATCAATAAAATGCACCTGTGTTCATTGTATGCCTGCCCAAACCAAAACCCCCCCACCACCACCATGGGCCACTCGATCCACAACGTTGAGCTCACCCACATGACGCTGTCAGCCATCTGCCCTGAACAGTGAAAACCAAGAGAACACCTCTCCAAAGTGTGTCTATAACTGCACTTTCACATACGTACTGTCCATACATACATTGATCCATTGTTATATAAACATTGAGCACAGCTTCTTTAAAAAAAAAAAGATTTTGTGGCCTCAACAGAGTTGTGTGCTGTTCTGTACAGTGGATTCATTCATTCAGTATTGGAGTATTTGTAGAATGAAAGTCAGAGACTGTCCCTCTGGGCAGCCTGTTGTGAGCAAGTGGAAAATGACAGATTCCAATCTGCTGTTCACCAGCCTCTAATGTCTCTGTCCGGTCATCCAGAAGAAACCAACATGCAGCCGGTCCTGCTGTACAGTGACAGCAACAGGGACAGTGAGTGCTGACAGAGGAGGGAGTTCACTGCTCTGTCTGGTTTCCTGTCCAGTTCAGTGCGTCTCACATTTGAATGCAAACCTGACACATTTTCAATTGGTCTCTTATTCCCTTGATTTTCTCTTTCTTTGTGTAAATACAGTAATCCCGCATTATATTCCTTTAGTGGAAATGTTTATTTTGCCATCTTAGTTATACTGCTACATCACTGTTCTACCTCCTCTCACCTCTCCTTGCCTCCCTCTCGCCACAGGATGCTTTTGAAGTTCTGGCAGAGAGCTATGAATTCAACGAGATCGAGGGTCCTTGCCTGGCCTTCAGGAGAGTCGCATCTGTCCTGAAGAGTCTGCCCTTTGTGGTGCAGCGTCTGAGGGATGCTGAGGATCTGCCCTGCCTGGGGGAACACACAAAGGCAGTCATAGAGGTAAAGCCTAGAGTGCAGCTGACAGCTAGTCCATCTGTATTATGTTGAAATGTTGCTGTGAAACAGTACTGTTCAGTTTGTGTGGGCGTACCAAATGGACGGCTAACATTTGTCTTTTGGGTTTAATTCTCCAACAGAGGCTTGTCATTAAAGATTTCAGATCCAGTTCCTGCTTGCAAACAATAAGTTATGCGATGTTTAATGTGATGGATTACCTCCATCGTTGCAGGACTTTCAGCCCTCTTAAACATGGATTTCCATGCTGCTGTGAAATGATCTAAAATCAGTGCCTGCCCAGAGGGCCTCAAGCCAGTCTAAACATTTTGGAAATTGTATTGTAGAATTGCCTGGAGCAAAGCTAAATACAGGAGATGTGACTGATGAACTGAAACTGTGAAGATTAATGCTGCAGTAAAACATGACCTTTATGGATTTTTATTACTGATTTCTATGAAGTGCAGCAACAATGAGAGAAGTTACTAAGTCTGTGGTAAATTACCATATACAAACATTTAATATTTGGAACTTGGCTTCCTCAGATCAACACTCTTCACTAGGTAGTGAGGTTATAGTACTGGTGGTGGCTTGTGTTGCCACCTTTTACAGAGTGTAGGGCTCATTCCTGCTGCTCATGTTTGATATCACCATGTACTGTACAGTTGAGAATAAGATAAACAGAATAATCCCATAACTCACCTTTGATCCACAGTACTGGTCAAAAGGTTGGACACATTCCCACTCTTTTTCTTAGTTTGACTATTGATTGAAGACATCTATGGGAAACACACACAAAAGTGTAAAAAAAAAGTTGACAAAAGTCGACGCTTCCCTTGATGCCAGCTGTCTTGACCAAGCTTTATATGGCAGTCACCTGGAATGCCTTCAATCAACAGGTGTGTCTTATCAAAAGTTGGTGGAGTTTGGTGGAATTTGACCAACACATTCAGAGGCAAACCAAGAAATGAACTACTTTGTTCTTGAACTTCACTGTCAGGGGAACCAGAGCAGAGTTATGTGCTGGGAATGGACATTGTCACAAAATATGTCTGCAATTTTAATAAAGTAAAGTTGTAACCAAATCAAACAGGTCTGCAGCACTCCGATTTGCCTATCGCGGCAAACTAATGTGACGATTACCACACTCTAAAACACATGCAGGATGGTAAGGCTAATACTCAAGATTCTCTAAATAAGGCAGATAAAAACAAACAGAAAGAATAAGAAATGGCCCATAAATTAATTAATATAAAAGCAGTAGGCCTAAACCTGCAATGAAAACCACTTTATTTCTTATATTACATTATCACAGAAGTACTTTTTTGGTTGTTCAAATTTACTTTTTAAAGTAATCTCTTTAAATAAAACATCCAACAAAAGCCAGCCTCCCTCCCTCTCTCAGGTGAGCCTCCCACCCCCTTTTATAAACTCTGCCCCTCTTTCTGTCAGATTTGCTGTTTTTCTTTTTCCCACATATTGTGTCAAGAGCTGCTGAAGTAAGTAAAGAGAAACGACAGTTCATCATTACTTTAAGGCATGAAGGTCAGTCAATCTGGAAAATTGAAAGAGCTTTGAATGCATCTTCAAAAAACCGTCAAACCCTGTGATATTGAGTTTTGATTCTTTTTTTTGACACATTTCTTCTCCAGACAGAGAGAGCGGCTCGAGCCTGCATGGCTTTAAAACACACATACATACACACACACACACACACAAAGGTATGTGGCGGAGAATTCTTGCAAATTTCCCTCTGATTGTTTTGCTGCGCTGTCAAGGAGAATGGAGCTGAATCTTTCTTCTTCTAACATTAACAATCCGAGCAAATATGCTTCGTGGACACTGAAGTGGAACTTCATCTTGCAGAACACATTTACTGTGAGGTATTGAGGTTTTTGGAAAAAAAAAAATTCAATCTTTCAACAAGATATCAAAAATGGTTTTTGAAGCCTGGAATCCTAGAGAAAACTTGCCACATAGATGCTCACACATGAGTGCACACGCTGACAGGCATCACACAAATTTACCTTGTCTTTTAAGAAAAAAGACAGAAAGAAAGAAAGAAAGAAAAAGTCTTATTGGATCACTTGGCAATCATCCCATCACCTACAGTCGTGCTCGGGGCAGGAATCGTGGCAGGTTGTCAACGGATGTGTCGAAAAATGTTTGCTTGGAGAGAACGCTGAATCCCTGTAGGTGAGCTCTGCAGTCCAACCCACTGACACGTTAAACCTTACGTACACACAGCCACTTTCAAGACCTGTCAAAGCGCTAAGCACCGACTGTGATTCATTAAACTAAATAACATAAAGTGTTCCACAGAGGCCGCATTAGCCCGCCTGCGTCTGACCTCTCCCTGTTGTTATTCTTACATGATTCAGACGTGCGCCCAGCGGTGGGTTTCTTCTGTTTTTTTCCACTAGGTTGTCTCTTGGAAACAGATCGCGGCTCAAAACAAGAAAATGACATGACACGAAAAACAAAGTGAAACCAAACAGAGTAAAAACAAAACACTTGATGTGCCTTTGAACATCGGAGTGACACTCTGTCAGCAGCGACTGAACCGCTCGCTGCTGGCTGAACATCCAAAGTGGGGGAAAAGATATAAACCTACTGACATGAAAGTCTGGGAGCACTGAGGCAGGGTCGGGGATGAATAGTCAGTATGTGTTTTCTGTGTGTGTGTGTGTGTGTGTGTGTGAGAGAGAGAGAGAGAGAGAGGCGCTATGCATGTGCCGAAGTGTGTCTTCCCCCGAGCAGGGAGTGTGTTGAAGCATTATCCTTGTGTTTGAGGTTGGACTTAGCTGGGGGGTTGAAAAGCAGAGGTGGACGGGTGGATGCATCATTGAGCAGTGAAGGCTGCTTTAAACTGCACTGTACTCACATTCTGGATCAGGTTCACTGGCTCATTGAAGCTGGATGTCATCCCGTCATGCACAGGTTTAAAAAAAAAAAAAAAAAAAGCACACGGATACTGCTTGTAAAAACACCAACACACAGGGGCTCATTTTCAACACTAACAACTTTTACAATTTCCCTCTGGAAGATTGTCGATAATAACCGGATAACTGCTATCTGATTTTACATCCTCGCATAATGAAGAAGACTGTTAAAATGTGACCAGCAAATTACTGTTGCTCTGCTGAGAACAGGCAAGACAATTAAATGCAGAGCAAAGTTGTTTCAGAGCAAACAATGGAAGTGGGGGGAAAATATTACCCTGGGCCTTTTATGGATGCCATAAAATCGATGGTAATCCCAGGTTTCACAACAACAAAGTCATTATTTCTTGAAAAGAAATTAAATGAGGACACCTGATTTAAGTGGAAACTGTTTGCAAATATGCAGCAATTTGTGGCCATTTGTTAATAGCTGATGGAACATAAACTGCATGGAAAAACACGCCTCTGCTGACACCAGTGGTGTTTTCCCCGATAATAGCATCTACTTTTATGTCTTGCAGGAGATCCTTCAACATGGCCGCTCGTTTGATGTCGAGAAAATACTCTCCGATGAAAGGTATCAAACACTAAAGGTCAGTAGGATTAAAAAAAAGGAAAACAACTCCCCCGTCGTTTGTGTGCTGCTGCGAGATAGCTGTGAAAACGATTTTGCATTCCGCCGTCTCTTAAGGACGTGTCGCTCTTGAAAGCCCTGTGAATGCTAACCCCTTCTGAGAAGAGCCTGTCATTTCAGAGCATGTCTTCTTGATTACGTCCTTACCTCGTTTCCTGCCAGCTGTTCACAAGTGTGTTTGGGGTTGGACCTAAGACGGCGGAGAAGTGGTACCGCGGAGGGCTGCGCTCATTCAGCGACGTCCTCACCGAGCCCGCCATTCAGCTTAACCGGATGCAACAAACTGGTACATCAACATCTCATCGTCTCCACTCTGCCATTCAAATTATCGACTGAAAAATACAACTCGAGCTTGCTTCCAAAAAAAAAAAAAAACCACTCAAAGGCCTAATCGTTAAATTTCTCCAGAGGGGGCCCGCATATCATTTGAGGCTTTCTTTTTGGTCCTTTTTTTTGTTCCGCAGGAGGTTTCCTTATAGCTGTAATGTGTTTTCTCTAAAGCGAGATGAGATGTGACCAGCAGGGAGTTTACAGTGAAAACACAATGCAAAAGGCAGCGGGGGTATTTTTAATAAAAATCAATGAGTAGTCACTGTGAAGGGGAATGCTTGCTGTGGAACAAGCGCTCATCAATCAGCTGGTCAGAGAGGGCTGTGAATTCAAAGACCATGCCAGGCTGCTGTGCTGACACACACACAGGAAAAGTTAGGATTTATTTGGCATGTTGGTGGGATTTTTTAAGGAAAAACAAGTCAAACATCATTCATTTTACCTTTGTGTCATTATTTAGTTGTAGCTGCGGACTGAGTTTGGCTGTTTGGATGAAGGTTTCAGAGCTGCTGTCATCTGCAGCAGCTGCAGCGCTCAACTACAGAGAGAGAGAGAGAAAAAAAGAACTGTTATACTGTACAGGTAGAAACTGAGATCTCAAACTTGTCTTTGATATTTTGCAGTTTTTGATCTTTTGGTTGCAATAAATACAACAACTGTCCAGAGGGTAGTGTTAGAATCAAAGCCTCTGGTAATCGTATAACTGAGGGGTCAAGTGTTGTACACGGCGTTATTATGGAGTGTATGTGATGATGTGTATAGAAAGGTCATCATGTCAGTCACAGAGGTTCAGTGAGATGATTTCTAGATCTGCATGAGCACAAGGAGCTATGGGGGTGTGAGAAATACACAGGGTTCCTACGCAAGTATGGGAAATTACAGAATTTGATTTGGAAAATGGAAACTATGGTATGGAAATATATTTATCGTAATACTTATCTGGGTTTGGTCTTATCTTAAGTTATTCGCGTTAATTATTTTGTATGCACGGGGCGTCGCGTTTATTTTGTATGCACTATTGTACCTAGCTAATATTTGATGACATAATGACATACAAATTCAGAATAATGAAAATTAATAAATAAAATTAAAATTACATTTACATGAAACACATTTAATTACTCAAATGTCACAAATGCCGAGAAGTCTGGAAATTAGGGTCTGGAAAAAGTATGGAATTTTGAAATTTCAAATGTGTAGGACCCCTGAATACAGCACCATCTCTATTTTCTTTATTCTGACCCTTGGGATGCTGATGTCAGGCCTTCAGTTGACAACTTTGTCCCATTCTGAAATATCTCAACAACTTAGTGAATGGATTGCAGTGACATTTTGTGCAGACATTTATGGATCCCCAGAGGATGGAGCTCATTGACTTTGATCGTCCCCTGACTTTCCCTGCTGCCCCACTGGAAGGTCAAAATTGTTTTTTTCCCAGATAAATATCTAAGCTAGGGCTGCACGATTATGGCCAAAATGATAATCACGATTATTTTTGTCGATATTGAAATCACGATTATTAATCACGATTATACATTATGTTAGATAAAACATGTTTTTATTGCACTTTCTATTTGAAACAAACAATAGGCTATGTGAACAAGGCTTTCAGTTCAAAATAAAACGTAAAATAAAAATAAATAATAGCCTAAAATAAAATTTACCCAAGACAAAGGGCTAGCGAAAAATAAATGCCATTGCAGAGTGCAGAGGTGTCATTCTGTACAGTAGCATACAGATACTTGTGTAAAAAACAAAAAATAAAAAATAAATCTGGTAGAAGTAGCTGCTGATTCAACTCCTTTACTCAAATAAAAGTAAGAAAGTACAGGCTCTGAAATGTAATTTCAAAGTAGGCTATAGGTAAAACTTAATTTTTGCCATCAATGATACACAGAGATGTGTGGGCAAGAGTCTGTCTAGCATGGACCAAAGCACAGCACGGGTGGTTCAGCAGCAATTTGGAACGAATTAAAAACATTTAATGAACAGACCAAGTGTTTTCACACAGGCAGCGTCCAGCAGGTCGGCCTGGCTCAACTGTGCTGCCACCAAAACGGCCATAGATCGCCGTTACCGGCCGTTATGATCACGGTCGGAACGTTTTATTTACACGACGTATGTAATTAACACCAAAACGGCCGCGTGGGGTGACGGGGTCTCGGTCCAGCTTCGAGACCACCCCACAGCCCGACCTCGATCCGATCCAGAGCGAGACGGCGACAGTAGACAGCCTGAGGTGCTGACTGACCAGACACAGACACACGTCATGTCTGTACTGTCACCGTCTGCTGCCGACATCGTCTCACTCTCACTGCAGAGTGAGATCCATACAGTCTATGAGTGAGACGTAACACCGGGCGCAGAAGGTGACAGCTACAGCAGCATCTGAAGGTGCAGACTGACCGGCCGGGACATACACTCTGGACTGTAAACAACATGTAAAGGGAGGATGCGCTCGCTTGTTAGTTAGGCAGCTTCATGGAGCCCTGACCTCTCGTTCGCCCCCTGGTGGTTGGCGGACTATTGGTTGAGAAAGCGCTTGATTTGATATGCAGCACAGCCCGTTTTTTTACATGTTAATAATCGTGACGATCATCTTAATTTAATCGTGGCAGCCAAAATCGTGATCGTGATTAAAATTCGATTAATTGTGCAGCCCTAATCTAAGCATCTTTTAGGTTTACTCACAAAAACCAGTACAGACATTCATGATCCTTGCCGACTGTCATGACCTCTAGCCACACCCTGAGGTTGACCATCATTTTTGGTGAAATGTTTTCCACTAAAACTATTTGATGTTTTGCCATGCACTTTGTTGCACACCTACAGTTTACGTCACCCTGGGGGATGACTTGTAATGGATTTGTAGATCCCTTAACTTTTAATCTATCACTGTCATTAAGTCGGAATTTCATTTTTGTCCAATCATTTGGTGTATGACTAAATACCTGAAAAGCTAATGACATTCCCCCTGGTCTCAGCTTTCAGTCTCAGTGCTTTGTTCTTTCTCTAATTAGCAAATGTTAGCATTTAGCTCAAAGCACTGCTGTGTTGTGAAGTGCAGCCTCGCTGAGCTGCTATCATGTCTGTGAACTGGTTTACTTAAACATACAATTATGACATTTAAGTGATTTCTGAACCGTTTAGTGTTTTCATCATTGTTTGCCGATGTTACCATCCATTTTCCACTGTGAATGTCTGCGACAGACTGCATCAGTCCACAGGAGATCTTATTTTTCTCTCTGAACGGAAAAACAGGAGAAGGAGCAAAACAAGAAGTTCTAGTTCATAACATATTTTCAGTGATTTTACTCTGTGCTGATGCAACGCTCGAATCTGAAAGGAACAGCTGAGTGAACAAAAAATACAGGAGTGCAGGAGAAGCCTGACATGCAGATAACATCAGCATCAGCAGCTGCCAGTGACAAGAAATCCCACCGAGCGTTTGGTTAAATGTCTCGGAGGGAAACAATGAGATTCAGCTTTTCATTTGTCTTCGTCGCTTATCTGCTTCCTCTTCTGCTCGAGATGTTACTGGGTGCACACACACTGTAGGCTGTGGCGCTGCGTAAGGTGGTAATTCAAAACATGATATTACACCAGTTACAGTGTCCCATCCGGTCGAAACTCCATCTGATAATGTATTACTCTGACAGACATCTTCATCAAACTGGTCATAATCCATCACTGGGAACACTGCGGCCTCCGCTCCGTGTGGAGAAATAGTGTGAGGCTTTTGACACAGAAAATGTGTCTGAACCCTGATCTCGCCACCGTGTTCTGTAAATCTTGAAATGGCAGAAACATGAACTATCTAATTTACTTTACTGCAATACAGACAGAAATATCATTAAGGAATTTGTCATTAATTGATGATCTCACACTGTCTGTCTGTTCTGAGGCAAAGACAAGAGAAATCAGCATTTTTCTCATGTTCTCATGAAAAAAAGAGAAAAAACGTAGTGAGCTTCATGAAATCAAGAAGATACCCATCAATCAATCAGTCATAATATATCACCGTGGCTGTGACGCTCTTGTGTTTGCAGAAGCCAGCACATCACATTTTACCTTACATTTAATTCACCCTGACTCCCCACTTCCCCGGAGCAAATGGCTATGATTGATGGCTGACTGCCATACTAATAACCACATGGTCTTTTCCCTGCAGGTTTTCTGCATTATGAAGACATCTCCCGGGCTGTCACTAAAGCGGAGGCCCGGGCCCTGGAGAACATTATTGACGAAGCTGTCCGTGCCATCACCCCGGACGCCACAATAGCTCTGACGGGTGGCTTTCGCAGGTACAAGGCTTGTCATCTTCTCTCAGTGTTGATGTGGTGGTTGAAACAGAAGACTTCCTTCTTGTTAGACTCATTTTGGGCATCTATGGAAAACGTGAAGGCATGAATCCCATGTGGCTATCGCTTATTGTCACAGCATAGACATTTGTGTGTGTGTTTGATTAGCTGCTGGTACCTAAATGCATCCCTGTGTTAATAATTAGTAGATAAAATTGATTTCTTTGACATTTAACTCTGATTATCATCACAATCTCTTTGTTCTCAGTCATAAAAGATAGAACCTTCAGTGCACAGCACAGGTCATACATGTTTTACATTTACATTAAGCCACTGAAATACATTGTCACTCTCAGAGTGCACGGTTAATGCTGTTGTTAAGCTCACCTACTGTGCACGACTATTTGTTCACAGCAGGTGACTTTGTTGCTTTTGCACTGCTCCATTTTTATTCATATACATAGGCTGTTTTGTGCCTGAGTAAGTGTGGAGGACTCTGCTTTGTGGTGTTATAAAAGTCCAGCCATCACCAGTGGCATGTGCAGTAAATAATTCAAATGTAGTCTGGCAGTAAGGACAGGCGTTTGCCTCTTAGCAGGGGTGGTCGAGCTAATAGCAGCTGCTACAAGTATTACATGTTGCCATGGAGATCTCTCTCTTTTTTTATAAACCTATAAAGAGTTACTTTCCTGTGTTTGCTCCAGTTAATCAAAAGATCACACACAACTATCGTAGACAGACTTTTAATGTAACTTGTGCTTCATCATGAGCACAAGAGGTTTGTTTTATACTAAAAGGAAATGATACAGTAGTTGTGAAACAAACTACAGTTTACTGTTAATTAAATGTAATAATTGTTCCAGTTTTACTTTTCCAGGTTTTTGACTTGGCTCAGGTCCATCACATGGCACACGTCCTGTTTTTAATATGTAGAAAATCATGAACTGTTCATAAAGGTGGATATTTCCTTGATGATTTCACCCATAGGCTTTGTATGTGGATCTGAGACTTTGGTCCATGTTTGTTTAATAACCTGTCACACTCAATTATGCAGAACTCTAGGCCTTGATGAAAGTTTAATGAATGAGTTATGTAAAATTTCAGAGTATGTAAAAGGGGAGAGCAGTTTTGGAGACCAAATAGTTTTTGTACCAGGCTATATATACATGGTCATTTCTGCTGTTAGGTTGGGCATTTTAACATGGAAGCCTGTGGATTGACTCATTTTTGGAGCTGGACTCCAGTGGTCATTTAAGGAACTGCGGTTTTTAGCCCTTTTAGATTGGGGTTTCAGCCCTGAAGAGTTGCTGCTTGGTGGAAGTATACAAAACAATACACTGTCATTTCAGTCTATGTTTCCCCACACCAACGTTGCATCTCTCACATAAATCAGTCATTGATTTCAGAAAGTAGACGCTCACCAGACCCTCCTCCAGAAAAGAAGGGCTGGTCGGCCTATGATTCTGCGGCTGGACAAATAAACGCCCTGGCCGTTTGGATTTCTTTCAACCAGTCACAATGTGGCCGGTGCCATAACAACGGTGCGCTTGCAAAATATTGCTGGTGGGGTAGATGTTAGCCTCGCGAGCTCACTAAAGATGATGGGGTAAGCTTGATGGATAGAACTTTTGCCGTGGCCAGTCGGCAAACAAGCCAAAATGTCCTTCTTGGATAGCAAATGGCGTAAACATACGCTTAGGATATCTTTACAGTCGTATCAAAATATCCATGGTTCCTGTTGTTGTTTCCTCTCTCTGAGGGTACTGTGAAAACTGCAACAGGAAGGCGGGACTTCCGCCGGGTGCCTCGTTCCAGCCAATCACAGGCTAATCGCAGAAACACACTCCCGTTAGGTCAGAATAGTAGGTAATGTTAGCAAGCCTGGAGGAACACTGAAAAATTAATATGATAAGCGTGGTGGTGGGTCACATCTCAGCCTTCCTTCACCTGGTCGTACCAGACCACGTAATAATGGTTAGTAAAAACCACTGAGTGTATCGAAGTGAGGAAAGTTGGATTTTACTGCTTATGAATTTCTTCAAGAGGGAGATTTTGTTATTTCTCCTCTCGACGGTCGAGAGTCTCACTTTAGTGCCTGGATCATGGTGTATATTTAATTAGTCTCTGTGGTTATAGGTCCATAACTTTTCTAAGTAAAGATGGTTTAAAAAAAAAAATCCAATATCTGTAATCTTCAAAAGAATAAATGACAGCAGGAATGATATCTGATTATGTAAATGTAAATATCTGCACCTTGGGGGGAAAATGTGGTAAAAGAGATGAAGAAAGTGATTAGAGCATCATGGATAGTTAACATCAAGAACGGAGGGGAGGAACAGTGGAAGATTTATGGGCCAGGAGTCTGCTGCAGAGCGTAAAGGGCCTGTGAGAGCGCTTTTATGGCAAAGTCAGGGAGATGAAGCTCACATTTACCTCGTCTCATATTTGGTGTAGGCTTGGGGAATATTACGTGAGGCCTAATTGGAATCATGCAGCGCTCTAATTGAAGAATGATGACTTGTACATTAGAAGTCAGCGAGTAAGTAATTTACCTTTATCTTGTTGAAAAGCTGATTCTCCAGACATGGTTTAAACACAGCAGGAAGCGCTCCAAGACCTATTACACCCAAAATAGTGCATATGCTTCTCCAAGATGCCAGCAGCACCACTAATAACCCACTAATTCTCTTCACTGTGACATATTTGAAAATGTTCTCTTCTAAAGTCCTGTCAAAGCTCGATTTAATTACCTATAATTTCCAGCGTGATGTAGAAGCCCTTATTAGCTTTATCTTTCCAGCCGATAGCCCTTGTCAAGTACGGAGATACACATATACTATAATATATTCTTTAAATAGACGTTCTCTGCTCTGGCAAACCTTTCATCTCTGGATAACATACACAAAGAAATATCTCAGCCCCCGAAAGTTTCACGAAATAAGCGGCATGCTCCAGTAAACTGGAGCTGTCACCCACTTCAGAGGTAAACAACATGGCGAGGATTTGTTGATGCCACTGACATTAGCCTTATTGAAAGGACAGCTGTGGAAGGCGGGTGACAAGTCTTAAAGCGGTTTTGTTGGGTGGGGGATTAAAAATAGATTAGGCTTGAAAATACAGCATCTATCACCAGTGTGTGTGTGTGTGTGTGTGTGTGTGAAAGGCTCACGTGGTGTCAGCGGAGCACTGTATTTATTTCAGTGTGAAGCCGACAAATCCCAGCTGTGGATCTTATTCGACATCAGATTGTCTGGAGTGAGACTCAAAGTGACACTGATGAGGGGGCCGATGGTGTCTGCTTTCAGATCCTCCAACAAGGACCCATCGCATTGTTTCCCTGGAACAACAACCGGGATAAGTAATCCTTGTCACTTCAGTTTAGAGTGTTGTGATTTTTTAGGCTCACTCTATTATCAGCTTCCAAGGGAGAAACAAGTCGTCTGATAATGACATACAGCCCCACGTAAAGTGTGCACTTAAGAGACAGAAGGTGAAATGCACGGTGGCTTCCACACATCCGGCCCCCTTTAAACTCCCACATCAACGCGTTCTGTGAAACTTCCAGTCGCAGCAACACTTCCCACATCTGTATTATTCATACATGTTGCACTGTCCTCCGTGCTCAAAATTTGTAAATAACCATTTATATTTTATGCGCAGAAAGATTGAATAATTTAGCGTTTTCTCTCACGCAATAATAAACGTGTAGAGTGGCTATATTCACACCAGGTGTTTATAGATCCACTGCTCCGCTCCGCACTGCACTTAATGGCGAGACACTACAGGCAAAAACACTGTTTTTTCATGCACCGATCAGTTTTGAGATTTTGAGCTATTTTTCTTCCTTTACATGTATACTTTCATAAAAGTCGAAAGAAATGGTAGGAAATCCACATTAAGGTGGTTATTTTACTTCATTTTGTCTTCTATTGTCAGTAGATTTCTTCCAAATTTACCAAAAGTTAGCAGCTTCTACGACATGCTGTGCTGTGCCTGTTGTCTGACCCATGTCATGTCATGTCAGGTATCATTGTAAAGCTCATTTCCTCCGTATCCACAACCAATCGTAAAAGTACAATTTACATTAACAATCTATGGATTGGTGGATTTTACAGTACAAGTCTTCAAAGGCCGTTTCCTCAACTTCAGCAGCACTTACAGACACTAAACCTTCCAGTTTTAATCCTGTCTATATTCCGAAGGTTTTTACAGAGGGGATTGTTGATATATCATTCAAAACCTGATTTAAACAACATTTTATTCCTAAAACAGGGCAAAATTTGATTTTTTAGGGCTGGTGACAGTATTTTCTAATTTACAGAGTTATAAAAAGAGATAACCAGAATCCCCTCTGTAAAACTTCTGACTCTTATTATGTCAACAAAATTAAACAATAATTTTGAAAGGGGCTTTATCCATTGTTCAGATTTCAGTTCTGGAAATGTATGCAAATGAACATATTTGATTATTATTTGATTGGCAATTATTACATATTGCCTCATTTACATATTTAAACATTGAATTTGACAAAACTTGTAATACAAAAATATTTGTCTTAATGTAAGTGATAAACTTGGGAAGTTTCATGGTGGTCTGTTAGTTAAAATTTTTACCCTATTCACCTGAAGTGTCTCCCCTTAAAGACGCTTTCTGTTCTCGCTCCATCAAAGCTAATATTTTCAGCTAAGTCTTTCAGAGCCATGTCGCCCCACTGACCAGGAAGGGATGCAAGTAATGATAAATAAAAGCAGTGCTCCACCAGAGGCAGAAAGGAAACAGGAGGAGAAAAACACCCTCCTCACTGGAGAGAATGTGCCTGACATGGTGTTGTCTAATATCCGCTGACTGGGGTTGAGTTAGAGGAGCTGTCTGCACCGACTCGACACATCGCATCGCTCTGATGCAATCAAGACGGAGCTGTCTTCGCCTCAAACCACCACCGATTCCCATGTTAGCCTCTCACACGCAAATGCACTTCGATAACATCAGGTTGTTCCTTTTAACGCTGATTGGCGGTAAACTGAATTTATGCTGATCATCCTTCTGTCTCCCCATCGCTCTCTGTTTTTTTTTGCTATTCATGGCACACATTTATGCAGTGCACTCAAGTGAGTTTTGCCAGCGCAGCAGAGGCTAGCAGTGAGATTCACTCAACAACTCGAGTGCAATGCACAAGCGGGAAGCGTAGTGGAGTCTCAGCTTTGCCCGTTAAGAGTTTTTGGAAGAAAGCTGCTCGTTCAGCAGATGGAAATCTGTGATGCATTCTCAAATAGCTGTGTACTAGCGGTTAACTCATTAAAGAAGTGTAAACTCCTAACAAAAACTCCCACATGAATTCCACCGAGCGGCAACACAAATGTAAAAGTGAGTACTCCCACATTGTGTATTATTTCACAGAGGGAATAAATTATATCCAGTCACAGTGTAAATGGCTGTGACTAAGGCAGCATCTGCTGAGTGAACCTGTGAGCCAGCCACTCAGTCCGTTAATGCCACAGGGGTACATGCTCTCTGCCACTAATGCTAACCATTAACATTATCGTGCCTTGTGGAGCTCTAATAGCTGTTTTTTAATACTTCCTTGCTCCTTGAATTAGCCATAGTGACCTTTGAAGCTTCCCCACAAGTCGTTCATGCCTCTCTCTCCATCCCTTTAATGTTCCCCTCTCTTGCTGCCGTCATTCACTTCTGGTAGAGGCGGCGAGAGGAGATCAAACACGGAGCCTCGCTGCTGCCGAGGCGTCTTTGGAGCAGCATCACCTCCTTGTCATTTTGCTTTGTTATTAGCTGTGACATTTGCGCCGTGTGATTCTGACTTTCGTTTATCATGTAACTTTTTCTGTGTGTGTGTGTAAGGTAATGATCAGTGTGAAACGATGCTCACATGTTTGGCAGGTGTAGGTGCGGCCTGGTAAGAGACTGCTGCATCATTTGATGGACACACACACAAAGCTCTCACCTTCATGACTGATGGAAAACCTGTCAGAGGAGGCCGTTTCAGCGCGTTCCTATAATCGCTCTTGTTATTCAGCGATTCATGTGACGGCTGCTTGAGTCATCTTGGAGCCACCTTCAACAGGTGGCCAGTCCATCAACACACACATACACACACACATCTGCTGTTACATTTACATTTTGGAACAGTTTTACCTGGGAATCATGTATTTGTCACAATTTTTCTTCACATCAAATCAGCCAGTCTGCTCCTACTGTACGTCTTTGATCATTTGAATTGTTGAGAATTGAGAGTTGAACTACTGAGATTTACAAGCATTAATACAGTATTTTTTATGAATGGGGGTGTAAGCAGAAAAGCACACACGATCATTCCTGCACCGTGTAGACACACGTGGGTGTGGCCAACTGCTTTTGTAATTATATGGACTAGAGGTGAGCATGTGTGAGCCTGGCACGGCGCGGACCAATCTGTAGAACTGGATGGAGCATGATGAGTATGTAGCTGGTAGGAGGAATACATTACAAGCAGGTGGAGATGGAGTGGGCCTCACTTAGAACCAATCAAATCGGCTCCTCTCGTGTTCTTCGCAGCACAAATGTACCAACACTGAATTGCTTCCAAGGTCAGGTGACGGCTGCTGGTGTTTGCTAAATTTACGATTCGAGAAGCTTCAAGAACGTTCTGTCACCAAGTGTTTTGAAGTTAATGGTGTTTTTGTTACAAAGAGTTTTTAGCAAAATGAAGGGTACAATCTTCACAGCTGGAGAGTCTGGCATCAAAGGTACAACGACCTTTATGAGTAATTTTTCATTATGGGTGAATGAAAAATTATTCATCAGCATCAGTGAACTCTACCACACTCCATCAAGATCAGCATCAAGTTAACTCTTTGTCCCACAGGCCACTAAGGACATAGAAGTGGGCAATATACCGTAATATTATATCACAGCTTGTTTTATGTCTGTTGTAGTAAATGTCTACAGTACAGTACAAGGGTCGATGACATGATGCACCCTAATGTCAAGTGGTGTAACCAATATTTTTTCATAAAAATGGGAAAATAAATCTGCACTCAATTCTCAAATAGATGTAATTCACTTTTGCAATGCAACACTATGTTTCTTGACAAATTTTAGATGATATGTCACACTTTATTTGTTAAAAAAGCAGTATTTTTTAGGATATGTCTTTCATTTTTTTTCAGAAGAAAGTATACTTTTTATAAGTACACTTAAATCCACGGTAGGTGGATAAAATAATTAATATTTATTCGTGGTTACACCATTTGACATAAGGGGCATTCAGTCTTACTACTGTAATGTTGAAGAATGGTTCAAATGTCATTTCAAATGACTTAAAACGTATATTTTAACAAATCTGATACGTGCTTTTATACCATTTATTTTTTTTATTTGTCACTGACCCATTATCATATAACTGTACAAATTATCACCTAAATGTTTCAATCTACTAGCATGAAATTATCTTTGCCATTTCACATCTCTGGCTGTGTCCTGTCATAGACAACACACTCTCCCGGCCGTGTGTGTGTGTGTGTGTGTGTGTGTGTGTGTTAGGTAGGTGAGGCGTGTGTTTGTATCTGGAGCAGAGGAAACTGGAGAAAACGAAAGGAGTTAAGTGCCAAAGCATGTTTTTATGTGTTGAGGGGTGGTAATTGGAAGCGGATGAATCAGTTGAGAAAAGAAACACCACTGGGTTTAAATGTCTGTGTAATGTTAATTTTCAGGGATTTCTGCTGCTTTGAGCTCCGTTCTTGTTAAAGGTCAAATTTAGCTTGGTTGTGATTTCCTCATTTAAAAATGCAAATTTAAATTTGTTCCAATACAAACAACCAAACAAAAAATCTTTTAATGCAGACATATGTTACTGGGACGAGAATCATCCTGCTGGTTGATTTATACTGCAAAGACTCAAATTATGCACATCAAGTCTTTTCATAATGTTATGTTTTGTGATAAAAGTATTGACCAAAATTATTGCCATACCATTTACAGGCCATATTGTGCTGCCCTTCATCCAGCATTTTCTGTCAGTGGCCATTTGCAGAGGAGGATTACCAAGCGTTGAAGTTCATAGGTCTCGCAGTAGACAGACATCGGGCCAAACATCCCTAAAGCCATCTGAACTGAAGAACTCTACTTCATGCAAGATGAGAACAGCGGTCCAAACTATTGTTTCTCCAATAACCACTGATGTTAATTCTATTTTTATCAACGCTTTTTAAAATTCGATACAGTGTTCAGATTTCCTCTCTTTTCAGCCAACATAGCTTTGATTTCACCTCTGAAGGTCAAACACAAAGGCAGAGAAC
This sequence comes from Trachurus japonicus, assembly GCF_045865225.1. NCBI lineage: Eukaryota > Metazoa > Chordata > Actinopteri > Carangiformes > Carangidae > Trachurus > Trachurus japonicus. The sequence goes on from NC_140921.1 coordinate 22,458,811, forward strand.
TGTCCAGTCACTGAAAATCACTGGTAAGAGATCTTGGAGTGCATTGTTTGCACATCTGCAGCTCATTCACGTCTGACAGCTCCTCCTGAAAAGCCACAGAGCGTACCTGTCAGCTGCAGGGCTGTCAGCTCTGCCTTGGGTACATTTTTGGACTTGGTCTATGACAGCTGTGTTCAGAGACTTGAAGGCTGCAATGCATTCACATCTGCATCATCCTTGGGCTTGACAGACCAACATTTCGGCTTCATGTGCACTCCTGTGGTTTCCTGGGAGACGTCGGCTCGTTCGGCGCGATCGCTGAGAGTTCTCTTACCGTCATGGGTTCCGCGTGAAAAGTTTTGTTCGTCATGTAGCATCTTTTAATCATCCGCTGTTCTCAGACCAGGCTGAAAGGACCGTTCCGTCCACTTTAAATCAGTCAAAACGGGTCATAATGGTTGATGCGGTTGCACCACTAAGGCCTGATTTGTTGCAATCTCCAAATATCTCTCAGGTTATTGCTAAAACCATCGAAGCAGGTGTTGCGGTGCTCGCTCTGCCTCGTGGAACATCTGCTCAACAAGCTGACGTTGTGCCTGTATTTTGCATGTGCACACAACTTTGGTGCACTGTGGAAACTTGGCATTAGGCGGTTTTATGACAGTTGGAGATGATAAAATATGCAGCGCACACAGGTAATACCGATGCTGTTTCCGCAGGTTTCATGTTTGTGTATATCAGCGCTAAAGAAGCCAGGTTTTCCCCGTCTTCTCTGTGTATCTCAGACATCCAGGTTGCTGTTGGTGTATTTTTTTTCACTGGATCTTGAAGCTGTTTTCACAAAAAGATCCAGTCAGGCTCTCCACAGTTTTAAATGCATCCCTCAGATGTTTGTGCTCATGAATGTGCACAAAGAGCTGGTCATGAATGAGCACAAACATCCAGGAATAACACCAACACTGTGGGTGGTGTAGAAGGGAAGAAAATGAAAAAAACAAAAACAAGAACACAATAACACTGTCATCCATCCCATACGTCTCTCTGGAAGATCTTCAGCAAGCACCACATCCCCTGTGTTTTTCAAAAACCAGCAACACACTGAAACAAATCCTGGTTCTGCAAATCCTGGAAAGTGCTCGAGTGTATTCACAGTCCAATGCAGTGACAAATGCACAGACCTACTGTACTGTATATAGAGCTGAAAGCAAACAAGCCCTAAACAAACACACGGCTCAAACACAGCAGGGCCGACTCCTCCGGTCAAGACTCGGCAGCTCGCCCACACCTGAAGGATGATGACTAAATAAAACCAAAGTTTAACTAAATAAAATGCAGAGGCAAGCGGAAAAGTTGGAAACTCTCATGAAACTATTTTACCAAACCTGCTGACGACCCCAAATTGATGAATAAAATAACACACTCTCTTTGGTCAGTCTCTGTTGACTTGAATTAATGTATTTATTCTGGACCCAGGAAACATCCTTTGTACGTGAGAAACACTGAAGAATCGGTTTCACTGCTCCTTCCCTCGGCAGCCCATTGTACCAAGCTGCAATTAGGACAAGGTTGTAGTTGGTCTCCTCTCTCTGAATAACAAAGTCCAGTAGGAGCGGTTTATAATAAGGATATTTCAGACACTGGGCAGTCACAGCAGGTCACAAAGACTGACTCTATATATTACAATAAACAATGATACCACACATATCATACTGTAGCTCATCCCACCCTGTTATTATGAACATGTTTTATCCATATATCATATTTATAACCCACAATGTGTGAAAGGATTGCTGAAATAAATATCTGAATCTGAATCTAATTCTACCTACAGTGGTCATGGGTTTGAATCCAACCAGTCCTTTGCTGTCATCTCCGTTATATCTCGCTCTTGTCTTTCTATCTCTCTCTTTTCAATAAAAGCAAAAAAAAAACCAACAACAACAGAAAAATATATTTTAAAAAAGCCCATTAATACAACTTCAGCAGTCATTGTCCTGAATAACGGGAGGATTTGAAAACTGTGTTGCCGCTGATTCCAGACAGAGGTCTGGCTCAGCTTTTTGTTGTATCTGTTCCTGCCTGATAATCACTTACAGTAGTGAAACACCCCCTTCACTGCAGCTCTACTGACAGAGAGAGAGAGCGTTGTGCGAGCCCTGTCAGGCTCCATATGGGTCTGCTTTATGACACTGATCCAAGTAGAAAATGATGATTCTCATAAAAGTTAAGCTGTGACAGCTGCGGCAACAAAGAGGGAGCATTTACACTTAACAACTCAGTACAAAGAAAAAAGAAAAAAAAAAACGCTGTCATTAGTTTGGCCCGTGCTTTTAATAGCTCCGTCTGCCACTTTCCCCCTTCATCAGTTGAAGATTATGACTGAAACATAATTGTCTTCATTTGCCCCAGACACAGTGAGTGTGTAACATTCTGTTTGTATCTCCAGGGGGAAGGAGTTCGGTCATGATGTAGATTTCATCGTCACCACGCCAGAGCTGGGGAGGGAGAAGAGTCTGCTGCCTGACATCATCGACAAACTCACACAAAAGGTACGTCCTTTGATTTGTTGTACTCCAGATAGATAACATGGAGGATGGTCGGCAAGTTCACATTATGTGTTGATATAATGTAATGTAAACACTAAATGATCAAATAACACCACTACGTTTTACATAATTAGGCAACTCTTCCAACACACTTTTATGTTTACAAAGGATTTACAGTCAAACATAAATTTGAATTTCAATTTGAATTTGTTTTATATCTTCTGACTTTGTACTAACTGAACTTAATTGGAAACCAAAGACAAATTTCACCACTGTCTTCCAAATTTTTATGATTCTTTTTTTAGACAAAACTTTTTCATTTGGGCTTTTGGCCTTTATTTGGAGCTATAGAGGAGGTGTTGACTTTTCCTGGCTCGATCAACAGGTCGTTTTCCTGTTACATGTAAAAAAAAAATAAAATAAAAAATAGGTGAGGGCCATGGAGGCAATGTGCTCGCTATAAACCCAGGGCCGTTGCTAGGAATTCTGGGCCCCCTGAAAGAATACTAAAGTGGGCCCCATACCCCCTGACTTTTCCACTTTTTTTTCTTACACTACGTATGTATTATCATTTTTTATTTAGCCTACTTTGTTTTGATGCTAATGCAGCATTACTGTGAGTATTAGTCAGGGTCTTATGCAGAATAAATCAGTGATACAAAGATTAGACTACTGGGGTTTTTTGTGGGCCCTACGGGCGCTGGGCCCCTAGAATTATCATCACCTTTCTCCCCTACAACGGCCTTGCATAAACCATTTACAAAATGAAAACCAAGACATTCACAGCGGTCACACACACACCCACACACACACACACACACACACACACACACACACACACACCTTAAGGACACTGTACTGTATCTCTTACTGCAGTGCATGCTGTATATTTTACTAATAAGGCTTTTAATGGAGTTTGTCACTTTCCCATCATTCAGAACTGTGTCCTTGGAAACTTCCAGCAGCCTTTTCATAAAGCTCAGACAGATAGGTCGTCTGGGTTCTGCTTATTTAACCACCTTTAATGGAAAGAGATTTGGTAAAGTGAGTGAATTAGGTAAAAGAGAAATAGCACAATCCAACAGCTTACTTAAAGAAACTTTAGCAGGACTTTCAAGGACCATGGGCGCTGGAGACCCCCTGAATAAAATTAAAAAATTAAAAAAAGATCCTTTAGTGGAAAATGGCCAAAAAAAGGGAGAAAGAGTAAGAAAGAGAGGAGGGTGAGAGGAGAGAAATGGGAGAAGATAAATGTCGGAAAGACAGATAACGGCTGATTGAGGCAGAGAGAAAGTAGAAGGTGGAACAGTGAGGAAATGTGTGAGCAAGAGATAAAACACAGAAACAGACCACGTTAACGGCAGGCTATGTTTACACACACTCAGTGGTTTAATTATTGCCTGCACTCAAATGATGACAATTATTTTCTGCTAATATCATATTAATGGGACAAATATCAGTGTGCTGCAGAAGTGTCCAATTAAAATGCAGAAACATTTATCTAATTACGTTAAAATAAGCTTTGAATCACAAATGTACAAACACAGCGTGTTCAGATTTATACAATACTGCTTTTATCTTGTCTTTACACTCAATTATAACAGGATGGACATTTCAACTAAATAGTCTTTGCGTTTAATCAAAAAGGAAAATCAGAGTATAAAACATTTGCTGTGTGTACAGACTCAGGTCCTGGGAGGATCTCAGCTGTACAGCCTTATTATACGCAGTCAGATAACCATCAAACATGAATCAGAGGTAAAATGATTATTTTGTAATAAAAACAAAAAAGGACTTGATTATTTTTCATCCATGAATAATGACCTTGCCACTTGTGACCCTTGACAATCTGCAAACTGTTTCCCTCACGCCCCCAAACATTGTAAACTCCCGTTCAACACATCTGTTTATTACCTTTTGATTTTACCCAGAACTGTTTGTTTTTAAGGAAGTGGATTTGATTAAAATATCATTAACAAGAACATGAACTCCGTGTTTCCACTGTCCTCATTAGTTTCTGTTGTGCAAGTGTAAAATGCAAATAGAAATTTTCCTGCCACAGTTTTCATAAAACAAAAGACGAGAGGCTCTTCTTCACCCCGAGTGAACTCTTTTCTTCCCTGTTAAAAACATGTTTGTTTTGCTCTTAACTTCACAAGCATCAATCTGACTTTTTGTTTTGTAACATTGAGAACCAGTGGAAATAACAACATAAGCAAAGGCTCCAGTCAGAAATGGTTCAAAAGCAAGAAATAATTGTGGGATCGGCTCCACCTGTGTTTAATAAATGAAAATGTCTGCTCTGTCTGTTCACGTCTTTTCACAGTACATTAGAATGGGCTAAAACACTTTAGGGACAAAATCCACCGCACTTAATATAATGAAAATGCATCGTAAAGTTCACCCGAAGTTAAAGTGAGGCTTCAGCAGACTGGAGAAGCCAAATCAGGCGTCTCTCTTAAAAACGACTGCCCTTTTTAAAACAATATTGTTTCTTTAGGCAACTGTTCTCCTGCTCAGCTGTGTAGGAGGGATGTCCAGACACAGACAGTCAGAGGTCAGTTTGTTGCAGGTTAAGGGCTGCGGTGTCAAGACACTCTTAAAGAAAACTATGTGAATTTAGATGAGCTGACACAGTGATTTTCCTCCATAAATCTTAATCTGTGTCTGTTCCTTAAATTTACAGCTGATGTATCATTATTTATTCATCTGGAAAGAGCTCAGTCTCAGTGCATTTTTGGATTTTCTGGCACCCAGACTCAAATATGTTTCCATTAGAAAATGTTAGACTGAGGTACAAGTGGTGATGCACAAGTTGTAAATTACAGATACAGATTTACAGACACGAATCACTGTGCATAGAGTTTTTTGAGTTAAAAACTCAACATTTATTCCTGAATATTTTCGCTGGCTGTTTTACACAAGAGACATCGGCTACATTACCAATCAGTTTGGCTAAGTCAGACTGCTCAGGCTTTGTACTGTCTTTGACTGGGGAGAGAAACAGTGGATCGAGGCTGTCTTGTGTACTGTGGCTGCACCAGAGAGGTTGGAGCTACATGGTTAATAATTAGTGTCCCACAACTCAGTTTTGCTGCGTGCAGCAGTGTCATGTGAAAACTGTGTATCTCCAAAAACCTTCCATTTATTATGGCGCTTCCATTAACATGCATCTAAGGATGTCACTTCAAATCTGTCATTAAGATGCGCGTCCACATGTGTCTCGAGTGACCACTTAATAGGATCTCGCTTCTCTGCTGTTTATGCAAATAAACATGCAGGTATAAATCAATTCAGTCTGCAAAGAGCAAATGTTTGCCAATAAATATTTTCTGCATCCATGAGTATGTGAGGGTCGGTTATGTTCCCCATGATGTAAATTATTTCATCTTACCTCTATCTCTCTCTTTCTCTCCCTTGCTATCTCAAAGAAAAAAGTGATTAACCTGCTGTGACTTCTTATTCAGTTCTTTTAACCTCAGAGCTTACTAACGGGAATAAAAAAACAAGCGCTATGTGTTGTCAAATGTTGTCTTCTTAAGTTGCAGTACAATGAGCTCTCAGGGCCACCGTACGTTATGAAGTGGCGGCAGGACTAATTAGACTGTGGCAGAGGACATCAGTTGAGTAGGCCGACCTTCACTGTGACCCAGGAAACATTTTCATTCACGCAATCTGTCACAGTCTTGTCCCACTCCCCACGATAAACTCAGAGTATTTCACTATTTCATACGCGTAAGATTGTATTTCATTGTAGAGCGGTGTGCAGTGCATTGATTCGTTCTTCTCCCTCATTCCCCGCTCTCCTCCTCCTCTCTGTCTCTCCATCTCTCTCTTTCTCACCCCCACACACACACACACACACACACACACTGTGACAATGGATCTGTCGGTAATAACAACACATTTGGTCTTTGCAAACATAAATGATTTACAGTGAGGTCCAAACGCCTCAGCCCACTCACCCATTCAGGTTTACATTTTTATTTGCATACAGAGCGGGGTAGAGAGATCTGATCACAAGCGGCCACTTGAGACTAATGTAGAGATGAATGTTAACACCAGGTGTGAACCGCCGTATACTTAGAGCTGTCCAATTGTGATCAGAATGCACCTCTCCACCGTCTATTGTTGGGGATAGTTCAACATTTTGGCAAATTGGACCATTGCCATAATCCCTATAGTCATAGTAATACAGTAGGTTTGTTACCTTTATTTAGCTATGTTTAGAACGGTGCAGCCGAACCACGAGCTGCTCAGAGCTACGCTACGGAGGCTCATGGGACTTGTTGGTTTCCCTCATCTAACTCATTAAATACACAATCCAACAACTCCAAAATGCTCTGGTGGACAAGTTGTGACCTGCACATTCAGCACGCTATGAGATAATAACAGAATGTTACGTTGTTTTCGAGGTAAATTCATGCAAAACCTCTGATGCGCGTTCCTGTCGAGGGCAGTTTTTCAGCAAGCAGTCTCTGCATTTGCGTGGTGAATGTGCAGGTCACAACTTGTCCTTGAGAGCGTTTTGGAGTTGTTGGATTGTGTATTTGATGAGTTTGATGAGGGAAACCAAGAAATCCCATTAGCCTCCGTAGCGTAGCTCTGAGCAGCTCGCGGCTCTGCTCCGCCGTTCTAAAAATAGCTTGCACCGACAATTAAAGGTAACAAACCTACTGCTATGACTGTAGGGATTATGGCAATGGGCCAATTTGCCAAAATGTTGAACTATCCCTTTAATATAATGCAGACAGCTCATTTTCCAGGGAACTTGATGACACAGCGTTTTGCATCTCCAAAACCAAATGAAAACACATAATGGACCGTATCACTTACAGGAAATGTACAACACCTGATATTTAGTGGGGAAAAAAAATACAACA